>NW_028327181.1:37991453-38616453 GCF_987537825.1 Furipterus horrens | reverse complement strand
TTGTTCAAAAATTACTCAGTCTGTGTTCTAACAGAATATGGACTAAGTCTATGTTTAAAGAATACTCAATCAGCCAATATTTTACCAGTGTATGGACTCAGCCTGTGTTCTAACACAATACTCACACAGCCTGTGTTCTAACAGAATATGGACTCAATCTATATTTAAAGAATACTCACTCACCTCAGTATTCCTACAGAACACTCACGTAGCCAGTG
Organism: Furipterus horrens; assembly: GCF_987537825.1. Lineage (NCBI taxonomy): Eukaryota > Metazoa > Chordata > Mammalia > Chiroptera > Furipteridae > Furipterus > Furipterus horrens. Next base: position 38,616,235 of record NW_028327181.1, on the reverse strand, counting down.
TTCTAACAGAATACTAACTCAGCCTGTGTTCTAACAGAATGTGCATTCAGATCAAATATTAATAACTCAGTCTGTGTTCTAACAGAATGTGGACTCAGATTTTGTTCAAAAATTACTCAGTCTGTGTTCTAACAGAATATGGACTAAGTCTATGTTTAAAGAATACTCACTCAGCTCAGTGTTCTAACATAACACTCACTTAGCCTGTGTTCTAACAGAATGTGGGTTCAGATCAAAAATTACTAACTCAGTCTGTGTTCTAACAGAATATGAACTCAGATTTTGTTCAAAAATTACTCAGTCTGTGTTCTAACAGAATATGGACTCAGTCTATGTTTAAAGAATACTCACTCAGTCAGTGTTCTACCAGAATATGGAATCAGACTATTTTCAAGAATACTCACTCAGCCTGTGTTCTAGCAGAACGCTCACTTAGCCTGTGTTCTAACAGAATGTGGACTCAGATATTGTTCAAAAATTACTAACTCAGTCTGTGTTCTAACAGAATTTGGACGCAGTCTATGTTTAAAAAATACTCACTCACCTCAGTATTCTAACAGAACACTCACGTAGCCAGTGTTCTAACAGAATACTAACTCAGCCTGTGTTCTAACATAATGTGGATTCAGATCAAAAATTACTAACTCAGTCTGTGTTCTAACAGAATGTGGCCTCAGATTTTGTTCAAAACTTACTCAGTCTGTTTCTAACATAATATGGACTCAGTCTATGTTTAAAGAATACTCACTCAGTCAGTATTTTACCAGAGTATGTACTCAGCCTGTGTTCTAACAGAATACTCACACAGCCTGTGTTCTAACAGAATATGTACTCAGTCTATATTTAAAGAATACTCACTCACCTCAGTATTCTAACAGAACACTCACGTAGCCAGTGTTCTAACAGAATATTAACTCAGCCTGTGTTCTAACAGAATGGGGACTCAGATTTTGTTCAAAAATTACTCAGTCTGTTTCTAACAGAATATGGACTCAGTCTATGTTTAAAGAATACTCACTCAGCCAGTATTTTACCAGAGTATGGACTCAGCCTGTGTTCTAACAGAATACTGACACAGCCTGTGTTCTAACAGAATATGGACTCAGTCTATATTTAAAGAATACTCACTCACCTCAGTATTCTAACAGAACACTCACGTAGCCTGTGTTCTAACAGAACACTAACTCAGCCTGTTTTCTAACAGAATGTGGATTCAGATCAAAAATTACTAACGCAGTCTGTGTTCTAACAGAATATGGACTTAGATTTTGTTCAAAAATTACTCAGTCTGTGTTCTAACAGAATATGGACTCAGTCTATGTTTAAAGAATACTCACTCAGCCAATATTTTACCAGAGTATGGACTCAGCCTGTGTTCTAACAGAATACTCACACAGCCTGTGTTCTAACAGAATATGGACTCAGTCTATATTTAAAGAATACTCACTCACCTCAGTATTCCAACAGAAAACTCATGTAGCCAGTGTTCTAACAGAATACTAACTCAGCCTGTGTTCTAACAGAATGTGGATTCAGATCAAATATTACTAACTCAGTCTGTGTTCTAACAGAATGTGGACTCAGATTTTGTTCAAAAATTATTCAGCCTGTGTTCTAACAGAATGTGGGTTCAGATCAAAAATTACTAACTCAGTCTGTGTTCTAACAGAATGTGGGTTCAGATCAAAAATTACTAACTCAGTCTGTGTTCTAACAGAATATGAACTCAGATTTTGTTCAAAAATTACTCAGTCTGTGTTCTAACAGAATATGAACTCAGATTTTGTTCAAAACTTACTCAGTCTGTTTCTAACAGGATATGGACTCAGTCTATGTTTAAAGAATACTCACTCAGCCAGTATTTTACCAGAGTATGGACTCAGCCTGTGTTCTAACAGAATACTCACACAGCCTGTGTTCTAACAGAATATGGACTCAGTCTATATTTAAAGAATACTCACTCACCTCAGTATTCTAACAGAACACTCACGTAGCCAGTGTTCTAACAGAATACTAACTCAGCCTGTGTTCTAACAGAATGTGGATTCAGATCAAATATTACTAACTCAGTCTGTGTTCTAACAGAATGTGGACTCAGATTTTGTTCATAAATTATTCAGCCTGTGTTCTAACAGAATGCGGATTCAGATCAAAAATTACTAACTCAGTCTGTGTTCTAACAGAATGTGGGTTCAGATCAAAAATTACTAACTCAGTCTGTGTTCTAACAGAATATGAACTCAGATTTTGTTCAAAAATTACTCAGTCTGTGTTCTAACAGAATATGGACTCAGTCTATGTTTAAAGAATACTCACTCAGCCAGTGTTCTACCCGAATATGGATTCAGACTATTTTCAAGAATACTCACTCAGCCTGTGTTCTAGCAGAACGCTCACTTAGCCTGTGTTCTAACAGAATGTGGACTCAGATATTGTTCAAAAATTACTAACTCAGTCTGTGTTCTAACAGAATTTGGACGCAGTCTATGTTTAAAAAATACTCACTCACCTCAGTGTTCTAACAGAACACTCACGTAGCCTGTGTTCTAACAGAACACTAACTCAGCCTGTTTTCTAACAAAATGTGGATTCAGATAAAAAATTACTAACGCAGTCTGTGTTCTAACAGTATATGGACTTAGATTTTGTTCAAAAATTACTCAGTCTCTGTTCTAACAGAATATGGACTCAGTCTATGTTTAAAGAATACTCACTCAGCCAGTATTTTACCAGCGTATGGACTCAGCCTGTGTTCTAACAGAATACTCACACAGCCTGTGTTCTAACAGAATATGTACTCAGTCTATATTTAAAGAGTACTCACTCACCTCAGTATTCTAACAGAACACTCACGTAGCCAGTGTTCTAACAGAATACTAACTCAGCCTGTGTTCTAACAGAATGTGGATTCAGATCAAAAATTACTAACTCAGTCTCTGTTCTAACAGAATGTGGACTCAGATTTTGTTCAAAAATTATTCAGCCTGTTTTCTAACAGAATGTGGATTCAGATCAAAAATTTCTAACTCAGTCTGTGTTCTAACAGAATGTGGGTTCAGATCAAAAATTACTAACTCAGTCTGTGTTCTAACAGAATATGAACTCAGATTTTGTTCAAAAATTACTCAGTCTGTGTTCTAACAGAATATGGACTCAGTCTATATTTAAAGAATACTCACTCACCTCAGTATTCTAACAGAACACTCACGTAGCCTGTGTTCTAACAGAACACTAACTCAGCCTGTTTTCTAACAAAATGTGGATTCAGATAAAAAATTACTAACGCAGTCTGTGTTCTAACAGAATATGGACTTAGATTTTGTTCAAAAATTACTCAGTCTCTGTTCTAACAGAATATGGACTCAGTCTATGTTTAAAGAATACTCACTCAGCCAGTATTTTACCAGAGTATGGACTCAGCCTGTGTTCTAACAGAATACTCACACAGCCTGTGTTCTAACAGAATATGGACTCAGTCTATATTTAAAGAATACTAACTCACCTCAGTATTCCAACAGAACACTCACGTAGCCAGTGTTCTAACAGAATACTAACTCAGCCTGTTCTAACAGAATGTGCATTCAGATCAAATATTAATAACTCAGTCTGAGTTCTAACAGAATGTGGACTCAGATTTTGTTCAAAAATTACTCAGTCTGTGTTCTAACAGAATATGGACTAAGTCTATGTTTAAAGAATACTCACTCAGCTCAGTGTTCTAACATAACACTCACTTAGCCTGTGTTCTAACAGAATGTGGGTTCAGATCAAAAATTACTAACTCAGTCTGTGTTCTAACAGAATATGAACTCAGATTTTGTTCAAAAATTACTCAGTCTGTGTTCTAACAGAATATGGACTCAGTCTATGTTTAAAGAATACTCACTCAGCCAGTGTTCTACCAGAATATGGATTCAGACTATTTTCAAGAATACTCACTCAGCCTATGTTCTAGCAGAACGCTCACTTAGCCTGTGTTCTAACAGAATGTGGACTCAGATATTGTTCAAAAATTACTAACTCAGTCTGTGTTCTAACAGAATTTGGACGCAGTTTCTGTTTAAAAAATACTCACTCACCTCAGTGTTCTAACAGAACACTCACGTAGCCTGTGTTCTAACAGAACACTAACTCAGCCTGTTTTCTAACAAAATGTGGATTCAGATCAAAAATTACTAACGCAGTCTGTGTTCTAACAGAATATGGACTTAGATTTTGTTCAAAAATTACTCAGTCTGTGTTCTAACAGAATATGGACTCAGTCTATGTTTAAAGAATACTCACTCAGCCAGTATTTTACCAGAGTATGGACTCAGCCTGTGTTCTAACAGAATACTCACACAGCCTGTGTTCTAACAGAATATGGACTCAGTCTATATTTAAAGAATACTCACTCACCTCAGTATTCTAACAGAACACTCACGTAGCCAGTGTTCTAACAGAATACTAACTCAGCCTGTGTTCTAACAGAATGTGGATTCAGATCAAATATTACTAACTCAGTCTGTGTTCTAACAGAATGTGGACTCAGATTTTGTTCAAAAATTATTCAGCCTGTGTTCTAACAGAATGTGGATTCAGATAAAAAATTACTAACTCAGTCTGTGTTCTAACAGAATGTGGGTTCAGATCAAAAATTACTAACTCAGTCTGTGTTCTAACAGAATATGAACTCAGATTTTGTTCAAAAATTACTCAGTCTGTGTTCTAACAGAATATGGACTCAGTCTATATTTAAGGAATACTCACTCACCTCAGTATTCTAACAGAACACTCACGTAGCCAGTGTTCTAACAGAATACTAACTCAGCCAGTGTTCTAACAGAATGTGGATTCAGATCAAAAATTACTAACTCAGTCTGTGTTCTAACAGAATGTGGACTCAGATTTTGTTCAAAACTTACTCAGTCTGTTTCTAACAGTATATGGACTCAGTCTATGTTTAAAGAATACTCACTCAGCCAGTATTTTACCAGAGTATGGACTCAGCCTGTGTTCTAACAGAATACTCACACAGCCTGTGTTCTAACAGAATATGGACTCAGTTTATATTTAAAGAATACTCACTCACCTCAGTATTCTAACAGAACACTCACGTAGCCAGTGTTCTAACAGAATACTAACTCAGCCTGTGTTCTAACAGAATGTGGATTCAGATCAAATATTACTAACTCAGTCTGTGTTCTAACAGAATATGGACTCAGTCTATGTTTAAAGAATACTCACTCAGCCAGTGTTCTACCAGAATATGGAGTCAGACTATTTTCAAGAATACTTACTCAGCCTGTGTTCCAGCAGAACGCTCACTTAGCCTGTGTTCTAACAGAATGTTGACTCACAGATTGTTCAAAAATTACTAACGCAGTCTGTGTTCTAACAGAATATGGACTTAGATTTTGTTCAAAAATTACTCAGTCTGTGTTCTAACAGAATATGGACTCAGTCTATGTTTAAAGAATACTCACTCAGCCAGTATTTTACCAGAGTATGGACTCAGCCTGTGTTCTAACAGAACACTCACACAGCCTGTGTTCTAACAGAATATGTACTCAGTCTATATTTAAAGAATACTCACTCACCTCAGTATTCTAACAGAACACTCACGTAGCCAGTGTTCTAACAGAATACTAACTCAGCCTGTGTTCTAACAGAATGTGGACTCAGATTTTGTTCAAAAATTACTCAGTCTGTGTTCTAACAGAATATGGACTCAGTCTATGTTTAAAGAATACTCACTCAGACAGTATTTTACCAGAGTATGGACTCAGCCTGTGTTCTAACAGAATACTCACACAGCCTGTGTTCTAACAGAATATGGACTCAGTCTATATTTAAAGAATACTCACTCACCTCAGTATTCTAACAGAACACTCACGTAGCCTGTGTTCTAACAGAACACTAACTCAGCCTGCTTTCTAACAGAATGTGGATTCAGATCAAATATTACTAACTCAGTCTGTGTTCTAACAGAATATGAACTCAGATTTTGTTCAAAAATTACTCAGTCTGTGTTCTAACAGAATATGGACTCAGTCTATATTTATAGAATACTCACTCACCTCAGTATTCTAACAGAACACTCACGTAGCCAGTGTTCTAACAGAATACTAACTCAGCCTGTGTTCTAACAGAATGTGGACTCAGATTTTGTTCAAAAATTACTCAGTCTGTTTCTAACAGAATATGGACTCAGTCTATGTTTAAAGAATACTCACTCAGCCAGTATTTTACCAGAGTATGGACTCAGCCTGTGTTCTAACAGAATACTCACACAGCCTGTGTTCTAACAGAATATGGACTCAGTCTATATTTAAAGAATACTGACTCACCTCAGTATTCCAACAGAACACTCACGTAGCCAGTGTCCTAACAGAATACTAACTCAGCCTCTGTTCTAACATAATGTGGATTCAGATCAAAAATTACTAACTCAGTCTGTGTTCTAACAGAATGTGGACTCAGATTTTGTTCAAAACTTACTCAGTCTCTTTCTAACAGAATATGGACTCAGTCTATGTTTAAAGAATACTCACTCAGCCAGTATTTTACCAGAGTATGGACTCAGCCTGTGTTCTAACAGAATACTCACACAGCCTGTGTTCTAACAGAATATGGACTCAGTCTATATTTAAAGAATACTGACTCACCTCAGTATTCCAACAGAACACTCACGTAGCCAGTGTCCTAACAGAATACTAACTCAGTCTGTGTTCTAACAGAATGTGGACTCAGATTTTGTTCAAAAATTACTCAGTCTGTGTTCTAACAGAATATGGACTAAGTCTATGTTTAAAGAATACTCACTCAGCTCAGTGTTCTAACATAACACTCACTTAGCCTGTGTTCTAACAGAATGTGGGTTCAGATCAAAAATTACTAACTCAGTCTGTGTTCTAACAGAATATGAACTCAGATTTTGTTCAAAAATTACTCAGCCTGTGTTCTAACAGAATATGGACTCAGTCTATGTTTAAAGAATACTCACTCAGCCAGTGTTATACCAGAATATGGATTCAGACTATTTTCAAGAATACTCACTCAGCTTATGTTCTAGAAGAACGCTCACTTAGCCTGTGTTCTAACAGAATGTGGACTCAGATATTGTTCAAAAATTACTAACTCAGTCTGTGTTCTAACAGTATTTGGACGCAGTCTATGTTTAAAAAATACTCACACACCTGAGTGTTCTAACAGAACACTCACGTAGCCTGTGTTCTAACAGAATACTAACTCAGCCTGTTTTCTAACAAAATGTGGATTCAGATCAAAAATTACTAACGCACTCTGTGTTCTAACAGAATATGGACTTAGATTTTGTTCAAAAATTACTCAGTCTGTGTTCTAACAGAATATGGACTCAGTCTATGTTTAAAGAATACTCACTCAGCCAGTATTTTACCAGAGTATGGACTCAGCCTGTGTTCTAACAGAATACTCACACAGCCTGTGTTCTAACAGAATATGTACTCAGTCTATATTTATAGAATACTCACTCACCTCAGTATTCTCACAGAACACTCACGTAGCCAGTGTTCTAACAGAATACTAACTCAGCCTGTGTTCTAACAGAATGTGGATTCAGATCAAAAATTACTAGCTCAGTCTGTGTTCTAACAGAATGTGGACTCAGATTTTGTTCAAAAATTGCTCAGTCTGTGTTCTAACAGAATATGGACTCAGTCTATATTTAAAGAATACTCACTCACCTCAGTATTCTAAGAGAACACTCACGTAGCCTGTGTTCTAACAGAACACTAACTCAGCCTGTTTTCTAACAGAATGTGGATTCAGATCAAAAATTACTAACGCAGTCTGTGTTCTAACAGAATATGGACTTAGATTTTGTTCAAAAATTACTCAGTCTGTGTTCTAACAGAATATGGACTCAGTCTATGTTTAAAGAATACTCGCTCAGCCAATATTTTACCAGAGTATGGACTCAGCCTGTGTTCTAACAGAATACTCACACAGCCTGTGTTCTAACAGAATATGGACTCAATCTATATTTAAAGAATACTCACTCACCTCAGTATTCCAAAAGAACACTCACGTAGCCGGTGTTCTAACAGAATACTAACTCAGCATGTGTTCTAACAGAATGTGGATTCAGATCAAATATTACTAACTCAGTCTGTGTTCTAACAGAATGTGGACTCAGATTTTGTTCAAAAATTATTCAGCCTGTGTTCTAACAGAATGTGGATTCAGATCAAAAATTACTAACTCAGTCTGTGTTCTAACAGAATGTGGGTTCAGATCAAAAATTACTAACTCAGTCTGTGTTCTAACAGAATATGAACTCAGATTTTGTTCAAAAATTACTCAGTCTGTGTTCTAACAGAATATGAACTCAGATTTTGTTCAAAAATTTCTCAGTCTGTGTTTTAACAGAATATGGACTCAGTCTATATTTAAAGAATACTCACTCACCTCAGTATTCTAACAGAACACTCACGTAGCCTGTGTTCTAACAGAACACTAACTCAGCCTGTTTTCTAACAGAATGTGGATTCAGATCAAAAATTACTAACGCAGTCTGTGTTCTAACAGAATATGGACTTATATTTTGTTCAAAAATTACTCAGTCTGTGTTCTAACAGAATATGGACTCAGTCTATGTTTAAAGAATACTCGCTCAGCCAATATTTTACCAGAGTATGGACTCAGCCTGTGTTCTAACAGAATACTCACACAGCCTGTGTTCTAACAGAATATGGACTCAGTCTATATTTACAGAATACTCACTCACCTCAGTATTCCAACAGAACACTCACGTAGCCGGTGTTCTAACAGAATACTAACTCAGCCTGTGTTCTAACAGAATGTGGATTCAGATCAAATATTACTAACTCAGTCTGTGTTCTAACAGAATGTGGACTCAGATTTTGTTCAAAAATTATTCAGCCTGTGTTCTAACAGAATGTGGATTCAGATGAAAAATTACTAACTCAGTCTGTGTTCTAACAGAATGTGGGTTCAGATCAAAAATTACTAACTCAGTCTGTGTTCTAACAGAATATGAACTCAGATTTTGTTCAAAAATTACACAGTCTGTGTTCTAACAGAATATGAACTCAGATTTTGTTCAAAAATTACTCAGTCTGTGTTCTAACAGAATATGGACTCAGTCTATATTTAAAGAATACTCACTCACCTCAGTATTCTAACAGAACACTCACGTAGCCAGTGTTCTAACAGAATACTAACTCAGCCTGTGTTCTAACATAATGTGGATTCAGATCAAAAATTACTAACTCAGTCTGTGTTCTAACAGAATGTGGCCTCAGATTTTGTTCAAAACTTACTCAGTCTGTTTCTAACATAATATGGACTCAGTCTATGTTTAAAGAATACTCACTCAGACAGTATTTTACCAGAGTATGGACTCAGCCTGTGTTCTAACAGAATACTCACACAGCCTGTGTTCTAACAGAATATGGACTCAGTCTATATTTAAAGAATACTGACTCACCTCAGTATTCCAACAGAACACTCACGTAGCCAGTGTCCTAACAGAATACTAACTCAGCCTGTGTTCTAACAGAATGTGGATTCAGATCAAATATTAATAACTCAGTCTGTGTTCTAACAGAATGTGGACTCAGATTTTGTTCAAAAATTACTCAGTCTGTGTTCTAACAGAATATGGACTAAGTCTATGTTTAAAGAATACTCACTCAGCTCAGTGTTCTAACATAACACTCACTTAGCCTGTGTTCTAACAGAATGTGGGTTCAGATCAAAAATTACTAACTCAGTCTGTGTTCTAACAGAATATGAACTCAGATTTTGTTCAAAAATTACTCAGTCTGTGTTCTTACAGAATATGGACTCAGTCTATGTTTAAAGAATACTCACTCAGCCAGTGTTCTACCAGAATATGGATTCAGACTATTTTCAAGAATACTCACTCAGCCTATGTTCTAGCAGAACGCTCACTTAGCCTGTGTTCTAACAGAATGTGGACTCAGATATTGTTCAAAAATTACTAACTCAGTCTGTGTTCTAACAGTATTTGGACGCAGTCTATGTTTAAAAAATACTCACACACCTGAGTGTTCTAACAGAACACTCACGTAGCCTGTGTACTAACAGACAACTAACTCAGCCTGTTTTCTAACAAAATGTGGATTCAGATCAAAAATTACTAACGCAGTCTGTGTTCTAACAGAATATGGACTCAGATTTTGTTCAAAAATTATTCAGCCTGTGTTCTAACAGAATGTGGATTCAGATCAAAAATTACTAACTCAGTCTGTGTTCTAACAGAATGTGGGTTCAGATCAAAAATTACTAACTCAGTCTGTGTTCTAACAGAATATGAACTCAGATTTTGTTCAAAAATTACTCAGTCTGTGTTCTAACAGAATATGGACTCAGTCTATATTTAAAGAATACTCACTCACCTCAGTATTCTAACAGAACACTCACGTAGCCAGTGTTCTAACAGAATACTAACTCATCCTGTGTTCTAACAGAATGTGGATTCAGATCAAAAATTACTAACTCAGTCTGTGTTCTAACAGAATGTGGACTCAGATTTTGTTCAAAAATTACTCAGTCTGTTTCTAACAGAATATGGTCTCAGTCTATGTTTAAAGAATACTCACTCAGCCAGTATTTTACCAGAGTATGGACTCAGCCTGTGTTCTAACAGAATACTCACACAGCCTGTGTTCTAACAGAATATGGACTCAGTCTATATTTAAAGAATACTCACTCACCTCAGTATTCCAACAGAACACTCATGTAGCCAGTGTTCTAACAGAATACTAACTCAGCATGTGTTCTAACAGAATGTGGATTCAGATCAAATATTACTAACTCAGTCTGTGTTCTAACAGAATGTGGACTCAGATTTTGTTCAAAAATTATTCAGCCTGTGTTCTAACAGAATGTGTATTCAGATCAAAAATTACTAACTCAGTCTGTGTTCTAACAGAATATGAACTCAGATTTTGTTCAAAAATTACTCAGTCTGTGTTCTAACAGAATATGGACTCAGTCTATATTTAAAGAATACTCACTCACCTCAGTATTCTAAGAGAACACTCACGTAGCCTGTGTTCTAACAGAACACTAACTCAGCCTGTTTTCTAACAGAATGTGGATTCAGATCAAAAATTACTAACGCAGTCTGTGTTCTAACAGAATATGGACTTAGATTTTGTTCAAAAATTACTCAGTCTGTGTTCTAACAGAATATGGACTCAGTCTATGTTTAAAGAATACTCGCTCAGCCAATATTTTACCAGAGTATGGACTCAGCCTGTGTTCTAACAGAATACTCACACAGCCTGTGTTCTAACAGAATATGGACTCAGTCTATATTTAAAGAATACTCACTCACCTCAGTATTCCAAAAGAACACTCACGTAGCCGGTGTTCTAACAGAATACTAACTCAGCATGTGTTCTAACAGAATGTGGATTCAGATCAAATATTACTAACTCAGTCTGTGTTCTAACAGAATGTGGACTCAGATTTTGTTCAAAAATTATTCAGCCTGTGTTCTAACAGAATGTGGATTCAGATCAAAAATTACTAACTCAGTCTGTGTTCTAACAGAATGTGGGTTCAGATCAAAAATTACTAACTCAGTCTGTGTTCTAACAGAATATGAACTCAGATTTTGTTCAAAAATTACTCAGTCTGTGTTCTAACAGAATATGAACTCAGATTTTGTTCAAAAATTTCTCAGTCTGTGTTTTAACAGAATATGGACTCAGTCTATATTTAAAGAATACTCACTCACCTCAGTATTCTAACAGAACACTCACGTAGCCTGTGTTCTAACAGAACACTAACTCAGCCTGTTTTCTAACAGAATGTGGATTCAGATCAAAAATTACTAACGCAGTCTGTGTTATAACAGAATATGGACTTATATTTTGTTCAAAAATTACTCAGTCTGTGTTCTAACAGAATATGGACTCAGTCTATGTTTAAAGAATACTCGCTCAGCCAATATTTTACCAGAGTATGGACTCAGCCTGTGTTCTAACAGAATACTCACACAGCCTGTGTTCTAACAGAATATGGACTCAGTCTATATTTACAGAATACTCACTCACCTCAGTATTCCAACAGAACACTCACGTAGCCGGTGTTCTAACAGAATACTAACTCAGCCTGTGTTCTAACAGAATGTGGATTCAGATCAAATATTACTAACTCAGTCTGTGTTCTAACAGAATGTGGACTCAGATTTTGTTCAAAAATTATTCAGCCTGTGTTCTAACAGAATGTGGATTCAGATGAAAAATTACTAACTCAGTCTGTGTTCTAACAGAATGTGGGTTCAGATCAAAAATTACTAACTCAGTCTGTGTTCTAACAGAATATGAACTCAGATTTTGTTCAAAAATTACACAGTCTGTGTTCTAACAGAATATGAACTCAGATTTTGTTCAAAAATTACTCAGTCTGTGTTCTAACAGAATATGGACTCAGTCTATATTTAAAGAATACTCACTCACCTCAGTATTCTAACAGAACACTCACGTAGCCAGTGTTCTAACAGAATACTAACTCAGCCTGTGTTCTAACATAATGTGGATTCAGATCAAAAATTACTAACTCAGTCTGTGTTCTAACAGAATGTGGCCTCAGATTTTGTTCAAAACTTACTCAGTCTGTTTCTAACATAATATGGACTCAGTCTATGTTTAAAGAATACTCACTCAGACAGTATTTTACCAGAGTATGGACTCAGCCTGTGTTCTAACAGAATACTCACACAGCCTGTGTTCTAACAGAATATGGACTCAGTCTATATTTAAAGAATACTGACTCACCTCAGTATTCCAACAGAACACTCACGTAGCCAGTGTCCTAACAGAATACTAACTCAGCCTGTGTTCTAACAGAATGTGGATTCAGATCAAATATTAATAACTCAGTCTGTGTTCTAACAGAATGTGGACTCAGATTTTGTTCAAAAATTACTCAGTCTGTGTTCTAACAGAATATGGACTAAGTCTATGTTTAAAGAATACTCACTCAGCTCAGTGTTCTAACATAACACTCACTTAGCCTGTGTTCTAACAGAATGTGGGTTCAGATCAAAAATTACTAACTCAGTCTGTGTTCTAACAGAATATGAACTCAGATTTTGTTCAAAAATTACTCAGTCTGTGTTCTTACAGAATATGGACTCAGTCTATGTTTAAAGAATACTCACTCAGCCAGTGTTCTACCAGAATATGGATTCAGACTATTTTCAAGAATACTCACTCAGCCTATGTTCTAGCAGAACGCTCACTTAGCCTGTGTTCTAACAGAATGTGGACTCAGATATTGTTCAAAAATTACTAACTCAGTCTGTGTTCTAACAGTATTTGGACGCAGTCTATGTTTAAAAAATACTCACACACCTGAGTGTTCTAACAGAACACTCACGTAGCCTGTGTTCTAACAGACAACTAACTCAGCCTGTTTTCTAACAAAATGTGGATTCAGATCAAAAATTACTAACGCAGTCTGTGTTCTAACAGAATATGGACTCAGATTTTGTTCAAAAATTATTCAGCCTGTGTTCTAACAGAATGTGGATTCAGATCAAAAATTACTAACTCAGTCTGTGTTCTAACAGAATGTGGGTTCAGATCAAAAATTACTAACTCAGTCTGTGTTCTAACAGAATATGAACTCAGATTTTGTTCATAAATTACTCAGTCTGTGTTCTAACAGAATATGGACTCAGTCTATATTTAAAGAATACTCACTCACCTCAGTATTCTAACAGAACACTCACGTAGCCAGTGTTCTAACAGAATACTAACTCATCCTGTGTTCTAACAGAATGTGGATTCAGATCAAAAATTACTAACTCAGTCTGTGTTCTAACAGAATGTGGACTCAGATTTTGTTCAAAAATTACTCAGTCTGTTTCTAACAGAATATGGTCTCAGTCTATGTTTAAAGAATACTCACTCAGCCAGTATTTTACCAGAGTATGGACTCAGCCTGTGTTCTAACAGAATACTCACACAGCCTGTGTTCTAACAGAATATGGACTCAGTCTATATTTAAAGAATACTCACTCACCTCAGTATTCCAACAGAACACTCATGTAGCCAGTGTTCTAACAGAATACTAACTCAGCCTGTGTTCTAACAGAATGTGGATTCAGATCAAATATTACTAACTCAGTCTGTGTTCTAACAGAATGTGGACTCAGATTTTGTTCAAAAATTATTCAGCCTGTGTTCTAACAGAATGTGTATTCAGATCAAAAATTACTAACTCAGTCTGTGTTCTAACAGAATGTGGGTTCAGATCAAAAATTACTAACTCAGTCTGTGTTCTAACAGAATATGAACTCAGATTTTGTTCAAAAATTACTCAGTCTGTGTTCTAACAGAATATGGACTCAGTCTATATTTAAAGAATACTCACTCACCTCAGTATTCTAACAGAACACTCACGTAGCCTGTGTTCTAACAGAACACTAACTCAGCCTGTTTTCTTACAGAATGTGGATTCAGATCAAAAATTACGAACGCAGTCTGTGTTCTAACAGAATATGGACTTATATTTTGTTCAAAAATTACTCAGTCTGTGTTCTAACAGAATATGGACTCAGTCTATGTTTAAAGAATACTCGCTCAGCCAATATTTTACCAGAGTATGGACTCAGCCTGTGTTCTAACAGAATACTCACACAGCCTGTGTTCTAACAGAATATGGACTCAGTCTATATTTAAAGAATACTCACTCACCTCAGTATTCCTACAGAACACTCACGTAGCCAGTGTTCTAACAGAATACTAACTCAGCCTGTGTTCTAACAGAATGTGCATTCAGATCAAATATTAATAACTCAGTCTGTGTTCTAACAGAATGTGGACTCAGATTTTGTTCAAAAATTACTCAGTCTGTGTTCTAACAGAATATGGACTAACTCTATGTTTAAAGAATACTCACTCAGCTCAGTGTTCTAACATAACACTCACTTAGCCTGTGTTCTAACAGAATGTGGGTTCAGATCAAAAATTACTAACTCAGTCTGTGTTCTAACAGAATATGAACTCAGATTTTGTTCAAAAATTACTCAGTCTGTGTTCTAACAGAATATGGACTCAGTCTATGTTTAAAGAATACTCACTCAGTCAGTGTTCTACCAGAATATGGAATCAGACTATTTTCAAGAATACTCACTCAGCCTGTGTTCTAGCAGAACGCTCACTTAGCCTGTGTTCTAACAGAATGTGGACTCAGATATTGTTCAAAAATTACTAACTCAGTCTGTGTTCTAACAGAATTTGGACGCAGTCTATGTTTAAAAAATACTCACTCACCTCAGTGTTCTAACAGAACACTCACGTAGCCTGTGTTCTAACAGAACACAAACTCAGCCTGTTTTCTAACAGAATGTGGATTCAGAACAAATATTAATAACTCAGTCTGTGTTCTAACAGAATGTGGACTCAGATTTTGTTCAAAAATTACTCAGTCTGTGTTCTAACAGAATATGGACTCAGTCTATATTTAAAGAATACTCACTCACCTCAGTATTCTAACAGAACACTCACGTAGCCAGTGTTCAAACAGAATACTAACTCAGCCTGTGTTCTAACAGAATGTGGATTCAGATCAAAAATTACTAACTCAGTCTGTGTTCTAACAGAATGTGGACTCAGATTTTGTTCAAAAATTACTCAGTCTGTTTCTAACAGAATATGGTCTCAGTCTATGTTTAAAGAATACTCACTCAGCCAGTATTTTACCAGAGTATGGACTCAGCCTGTGTTCTAACAGAATACTCACACAGCCTGTGTTCTAACAGAATATGGACTCAGTCTATATTTAAAGAATACTCACTCACCTCAGTATTCTAACAGAACACTCACGTAGCCTGTGTTCTAACAGAACACTAACTCAGCCTGTTTTCTAACAGAATGTGGATTCAGATCAAAAATTACTAATGCAGTCTGTGTTCTAACAGAATATGGACTTAGATTTTGTTCAAAAATTACTCAGTCTGTGTTCTAACAGAATATGGACTCAGTCTATGTTTAAAGAATACTCACTCAGCCAATATTTTACCAGAGCATGGACTCAGCCTGTGTTCTAACAGAATACTCACACAGCCTGTGTTCTAACAGAATATGGACTCAGTCTATATTTAAAGAATACTCACTCACCTCAGTATTCCCACAGAACACTCACGTAGCCAGTGTTCTAACAGAATACTAACTCAGCCTGTGTTCTAACAGAATGTGGATTCAGATCAAATATTACTAACTCAGTCTGTGTTCTAACAGAATGTGGACTCAGATTTTGTTCAAAAATTATTCAGCCTGTGTTCTAACAGAATGTGGATTCAGATCAAAAATTACTAACTCAGTCTGTGTTCTAACAGAATGTGGGTTCAGATCAAAAATTACTAACTCAGTCTGTGTTCTAACAGAATATGAACTCAGATTTTGTTCAAAAATTACTCAGTCTGTGTTCTAACAGAATATGGACTCAGTCTATATTTAAAGAATACTCACTCACCTCAGTATTCTAACAGAACACTCACGTAGCCAGTGTTCTAACAGAATACTAACTCATCCTGTGTTCTAACAGAATGTGGATTCAGATCAAAAATTACTAACTCAGTCTGTGTTCTAACAGAATGTGGACTCAGATTTTGTTCAAAACTTACTCAGTCTGTTTCTAACAGAATATGGTCTGAGTCTATGTTTAAAGAATACTCACTCAGCCAGTATTTTACCAGAGTATGGACTCAGCCTGTGTTCTAACAGAATACTCACACAGCCTGTGTTCTAACAGAATATGTACTCAGTCTATATTTAAAGAATACTCACTCACCTCAGTATTCTAACAGAACACTCACGTAGCCAGTGTTCTAACAGAATACTAACTCAGCCTGTGTTCTAACAGAATGTGGATTCAGATCAAAAATTACTAACTCAGTCTGTGTTCCAACAGAATGTGGACTCAGATTTTGTTCAAAAATTTCTCAGTCTGTTTCTAACAGAATATGGTCTCAGTCTATGTTTAAAGAATACTCACTCACCTCAGTATTCCAACAGAACACTCATGTAGCCAGTGTTCTAACAGAATACTAACTCAGCCTGTGTTTTAACAAAATGTGGATTCAGATCAAATATTACTAACTCAGTCTGTGTTCTAACAGAATGTGGACTCAGATTTTGTTCAAAAATTTTTCAGCCTGTGTTCTAACAGAATGTGTATTCAGATCAAAAATTACTAACTCAGTCTGTGTTCTAACAGAATGTGGGTTCAGATCAAAAATTACTAACTCAGTCTGTGTTCTAACAGAATATGAACTCAGATTTTGTTCAAAAATTACTCAGTCTGTGTTCTAACAGAATATGGACTCAGTCTATATTTAAAGAATACTCACTCACCTCAGTATTCCTACAGAACACTCACGTAGCCAGTGTTCTAACAGAATACTAACTCAGCCTGTGTTCTAACAGAATGTGCATTCAGATCAAATATTAATAACTCAGTCTGTGTTCTAACAGAATGTGGACTCAGATTTTGTTCAAAAATTACTCAGTCTGTGTTCTAACAGAATATGGACTAACTCTATGTTTAAAGAATACTCACTCAGCTCAGTGTTCTAACATAACACTCACTTAGCCTGTGTTCTAACAGAATGTGGGTTCAGATCAAAAATTACTAACTCAGTCTGTGTTCTAACAGAATATGAACTCAGATTTTGTTCAAAAATTACTCAGTCTGTGTTCTAACAGAATATGGACTCAGTCTATGTTTAAAGAATACTCACTCAGTCAGTGTTCTACCAGAATATGGAATCAGACTATTTTCAAGAATACTCACTCAGCCTGTGTTCTAGCAGAACGCTCACTTAGCCTGTGTTCTAACAGAATGTGGACTCAGATATTGTTCAAAAATTACTAACTCAGTCTGTGTTCTAACAGAATTTGGACGCAGTCTATGTTTAAAAAATACTCACTCACCTCAGTGTTCTAACAGAACACTCACGTAGCCTGTGTTCTAACAGAACACAAACTCAGCCTGTTTTCTAACAGAATGTGGATTCAGAACAAATATTAATAACTCAGTCTGTGTTCTAACAGAATGTGGACTCAGATTTTGTTCAAAAATTACTCAGTCTGTGTTCTAACAGAATATGGACTCAGTCTATATTTAAAGAATACTCACTCACCTCAGTATTCTAACAGAACACTCACGTAGCCAGTGTTCAAACAGAATACTAACTCAGCCTGTGTTCTAACAGAATGTGGATTCAGATCAAAAATTACTAACTCAGTCTGTGTTCTAACAGAATGTGGACTCAGATTTTGTTCAAAAATTACTCAGTCTGTTTCTAACAGAATATGGTCTCAGTCTATGTTTAAAGAATACTCACTCAGCCAGTATTTTACCAGAGTATGGACTCAGCCTGTGTTCTAACAGAATACTCACACAGCCTGTGTTCTAACAGAATATGGACTCAGTCTATATTTAAAGAATACTCACTCACCTCAGTATTCTAACAGAACACTCACGTAGCCTGTGTTCTAACAGAACACTAACTCAGCCTGTTTTCTAACAGAATGTGGATTCAGATCAAAAATTACTAATGCAGTCTGTGTTCTAACAGAATATGGACTTAGATTTTGTTCAAAAATTACTCAGTCTGTGTTCTAACAGAATATGGACTCAGTCTATGTTTAAAGAATACTCACTCAGCCAATATTTTACCAGAGCATGGACTCAGCCTGTGTTCTAACAGAATACTCACACAGCCTGTGTTCTAACAGAATATGGACTCAGTCTATATTTAAAGAATACTCACTCACCTCAGTATTCCCACAGAACACTCACGTAGCCAGTGTTCTAACAGAATACTAACTCAGCCTGTGTTCTAACAGAATGTGGATTCAGATCAAATATTACTAACTCAGTCTGTGTTCTAACAGAATGTGGACTCAGATTTTGTTCAAAAATTATTCAGCCTGTGTTCTAACAGAATGTGGATTCAGATCAAAAATTACTAACTCAGTCTGTGTTCTAACAGAATGTGGGTTCAGATCAAAAATTACTAACTCAGTCTGTGTTCTAACAGAATATGAACTCAGATTTTGTTCAAAAATTACTCAGTCTGTGTTCTAACAGAATATGGACTCAGTCTATATTTAAAGAATACTCACTCACCTCAGTATTCTAACAGAACACTCACGTAGCCAGTGTTCTATCAGAATACTAACTAATCCTGTGTTCTAACAGAATGTGGATTCAGATCAAAAATTACTAACTCAGTCTGTGTTCTAACAGAATGTGGACTCAGATTTTGTTCAAAACTTACTCAGTCTGTTTCTAACAGAATATGGTCTGAGTCTATGTTTAAAGAATACTCACTCAGCCAGTATTTTACCAGAGTATGGACTCAGCCTGTGTTCTAACAGAATACTCACACAGCCTGTGTTCTAACAGAATATGTACTCAGTCTATATTTAAAGAATACTCACTCACCTCAGTATTCTAACAGAACACTCACGTAGCCAGTGTTCTAACAGAATACTAACTCAGCCTGTGTTCTAACAGAATGTGGATTCAGATCAAAAATTACTAACTCAGTCTGTGTTCCAACAGAATGTGGACTCAGATTTTGTTCAAAAATTACTCAGTCTGTTTCTAACAGAATATGGTCTCAGTCTATGTTTAAAGAATACTCACTCACCTCAGTATTCCAACAGAACACTCATGTAGCCAGTGTTCTAACAGAATACTAACTCAGCCTGTGTTTTAACAAAATGTGGATTCAGATCAAATATTACTAACTCAGTCTGTGTTCTAACAGAATGTGGACTCAGATTTTGTTCAAAAATTTTTCAGCCTGTGTTCTAACAGAATGTGTATTCAGATCAAAAATTACTAACTCAGTCTGTGTTCTAACAGAATGTGGGTTCAGATCAAAAATTACTAACTCAGTCTGTGTTCTAACAGAATATGAACTCAGATTTTGTTCAAAAATTACTCAGTCTGTGTTCTAACAGAATATGGACTCAGTCTATATTTAAAGAATACTCACTCACCTCAGTATTCTAACAGAACACTCACGTAGCCAGTGTTCTAACAGAATACTAACTCATCCTGTGTTCTAACAGAATGTGGATTCAGATCAAAAATTACTAACTCAGTCTGTGTTCTAACAGAATGTGGACTCAGATTTTGTTCAAAAATTACTCAGTCTGTTTCTAACAGAATATGGTCTCAGTCTATGTTTAAAGAATACTCACTCAGCCAGTATTTTACCAGAGTATGGACTCAGCCTGTGTTCTAACAGAATACTCACACAGCCTGTGTTCTAACAGAATATGGACTCAGTCTATATTTAAAGAATACTCACTCACCTCAGTATTCCAACAGAACACTCATGTAGCCAGTGTTCTAACAGAATACTAACTCAGCCTGTGTTCTAACAGAATGTGGATTCAGATCAAATATTACTAACTCAGTCTGTGTTCTAACAGAATGTGGACTCAGATTTTGTTCAAAAATTATTCAGCCTGTGTTCTAACAGAATGTGTATTCAGATCAAAAATTACTAACTCAGTCTGTGTTCTAACAGAATGTGGGTTCAGATCAAAAATTACTAACTCAGTCTGTGTTCTAACAGAATATGAACTCAGATTTTGTTCAAAAATTACACAGTCTGTGTTCTAACAGAATATGGACTCAGTCTATACTTAAAGAATACTCACTCACCTCAGTATTCTAACAGAACACTCACGTAGCCAGTGTTCTAACAGAATACTAACTCATCCTGTGTTCTAACAGAATGTGGATTCAGATCAAAAATTACTAACTCAGTCTGTGTTCTAACAGAATGTGGACTCAGATTTTGTTTAAAAATTACTCAGTCTGTTTCTAACAGAATATGGTCTCAGTCTATGTTTAAAGAATACTCACTCAGCCAGTATTTTACCAGAGTATGGACTCAGCCTGTGTTCTAACAGAATACTCACACAGCCTGTGTTCTAACATAATATGGACTCAGTCTATATTTAAAGAATACTCACTCACCTCAGTATTCTAACAGAACACTCACGTAGCCTGTGTTCTAACAGAACACTAACTCAGCCTGTTTTCTAACAGAATGTGGATTCAGATCAAAAATTACTAACGCAGTCTGTGTTCTAACAGAATATGGACTTAGATTTTGTTCAAAAATTACTCAGTCTGTGTTCTAACAGAATATGGACTAAGTCTATGTTTAAAGAATACTCACTCAGCCAATATTTTACCAGAGTATGGACTCAGCCTGTGTTCTAACACAATACTCACACAGCCTGTGTTCTAACAGAATATGGACTCAATCTATATTTAAAGAATACTCACTCACCTCAGTATTCCTACAGAACACTCACGTAGCCAGTGTTCTAACAGAATACTAACTCAGCCTGTGTTCTAACAGAATGTGGATTCAGATCAAATATTACTAACTCAGTCTGTGTTCTAACAGAATGTGGACTCAGATTTTGTTCAAAAATTACTCAGTGTGTGTTCTAACAGAATATGGACTAAGTCTATGTTTAAAGAATACTCACTCAGCCAGTGTTATACCAGAATATGGATTCAGAGTATTTTCAAGAATACTCACTCAGCCTATGTTCTAGAAGAACGCTCACTTAGCCTGTGTTCTAACAGAATGTGGACTCAGATATTGTTCAAAAATTACTAACTCAGTCTGTGTTCTAACAGTATTTGGACGCAGTCTATGTTTAAAAAATACTCACACACCTGAGTGTTCTAACAGAACACTCACGTAGCCTGTGTTCTAACAGAATGTGGATTCAGATCAAAAATTACTAACTCAGTCTGTGTTCTAACAGAATGTGGACTCAGATTTTGTTCAAAAATTGCTCAGTCTGTGTTCTAACAGAATATGGACTCAGTCTATATTTAAAGAATACTCACTCACCTCAGTATTCTAAGAGAACACTCACGTAGCCTGTGTTCTAACAGAACACTAACTCAGCCTGTTTTCTAACAGAATGTGGATTCAGATCAAAAATTACTAACGCAGTCTGTGTTCTAACAGAATATGGACTTAGATTTCGTTCAAAAATTACTCAGTCTGTGTTCTAACAGAATATGGACTCAGTCTATGTTTAAAGAATACTCGCTCAGCCAATATTTTACCAGAGTATGGACTCAGCCTGTGTTCTAACAGAATACTCACACAGCCTGTGTTCTAACAGAATATGGACTCAGTCTATATTTAAAGAATACTCACTCACCTCAGTATTCCAACAGAACACTCACGTAGCCGGTGTTCTAACAGAATACTAACTCAGCATGTGTTCTAACAGAATGTGGATTCAGATCAAATATTACTAACTCAGTCTGTGTTCTAACAGAATGTGGACTCAGATTTTGTTCAAAAATTATTCAGCCTGTGTTCTAACAGAATGTGGATTCAGATCAAAAATTACTAACTCAGTCTGTGTTCTAACAGAATGTGGGTTCAGATCAAAAATTACTAACTCAGTCTGTGTTCTAACAGAATATGAACTCAGATTTTGTTCAAAAATTACTCAGTCTGTGTTCTAACAGAATATGAACTCAGATTTTGTTCAAAAATTACTCAGTCTGTGTTTTAACAGAATATGGACTCAGTCTATATTTAAAGAATACTCACTCACCTCAGTATTCTAACAGAACACTCACGTAGCCTGTGTTCTAACAGAACACTAACTCAGCCTGTTTTCTAACAGAATGTGGATTCAGATCAAAAATTACTAACGCAGTCTGTGTTCTAACAGAATATGGACTTAGATTTTGTTCAAAAATTACTCAGTCTGTGTTCTAACAGAATATGGACTCAGTCTATGTTTAAAGAATACTCGCTCAGCCAATATTTTACCAGAGTATGGACTCAGCCTGTGTTCTAACAGAATACTCACACAGCCTGTGTTCTAACAGAATATGGACTCAGTCTATATTTACAGAATACTCACTCACCTCAGTATTCCAACAGAACACTCACGTAGCCGGTGTTCTAACAGAATACTAACTCAGCCTGTGTTCTAACAGAATGTGGATTCAGATCAAATATTACTAACTCAGTCTGTGTTCTAACAGAATGTGGACTCAGATTTTGTTCAAAAATTATTCAGCCTGTGTTCTAACAGAATGTGGATTCAGATGAAAAATTACTAACTCAGTCTGTGTTCTAACAGAATGTGGGTTCAGATCAAAAATTACTAACTCAGTCTGTGTTCTAACAGAATATGAACTCAGATTTTGTTCAAAAATTACACAGTCTGTGTTCTAACAGAATATGAACTCAGATTTTGTTCAAAAATTACTCAGTCTGTGTTCTAACAGAATATGGACTCAGTCTATATTTAAAGAATACTCACTCACCTCAGTATTCTAACAGAACACTCACGTAGCCAGTGTTCTAACAGAATACTAACTCAGCCTGTGTTCTAACATAATGTGGATTCAGATCAAAAATTACTAACTCAGTCTGTGTTCTAACAGAATGTGGCCTCAGATTTTGTTCAAAACTTACTCAGTCTGTTTCTAACAGAATATGGTCTCAGTCTATGTTTAAAGAATACTCACTCAGCCAGTATTTTACCAGAGTATGGACTCAGCCTGTGTTCTAACAGAATACTCACACAGCCTGTGTTCTAACAGAATATGGACTCAGTCTATATTTAAAGAATACTCACTCACCTCAGTATTCTAACAGAACACTCACGTAGCCTGTGTTCTAACAGAACACTAACTCAGCCTGTTTTCTAACAGAATGTGGATTCAGATCAAAAATTACTAACGCAGTCTGTGTTCTAACAGAATATGGACTTAGATTTTGTTCAAAAATTACTCAGTCTGTGTTCTAACAGAATATGGACTAAGTCTATGTTTAAAGAATACTCAATCAGCCAATATTTTACCAGTGTATGGACTCAGCCTGTGTTCTAACACAATACTCACACAGCCTGTGTTCTAACAGAATATGGACTCAATCTATATTTAAAGAATACTCACTCACCTCAGTATTCCTACAGAACACTCACGTAGCCAGTGTTCTAACAGAATACTAACTCAGCCTGTGTTCTAACAGAATGTGCATTCAGATCAAATATTAATAACTCAGTCTGTGTTCTAACAGAATGTGGACTCAGATTTTGTTCAAAAATTACTCAGTCTGTGTTCTAACAGAATATGGACTAAGTCTATGTTTAAAGAATACTCACTCAGCTCAGTGTTCTAACATAACACTCACTTAGCCTGTGTTCTAACAGAATGTGGGTTCAGATCAAAAATTACTAACTCAGTCTGTGTTCTAACAGAATATGAACTCAGATTTTGTTCAAAAATTACTCAGTCTGTGTTCTAACAGAATATGGACTCAGTCTATGTTTAAAGAATACTCACTCAGTCAGTGTTCTACCAGAATATGGAATCAGACTATTTTCAAGAATACTCACTCAGCCTGTGTTCTAGCAGAACGCTCACTTAGCCTGTGTTCTAACAGAATGTGGACTCAGATATTGTTCAAAAATTACTAACTCAGTCTGTGTTCTAACAGAATTTGGACGCAGTCTATGTTTAAAAAATACTCACTCACCTCAGTATTCTAACAGAACACTCACGTAGCCAGTGTTCTAACAGAATACTAACTCAGCCTGTGTTCTAACATAATGTGGATTCAGATCAAAAATTACTAACTCAGTCTGTGTTCTAACAGAATGTGGCCTCAGATTTTGTTCAAAACTTACTCAGTCTGTTTCTAACATAATATGGACTCAGTCTATGTTTAAAGAATACTCACTCAGCCAGTATTTTACCAGAGTATGGACTCAGCCTGTGTTCTAACAGAATACTCACACAGCCTGTGTTCTAACAGAATATGGACTCAGTCTATATTTAAAGAATACTGACTCACCTCAGTATTCCAACAGAACACTCACGTAGCCAGTGTCCTAACAGAATACTAACTCAGCCTGTGTTCTAACAGAATGTGCATTCAGATCAAATATTAATAACTCAGTCTGTGTTCTAACAGAATGTGGACTCAGATTTTGTTCAAAAATTACTCAGTCTGTGTTCTAACAGAATATGGACTAAGTCTATGTTTAAAGAATACTCACTCAGCTCAGTGTTCTAACATAACACTCACTTAGCCTGTGTTCTAACAGAATGTGGGTTCAGATCAAAAATTACTAACTCAGTCTGTGTTCTAACAGAATATGAACTCAGATTTTGTTCAAAAATTACTCAGTCTGTGTTCTTACAGAATATGGACTCAGTCTATGTTTAAAGAATACTCACTCAGCCAGTGTTCTACCAGAATATGGATTCAGACTATTTTCAAGAATACTCACTCAGCCTATGTTCTAGCAGAACGCTCACTTAGCCTGTGTTCTAACAGAATGTGGACTCAGATATTGTTCAAAAATTACTAACTCAGTCTGTGTTCTAACAGTATTTGGACGCAGTCTATGTTTAAAAAATACTCACACACCTGAGTGTTCTAACAGAACACTCACGTAGCCTGTGTTCTAACAGACAACTAACTCAGCCTGTTTTCTAACAAAATGTGGATTCAGATCAAAAATTACTAACGCAGTCTGTGTTCTAACAGAATATGGACTTAGATTTTGTTCAAAAATTACTCAGTCTGTGTTCTAACAGAACATGGACTCAGTCTATGTTTAAAGAATACTCACTCAGCCAGTATATTACCAGAGTATGGACTCAGCCTGTGTTCTAACAGAATACTCACACAGCCTGTGTTCTAACAGAATATGGACTCCGTCTATATTTAAAGAATACTCACTCACCTCAGTATTCCAACAGAACACTCATGTAGCCAGTGTTCTAACAGAATACTAACTCAGCCTGTGTTCTAACAGAATGTGGATTCAGATCAAATATTACTAACTCAGTCTGTGTTCTAACAGAATGTGGACTCAGATTTTGTTCAAAAATTATTCAGCCTGTGTTCTAACAGAATGTGGATTCAGATCAAAAATTACTAACTCAGTCTGTGTTCTAACAGAATGTGGGTTCAGATCAAAAATTACTAACTCAGTCTGTGTTCTAACAGAATATGAACTCAGATTTTGTTCAAAAATTACTCAGTCTGTGTTCTAACAGAATATGGACTCAGTCTATATTTAAAGAATACTCACTCACCTCAGTATTCTAACAGAACACTCACGTAGCCAGTGTTCTAACAGAATACTAACTCATCCTGTGTTCTAACAGAATGTGGATTCAGATCAAAAATTACTAACTCAGTCTGTGTTCTAACAGAATGTGGACTCAGATTTTGTTCAAAAATTACTCAGTCTGTTTCTAACAGAATATGGTCTCAGTCTATGTTTAAAGAATACTCACTCAGCCAGTATTTTACCAGAGTATGGACTCAGCCTGTGTTCTAACAGAATACTCACACAGCCTGTGTTCTAACAGAATATGGACTCAGTCTATATTTAAAGAATACTCACTCACCTCAGTATTCCAACAGAACACTAATGTAGCCAGTGTTCTAACAGAATACTAACTCAGCCTGTGTTCTAACAGAATGTGGATTCAGATCAAATATTACTAACTCAGTCTGTGTTCTAACAGAATGTGGACTCAGATTTTGTTCAAAAATTATTCAGCCTGTGTTCTAACAGAATGTGTATTCAGATCAAAAATTACTAACTCAGTCTGTGTTCTAACAGAATGTGGGTTCAGATCAAAAATTACTAACTCAGTCTGTGTTCTAACAGAATATGAACTCAGATTTTGTTCAAAAATTACTCAGTCTGTGTTCTAACAGAATATGGACTCAGTCTATATTTAAAGAATACTCACTCACCTCAGTATTCTAACAGAACACTCACGTAGCCAGTGTTCTAACAGAATACTAACTCATCCTGTGTTCTAACAGAATGTGGATTCAGATCAAAAATTACTAACTCAGTCTGTGTTCTAACAGAATGTGGACTCAGATTTTGTTTAAAAATTATTCACTCTGTTTCCAACAGAATATGGTCTCAGTCTATGTTTAAAGAATACTCACTCAGCCAGTATTTTACCAGAGTATGGACTCAGCCTGTGTTCTAACAGAATACTCACACAGCCTGTGTTCTAACAGAATATGGACTCAGTCTATATTTAAAGAATACTCACTCACCTCAGTATTCTAACAGAACACTCACGTAGCCTGTGTTCTAACAGAACACTAACTCAGCCTGTTTTCTAACAGAATGTGGATTCAGATCAAAAATTACTAACGCAGTCTGTGTTCTAACAGAATATGGACTTAGATTTTGTTCAAAAATTACTCAGTCTGTGTTCTAACAGAATATGGACTAAGTCTATGTTTAAAGAATACTCAATCAGCCAATATTTTACCAGTGTATGGACTCAGCCTGTGTTCTAACACAATACTCACACAGCCTGTGTTCTAACAGAATATGGACTCAATCTATATTTAAAGAATACTCACTCACCTCAGTATTCCTACAGAACACTCACGTAGCCAGTGTTCTAACAGAATACTAACTCAGCCTGTGTTCTAACAGAATGTGGACTCAGATTTTGTTCAAAAATTACTCAGTCTGTGTTCTAACAGAATATGGACTAAGTCTATGTTTAAAGAATACTCACTCAGCTCAGTGTTCTAACATAACACTCACTTAGCCTGTGTTCTAACAGAATGTGGGTTCAGATCAAAAATTACTAACTCAGTCTGTGTTCTAACAGAATATGAACTCAGATTTTGTTCAAAAATTACTCAGTCTGTGTTCTAACAGAATATGGACTCAGTCTATGTTTAAAGAATACTCACTCAGTCAGTGTTCTACCAGAATATGGAATCAGACTATTTTCAAGAATACTCACTCAGCCTGTGTTCTAGCAGAACGCTCACTTAGCCTGTGTTCTATCAGAATGTGGACTCAGATATTGTTCAAAAATTACTAACTCAGTCTGTGTTCTAACAGAATTTGGACGCAGTCTATGTTTAAAAAATACTCACTCACCTCAGTATTCTAACAGAACACTCACGTAGCCAGTGTTCTAACAGAATACTAACTCAGCCTGTGTTCTAACATAATGTGGATTCAGATCAAAAATTACTAACTCAGTCTGTGTTCTAACAGAATGTGGCCTCAGATTTTGTTCAAAACTTACTCAGTCTGTTTCTAACATAATATGGACTCAGTCTATGTTTAAAGAATACTCACTCAGCCAGTATTTTACCAGAGTATGGACTCAGCCTGTGTTCTAACAGAATACTCACACAGCCTGTGTTCTAACAGAATATGGACTCAGTCTATATTTAAAGAATACTGACTCACCTCAGTATTCCAACAGAACACTCACGTAGCCAGTGTCCTAACAGAATACTAACTCAGCCTGTGTTCTAACAGAATGTGCATTCAGATCAAATATTAATAACTCAGTCTGTGTTCTAACAGAATGTGGACTCAGATTTTGTTCAAAAATTACTCAGTCTGTGTTCTAACAGAATATGGACTAAGTCTATGTTTAAAGAATACTCACTCAGCTCAGTGTTCTAACATAACACTCACTTAGCCTGTGTTCTAACAGAATGTGGGTTCAGATCAAAAATTACTAACTCAGTCTGTGTTCTAACAGAATATGAACTCAGATTTTGTTCAAAAATTACTCAGTCTGTGTTCTTACAGAATATGGACTCAGTCTATGTTTAAAGAATACTCACTCAGCCAGTGTTCTACCAGAATATGGATTCAGACTATTTTCAAGAATACTCACTCAGCCTATGTTCTAGCAGAACGCTCACTTAGCCTGTGTTCTAACAGAATGTGGACTCAGATATTGTTCAAAAATTACTAACTCAGTCTGTGTTCTAACAGTATTTGGACGCAGTCTATGTATAAAAAATACTCACACACCTGAGTGTGATAACAGAACACTCACGTAGCCTGTGTTCTAACAGACAACTAACTCAGCCTGTTTTCTAACAAAATGTGGATTCAGATCAAAAATTACTAACGCAGTCTGTGTTCTAACAGAATATGGACTTAGATTTTGTTCAAAAATTACTCAGTCTGTGTTCTAACAGAACATGGACTCACTCTATGTTTAAAGAATACTCACTCAGCCAGTATATTACCAGAGTATGGACTCAGCCTGTGTTCTAACAGAATACTCACACAGCCTGTGTTCTAACAGAATATGGACTCAGTCTATATTTAAAGAATACTCACTCACCTCAGTATTCTAACAGAACACTCACGTAGCCAGTGTTCTAGCAGAATACTAACTCAGCCTGCGTTCTAACAGAATGTGGATTCAGATCAAAAATTACTAACTCAGTCTGTGTTCTAACAGAATGTGGACTCAGATTTTGTTCAAAAATTACTCAGTCTGTTTCTAACAGAATATGGTCTCAGTCTATGTTTAAAGAATACTCACTCAGCCAGTATTTTACCAGAGTATGGACTCAGCCTGTGTTCTAACAGAATACTCACACAGCCTGTGTTCTAACAGAATATGGACTCCGTCTATATTTAAAGAATACTCACTCACCTCAGTATTCCAACAGAACACTCATGTAGCCAGTGTTCTAACAGAATACTAACTCAGCCTGTGTTCTAACAGAATGTGGATTCAGATCAAATATTACTAACTCAGTCTGTGTTCTAACAGAATGTGGATTCAGATCAAAAATTACTAACTCAGTCTGTGTTCTAACAGAATGTGGGTTCAGATCAAAAATTACTAACTCAGTCTGTGTTCTAACAGAATATGAACTCAGATTTTGTTCAAAAATTACTCAGTCTGTGTTCTAACAGAATATGGACTCAGTCTATATTTAAAGAATACTCACTCACCTCAGTATTCTAACAGAACACTCACGTAGCCAGTGTTCTAACAGAATACTAACTCATCCTGTGTTCTAACAGAATGTGGACTCAGATTTTGTTCAAAAATTACTCAGTCTGTTTCTAACAGAATATGGTCTCAGTCTATGTTTAAAGAATACTCACTCAGCCAGTATTTTACCAGAGTATGGACTCAGCCTGTGTTCTAACAGAATACTCACACAGCCTGTGTTCTAACAGAATATGGACTCAGTCTATATTTAAAGAATACTCACTCACCTCAGTATTCCAACAGAACACTCATGTAGCCAGTGTTCTAACAGAATACTAACTCAGCCTGTGTTCTAACAGAATGTGGATTCAGATCAAATATTACTAACTCAGTCTGTGTTCTAACAGAATGTGGACTCAGATTTTGTTCAAAAATTATTCAGCCTGTGTTCTAACAGAATGTGTATTCAGATCAAAAATTACTAACTCAGTCTGTGTTCTAACAGAATGTGGGTTTAGATCAAAAATTACTAACTCAGTCTGTGTTCTAACAGAATATGAACTCAGATTTTGTTCAAAAATTACTCAGTCTGTGTTCTAACAGAATATGGACTCAGTCTATATTTAAAGAATACTCACTCACCTCAGTATTCTAACAGAACACTCACGTAGCCAGTGTTCTAACAGAATACTAACTCATCCTGTGTTCTAACAGAATGTGGATTCAGATCAAAAATTACTAACTCAGTCTGTGTTCTAACAGAATGTGGACTCAGATTTTGTTTAAAAATTACTCACTCTGTTTCCAACAGAATATGGTCTCAGTCTATGTTTAAAGAATACTCACTCAGCCAGTATTTTACCAGAGTATGGACTCAGCCTGTGTTCTAACAGAATACTCACACAGCCTGTGTTCTAACAGAATATGGACTCAGTCTATATTTAAAGAATACTCACTCACCTCAGTATTCTAACAGAACACTCACGTAGCCTGTGTTCTAACAGAACACTAACTCAGCCTGTTTTCTAACAGAATGTGGATTAAGATCAAAAATTACTAACGCAGTCTGTGTTCTAACAGAATATGGACTTAGATTTTGTTCAAAAATTACTCAGTCTGTGTTCTAACAGAATATGGACTAAGTCTATGTTTAAAGAATACTCAATCAGCCAATATTTTACCAGTGTATGGACTCAGCCTGTGTTCTAACACAATACTCACACAGCCTGTGTTCTAACAGAATATGGACTCAATCTATATTTAAAGAATACTCACTCACCTCAGTATTCCTACAGAACACTCACGTAGCCAGTGTTCTAACAGAATACTAACTCAGCCTGTGTTCTAACAGAATGTGCATTCAGATCAAATATTAATAACTCAGTCTGTGTTCTAACAGAATGTGGACTCAGATTTTGTTCAAAAATTACTCTGTCTGTGTTCTAACAGAATATGGACTAAGTCTATGTTTAAAGAATACTCACTCAGCTCAGTGTTCTAACATAACACTCACTTAGACTGTGTTCTAACAGAATGTGGGTTCAGATCAAAAATTACTAACTCAGTCTGTGTTCTAACAGAATATGAACTCAGATTTTGTTCAAAAATTACTCAGTCTGTGTTCTAACAGAATATGGACTCAGTCTATGTTTAAAGAATACTCACACAGTCAGTGTTCTACCAGAATATGGAATCAGACTATTTTCAAGAATACTCACTCAGCCTGTGTTCTAGCAGAACGCTCACTTAGCCTGTGTTCTAACAGAATGTGGACTCAGATATTGTTCAAAAATTACTAACTCAGTCTGTGTTCTAACAGAATTTGGACGCAGTCTATGTTTAAAAAATACTCACTCACCTCAGTGTTCTAACAGAACACTCACGTAGCCTGTGTTCTAACAGAACACTAACTCAGCCTGTTTTCTAACAGAATGTGGATTCAGATCAAATATTAATAACTCAGTCTGTGTTCTAACAGAATGTGGACTCAGATTTTGTTCAAAAATTACTCAGTCTGTGTTCTAACAGAATATGGACTCAGTCTATATTTAAAGAATACTCACTCACCTCAGTATTCTAACAGAACACTCACGTAGCCAGTGTTCTAACAGAATACTAACTCAGCCTGTGTTCTAACAGAATGTGGATTCAGATCAAAAATTACTAACTCAGTCTGTGTTCTAACAGAATGTGGACTCAGATTTTGTTCAAAAATTACTCAGTCTGTTTCTAACAGAATATGGTCTCAGTCTATGTTTAAAGAATACTCACTCAGCCAGTATTTTACCAGAGTATGGACTCAGCCTGTGTTCTAACAGAATACTCACACAGCCTGTGTTCTAACAGAATATGGACTCAGTCTATATTTAAAGAATACTCACTCACCTCAGTATTCTAACAGAACACTCACGTAGCCTGTGTTCTAACAGAACACTAACTCAGCCTGTTTTCTAACAGAATGTGGATTCAGATCAAAAATTACTAATGCAGTCTGTGTTCTAACAGAATATGGACTTAGATTTTGTTCAAAAATTACTCAGTCTGTGTTCTAACAGAATATGGACTCAGTCTATGTTTAAAGAATACTCACTCAGCCAATATTTTACCAGAGCATGGACTCAGCCTGTGTTCTAACAGAATACTCACACAGCCTGTGTTCTAACAGAATATGGACTCAGTCTATATTTAAAGAATACTCACTCACCTCAGTATTCCTACAGAACACTCACGTAGCCAGTGTTCTAACAGAATACTAACTCAGCCTGTGTTCTAACAGAATGTGGATTCAGATCAAATATTACTAACTCAGTCTGTGTTCTAACAGAATGTGGACTCAGATTTTGTTCAAAAATTATTCAGCCTGTGTTCTAACAGAATGTGGATTCAGATCAAAAATTACTAACTCAGTCTGTGTTCTAACAGAATGTGGGTTCAGATCAAAAATTACTAACTCAGTCTGTGTTCTAACAGAATATGAACTCAGATTTTGTTCAAAAATTACTCAGTCTGTGTTCTAACAGAATATGGACTCAGTCTATAATTAAAGAATATTCACTCACCTCAGTATTCTAACAGAACACTCACGTAGCCAGTGTTCTATCAGAATACTAACTAATCCTGTGTTCTAACAGAATGTGGATTCAGATCAAAAATTACTAACTCAGTCTGTGTTCTAACAGAATGTGGACTCAGATTTTGTTCAAAAATTACTCAGTCTGTTTCTAACAGAATATGGTCTGAGTCTATGTTTAAAGAATACTCACTCAGCCAGTATTTTACCAGAGTATGGACTCAGCCTGTGTTCTAACAGAATACTCACACAGCCTGTGTTCTAACAGAATATGTACTCAGTCTATATTTAAAGAATACTCACTCACCTCAGTATTCTAACAGAACACTCACGTAGCCAGTGTTCTAACAGAATACTAACTCAGCCTGTGTTCTAACAGAATGTGGATTCAGATCAAAAATTACTAACTCAGTCTGTGTTCTAACAGAATGTGGACTCAGATTTTGTTCAAAAATTACTCAGTCTGTTTCTAACAGAATATGGTCTCAGTCTATGTTTAAAGAATACTCACTCACCTCAGTATTCCAACAGAACACTCATGTAGCCAGTGTTCTAACAGAATACTAACTCAGCCTGTGTTTTAACAAAATGTGGATTCAGATCAAATATTACTAACTCAGTCTGTGTTCTAACAGAATGTGGACTCAGATTTTGTTCAAAAATTTTTCAGCCTGTGTTCTAACAGAATGTGTATTCAGATCAAAAATTACTAACTCAGTCTGTGTTCTAACAGAATGTGGGTTCAGATCAAAAATTACTAACTCAGTCTGTGTTCTAACCGAATATGAACTCAGATTTTGTTCAAAAATTACTCAGTCTGTGTTCTAACGGAATATGGACTCAGTCTATATTGAAAGAATACTCACTCACCTCAGTATTCTAACAGAACACTCACGTAGCCAGTGTTCTAACAGAATACTAACTCATCCTGTGTTCTAACATAATGTGGATTCAGATCAAAAATTACTAACTCAGTCTGTGTTCTAACAGAATGTGGACTCAGATTTTGTTCAAAAATTACTCAGTCTGTTTCTAACAGAATATGGTCTCAGTCTATGTTTAAAGAATACTCACTCAGCCAGTATTTTACCAGAGTATGGACTCAGCCTGTGTTCTAACAGAATACTCACACAGCCTGTGTTCTAACAGAATATGGACTCAGTCTATATTTAAAGAATACTCACTCACCTCAGTATTCCAACAGAACACTCATGTAGCCAGTGTTCTAACAGAATACTAACTCAGCCTGTGTTCTAACAGAATGTGGATTCAGATCAAATATTACTAACTCAGTCTGTGTTCTAACAGAATGTGGACTCAGATTTTGTTCAAAAATTATTCAGCCTGTGTTCTAACAGAATGTGTATTCAGATCAAAAATTACTAACGCAGTCTGTGTTCTAACAGAATGTGGGTTCAGATCAAAAATTACTAACTCAGTCTGTGTTCTAACAGAATATGAACTCAGATTTTGTTCAAAAATTACACAGTCTGTGTTCTAACAGAATATGGACTCAGTCTATATTTAAAGAATACTCACTCACCTCAGTATTCTAACAGAACACTCACGTAGCCAGTGTTCAAACAGAATACTAACTCATCCTGTGTTCTAACAGAATGTGGATTCAGATCAAAAATTACTAACTCAGTCTGTGTTCTAACAGAATGTGGACTCAGATTTTGTTTAAAAATTACTCAGTCTGTTTCTAACAGAATATGGTCTCAGTCTATGTTTAAAGAATACTCACTCAGCCAGTATTTTACCAGAGTATGGACTCAGCCTGTGTTCTAACAGAATACTCACACAGCCTGTGTTCTAACAGAATATGGACTCAGTCTATATTTAAAGAATACTCACTCACCTCAGTATTCTAACAGAACACTCACGTAGCCTGTGTTCTAACAGAACACTAACTCAGCCTGTTTTCTAACAGAATGTGGATTCAGATCAAAAATTACTAACGCAGTCTGTGTTCTAACAGAATATGGACTAAGTCTATGTTTAAAGAATACTCACTCAGCTCAGTGTTCTAACATAACACTCACTTAGCCTGTGTTCTAACAGAATGTGGTTTCATATCAAAAATTACTAACTCAGTCCGTGTTCTAACAGAATGTGGACTCAGATTTTGTTCAAAAATTACTCAGTCTGTGTTCTAACAGAATATGGACTCAGTCTAAGTTTAAAGAATACTCACTCAGCCAGTGTTCTACCAGAATATGGATTCAGACTATTTTCAAGAATACTCACTCAGCCTGTGTTCTAGCAGAACGCTCACTTAGCCTGTGTTCTAACAGAATGTGGACTCAGATATTGTTCAAAAATTACTAACTCAGTCTGTGTTCTAACAGAATTTGGACGCAGTCTCTGTTTAAAAAATACTCACTCACCTCAGTGTTCTAACAGAACACTCACGTAGCCTGTGTTCTAACAGAACACTAACTCAGCCTGTTTTCTAACAAAATGTGGATTCAGATCAAAAATTACTAACGCAGTCTGTGTTCTAACAGAATATGGACTTAGATTTTGTTCAAAAATTACTCAGTCTGTGTTCTAACAGAATATGGACTCAGTCTATGTTTAAAGAATACTCACTCAGCCAGTATTTTACCAGAGTATGGACTCAGCCTGTGTTCTAACAGAATACTCACACAGCCTGTGTTCTAACAGAATATGTACTCAGTCTATATTTAAAGAATACTCACTCACCTCAGTATTCTAACAGAACACTCACGTAGCCAGTGTTCTAACAGAATACTAACTCAGCCTGTGTTCTAACAGAATGTGGACTCAGATTTTGTTCAAAAATTACTCAGTCTGTTTCTAACAGAATATGGAGTCAGTCTATGTTTAAAGAATACTCACTCAACCAGTATTTTACCAGAGTATGGACTCAGCCTGTGTTCTAACAGAATAATCACACAGCCTGTGTTCTAACAGAATATGGACTCAGTCTATATTTAAAGAATACTCACTCACCTCAGTTTTCTAACAGAGCACTCACGTACCCTGTGTTCTAACAGAACACTAACTCAGCCTGTTTTCTAACAGAATGTGGATTCAGATCAAAAATTACTAACGCAGTCTGTGTTCTAACAGAATATGGACTTAGATTTTGTTCAAAAATTACTCAGTCTGTGTTCTAACAGAATATGGACTCAGTCTATGTTTAAAGAATACTCACTCAGCCAATATTTTACCAGAGTATGGACTCGGCCTGTGTTCTAACAGAATACTCACACAGCCTGTGTTCTAACAGAATATGGACTCAGTCTATATTTAAAGAATACTCACTCACCTCAGTATTCCTACAGAACACTCACTTAGCCAGTGTTCTAACAGAATACTAACTCAGCCTGTGTTCTAACAGAATGTGGATTCAGTTCAAAAATTACTAACTCAGTCTGTGTTCTAACAGAATGTGGACTCAGATTTTGTTCAAAAATTACTCAGTCTGTTTCTAACAGAATATGGTCTCAATCTATGTTTAAAGAATACTCACTCAGCCAGTATTTTACCAGAGTATGGACTCAGCCTGTGTTCTAACAGAATACTCACACAGCCTGTGTTCTAACAGAATATGGACTCAGTCTATATTTAAAGAATACTCACTCACCTCAGTATTCTAACAGAACACTCACGTAGCCTGTGTTCTAACAGAACACTAACTCAGCCTGCTTTCTAACAGAATGTGGATTCAGATCAAATATTACTAACGCAGTCTGTGTTCTAACAGAATGTGGACTCAGTCTATGTTTAAAGAATACTCACTCAGCCAATATTTTACCAGAGTGTGGACTCGGCCTGTGTTCTAACAGAATACTCACACAGCCTGTGTTCTAACAGAATATGGACTCAGTCTATATTTAAAGAATACTCACTCACCTCAGTATTCCTACAGAACACTCACGTAGCCAGTGTTCTAACAGAATACTAACTCAGCCTGTGTTCTAACAGAATGTGGATTCAGATCAAATATTACTAACTCAGTCAGTGTTCTAACAGAATGTGGACTCAGATTTTGTTCAAAAATTACTCAGTCTGTGTTCTAACAGAATATGGACTAAGTCTATGTTTAAAGAATACTCACTCAGCTCAGTGTTCTAACATAACACTCACTTAGCCTGTGTTCTAACAGAATGTGGTTTCAGATCAAAAATTACTAACTCAGTCTGTGTTCTAACAGAATGTGGACTCAGATTTTGTTCAAAAATTACTCAGTCTGTGTTCTAACAGAATATGGACTCAGTCTATGTTTAAAGAATACTCACTAAGCCAGTGTTCTACCAGAATATGGATTCAGACTATTTTCAAGAATACTCACTCAGCCTGTGTTCTAGCAGAACGCTCACTTAGCCTGTGTTCTAACAGAATGTGGACTCAGATATTGTTCAAAAATTACTAACTTAGTCTGTGTTCTAACAGAATTTGGACGCAGTCTCTGTTTAAAAAATACTCACTCACCTCAGTGTTCTAACAGAACACTCACGTAGCCTGTGTTCTAACAGAACACTAACTCAGCCTGTTTTCTAACAAAATGTGGATTCAGATCAAAAATTACTAACGCAGTCTGTGTTCTAACAGAATATGGACTCAGTCTATGTTTAAAGAATACTCACTCAGCCAGTATTTTACCAGAGTATGGACTCAGCCTGTGTTCTAACAGAATACTCACACAGCCTGTGTTCTAACAGAATATGTACTCAGTCTATATTTAAAGAATACTCACTCACCTCAGTATTCTAACAGAACACTCACGTAGCCAGTGTTCTAACAGAATACTAACTCAGCCTGTGTTCTAACAGAATGTGGTCTCAGATTTTGTTCAAAAATTACTCAGTCTGTTTCTAACAGAATATGGAGTCAGTCTATGTTTAAAGAATACTCACTCAACCAGTATTTTACCAGAGTATGGACTCAGCCTGTGTTCTAACAGAATACTCACACAGCCTGTGTTCTAACAGAATATGGACTCAGTCTATATTTAAAGAATACTCACTCACCTCAGTATTCTAACAGAACACTCACGTAGCCAGTGTTCTAACAGAATACTAACTCAGCCTGTGTTCTAACAGAATGTGGATTCAGATCAAAAATTACAAACGCAGTCTGTGTTCTAACAGCATATGGACTTAGATTTTGTTCAAAAATTACTCAGTCTGTGTTCTAACAGAATATGGACTCAGTCTATGTTTAAAGAATACTCACTCAGCCAATATTTTACCAGAGTATGGACTCGGCCTGTGTTCTAACAGAATACTCACACAGCCTGTGTTCTAACAGAATATGGACTCAGTCTATATTTAAAGAATACTCACTCACCTCAGTATTCCTACAGAACACTCACTTAGCCAGTGTTCTAACAGAATACTAACTCAGCCTGTGTTCTAACAGAATGTGGATTCAGTTCAAAAATTACTAACTCAGTCTGTGTTCTAACAGAATGTGGACTCAGATTTTGTTCAAAAATTACTCAGTCTGTTTCTAACAGAATATGGTCTCAATCTATGTTTAAAGAATACTCACTCAGCCAGTATTTTACCAGAGTATGGACTCAGCCTGTGTTCTAACAGAATACTCACACAGCCTGTGTTCTAACAGAATATGGACTCAGTCTATATTTAAAGAATACTCACTCACCTCAGTATTCTAACATAACACTCACGTAGCCTGTGTTCTAACAGAACACTAACTCAGCCTGCTTTCTAACAGAATGTGGATTCAGATCAAATATTACTAACGCAGTCTGTGTTCTAACAGAATATGGACTCAGATATTGTTCAAAATTTACTCAGTCTGTGTTCTAACAGAATATGGACTCAGTCTATGTTTAAAGAATACTCACTCAGCCAATATTTTACCAGAGTATGGACTCGGCCTGTGTTCTAACAGAATACTCACACAGCCTGTGTTCTAACAGAATATGGACTCAGTTTATATTTAAAGAATACTCACTCACTTCAGTATTCCTACAGAACACTCACGTAGCCAGTGTTCTAACAGAATACTAACTCAGCCTGTGTTCTAACAGAATGTGGATTCAGATCAAATATTACTAACTCAGTCAGTGTTCTAACAGAATGTGGACTCAGATTTTGTTCAAAAATTACTCAGTCTGTGTTCTAACAGAATATGGACTAAGTCTATGTTTAAAGAATACTCACTCAGCTCAGTGTTCTAACATAACACTCACTTAGCCTGTGTTCTAACAGAATGTGGTTTCAGATCAAAAATTACTAACTCAGTCTGTGTTCTAACAGAATGTGGACTCAGATTTTGTTCAAAAATTACTCAGTCTGTGTTCTAACAGAATATGGACTCAGTCTATGTTTAAAGAATACTCACTCAGCCAGTGTTCTACCAGAATATGGATTCAGACTATTTTCAAGAATACTCACTCAGCCTGTGTTCTAGCAGAACGCTCACTTAGCCTGTGTTCTAACAGAATGTGGACTCAGATATTGTTCAAAAATTACTAACTCAGTCTGTGTTCTAACAGAATTTGGAGGCAGTCTCGTTTTAAAAAATACTCACTCACCTCAGTGTTCTAACAGAACACTCACGTAGCCTGTGTTCTAACAGAACACTAACTCAGCCTGTTTTCTAACAAAATGTGGATTCAGATCAAAAATTACTAACGCAGTCTGTGTTCTAACAGAATATGGACTTAGATTTTGTTCAAAAATTACTCAGTCTGTGTTCTAACAGAATATGGACTCAGTCTATGTTTAAAGAATACTCACTCAGCCAGTATTTTACCAGAGTATGGACTCAGCCTGTGTTCTAACAGAATACTCACACAGCCTGTGTTCTAACAGAATATGTACTCAGTCTATATTTAAAGAATACTCACTCACCTCAGTATTCTAACAGAACACTCACGTAGCCAGTGTTCTAACAGAATACTAACTCAGCCTGTGTTCTAACAGAATGTGGACTCAGATTTTGTTCAAAAATTACTCAGTCCGTTTCTAACAGAATATGGAGTCAGTCTATGTTTAAAGAATACTCACTCAACCAGTATTTTACCAGAGTATGGACTCAGCCTGTGTTCTAACAGAATACTCACACAGCCTGTGTTCTAACAGAATATGGACTCAGTCTATATTTAAAGAATACTCACTCACCTCAGTTTTCTAACAGAACACTCACGTACCCTGTGTTCTAACAGAACACTAACTCAGCCTGTTTTCTAACAGAATGTGGATTCAGATCAAAAGTTACTAACGCAGTCTGTGTTCTAACAGAATATGGACTTAGATTTTGTTCAAAAATTACTCAGTCTGTGTTCTAACAGAATATGGACTCAGTCTATGTTTAAAGAATACTCACTCAGCCAATATTTTACCAGAGTATGGACTCAGCCTGTGTTCTAACAGAATAATCACACAGCCTGTGTTCTAACAGAATATGTACTCAGTCTATATTTAAAGAATACTCACTCACCTCAGTATTCCAACAGAACACTCACGTAGCCAGTGTTCTAACAGAATACTAACTCAGCCTGTGTTCTAACAGAATGTGGACTCAGATTTTGTTCAAAAATTACTCAGTCTGTTTCTAACAGAATATGGAGTCAGTCTATGTTTAAAGAATACTCACTCAACCAGTATTTTACCAGAGTATGGACTCAGCCTGTGTTCTAACAGAATACTCACACAGCCTGTGTTCTAACAGAATATGGACTCAGTCTATATTTAAAGAATACTCACTCACCTCAGTATTCCTACAGAACACTCACTTAGCCAGTGTTCTAACAGAATACTAACTCAGCCTGTGTTCTAACAGAATGTGGATTCAGATCAAAAATTACAAACGCAGTCTGTGTTCTAACAGCATATGGACTTAGATTTTGTTCAAAAATTACTCAGTCTGTGTTCTAACAGAATATGGACTCAGTCTATGTTTAAAGAATACTCACTCAGCCAATATTTTACCAGAGTATGGACTCGGCCTGTGTTCTAACAGAATACTCACACAGCCTGTGTTCTAACAGAATATGGACTCAGTCTATATTTAAAGAATACTCACTCACCTCAGTATTCCTACAGAACACTCACTTAGCCAGTGTTCTAACAGAATACTAACTCAGCCTGTGTTCTAACAGAATGTGGATTCAGTTCAAAAATTACTAACTCAGTCTGTGTTCTAACAGAATGTGGACTCAGATTTTGTTCAAAAATTACTCAGTCTGTGTTCTAACAGAATATGGAATCAGTCTATGTTTAAAATATACTCACTCAGCCAATATTTTACCAGAGTATGGACTCAGCCTGTGTTCTAACAGAATACTCACACAGCCTGTGTTCTAACAGAATATGGACTCAGTCTATATTTAAAGAATACTCACTCACCTCAGTATTCCAACAGAACACTCACGTAGCCAGTGTTCTAACAGAATACCAACTCAGCCTGTGTTCTAACAGAATGTGGATTCAGATCAAATATTACTAACTCAGTCTGTGTTCTAACAGAATGTGGACTCAGAATTTGTTCAAAAATTATTCAGCCTGTGTTCTAACAGAATGTGGATTCAGATCAAAAATTACTAACTCAGTCTGTGTTCTAACAGAATGTGGGTTCAGATCAAAAATTACTAACTCAGTCTGTGTTTTGAAGAATATGAACTCAGATTTTGTTCAAAAATTACTCAGTCTGTGTTCTAACAGAATATGGACTCAGTCTATATTTAAAGAATACTCACTCACCTCAGTATTCTAACAGAACACTCACGTAGCCAGTGTTCTAACAGAATACTAACTCAGCCTGTGTTCTAACAGAATGTGGATTCAGATCAAAAATTACAAACGTAGTCTGTGTTCTAACAGCATATGGACTTAGATTTTGTTCAAAAATTACTCAGTCTGTGTTCTAACAGAATATGGACTCAGTCTATGTTTAAAGAATACTCACTCAGCCAATATTTTACCAGAGTATGGACTCGGCCTGTGTTCTAACAGAATACTCACACAGCCTGTGTTCTAACAGAATATGGACTCAGTCTATATTTAAAGAATACTCACTCACCTCAGTATTCCTACAGAACACTCACTTAGCCAGTGTTCTAACAGAATACTAACTCAGCCTGTGTTCTAACAGAATGTGGATTCAGTTCAAAAATTACTAACTCAGTCTGTGTTCTAACAGAATGTGGACTCAGATTTTGTTCAAAAATTACTCAGTCTGTTTCTAACAGAATATGGTCTCAATCTATGTTTAAAGAATACTCACTCAGCCAGTATTTTACCAGAGTATGGACTCAGCCTGTGTTCTAACAGAATACTAACTCAGCCTGTGTTCTAACAGAATGTGGATTCAGATCAAATATTACTAACTCAGTCAGTGTTCTAACAGAATGTGGACTCAGATTTTGTTCAAAAATTACTCAGTCTGTGTTCTATCAGAATATGGACTAAGTCTATGTTTAAAGAATACTCACTCAGCTCAGTGTTCTAACATAACACTCACTTAGCCTGTGTTCTAACAGAATGTGGTTTCAGATCAAAAATTACTAACTCAGTCTGTGTTCTAACAGAATGTGGACTCAGATTTTGTTCAAAAATTACTCAGTCTGTGTTCTAACAGAATATGGACTCAGTCTATGTTTAAAGAATACTCACACAGCCAGTGTTCTACCAGAATATGGATTCAGACTATTTTCAAGAATACTCACTCAGCCTGTGTTCTAGCAGAACGCTCACTTAGCCTGTGTTCTAACAGAATGTGGACTCAGATATTGTTCAAAAATTACTAACTCAGTCTGTGTTCTAACAGAATTTGGAGGCAGTCTCGTTT
The DNA here is from genome assembly GCF_987537825.1 of Furipterus horrens. Classification (NCBI taxonomy): domain Eukaryota; kingdom Metazoa; phylum Chordata; class Mammalia; order Chiroptera; family Furipteridae; genus Furipterus; species Furipterus horrens. The sequence goes on along the minus strand of NW_028327181.1, from coordinate 38,573,538 downwards.
TAAAAAATACTCACTCACCTCAGTGTTCTAACAGAACACTCACGTAGCCTGTGTTCTAACAGAACACTAACTCAGCCTGTTTTCTAACAAAATGTGGATTCAGATCAAAAATTACTAACGCAGTCTGTGTTCTAACAGAATATGGACTTAGATTTTGTTCAAAAATTACTCAGTCTGTGTTCTAACAGAATATGGACTCAGTCTATGTTTAAAGAATACTCACTCAGCCAGTATTTTACCAGAGTATGGACTCAGCCTGTGTTCTAACAGAATACTCACACAGCCTGTGTTCTAACAGAATATGTACTCAGTCTATATTTAAAGAATACTCACTCACCTCAGTATTCTAACAGAACACTCACGTAGCCAGTGTTCTAACAGAATACTAACTCAGCCTGTGTTCTAACAGAATGTGGACTCAGATTTTGTTCAAAAATTACTCAGTCTGTTTCTAACAGAATATGGAGTCAGTCTATGTTTAAAGAATACTCACTCAACCAGTATTTTACCAGAGTATGGACTCAGCCTGTGTTCTAACAGAATACTCACACAGCCTGTGTTCTAACAGAATATGGACTCAGTCTATATTTAAAGAATACTCACTCACCTCAGTTTTCTAACAGAACACTCACGTACCCTGTGTTCTAACAGAACACTAACTCAGCCTGTTTTCTAACAGAATGTGGATTCAGATCAAAAATTACTAACGCAGTCTGTGTTCTAACAGAATATGGACTTAGATTTTGTTCAAAAATTACTCAGTCTGTGTTCTAACAGAATATGGACTCAGTCTATGTTTAAAGAATACTCACTCAGCCAATATTTTACCAGAGTATGGACTCAGCCTGTGTTCTAACAGAATAATCACACAGCCTGTGTTCTAACAGAATATGTACTCAGTCTATATTTAAAGAATACTCACTCACCTCAGTATTCCAACAGAACACTCACGTAGCCAGTGTTCTAACAGAATACTAACTCAGCCTGTGTTCTAACAGAATGTGGACTCAGATTTTGTTCAAAAATTACTCAGTCTGTTTCTAACAGAATATGGAGTCAGTCTATGTTTAAAGAATACTCACTCAACCAGTATTTTACCAGAGTATGGACTCAGCCTGTGTTCTAACAGAATACTCACACAGCCTGTGTTCTAACAGAATATGGACTCAGTCTATATTTAAAGAATACTCACTCACCTCAGTTTTCTAACAGAACACTCACGTACCCTGTGTTCTAACAGAACACTAACTCAGCCTGTTTTCTAACAGAATGTGGATTCAGATCAAAAATTACTAACGCAGTCTGTGTTCTAACAGAATATGGACTTAGATTTTGTTCAAAAATTACTCAGTCTGTGTTCTAACAGAATATGGAATCAGTCTATGTTTAAAATATACTCACTCAGCCAATATTTTACCAGAGTATGGACTCAGCCTGTGTTCTAACAGAATACTCACACAGCCTATGTTCTAACAGAATATGGACTCAGTCTATATTTAAAGAATACTCACTCACCTCAGTATTCCAACAGAACACTCACGTAGCCAGTGTTCTAACAGAATACCAACTCAGCCTGTGTTCTAACAGAATGTGGATTCAGATCAAATATTACTAACTCAGTCTGTGTTCTAACAGAATGTGGACTCAGAATTTGTTCAAAAATTATTCAGCCTGTGTTCTAACAGAATGTGGATTCAGATCAAAAATTACTAACTCATTCTGTGTTCTAACAGAATGTGGGTTCAGATCAAAAATTACTAACTCAGTCTGTGTTTTGAAGAATATGAACTCAGATTTTGTTCAAAAATTACTCAGTCTGTGTTCTAACAGAATATGGACTCAGTCTATATTTAAAGAATACTCACTCACCTCAGTATTCTAACAGAACACTCACATAGCCAGTATTCTAACAGAATACTAACTCAGCCTGTGTTCTAACAGAATGTGGATTCAGATCAAAAATTACAAACGCAGTCTGTGTTCTAACAGCATATGGACTTAGATTTTGTTCAAAAATTACTCAGTCTGTGTTCTAACAGAATATGGACTCAGTCTATGTTTAAAGAATACTCACTCAGCCAATATTTTACCAGAGTATGGACTCGGCCTGTGTTCTAACAGAATACTCACACAGCCTGTGTTCTAACAGAATATGGACTCAGTCTATATTTAAAGAATACTCACTCACCTCAGTATTCCTACAGAACACTCACTTAGCCAGTGTTCTAACAGAATACTAACTCAGCCTGTGTTCTAACAGAATGTGGATTCAGTTCAAAAATTACTAACTCAGTCTGTGTTCTAACAGAATGTGGACTCAGATTTTGTTCAAAAATTACTCAGTCTGTTTCTAACAGAATATGGTCTCAATCTATGTTTAAAGAATACTCACTCAGCCAGTATTTTACCAGAGTATGGACTCAGCCTGTGTTCTAACAGAATACTCACACAGCCTGTGTTCTAACAGAATATGGACTCAGTCTATATTTAAAGAATACTCACTCACCTCAGTATTCTAACATAACACTCACGTAGCCTGTGTTCTAACAGAACACTAACTCAGCCTGCTTTCTAACAGAATGTGGATTCAGATCAAATATTACTAACGCAGTCTGTGTTCTAACAGAATGTGGACTCAGATATTGTTCAAAATTTACTCAGTCTGTGTTCTAACAGAATATGGACTCAGTCTATGTTTAAAGAATACTCACTCAGCCAATATTTTACCAGAGTATGGACTCGGCCTGTGTTCTAACAGAATACTCACACAGCCTGTGTTCTAACAGAATATGGACTCAGTCTATATTTAAAGAATACTCACTCACTTCAGTATTCCTACAGAACACTCACGTAGCCAGTGTTCTAACAGAATACTAACTCAGCCTGTGTTCTAACAGAATGTGGATTCAGATCAAATATTACTAACTCAGTCAGTGTTCTAACAGAATGTGGACTCAGATTTTGTTCAAAAATTACTCAGTCTGTGTTCTAACAGAATATGGACTAAGTCTATGTTTAAAGAATACTCACTCAGCTCAGTGTTCTAACATAACACTCACTTAGCCTGTGTTCTAACAGAATGTGGTTTCAGATCAAAAATTACTAACTCAGTCTGTGTTCTAACAGAATGTGGACTCAGATTTTGTTCAAAAATTACTCAGTCTGTGTTCTAACAGAATATGGACTCAGTCTATGTTTAAAGAATACTCACTCAGCCAGTGTTCTACCAGAATATGGATTCAGACTATTTTCAAGAATACTCACTCAGCCTGTGTTCTAGCAGAACGCTCACTTAGCCTGTGTTCTAACAGAATGTGGACTCAGATATTGTTCAAAAATTACTAACTCAGTCTGTGTTCTAACAGAATTTGGAGGCAGTCTCGTTTTAAAAAATACTCACTCACCTCAGTGTTCTAACAGAACACTCACGTAGCCTGTGTTCTAACAGAACACTAACTCAGCCTGTTTTCTAACAAAATGTGGATTCAGATCAAAAATTACTAACTCAGTCTGTGTTCTAACAGAATGTGGACGCAGATTTTGCTCAAAAATTATTCAGCCTGTGTTCTAACAGAATGTGGATTCAGATCAAAAATTACTAACTCAGTCTGTGTTCTAACAGAATGTGGACTCAGATTTTGTTCAAAAATTACTCAGTCTGTTTCTAACAGAATATGGTCTCAATCTATGTTTAAAGAATACTCACTCAGCCAGTATTTTACCAGAGTATGGACTCAGCCTGTGTTCTAACAAAACACTCACGTAGCCTGTGTTCTAACAGAACACTAACTCAGCCTTCTTTCTAACAGAATGTGGATTCAGATCAAATATTACTAACGCAGTCTGTGTTCTAACAGAATGTGGACTCAGTCTATGTTTAAAGAATACTCACTCAGCCAGTGTTCTACCAGAATATGGATTCAGACTATTTTCAAGAATACTCACTCAGCCTGTGTTCTAGCAGAACGCTCACTTAGCCTGTGTTCTAACAGAATGTGGACTCAGATATTGTTCAAAAATTACTAACTCAGTCTGTGTTCTAACAGAATTTGGACGCAGTCTCTGTTTAAAAAATACTCACTCACCTCAGTGTTCTAACAGAACACTCACGTAGCCTGTGTTCTAACAGAACACTAACTCAGCCTGTTTTCTAACAAAATGTGGATTCAGATCAAAAATTACTAACGCAGTCTGCGTTCTAACAGAATATGGACTTAGATTTTGTTCAAAAATTACTCAGTCTGTGTTCTAACAGAATATGGACTCAGTCTATGTTTAAAGAATACTCACTCAGCCAGTATTTTACCAGAGTATGGACTCAGCCTGTGTTCTAACAGAATACTCACACAGCCTGTGTTCTAACAGAATATGGACTCAGTCTATATTTAAAGAATACTCACTCACCTCAGTATTCCTACAGAACACTCACTTAGCCAGTGTTCTAACAGAATACTAACTCAGCCTGTGTTCTAACAGAATGTGGATTCAGTTCAAAAATTACTAACTCAGTCTGTGTTCTAACAGAATGTGGACTCAGATTTTGTTCAAAAATTACTCAGTCTGTTTCTAACAGAATATGGTCTCAATCTATGTTTAAAGAATACTCACTCAGCCAGTATTTTACCAGAGTATGGACTCAGCCTGTGTTCTAACAGAATACTCACACAGCCTGTGTTCTAACAGAATATGGACTCAGTCTATATTTAAAGAATACTCACTCACCTCAGTATTCTAACATAACACTCACGTAGCCTGTGTTCTAACAGAACACTAACTCAGCCTGCTTTCTAACAGAATGTGGATTCAGATCAAATATTACTAACGCAGTCTGTGTTCTAACAGAATGTGGACTCAGATATTGTTCAAAATTTACTCAGTCTGTGTTCTAACAGAATATGGACTCAGTCTATGTTTAAAGAATACTCACTCAGCCAATATTTTACCAGAGTATGGACTCGGCCTGTGTTCTAACAGAATACTCACACAGCCTGTGTTCTAACAGAATATGGACTCAGTCTATATTTAAAGAATACTCACTCACTTCAGTATTCCTACAGAACACTCACGTAGCCAGTGTTCTAACAGAATACTAACTCAGCCTGTGTTCTAACAGAATGTGGATTCAGATCAAATATTACTAACTCAGTCAGTGTTCTAACAGAATGTGGACTCAGATTTTGTTCAAAAATTACTCAGTCTGTGTTCTAACAGAATATGGACTAAGTCTATGTTTAAAGAATACTCACTCAGCTCAGTGTTCTAACATAACACTCACTTAGCCTGTGTTCTAACAGAATGTGGTTTCAGATCAAAAATTACTAACTCAGTCTGTGTTCTAACAGAATGTGGACTCAGATTTTGTTGAAAAATTACTCAGTCTGTGTTCTAACAGAATATGGACTCAGTCTATGTTTAAAGAATACTCACTCAGCCAGTGTTCTACCAGAATATGGATTCAGACTATTTTCAAGAATACTCACTCAGCCTGTGTTCTAGCAGAACGCTCACTTAGCCTGTGTTCTAACAGAATGTGGACTCAGATATTGTTCAAAAATTACTAACTCAGTCTGTGTTCTAACAGAATTTGGAGGCAGTCTCGTTTTAAAAAATACTCACTCACCTCAGTGTTCTAACAAAACACTCACGTAGCCTGTGTTCTAACAGAACACTAACTCAGCCTGTTTTCTAACAAAATGTGGATTCAGATCAAATATTACTAACTCAGTCTGTGTTCTAACAGAATGTGGACGCAGATTTTGCTCAAAAATTATTCAGCCTGTGTTCTAACAGAATGTGGATTCAGATCAAAAATTACTAACTCAGTCTGTGTTCTAACAGAATGTGGACTCAGATTTTGTTCAAAAATTACTCAGTCTGTTTCTAACAGAATATGGTCTCAATCTATGTTTAAAGAATACTCACTCAGCCAGTATTTTACCAGAGTATGGACTCAGCATGTGTTCTAACAGAACACTCACGTAGCCTGTGTTCTAACAGAACACTAATTCAGCCTTCTTTCTAACAGAATGTGGATTCAGATCAAATATTACTAACGCAGTCTGTGTTCTAACAGAATGTGGACTCAGTCTATTTTTAAAGAATACTCACTCAGCCAGTGTTCTACCAGAATATGGATTCAGACTATTTTCAAGAATACTCACTCAGCCTGTGTTCTAGCAGAACGCTCACTTAGCCTGTGTTCTAACAGAATGTGGACTCAGATATTGTTCAAAAATTACTAACTCAGTCTGTGTTCTAACAGAATTTGGACGCAGTCTCTGTTTAAAAAATACTCACTCACCTCAGTGTTCTAACAGAACACTCACGTAGCCTGTGTTCTAACAGAACACTAACTCAGCCTGTTTTCTAACAAAATGTGGATTCAGATCAAAAATTACTAACGCAGTCTGTGTTCTAACAGAATATGGACTTAGATTTTGTTCAAAAATTACTCAGTCTGTGTTCTAACAGAATATGGACTCAGTCTATGTTTAAAGAATACTCACTCAGCCAGTATTTTACCAGAGTATGGACTCAGCCTGTGTTCTAACAGAATACTCACACAGCCTGTGTTCTAACAGAATATGTACTCAGTCTATATTTAAAGAATACTCACTCACCTCAGTATTCTAACAGAACACTCACGTAGCCAGTGTTCTAACAGAATACTAACTCAGCCTGTGTTCTAACAGAATGTGGACTCAGATTTTGTTCAAAAATTACTCAGTCTGTTTCTAACAGAATATGGTCTCAATCTATGTTTAAAGAATACTCACTCAACCAGTATTTTACCAGAGTATGGACTCAGCCTGTGTTCTAACAGAATACTCACACAGCCTGTGTTCTAACAGAATATGGACTCAGTCTATATTTAAAGAATACTCACTCACCTCAGTTTTCTAACAGAACACTCACGTACCCTGTGTTCTAACAGAACACTAACTCAGCCTGTTTTCTAACAGAATGTGGATTCAGATCAAAAATTACTAACGCAGTCTGTGTTCTAACAGAATATGGACTTAGATTTTGTTCAAAAATTACTCAGTCTGTGTTCTAACAGAATATGGACTCAGTCTATGTTTAAAGAATACTCACTCAGCCAATATTTTACCAGAGTATGGACTCAGCCTGTGTTCTAACAGAATACTCACACAGCCTGTGTTCTAACAGAATATGTACTCAGTCTATATTTAAAGAATACTCACTCACCTCAGTATTCCAACAGAACACTCACGTAGCCAGTGTTCTAACAGAATAATAACTCAGCCTGTGTTCTAACAGAATGTGGATTCAGATCAAATATTACTAACTCAGTCTGTGTTCTAACAGAATGTGGACGCAGATTTTGCTCAAAATTTATTCAGCCTGTGTTCTAACAGAATGTGGATTCAGATCAAAAATTACTAACTCAGTCTGTGTTCTAACAGAATGTGGACTCAGAATTTGTTCAAAAATTATTCAGCCTGTGTTCTAACAGAATGTGGATTCAGATCAAAAATTACTAACTCAGTCTGTGTTCTAACAGAATGTGGGTTCAGATCAAAAATTACTAACTCTGTCTGTGTTCTGAAGAATATGAACTCAGATTTTGTTCAAAAATTACTCAGTCTGTGTTCTAACAGAATATGGACTCAGTCTATATTTAAAGAATACTCACTCAGCCAATATTTTACCAGAGTATGGACTCAGCCTGTGTTCTAACAGAATAATCACACAGCCTGTGTTCTAACAGAATATGTACTCAGTCTATATTTAAAGAATACTCACTCACCTCAGTATTCCAACAGAACACTCACGTAGCCAGTGTTCTAACAGAATACTAACTCAGCCTGTGTTCTAACAGAATGTGGACTCAGATTTTGTTCAAAAATTACTCAGTCTGTTTCTAACAGAATATGGAGTCAGTCTATGTTTAAAGAATACTCACTCAACCAGTATTTTACCAGAGTATGGACTCAGCCTGTGTTCTAACAGAATACTCACACAGCCTGTGTTCTAACAGAATATGGACTCAGTCTATATTTAAAGAATACTCACTCACCTCAGTTTTCTAACAGAACACTCACGTACCCTGTGTTCTAACAGAACACTAACTCAGCCTGTTTTCTAACAGAATGTGGATTCAGATCAAAAATTACTAACGCAGTCTGTGTTCTAACAGAATATGGACTTAGATTTTGTTCAAAAATTACTCAGTCTGTGTTCTAACAGAATATGGAATCAGTCTATGTTTAAAATATACTCACTCAGCCAATATTTTACCAGAGTATGGACTCAGCCTGTGTTCTAACAGAATACTCACACAGCCTGTGTTCTAACAGAATATGGACTCAGTCTATATTTAAAGAATACTCACTCACCTCAGTATTCCAACAGAACACTCACGTAGCCAGTGTTCTAACAGAATACCAACTCAGCCTGTGTTCTAACAGAATGTGGATTCAGATCAAATATTACTAACTCAGTCTGTGTTCTAACAGAATGTGGACTCAGAATTTGTTCAAAAATTATTCAGCCTGTGTTCTAACAGAATGTGGATTCAGATCAAAAATTACTAACTCATTCTGTGTTCTAACAGAATGTGGGTTCAGATCAAAAATTACTAACTCAGTCTGTGTTTTGAAGAATATGAACTCAGATTTTGTTCAAAAATTACTCAGTCTGTGTTCTAACAGAATATGGACTCAGTCTATATTTAAAGAATACTCACTCACCTCAGTATTCTAACAGAACACTCACATAGCCAGTATTCTAACAGAATACTAACTCAGCCTGTGTTCTAACAGAATGTGGATTCAGATCAAAAATTACAAACGCAGTCTGTGTTCTAACAGCATATGGACTTAGATTTTGTTCAAAAATTACTCAGTCTGTGTTCTAACAGAATATGGACTCAGTCTATGTTTAAAGAATACTCACTCAGCCAATATTTTACCAGAGTATGGACTCAGCCTGTGTTCTAACAGAATAATCACACAGCCTGTGTTCTAACAGAATATGTACTCAGTCTATATTTAAAGAATACTCACTCACCTCAGTATTCCAACAGAACACTCACGTAGCCAGTGTTCTAACAGAATACTAACTCAGCCTGTGTTCTAACAGAATGTGGACTCAGATTTTGTTCAAAAATTACTCAGTCTGTTTCTAACAGAATATGGAGTCAGTCTATGTTTAAAGAATACTCACTCAACCAGTATTTTACCAGAGTATGGACTCAGCCTGTGTTCTAACAGAATACTCACACAGCCTGTGTTCTAACAGAATATGGACTCAGTCTATATTTAAAGAATACTCACTCACCTCAGTTTTCTAACAGAACACTCACGTACCCTGTGTTCTAACAGAACACTAACTCAGCCTGTTTTCTAACAGAATGTGGATTCAGATCAAAAATTACTAACGCAGTCTGTGTTCTAACAGAATATGGACTTAGATTTTGTTCAAAAATTACTCAGTCTGTGTTCTAACAGAATATGGAATCAGTCTATGTTTAAAATATACTCACTCAGCCAATATTTTACCAGAGTATGGACTCAGCCTGTGTTCTAACAGAATACTCACACAGCCTGTGTTCTAACAGAATATGGACTCAGTCTATATTTAAAGAATACTCACTCACCTCAGTATTCCAACAGAACACTCACGTAGCCAGTGTTCTAACAGAATACCAACTCAGCCTGTGTTCTAACAGAATGTGGATTCAGATCAAATATTACTAACTCAGTCTGTGTTCTAACAGAATGTGGACTCAGAATTTGTTCAAAAATTATTCAGCCTGTGTTCTAACAGAATGTGGATTCAGATCAAAAATTACTAACTCATTCTGTGTTCTAACAGAATGTGGGTTCAGATCAAAAATTACTAACTCAGTCTGTGTTTTGAAGAATATGAACTCAGATTTTGTTCAAAAATTACTCAGTCTGTGTTCTAACAGAATATGGACTCAGTCTATATTTAAAGAATACTCACTCACCTCAGTATTCTAACAGAACACTCACATAGCCAGTATTCTAACAGAATACTAACTCAGCCTGTGTTCTAACAGAATGTGGATTCAGATCAAAAATTACAAACGCAGTCTGTGTTCTAACAGCATATGGACTTAGATTTTGTTCAAAAATTACTCAGTCTGTGTTCTAACAGAATATGGACTCAGTCTATGTTTAAAGAATACTCACTCAGCCAATATTTTACCAGAGTATGGACTCGGCCTGTGTTCTAACAGAATACTCACACAGCCTGTGTTCTAACAGAATATGGACTCAGTCTATATTTAAAGAATACTCACTCACCTCAGTATTCCTACAGAACACTCACTTAGCCAGTGTTCTAACAGAATACTAACTCAGCCTGTGTTCTAACAGAATGTGGATTCAGTTCAAAAATTACTAACTCAGTCTGTGTTCTAACAGAATGTGGACTCAGATTTTGTTCAAAAATTACTCAGTCTGTTTCTAACAGAATATGGTCTCAATCTATGTTTAAAGAATACTCACTCAGCCAGTATTTTACCAGAGTATGGACTCAGCCTGTGTTCTAACAGAATACTCACACAGCCTGTGTTCTAACAGAATATGGACTCAGTCTATATTTAAAGAATACTCACTCACCTCAGTATTCTAACATAACACTCACGTAGCCTGTGTTCTAACAGAACACTAACTCAGCCTGCTTTCTAACAGAATGTGGATTCAGATCAAATATTACTAACGCAGTCTGTGTTCTAACAGAATGTGGACTCAGATATTGTTCAAAATTTACTCAGTCTGTGTTCTAACAGAATATGGACTCAGTCTATGTTTAAAGAATACTCACTCAGCCTATATTTTACCAGAGTATGGACTCGGCCTGTGTTCTAACAGAATACTCACACAGCCTGTGTTCTAACAGAATATGGACTCAGTCTATATTTAAAGAATACTCACTCACTTCAGTATTCCTACAGAACACTCACGTAGCCAGTGTTCTAACAGAATACTAACTCAGCCTGTGTTCTAACAGAATGTGGATTCAGATCAAATATTACTAACTCAGTCAGTGTTCTAACAGAATGTGGACTCAGATTTTGTTCAAAAATTACTCAGTCTGTGTTCTAACAGAATATGGACTAAGTCTATGTTTAAAGAATACTCACTCAGCTCAGTGTTCTAACATAACACTCACTTAGCCTGTGTTCTAACAGAATGTGGTTTCAGATCAAAAATTACTAACTCAGTCTGTGTTCTAACAGAATGTGGACTCAGATTTTGTTCAAAAATTACTCAGTCTGTGTTCTAACAGAATATGGACTCAGTCTATGTTTAAAGAATACTCACTCAGCCAGTGTTCTACCAGAATATGGATTCAGACTATTTTCAAGAATACTCACTCAGCCTGTGTTCTAGCAGAACGCTCACTTAGCCTGTGTTCTAACAGAATGTGGACTCAGATATTGTTCAAAAATTACTAACTCAGTCTGTGTTCTAACAGAATTTGGAGGCAGTCTCGTTTTAAAAAATACTCACTCACCTCAGTGTTCTAACAGAACACTCACGTAGCCTGTGTTCTAACAGAACACTAACTCAGCCTGTTTTCTAACAAAATGTGGATTCAGATCAAAAATTACTAACTCAGTCTGTGTTCTAACAGAATGTGGACGCAGATTTTGCTCAAAAATTATTCAGCCTGTGTTCTAACAGAATGTGGATTCAGATCAAAAATTACTAACTCAGTCTGTGTTCTAACAGAATGTGGACTCAGATTTTGTTCAAAAATTACTCAGTCTGTTTCTAACAGAATATGGTCTCAATCTATGTTTAAAGAATACTCACTCAGCCAGTATTTTACCAGAGTATGGACTCAGCCTGTGTTCTAACAAAACACTCACGTAGCCTGTGTTCTAACAGAACACTAACTCAGCCTTCTTTCTAACAGAATGTGGATTCAGATCAAATATTACTAACGCAGTCTGTGTTCTAACAGAATGTGGACTCAGTCTATGTTTAAAGAATACTCACTCAGCCAGTGTTCTACCAGAATATGGATTCAGACTATTTTCAAGAATACTCACTCAGCCTGTGTTCTAGCAGAACGCTCACTTAGCCTGTGTTCTAACAGAATGTGGACTCAGATATTGTTCAAAAATTACTAACTCAGTCTGTGTTCTAACAGAATTTGGACGCAGTCTCTGTTTAAAAAATACTCACTCACCTCAGTGTTCTAACAGAACACTCACGTAGCCTGTGTTCTAACAGAACACTAACTCAGCCTGTTTTCTAACAAAATGTGGATTCAGATCAAAAATTACTAACGCAGTCTGCGTTCTAACAGAATATGGACTTAGATTTTGTTCAAAAATTACTCAGTCTGTGTTCTAACAGAATATGGACTCAGTCTATGTTTAAAGAATACTCACTCAGCCAGTATTTTACCAGAGTATGGACTCAGCCTGTGTTCTAACAGAATACTCACACAGCCTGTGTTCTAACAGAATATGGACTCAGTCTATATTTAAAGAATACTCACTCACCTCAGTATTCCTACAGAACACTCACTTAGCCAGTGTTCTAACAGAATACTAACTCAGCCTGTGTTCTAACAGAATGTGGATTCAGTTCAAAAATTACTAACTCAGTCTGTGTTCTAACAGAATGTGGACTCAGATTTTGTTCAAAAATTACTCAGTCTGTTTCTAACAGAATATGGTCTCAATCTATGTTTAAAGAATACTCACTCAGCCAGTATTTTACCAGAGTATGGACTCAGCCTGTGTTCTAACAGAATACTCACACAGCCTGTGTTCTAACAGAATATGGACTCAGTCTATATTTAAAGAATACTCACTCACCTCAGTATTCTAACATAACACTCACGTAGCCTGTGTTCTAACAGAACACTAACTCAGCCTGCTTTCTAACAGAATGTGGATTCAGATCAAATATTACTAACGCAGTCTGTGTTCTAACAGAATGTGGACTCAGATATTGTTCAAAATTTACTCAGTCTGTGTTCTAACAGAATATGGACTCAGTCTATGTTTAAAGAATACTCACTCAGCCAATATTTTACCAGAGTATGGACTCGGCCTGTGTTCTAACAGAATACTCACACAGCCTGTGTTCTAACAGAATATGGACTCAGTCTATATTTAAAGAATACTCACTCACTTCAGTATTCCTACAGAACACTCACGTAGCCAGTGTTCTAACAGAATACTAACTCAGCCTGTGTTCTAACAGAATGTGGATTCAGATCAAATATTACTAACTCAGTCAGTGTTCTAACAGAATGTGGACTCAGATTTTGTTCAAAAATTACTCAGTCTGTGTTCTAACAGAATATGGACTAAGTCTATGTTTAAAGAATACTCACTCAGCTCAGTGTTCTAACATAACACTCACTTAGCCTGTGTTCTAACAGAATGTGGTTTCAGATCAAAAATTACTAACTCAGTCTGTGTTCTAACAGAATGTGGACTCAGATTTTGTTCAAAAATTACTCAGTCTGTGTTCTAACAGAATATGGACTCAGTCTATGTTTAAAGAATACTCACTCAGCCAGTGTTCTACCAGAATATGGATTCAGACTATTTTCAAGAATACTCACTCAGCCTGTGTTCTAGCAGAACGCTCACTTAGCCTGTGTTCTAACAGAATGTGGACTCAGATATTGTTCAAAAATTACTAACTCAGTCTGTGTTCTAACAGAATTTGGAGGCAGTCTCGTTTTAAAAAATACTCACTCACCTCAGTGTTCTAACAGAACACTCACGTAGCCTGTGTTCTAACAGAACACTAACTCAGCCTGTTTTCTAACAAAATGTGGATTCAGATCAAATATTACTAACTCAGTCTGTGTTCTAACAGAATGTGGACGCAGATTTTGCTCAAAAATTATTCAGCCTGTGTTCTAACAGAATGTGGATTCAGATCAAAAATTACTAACTCAGTCTGTGTTCTAACAGAATGTGGACTCAGATTTTGTTCAAAAATTACTCAGTCTGTTTCTAACAGAATATGGTCTCAATCTATGTTTAAAGAATACTCACTCAGCCAGTATTTTACCAGAGTATGGACTCAGCATGTGTTCTAACAGAACACTCACGTAGCCTGTGTTCTAACAGAACACTAACTCAGCCTTCTTTCTAACAGAATGTGGATTCAGATCAAATATTACTAACGCAGTCTGTGTTCTAACAGAATGTGGACTCAGTCTATTTTTAAAGAATACTCACTCAGCCAGTGTTCTACCAGAATATGGATTCAGACTATTTTCAAGAATACTCACTCAGCCTGTGTTCTAGCAGAACGCTCACTTAGCCTGTGTTCTAACAGAATGTGGACTCAGATATTGTTCAAAAATTACTAACTCAGTCTGTGTTCTAACAGAATTTGGACGCAGTCTCTGTTTAAAAAATACTCACTCACCTCAGTGTTCTAACAGAACACTCACGTAGCCTGTGTTCTAACAGAACACTAACTCAGCCTGTTTTCTAACAGAATGTGGATTCAGATCAAAAATTACTAACGCAGTCTGTGTTCTAACAGAATATGGACTTAGATTTTGTTCAAAAATTACTCAGTCTGTGTTCTAACAGAATATGGAATCAGTCTATGTTTAAAATATACTCACTCAGCCAATATTTTACCAGAGTATGGACTCAGCCTGTGTTCTAACAGAATACTCACACAGCCTATGTTCTAACAGAATATGGACTCAGTCTATATTTAAAGAATACTCACTCACCTCAGTATTCCAACAGAACACTCACGTAGCCAGTGTTCTAACAGAATACCAACTCAGCCTGTGTTCTAACAGAATGTGGATTCAGATCAAATATTACTAACTCAGTCTGTGTTCTAACAGAATGTGGACTCAGAATTTGTTCAAAAATTATTCAGCCTGTGTTCTAACAGAATGTGGATTCAGATCAAAAATTACTAACTCATTCTGTGTTCTAACAGAATGTGGGTTCAGATCAAAAATTACTAACTCAGTCTGTGTTTTGAAGAATATGAACTCAGATTTTGTTCAAAAATTACTCAGTCTGTGTTCTAACAGAATATGGACTCAGTCTATATTTAAAGAATACTCACTCACCTCAGTATTCTAACAGAACACTCACATAGCCAGTATTCTAACAGAATACTAACTCAGCCTGTGTTCTAACAGAATGTGGATTCAGATCAAAAATTACAAACGCAGTCTGTGTTCTAACAGCATATGGACTTAGATTTTGTTCAAAAATTACTCAGTCTGTGTTCTAACAGAATATGGACTCAGTCTATGTTTAAAGAATACTCACTCAGCCAATATTTTACCAGAGTATGGACTCGGCCTGTGTTCTAACAGAATACTCACACAGCCTGTGTTCTAACAGAATATGGACTCAGTCTATATTTAAAGAATACTCACTCACCTCAGTATTCCTACAGAACACTCACTTAGCCAGTGTTCTAACAGAATACTAACTCAGCCTGTGTTCTAACAGAATGTGGATTCAGTTCAAAAATTACTAACTCAGTCTGTGTTCTAACAGAATGTGGACTCAGATTTTGTTCAAAAATTACTCAGTCTGTTTCTAACAGAATATGGTCTCAATCTATGTTTAAAGAATACTCACTCAGCCAGTATTTTACCAGAGTATGGACTCAGCCTGTGTTCTAACAGAATACTCACACAGCCTGTGTTCTAACAGAATATGGACTCAGTCTATATTTAAAGAATACTCACTCACCTCAGTATTCTAACATAACACTCACGTAGCCTGTGTTCTAACAGAACACTAACTCAGCCTGCTTTCTAACAGAATGTGGATTCAGATCAAATATTACTAACGCAGTCTGTGTTCTAACAGAATGTGGACTCAGATATTGTTCAAAATTTACTCAGTCTGTGTTCTAACAGAATATGGACTCAGTCTATGTTTAAAGAATACTCACTCAGCCAATATTTTACCAGAGTATGGACTCGGCCTGTGTTCTAACAGAATACTCACACAGCCTGTGTTCTAACAGAATATGGACTCAGTCTATATTTAAAGAATACTCACTCACTTCAGTATTCCTACAGAACACTCACGTAGCCAGTGTTCTAACAGAATACTAACTCAGCCTGTGTTCTAACAGAATGTGGATTCAGATCAAATATTACTAACTCAGTCAGTGTTCTAACAGAATGTGGACTCAGATTTTGTTCAAAAATTACTCAGTCTGTGTTCTAACAGAATATGGACTAAGTCTATGTTTAAAGAATACTCACTCAGCTCAGTGTTCTAACATAACACTCACTTAGCCTGTGTTCTAACAGAATGTGGTTTCAGATCAAAAATTACTAACTCAGTCTGTGTTCTAACAGAATGTGGACTCAGATTTTGTTCAAAAATTACTCAGTCTGTGTTCTAACAGAATATGGACTCAGTCTATGTTTAAAGAATACTCACTCAGCCAGTGTTCTACCAGAATATGGATTCAGACTATTTTCAAGAATACTCACTCAGCCTGTGTTCTAGCAGAACGCTCACTTAGCCTGTGTTCTAACAGAATGTGGACTCAGATATTGTTCAAAAATTACTAACTCAGTCTGTGTTCTAACAGAATTTGGAGGCAGTCTCGTTTTAAAAAATACTCACTCACCTCAGTGTTCTAACAGAACACTCACGTAGCCTGTGTTCTAACAGAACACTAACTCAGCCTGTTTTCTAACAAAATGTGGATTCAGATCAAAAATTACTAACTCAGTCTGTGTTCTAACAGAATGTGGACGCAGATTTTGCTCAAAAATTATTCAGCCTGTGTTCTAACAGAATGTGGATTCAGATCAAAAATTACTAACTCAGTCTGTGTTCTAACAGAATGTGGACTCAGATTTTGTTCAAAAATTACTCAGTCTGTTTCTAACAGAATATGGTCTCAATCTATGTTTAAAGAATACTCACTCAGCCAGTATTTTACCAGAGTATGGACTCAGCATGTGTTCTAACAAAACACTCACGTAGCCTGTGTTCTAACAGAACACTAACTCAGCCTTCTTTCTAACAGAATGTGGATTCAGATCAAATATTACTAACGCAGTCTGTGTTCTAACAGAATGTGGACTCAGTCTATGTTTAAAGAATACTCACTCAGCCAGTGTTCTACCAGAATATGGATTCAGACTATTTTCAAGAATACTCACTCAGCCTGTGTTCTAGCAGAACGCTCACTTAGCCTGTGTTCTAACAGAATGTGGACTCAGATATTGTTCAAAAATTACTAACTCAGTCTGTGTTCTAACAGAATTTGGACGCAGTCTCTGTTTAAAAAATACTCACTCACCTCAGTGTTCTAACAGAACACTCACGTAGCCTGTGTTCTAACAGAACACTAACTCAGCCTGTTTTCTAACAAAATGTGGATTCAGATCAAAAATTACTAACGCAGTCTGCGTTCTAACAGAATATGGACTTAGATTTTGTTCAAAAATTACTCAGTCTGTGTTCTAACAGAATATGGACTCAGTCTATGTTTAAAGAATACTCACTCAGCCAGTATTTTACCAGAGTATGGACTCAGCCTGTGTTCTAACAGAATACTCACACAGCCTGTGTTCTAACAGAATATGGACTCAGTCTATATTTAAAGAATACTCACTCACCTCAGTATTCCTACAGAACACTCACTTAGCCAGTGTTCTAACAGAATACTAACTCAGCCTGTGTTCTAACAGAATGTGGATTCAGTTCAAAAATTACTAACTCAGTCTGTGTTCTAACAGAATGTGGACTCAGATTTTGTTCAAAAATTACTCAGTCTGTTTCTAACAGAATATGGTCTCAATCTATGTTTAAAGAATACTCACTCAGCCAGTATTTTACCAGAGTATGGACTCAGCCTGTGTTCTAACAGAATACTCACACAGCCTGTGTTCTAACAGAATATGGACTCAGTCTATATTTAAAGAATACTCACTCACCTCAGTATTCTAACATAACACTCACGTAGCCTGTGTTCTAACAGAACACTAACTCAGCCTGCTTTCTAACAGAATGTGGATTCAGATCAAATATTACTAACGCAGTCTGTGTTCTAACAGAATGTGGACTCAGATATTGTTCAAAATTTACTCAGTCTGTGTTCTAACAGAATATGGACTCAGTCTATGTTTAAAGAATACTCACTCAGCCAATATTTTACCAGAGTATGGACTCGGCCTGTGTTCTAACAGAATACTCACACAGCCTGTGTTCTAACAGAATATGGACTCAGTCTATATTTAAAGAATACTCACTCACTTCAGTATTCCTACAGAACACTCACGTAGCCAGTGTTCTAACAGAATACTAACTCAGCCTGTGTTCTAACAGAATGTGGATTCAGATCAAATATTACTAACTCAGTCAGTGTTCTAACAGAATGTGGACTCAGATTTTGTTCAAAAATTACTCAGTCTGTGTTCTAACAGAATATGGACTAAGTCTATGTTTAAAGAATACTCACTCAGCTCAGTGTTCTAACATAACACTCACTTAGCCTGTGTTCTAACAGAATGTGGTTTCAGATCAAAAATTACTAACTCAGTCTGTGTTCTAACAGAATGTGGACTCAGATTTTGTTCAAAAATTACTCAGTCTGTGTTCTAACAGAATATGGACTCAGTCTATGTTTAAAGAATACTCACTCAGCCAGTGTTCTACCAGAATATGGATTCAGACTATTTTCAAGAATACTCACTCAGCCTGTGTTCTAGCAGAACGCTCACTTAGCCTGTGTTCTAACAGAATGTGGACTCAGATATTGTTCAAAAATTACTAACTCAGTCTGTGTTCTAACAGAATTTGGAGGCAGTCTCGTTTTAAAAAATACTCACTCACCTCAGTGTTCTAACAAAACACTCACGTAGCCTGTGTTCTAACAGAACACTAACTCAGCCTGTTTTCTAACAAAATGTGGATTCAGATCAAATATTACTAACTCAGTCTGTGTTCTAACAGAATGTGGACGCAGATTTTGCTCAAAAATTATTCAGCCTGTGTTCTAACAGAATGTGGATTCAGATCAAAAATTACTAACTCAGTCTGTGTTCTAACAGAATGTGGACTCAGATTTTGTTCAAAAATTACTCAGTCTGTTTCTAACAGAATATGGTCTCAATCTATGTTTAAAGAATACTCACTCAGCCAGTATTTTACCAGAGTATGGACTCAGCATGTGTTCTAACAGAACACTCACGTAGCCTGTGTTCTAACAGAACACTAATTCAGCCTTCTTTCTAACAGAATGTGGATTCAGATCAAATATTACTAACGCAGTCTGTGTTCTAACAGAATGTGGACTCAGTCTATTTTTAAAGAATACTCACTCAGCCAGTGTTCTACCAGAATATGGATTCAGACTATTTTCAAGAATACTCACTCAGCCTGTGTTCTAGCAGAACGCTCACTTAGCCTGTGTTCTAACAGAATGTGGACTCAGATATTGTTCAAAAATTACTAACTCAGTCTGTGTTCTAACAGAATTTGGACGCAGTCTCTGTTTAAAAAATACTCACTCACCTCAGTGTTCTAACAGAACACTCACGTAGCCTGTGTTCTAACAGAACACTAACTCAGCCTGTTTTCTAACAAAATGTGGATTCAGATCAAAAATTACTAACGCAGTCTGTGTTCTAACAGAATATGGACTTAGATTTTGTTCAAAAATTACTCAGTCTGTGTTCTAACAGAATATGGA
Organism: Furipterus horrens; assembly: GCF_987537825.1. Classification (NCBI taxonomy): domain Eukaryota; kingdom Metazoa; phylum Chordata; class Mammalia; order Chiroptera; family Furipteridae; genus Furipterus; species Furipterus horrens. The sequence continues at coordinate 38,553,847 of NW_028327181.1, read as the reverse complement.
CTCAGTCTATGTTTAAAGAATACTCACTCAGCCAGTATTTTACCAGAGTATGGACTCAGCCTGTGTTCTAACAGAATACTCACACAGCCTGTGTTCTAACAGAATATGTACTCAGTCTATATTTAAAGAATACTCACTCACCTCAGTATTCTAACAGAACACTCACGTAGCCAGTGTTCTAACAGAATACTAACTCAGCCTGTGTTCTAACAGAATGTGGACTCAGATTTTGTTCAAAAATTACTCAGTCTGTTTCTAACAGAATATGGTCTCAATCTATGTTTAAAGAATACTCACTCAACCAGTATTTTACCAGAGTATGGACTCAGCCTGTGTTCTAACAGAATACTCACACAGCCTGTGTTCTAACAGAATATGGACTCAGTCTATATTTAAAGAATACTCACTCACCTCAGTTTTCTAACAGAACACTCACGTACCCTGTGTTCTAACAGAACACTAACTCAGCCTGTTTTCTAACAGAATGTGGATTCAGATCAAAAATTACTAACGCAGTCTGTGTTCTAACAGAATATGGACTTAGATTTTGTTCAAAAATTACTCAGTCTGTGTTCTAACAGAATATGGACTCAGTCTATGTTTAAAGAATACTCACTCAGCCAATATTTTACCAGAGTATGGACTCAGCCTGTGTTCTAACAGAATACTCACACAGCCTGTGTTCTAACAGAATATGTACTCAGTCTATATTTAAAGAATACTCACTCACCTCAGTATTCCAACAGAACACTCACGTAGCCAGTGTTCTAACAGAATAATAACTCAGCCTGTGTTCTAACAGAATGTGGATTCAGATCAAATATTACTAACTCAGTCTGTGTTCTAACAGAATGTGGACGCAGATTTTGCTCAAAATTTATTCAGCCTGTGTTCTAACAGAATGTGGATTCAGATCAAAAATTACTAACTCAGTCTGTGTTCTAACAGAATGTGGACTCAGAATTTGTTCAAAAATTATTCAGCCTGTGTTCTAACAGAATGTGGATTCAGATCAAAAATTACTAACTCAGTCTGTGTTCTAACAGAATGTGGGTTCAGATCAAAAATTACTAACTCTGTCTGTGTTCTGAAGAATATGAACTCAGATTTTGTTCAAAAATTACTCAGTCTGTGTTCTAACAGAATATGGACTCAGTCTATATTTAAAGAATACTCACTCAGCCAATATTTTACCAGAGTATGGACTCAGCCTGTGTTCTAACAGAATACTCACACAGCCTGTGTTCTAACAGAATATGGACTCAGTCTATATTTAAAGAATACTCACTCACTTCAGTATTCCTACAGAACACTCACGTAGCCAGTGTTCTAACAGAATACTAACTCAGCCTGTGTTCTAACAGAATGTGGATTCAGATCAAATATTACTAACTCAGTCAGTGTTCTAACAGAATGTGGACTCAGATTTTGTTCAAAAATTACTCAGTCTGTGTTCTAACAGAATATGGACTAAGTCTATGTTTAAAGAATACTCACTCAGCTCAGTGTTCTAACATAACACTCACTTAGCCTGTGTTCTAACAGAATGTGGTTTCAGATCAAAAATTACTAACTCAGTCTGTGTTCTAACAGAATGTGGACTCAGATTTTGTTCAAAAATTACTCAGTCTGTGTTCTAACAGAATATGGACTCAGTCTATGTTTAAAGAATACTCACTCAGCCAGTGTTCTACCAGAATATGGATTCAGACTATTTTCAAGAATACTCACTCAGCCTGTGTTCTAGCAGAACGCTCACTTAGCCTGTGTTCTAACAGAATGTGGACTCAGATATTGTTCAAAAATTACTAACTCAGTCTGTGTTCTAACAGAATTTGGAGGCAGTCTCGTTTTAAAAAATACTCACTCACCTCAGTGTTCTAACAGAACACTCACGTAGCCTGTGTTCTAACAGAACACTAACTCAGCCTGTTTTCTAACAAAATGTGGATTCAGATCAAAAATTACTAACTCAGTCTGTGTTCTAACAGAATGTGGACGCAGATTTTGCTCAAAAATTATTCAGCCTGTGTTCTAACAGAATGTGGATTCAGATCAAAAATTACTAACTCAGTCTGTGTTCTAACAGAATGTGGACTCAGATTTTGTTCAAAAATTACTCAGTCTGTTTCTAACAGAATATGGTCTCAATCTATGTTTAAAGAATACTCACTCAGCCAGTATTTTACCAGAGTATGGACTCAGCCTGTGTTCTAACAAAACACTCACGTAGCCTGTGTTCTAACAGAACACTAACTCAGCCTTCTTTCTAACAGAATGTGGATTCAGATCAAATATTACTAACGCAGTCTGTGTTCTAACAGAATGTGGACTCAGTCTATGTTTAAAGAATACTCACTCAGCCAGTGTTCTACCAGAATATGGATTCAGACTATTTTCAAGAATACTCACTCAGCCTGTGTTCTAGCAGAACGCTCACTTAGCCTGTGTTCTAACAGAATGTGGACTCAGATATTGTTCAAAAATTACTAACTCAGTCTGTGTTCTAACAGAATTTGGACGCAGTCTCTGTTTAAAAAATACTCACTCACCTCAGTGTTCTAACAGAACACTCACGTAGCCTGTGTTCTAACAGAACACTAACTCAGCCTGTTTTCTAACAAAATGTGGATTCAGATCAAAAATTACTAACGCAGTCTGCGTTCTAACAGAATATGGACTTAGATTTTGTTCAAAAATTACTCAGTCTGTGTTCTAACAGAATATGGACTCAGTCTATGTTTAAAGAATACTCACTCAGCCAGTATTTTACCAGAGTATGGACTCAGCCTGTGTTCTAACAGAATACTCACACAGCCTGTGTTCTAACAGAATATGGACTCAGTCTATATTTAAAGAATACTCACTCACCTCAGTATTCCTACAGAACACTCACTTAGCCAGTGTTCTAACAGAATACTAACTCAGCCTGTGTTCTAACAGAATGTGGATTCAGTTCAAAAATTACTAACTCAGTCTGTGTTCTAACAGAATGTGGACTCAGATTTTGTTCAAAAATTACTCAGTCTGTTTCTAACAGAATATGGTCTCAATCTATGTTTAAAGAATACTCACTCAGCCAGTATTTTACCAGAGTATGGACTCAGCCTGTGTTCTAACAGAATACTCACACAGCCTGTGTTCTAACAGAATATGGACTCAGTCTATATTTAAAGAATACTCACTCACCTCAGTATTCTAACATAACACTCACGTAGCCTGTGTTCTAACAGAACACTAACTCAGCCTGCTTTCTAACAGAATGTGGATTCAGATCAAATATTACTAACGCAGTCTGTGTTCTAACAGAATGTGGACTCAGATATTGTTCAAAATTTACTCAGTCTGTGTTCTAACAGAATATGGACTCAGTCTATGTTTAAAGAATACTCACTCAGCCAATATTTTACCAGAGTATGGACTCGGCCTGTGTTCTAACAGAATACTCACACAGCCTGTGTTCTAACAGAATATGGACTCAGTCTATATTTAAAGAATACTCACTCACTTCAGTATTCCTACAGAACACTCACGTAGCCAGTGTTCTAACAGAATACTAACTCAGCCTGTGTTCTAACAGAATGTGGATTCAGATCAAATATTACTAACTCAGTCAGTGTTCTAACAGAATGTGGACTCAGATTTTGTTCAAAAATTACTCAGTCTGTGTTCTAACAGAATATGGACTAAGTCTATGTTTAAAGAATACTCACTCAGCTCAGTGTTCTAACATAACACTCACTTAGCCTGTGTTCTAACAGAATGTGGTTTCAGATCAAAAATTACTAACTCAGTCTGTGTTCTAACAGAATGTGGACTCAGATTTTGTTCAAAAATTACTCAGTCTGTGTTCTAACAGAATATGGACTCAGTCTATGTTTAAAGAATACTCACTCAGCCAGTGTTCTACCAGAATATGGATTCAGACTATTTTCAAGAATACTCACTCAGCCTGTGTTCTAGCAGAACGCTCACTTAGCCTGTGTTCTAACAGAATGTGGACTCAGATATTGTTCAAAAATTACTAACTCAGTCTGTGTTCTAACAGAATTTGGAGGCAGTCTCGTTTTAAAAAATACTCACTCACCTCAGTGTTCTAACAAAACACTCACGTAGCCTGTGTTCTAACAGAACACTAACTCAGCCTGTTTTCTAACAAAATGTGGATTCAGATCAAATATTACTAACTCAGTCTGTGTTCTAACAGAATGTGGACGCAGATTTTGCTCAAAAATTATTCAGCCTGTGTTCTAACAGAATGTGGATTCAGATCAAAAATTACTAACTCAGTCTGTGTTCTAACAGAATGTGGACTCAGATTTTGTTCAAAAATTACTCAGTCTGTTTCTAACAGAATATGGTCTCAATCTATGTTTAAAGAATACTCACTCAGCCAGTATTTTACCAGAGTATGGACTCAGCATGTGTTCTAACAGAACACTCACGTAGCCTGTGTTCTAACAGAACACTAATTCAGCCTTCTTTCTAACAGAATGTGGATTCAGATCAAATATTACTAACGCAGTCTGTGTTCTAACAGAATGTGGACTCAGTCTATTTTTAAAGAATACTCACTCAGCCAGTGTTCTACCAGAATATGGATTCAGACTATTTTCAAGAATACTCACTCAGCCTGTGTTCTAGCAGAACGCTCACTTAGCCTGTGTTCTAACAGAATGTGGACTCAGATATTGTTCAAAAATTACTAACTCAGTCTGTGTTCTAACAGAATTTGGACGCAGTCTCTGTTTAAAAAATACTCACTCACCTCAGTGTTCTAACAGAACACTCACGTAGCCTGTGTTCTAACAGAACACTAACTCAGCCTGTTTTCTAACAAAATGTGGATTCAGATCAAAAATTACTAACGCAGTCTGTGTTCTAACAGAATATGGACTTAGATTTTGTTCAAAAATTACTCAGTCTGTGTTCTAACAGAATATGGACTCAGTCTATGTTTAAAGAATACTCACTCAGCCAGTATTTTACCAGAGTATGGACTCAGCCTGTGTTCTAACAGAATACTCACACAGCCTGTGTTCTAACAGAATATGTACTCAGTCTATATTTAAAGAATACTCACTCACCTCAGTATTCTAACAGAACACTCACGTAGCCAGTGTTCTAACAGAATACTAACTCAGCCTGTGTTCTAACAGAATGTGGACTCAGATTTTGTTCAAAAATTACTCAGTCTGTTTCTAACAGAATATGGTCTCAATCTATGTTTAAAGAATACTCACTCAACCAGTATTTTACCAGAGTATGGACTCAGCCTGTGTTCTAACAGAATACTCACACAGCCTGTGTTCTAACAGAATATGGACTCAGTCTATATTTAAAGAATACTCACTCACCTCAGTTTTCTAACAGAACACTCACGTACCCTGTGTTCTAACAGAACACTAACTCAGCCTGTTTTCTAACAGAATGTGGATTCAGATCAAAAATTACTAACGCAGTCTGTGTTCTAACAGAATATGGACTTAGATTTTGTTCAAAAATTACTCAGTCTGTGTTCTAACAGAATATGGACTCAGTCTATGTTTAAAGAATACTCACTCAGCCAATATTTTACCAGAGTATGGACTCAGCCTGTGTTCTAACAGAATACTCACACAGCCTGTGTTCTAACAGAATATGTACTCAGTCTATATTTAAAGAATACTCACTCACCTCAGTATTCCAACAGAACACTCACGTAGCCAGTGTTCTAACAGAATAATAACTCAGCCTGTGTTCTAACAGAATGTGGATTCAGATCAAATATTACTAACTCAGTCTGTGTTCTAACAGAATGTGGACGCAGATTTTGCTCAAAATTTATTCAGCCTGTGTTCTAACAGAATGTGGATTCAGATCAAAAATTACTAACTCAGTCTGTGTTCTAACAGAATGTGGACTCAGAATTTGTTCAAAAATTATTCAGCCTGTGTTCTAACAGAATGTGGATTCAGATCAAAAATTACTAACTCAGTCTGTGTTCTAACAGAATGTGGGTTCAGATCAAAAATTACTAACTCTGTCTGTGTTCTGAAGAATATGAACTCAGATTTTGTTCAAAAATTACTCAGTCTGTGTTCTAACAGAATATGGACTCAGTCTATATTTAAAGAATACTCACTCAGCCAATATTTTACCAGAGTATGGACTCAGCCTGTGTTCTAACAGAATAATCACACAGCCTGTGTTCTAACAGAATATGTACTCAGTCTATATTTAAAGAATACTCACTCACCTCAGTATTCCAACAGAACACTCACGTAGCCAGTGTTCTAACAGAATACTAACTCAGCCTGTGTTCTAACAGAATGTGGACTCAGATTTTGTTCAAAAATTACTCAGTCTGTTTCTAACAGAATATGGAGTCAGTCTATGTTTAAAGAATACTCACTCAACCAGTATTTTACCAGAGTATGGACTCAGCCTGTGTTCTAACAGAATACTCACACAGCCTGTGTTCTAACAGAATATGGACTCAGTCTATATTTAAAGAATACTCACTCACCTCAGTTTTCTAACAGAACACTCACGTACCCTGTGTTCTAACAGAACACTAACTCAGCCTGTTTTCTAACAGAATGTGGATTCAGATCAAAAATTACTAACGCAGTCTGTGTTCTAACAGAATATGGACTTAGATTTTGTTCAAAAATTACTCAGTCTGTGTTCTAACAGAATATGGAATCAGTCTATGTTTAAAATATACTCACTCAGCCAATATTTTACCAGAGTATGGACTCAGCCTGTGTTCTAACAGAATACTCACACAGCCTGTGTTCTAACAGAATATGGACTCAGTCTATATTTAAAGAATACTCACTCACCTCAGTATTCCAACAGAACACTCACGTAGCCAGTGTTCTAACAGAATACCAACTCAGCCTGTGTTCTAACAGAATGTGGATTCAGATCAAATATTACTAACTCAGTCTGTGTTCTAACAGAATGTGGACTCAGAATTTGTTCAAAAATTATTCAGCCTGTGTTCTAACAGAATGTGGATTCAGATCAAAAATTACTAACTCATTCTGTGTTCTAACAGAATGTGGGTTCAGATCAAAAATTACTAACTCAGTCTGTGTTTTGAAGAATATGAACTCAGATTTTGTTCAAAAATTACTCAGTCTGTGTTCTAACAGAATATGGACTCAGTCTATATTTAAAGAATACTCACTCACCTCAGTATTCTAACAGAACACTCACATAGCCAGTATTCTAACAGAATACTAACTCAGCCTGTGTTCTAACAGAATGTGGATTCAGATCAAAAATTACAAACGCAGTCTGTGTTCTAACAGCATATGGACTTAGATTTTGTTCAAAAATTACTCAGTCTGTGTTCTAACAGAATATGGACTCAGTCTATGTTTAAAGAATACTCACTCAGCCAATATTTTACCAGAGTATGGACTCGGCCTGTGTTCTAACAGAATACTCACACAGCCTGTGTTCTAACAGAATATGGACTCAGTCTATATTTAAAGAATACTCACTCACCTCAGTATTCCTACAGAACACTCACTTAGCCAGTGTTCTAACAGAATACTAACTCAGCCTGTGTTCTAACAGAATGTGGATTCAGTTCAAAAATTACTAACTCAGTCTGTGTTCTAACAGAATGTGGACTCAGATTTTGTTCAAAAATTACTCAGTCTGTTTCTAACAGAATATGGTCTCAATCTATGTTTAAAGAATACTCACTCAGCCAGTATTTTACCAGAGTATGGACTCAGCCTGTGTTCTAACAGAATACTCACACAGCCTGTGTTCTAACAGAATATGGACTCAGTCTATATTTAAAGAATACTCACTCACCTCAGTATTCTAACATAACACTCACGTAGCCTGTGTTCTAACAGAACACTAACTCAGCCTGCTTTCTAACAGAATGTGGATTCAGATCAAATATTACTAACGCAGTCTGTGTTCTAACAGAATGTGGACTCAGATATTGTTCAAAATTTACTCAGTCTGTGTTCTAACAGAATATGGACTCAGTCTATGTTTAAAGAATACTCACTCAGCCAATATTTTACCAGAGTATGGACTCGGCCTGTGTTCTAACAGAATACTCACACAGCCTGTGTTCTAACAGAATATGGACTCAGTCTATATTTAAAGAATACTCACTCACTTCAGTATTCCTACAGAACACTCACGTAGCCAGTGTTCTAACAGAATACTAACTCAGCCTGTGTTCTAACAGAATGTGGATTCAGATCAAATATTACTAACTCAGTCAGTGTTCTAACAGAATGTGGACTCAGATTTTGTTCAAAAATTACTCAGTCTGTGTTCTAACAGAATATGGACTAAGTCTATGTTTAAAGAATACTCACTCAGCTCAGTGTTCTAACATAACACTCACTTAGCCTGTGTTCTAACAGAATGTGGTTTCAGATCAAAAATTACTAACTCAGTCTGTGTTCTAACAGAATGTGGACTCAGATTTTGTTCAAAAATTACTCAGTCTGTGTTCTAACAGAATATGGACTCAGTCTATGTTTAAAGAATACTCACTCAGCCAGTGTTCTACCAGAATATGGATTCAGACTATTTTCAAGAATACTCACTCAGCCTGTGTTCTAGCAGAACGCTCACTTAGCCTGTGTTCTAACAGAATGTGGACTCAGATATTGTTCAAAAATTACTAACTCAGTCTGTGTTCTAACAGAATTTGGAGGCAGTCTCGTTTTAAAAAATACTCACTCACCTCAGTGTTCTAACAGAACACTCACGTAGCCTGTGTTCTAACAGAACACTAACTCAGCCTGTTTTCTAACAAAATGTGGATTCAGATCAAAAATTACTAACTCAGTCTGTGTTCTAACAGAATGTGGACGCAGATTTTGCTCAAAAATTATTCAGCCTGTGTTCTAACAGAATGTGGATTCAGATCAAAAATTACTAACTCAGTCTGTGTTCTAACAGAATGTGGACTCAGATTTTGTTCAAAAATTACTCAGTCTGTTTCTAACAGAATATGGTCTCAATCTATGTTTAAAGAATACTCACTCAGCCAGTATTTTACCAGAGTATGGACTCAGCCTGTGTTCTAACAAAACGCTCACGTAGCCTGTGTTCTAACAGAACACTAACTCAGCCTTCTTTCTAACAGAATGTGGATTCAGATCAAATATTACTAACGCAGTCTGTGTTCTAACAGAATGTGGACTCAGTCTATGTTTAAAGAATACTCACTCAGCCAGTGTTCTACCAGAATATGGATTCAGACTATTTTCAAGAATACTCACTCAGCCTGTGTTCTAGCAGAACGCTCACTTAGCCTGTGTTCTAACAGAATGTGGACTCAGATATTGTTCAAAAATTACTAACTCAGTCTGTGTTCTAACAGAATTTGGACGCAGTCTCTGTTTAAAAAATACTCACTCACCTCAGTGTTCTAACAGAACACTCACGTAGCCTGTGTTCTAACAGAACACTAACTCAGCCTGTTTTCTAACAAAATGTGGATTCAGATCAAAAATTACTAACGCAGTCTGCGTTCTAACAGAATATGGACTTAGATTTTGTTCAAAAATTACTCAGTCTGTGTTCTAACAGAATATGGACTCAGTCTATGTTTAAAGAATACTCACTCAGCCAGTATTTTACCAGAGTATGGACTCAGCCTGTGTTCTAACAGAATACTCACACAGCCTGTGTTCTAACAGAATATGGACTCAGTCTATATTTAAAGAATACTCACTCACCTCAGTATTCCTACAGAACACTCACTTAGCCAGTGTTCTAACAGAATACTAACTCAGCCTGTGTTCTAACAGAATGTGGATTCAGTTCAAAAATTACTAACTCAGTCTGTGTTCTAACAGAATGTGGACTCAGATTTTGTTCAAAAATTACTCAGTCTGTTTCTAACAGAATATGGTCTCAATCTATGTTTAAAGAATACTCACTCAGCCAGTATTTTACCAGAGTATGGACTCAGCCTGTGTTCTAACAGAATACTCACACAGCCTGTGTTCTAACAGAATATGGACTCAGTCTATATTTAAAGAATACTCACTCACCTCAGTATTCTAACATAACACTCACGTAGCCTGTGTTCTAACAGAACACTAACTCAGCCTGCTTTCTAACAGAATGTGGATTCAGATCAAATATTACTAACGCAGTCTGTGTTCTAACAGAATGTGGACTCAGATATTGTTCAAAATTTACTCAGTCTGTGTTCTAACAGAATATGGACTCAGTCTATGTTTAAAGAATACTCACTCAGCCAATATTTTACCAGAGTATGGACTCGGCCTGTGTTCTAACAGAATACTCACACAGCCTGTGTTCTAACAGAATATGGACTCAGTCTATATTTAAAGAATACTCACTCACTTCAGTATTCCTACAGAACACTCACGTAGCCAGTGTTCTAACAGAATACTAACTCAGCCTGTGTTCTAACAGAATGTGGATTCAGATCAAATATTACTAACTCAGTCAGTGTTCTAACAGAATGTGGACTCAGATTTTGTTCAAAAATTACTCAGTCTGTGTTCTAACAGAATATGGACTAAGTCTATGTTTAAAGAATACTCACTCAGCTCAGTGTTCTAACATAACACTCACTTAGCCTGTGTTCTAACAGAATGTGGTTTCAGATCAAAAATTACTAACTCAGTCTGTGTTCTAACAGAATGTGGACTCAGATTTTGTTCAAAAATTACTCAGTCTGTGTTCTAACAGAATATGGACTCAGTCTATGTTTAAAGAATACTCACTCAGCCAGTGTTCTACCAGAATATGGATTCAGACTATTTTCAAGAATACTCACTCAGCCTGTGTTCTAGCAGAACGCTCACTTAGCCTGTGTTCTAACAGAATGTGGACTCAGATATTGTTCAAAAATTACTAACTCAGTCTGTGTTCTAACAGAATTTGGAGGCAGTCTCGTTTTAAAAAATACTCACTCACCTCAGTGTTCTAACAGAACACTCACGTAGCCTGTGTTCTAACAGAACACTAACTCAGCCTGTTTTCTAACAAAATGTGGATTCAGATCAAATATTACTAACTCAGTCTGTGTTCTAACAGAATGTGGACGCAGATTTTGCTCAAAAATTATTCAGCCTGTGTTCTAACAGAATGTGGATTCAGATCAAAAATTACTAACTCAGTCTGTGTTCTAACAGAATGTGGACTCAGATTTTGTTCAAAAATTACTCAGTCTGTTTCTAACAGAATATGGTCTCAATCTATGTTTAAAGAATACTCACTCAGCCAGTATTTTACCAGAGTATGGACTCAGCATGTGTTCTAACAGAACACTCACGTAGCCTGTGTTCTAACAGAACACTAACTCAGCCTTCTTTCTAACAGAATGTGGATTCAGATCAAATATTACTAACGCAGTCTGTGTTCTAACAGAATGTGGACTCAGTCTATTTTTAAAGAATACTCACTCAGCCAGTGTTCTACCAGAATATGGATTCAGACTATTTTCAAGAATACTCACTCAGCCTGTGTTCTAGCAGAACGCTCACTTAGCCTGTGTTCTAACAGAATGTGGACTCAGATATTGTTCAAAAATTACTAACTCAGTCTGTGTTCTAACAGAATTTGGACGCAGTCTCTGTTTAAAAAATACTCACTCACCTCAGTGTTCTAACAGAACACTCACGTAGCCTGTGTTCTAACAGAACACTAACTCAGCCTGTTTTCTAACAAAATGTGGATTCAGATCAAAAATTACTAACGCAGTCTGTGTTCTAACAGAATATGGACTTAGATTTTGTTCAAAAATTACTCAGTCTGTGTTCTAACAGAATATGGACTCAGTCTATGTTTAAAGAATACTCACTCAGCCAGTATTTTACCAGAGTATGGACTCAGCCTGTGTTCTAACAGAATACTCACACAGCCTGTGTTCTAACAGAATATGTACTCAGTCTATATTTAAAGAATACTCACTCACCTCAGTATTCTAACAGAACACTCACGTAGCCAGTGTTCTAACAGAATACTAACTCAGCCTGTGTTCTAACAGAATGTGGACTCAGATTTTGTTCAAAAATTACTCAGTCTGTTTCTAACAGAATATGGTCTCAATCTATGTTTAAAGAATACTCACTCAACCAGTATTTTACCAGAGTATGGACTCAGCCTGTGTTCTAACAGAATACTCACACAGCCTGTGTTCTAACAGAATATGGACTCAGTCTATATTTAAAGAATACTCACTCACCTCAGTTTTCTAACAGAACACTCACGTACCCTGTGTTCTAACAGAACACTAACTCAGCCTGTTTTCTAACAGAATGTGGATTCAGATCAAAAATTACTAACGCAGTCTGTGTTCTAACAGAATATGGACTTAGATTTTGTTCAAAAATTACTCAGTCTGTGTTCTAACAGAATATGGACTCAGTCTATGTTTAAAGAATACTCACTCAGCCAATATTTTACCAGAGTATGGACTCAGCCTGTGTTCTAACAGAATACTCACACAGCCTGTGTTCTAACAGAATATGTACTCAGTCTATATTTAAAGAATACTCACTCACCTCAGTATTCCAACAGAACACTCACGTAGCCAGTGTTCTAACAGAATAATAACTCAGCCTGTGTTCTAACAGAATGTGGATTCAGATCAAATATTACTAACTCAGTCTGTGTTCTAACAGAATGTGGACGCAGATTTTGCTCAAAATTTATTCAGCCTGTGTTCTAACAGAATGTGGATTCAGATCAAAAATTACTAACTCAGTCTGTGTTCTAACAGAATGTGGACTCAGAATTTGTTCAAAAATTATTCAGCCTGTGTTCTAACAGAATGTGGATTCAGATCAAAAATTACTAACTCAGTCTGTGTTCTAACAGAATGTGGGTTCAGATCAAAAATTACTAACTCTGTCTGTGTTCTGAAGAATATGAACTCAGATTTTGTTCAAAAATTACTCAGTCTGTGTTCTAACAGAATATGGACTCAGTCTATGTTTAAAGAATACTCACTCAGCCAATATTTTACCAGAGTATGGACTCGGCCTGTGTTCTAACAGAATACTCACACAGCCTGTGTTCTAACAGAATATGGACTCAGTCTATATTTAAAGAATACTCACTCACTTCAGTATTCCTACAGAACACTCACGTAGCCAGTGTTCTAACAGAATACTAACTCAGCCTGTGTTCTAACAGAATGTGGATTCAGATCAAATATTACTAACTCAGTCAGTGTTCTAACAGAATGTGGACTCAGATTTTGTTCAAAAATTACTCAGTCTGTGTTCTAACAGAATATGGACTAAGTCTATGTTTAAAGAATACTCACTCAGCTCAGTGTTCTAACATAACACTCACTTAGCCTGTGTTCTAACAGAATGTGGTTTCAGATCAAAAATTACTAACTCAGTCTGTGTTCTAACAGAATGTGGACTCAGATTTTGTTCAAAAATTACTCAGTCTGTGTTCTAACAGAATATGGACTCAGTCTATGTTTAAAGAATACTCACTCAGCCAGTGTTCTACCAGAATATGGATTCAGACTATTTTCAAGAATACTCACTCAGCCTGTGTTCTAGCAGAACGCTCACTTAGCCTGTGTTCTAACAGAATGTGGACTCAGATATTGTTCAAAAATTACTAACTCAGTCTGTGTTCTAACAGAATTTGGAGGCAGTCTCGTTTTAAAAAATACTCACTCACCTCAGTGTTCTAACAGAACACTCACGTAGCCTGTGTTCTAACAGAACACTAACTCAGCCTGTTTTCTAACAAAATGTGGATTCAGATCAAATATTACTAACTCAGTCTGTGTTCTAACAGAATGTGGACGCAGATTTTGCTCAAAAATTATTCAGCCTGTGTTCTAACAGAATGTGGATTCAGATCAAAAATTACTAACTCAGTCTGTGTTCTAACAGAATGTGGACTCAGATTTTGTTCAAAAATTACTCAGTCTGTTTCTAACAGAATATGGTCTCAATCTATGTTTAAAGAATACTCACTCAGCCAGTATTTTACCAGAGTATGGACTCAGCATGTGTTCTAACAGAACACTCACGTAGCCTGTGTTCTAACAGAACACTAACTCAGCCTTCTTTCTAACAGAATGTGGATTCAGATCAAATATTACTAACGCAGTCTGTGTTCTAACAGAATGTGGACTCAGTCTATTTTTAAAGAATACTCACTCAGCCAGTGTTCTACCAGAATATGGATTCAGACTATTTTCAAGAATACTCACTCAGCCTGTGTTCTAGCAGAACGCTCACTTAGCCTGTGTTCTAACAGAATGTGGACTCAGATATTGTTCAAAAATTACTAACTCAGTCTGTGTTCTAACAGAATTTGGACGCAGTCTCTGTTTAAAAAATACTCACTCACCTCAGTGTTCTAACAGAACACTCACGTAGCCTGTGTTCTAACAGAACACTAACTCAGCCTGTTTTCTAACAAAATGTGGATTCAGATCAAAAATTACTAACGCAGTCTGTGTTCTAACAGAATATGGACTTAGATTTTGTTCAAAAATTACTCAGTCTGTGTTCTAACAGAATATGGACTCAGTCTATGTTTAAAGAATACTCACTCAGCCAGTATTTTACCAGAGTATGGACTCAGCCTGTGTTCTAACAGAATACTCACACAGCCTGTGTTCTAACAGAATATGTACTCAGTCTATATTTAAAGAATACTCACTCACCTCAGTATTCTAACAGAACACTCACGTAGCCAGTGTTCTAACAGAATACTAACTCAGCCTGTGTTCTAACAGAATGTGGACTCAGATTTTGTTCAAAAATTACTCAGTCTGTTTCTAACAGAATATGGTCTCAATCTATGTTTAAAGAATACTCACTCAACCAGTATTTTACCAGAGTATGGACTCAGCCTGTGTTCTAACAGAATACTCACACAGCCTGTGTTCTAACAGAATATGGACTCAGTCTATATTTAAAGAATACTCACTCACCTCAGTTTTCTAACAGAACACTCACGTACCCTGTGTTCTAACAGAACACTAACTCAGCCTGTTTTCTAACAGAATGTGGATTCAGATCAAAAATTACTAACGCAGTCTGTGTTCTAACAGAATATGGACTTAGATTTTGTTCAAAAATTACTCAGTCTGTGTTCTAACAGAATATGGACTCAGTCTATGTTTAAAGAATACTCACTCAGCCAATATTTTACCAGAGTATGGACTCAGCCTGTGTTCTAACAGAATACTCACACAGCCTGTGTTCTAACAGAATATGTACTCAGTCTATATTTAAAGAATACTCACTCACCTCAGTATTCCAACAGAACACTCACGTAGCCAGTGTTCTAACAGAATAATAACTCAGCCTGTGTTCTAACAGAATGTGGATTCAGATCAAATATTACTAACTCAGTCTGTGTTCTAACAGAATGTGGACGCAGATTTTGCTCAAAATTTATTCAGCCTGTGTTCTAACAGAATGTGGATTCAGATCAAAAATTACTAACTCAGTCTGTGTTCTAACAGAATGTGGACTCAGAATTTGTTCAAAAATTATTCAGCCTGTGTTCTAACAGAATGTGGATTCAGATCAAAAATTACTAACTCAGTCTGTGTTCTAACAGAATGTGGGTTCAGATCAAAAATTACTAACTCTGTCTGTGTTCTGAAGAATATGAACTCAGATTTTGTTCAAAAATTACTCAGTCTGTGTTCTAACAGAATATGGACTCAGTCTATATTTAAAGAATACTCACTCAGCCAATATTTTACCAGAGTATGGACTCAGCCTGTGTTCTAACAGAATAATCACACAGCCTGTGTTCTAACAGAATATGTACTCAGTCTATATTTAAAGAATACTCACTCACCTCAGTATTCCAACAGAACACTCACGTAGCCAGTGTTCTAACAGAATAGTAACTCAGCCTGTGTTCTAACAGAATGTGGACTCAGATTTTGTTCAAAAATTACTCAGTCTGTTTCTAACAGAATATGGAGTCAGTCTATGTTTAAAGAATACTCACTCAACCAGTATTTTACCAGAGTATGGACTCAGCCTGTGTTCTAACAGAATACTCACACAGCCTGTGTTCTAACAGAATATGGACTCAGTCTATATTTAAAGAATACTCACTCACCTCAGTTTTCTAACAGAACACTCACGTACCCTGTGTTCTAACAGAACACTAACTCAGCCTGTTTTCTAACAGAATGTGGATTCAGATCAAAAATTACTAACGCAGTCTGTGTTCTAACAGAATATGGACTTAGATTTTGTTCAAAAATTACTCAGTCTGTGTTCTAACAGAATATGGAATCAGTCTATGTTTAAAATATACTCACTCAGCCAATATTTTACCAGAGTATGGACTCAGCCTGTGTTCTAACAGAATACTCACACAGCCTGTGTTCTAACAGAATATGGACTCAGTCTATATTTAAAGAATACTCACTCACCTCAGTATTCCAACAGAACACTCACGTAGCCAGTGTTCTAACAGAATACCAACTCAGCCTGTGTTCTAACAGAATGTGGATTCAGATCAAATATTACTAACTCAGTCTGTGTTCTAACAGAATGTGGACTCAGAATTTGTTCAAAAATTATTCAGCCTGTGTTCTAACAGAATGTGGATTCAGATCAAAAATTACTAACTCATTCTGTGTTCTAACAGAATGTGGGTTCAGATCAAAAATTACTAACTCAGTCTGTGTTTTGAAGAATATGAACTCAGATTTTGTTCAAAAATTACTCAGTCTGTGTTCTAACAGAATATGGACTCAGTCTATATTTAAAGAATACTCACTCACCTCAGTATTCTAACAGAACACTCACATAGCCAGTATTCTAACAGAATACTAACTCAGCCTGTGTTCTAACAGAATGTGGATTCAGATCAAAAATTACAAACGCAGTCTGTGTTCTAACAGCATATGGACTTAGATTTTGTTCAAAAATTACTCAGTCTGTGTTCTAACAGAATATGGACTCAGTCTATGTTTAAAGAATACTCACTCAGCCAATATTTTACCAGAGTATGGACTCGGCCTGTGTTCTAACAGAATACTCACACAGCCTGTGTTCTAACAGAATATGGACTCAGTCTATATTTAAAGAATACTCACTCACCTCAGTATTCCTACAGAACACTCACTTAGCCAGTGTTCTAACAGAATACTAACTCAGCCTGTGTTCTAACAGAATGTGGATTCAGTTCAAAAATTACTAACTCAGTCTGTGTTCTAACAGAATGTGGACTCAGATTTTGTTCAAAAATTACTCAGTCTGTTTCTAACAGAATATGGTCTCAATCTATGTTTAAAGAATACTCACTCAGCCAGTATTTTACCAGAGTATGGACTCAGCCTGTGTTCTAACAGAATACTCACACAGCCTGTGTTCTAACAGAATATGGACTCAGTCTATATTTAAAGAATACTCACTCACCTCAGTATTCTAACATAACACTCACGTAGCCTGTGTTCTAACAGAACACTAACTCAGCCTGCTTTCTAACAGAATGTGGATTCAGATCAAATATTACTAACGCAGTCTGTGTTCTAACAGAATGTGGACTCAGATATTGTTCAAAATTTACTCAGTCTGTGTTCTAACAGAATATGGACTCAGTCTATGTTTAAAGAATACTCACTCAGCCAATATTTTACCAGAGTATGGACTCGGCCTGTGTTCTAACAGAATACTCACACAGCCTGTGTTCTAACAGAATATGGACTCAGTCTATATTTAAAGAATACTCACTCACTTCAGTATTCCTACAGAACACTCACGTAGCCAGTGTTCTAACAGAATACTAACTCAGCCTGTGTTCTAACAGAATGTGGATTCAGATCAAATATTACTAACTCAGTCAGTGTTCTAACAGAATGTGGACTCAGATTTTGTTCAAAAATTACTCAGTCTGTGTTCTAACAGAATATGGACTAAGTCTATGTTTAAAGAATACTCACTCAGCTCAGTGTTCTAACATAACACTCACTTAGCCTGTGTTCTAACAGAATGTGGTTTCAGATCAAAAATTACTAACTCAGTCTGTGTTCTAACAGAATGTGGACTCAGATTTTGTTCAAAAATTACTCAGTCTGTGTTCTAACAGAATATGGACTCAGTCTATGTTTAAAGAATACTCACTCAGCCAGTGTTCTACCAGAATATGGATTCAGACTATTTTCAAGAATACTCACTCAGCCTGTGTTCTAGCAGAACGCTCACTTAGCCTGTGTTCTAACAGAATGTGGACTCAGATATTGTTCAAAAATTACTAACTCAGTCTGTGTTCTAACAGAATTTGGAGGCAGTCTCGTTTTAAAAAATACTCACTCACCTCAGTGTTCTAACAGAACACTCACGTAGCCTGTGTTCTAACAGAACACTAACTCAGCCTGTTTTCTAACAAAATGTGGATTCAGATCAAAAATTACTAACTCAGTCTGTGTTCTAACAGAATGTGGACGCAGATTTTGCTCAAAAATTATTCAGCCTGTGTTCTAACAGAATGTGGATTCAGATCAAAAATTACTAACTCAGTCTGTGTTCTAACAGAATGTGGACTCAGATTTTGTTCAAAAATTACTCAGTCTGTTTCTAACAGAATATGGTCTCAATCTATGTTTAAAGAATACTCACTCAGCCAGTATTTTACCAGAGTATGGACTCAGCCTGTGTTCTAACAAAACGCTCACGTAGCCTGTGTTCTAACAGAACACTAACTCAGCCTTCTTTCTAACAGAATGTGGATTCAGATCAAATATTACTAACGCAGTCTGTGTTCTAACAGAATGTGGACTCAGTCTATGTTTAAAGAATACTCACTCAGCCAGTGTTCTACCAGAATATGGATTCAGACTATTTTCAAGAATACTCACTCAGCCTGTGTTCTAGCAGAACGCTCACTTAGCCTGTGTTCTAACAGAATGTGGACTCAGATATTGTTCAAAAATTACTAACTCAGTCTGTGTTCTAACAGAATTTGGACGCAGTCTCTGTTTAAAAAATACTCACTCACCTCAGTGTTCTAACAGAACACTCACGTAGCCTGTGTTCTAACAGAACACTAACTCAGCCTGTTTTCTAACAAAATGTGGATTCAGATCAAAAATTACTAACGCAGTCTGCGTTCTAACAGAATATGGACTTAGATTTTGTTCAAAAATTACTCAGTCTGTGTTCTAACAGAATATGGACTCAGTCTATGTTTAAAGAATACTCACTCAGCCAGTATTTTACCAGAGTATGGACTCAGCCTGTGTTCTAACAGAATACTCACACAGCCTGTGTTCTAACAGAATATGGACTCAGTCTATATTTAAAGAATACTCACTCACCTCAGTATTCCTACAGAACACTCACTTAGCCAGTGTTCTAACAGAATACTAACTCAGCCTGTGTTCTAACAGAATGTGGATTCAGTTCAAAAATTACTAACTCAGTCTGTGTTCTAACAGAATGTGGACTCAGATTTTGTTCAAAAATTACTCAGTCTGTTTCTAACAGAATATGGTCTCAATCTATGTTTAAAGAATACTCACTCAGCCAGTATTTTACCAGAGTATGGACTCAGCCTGTGTTCTAACAGAATACTCACACAGCCTGTGTTCTAACAGAATATGGACTCAGTCTATATTTAAAGAATACTCACTCACCTCAGTATTCTAACATAACACTCACGTAGCCTGTGTTCTAACAGAACACTAACTCAGCCTGCTTTCTAACAGAATGTGGATTCAGATCAAATATTACTAACGCAGTCTGTGTTCTAACAGAATGTGGACTCAGATATTGTTCAAAATTTACTCAGTCTGTGTTCTAACAGAATATGGACTCAGTCTATGTTTAAAGAATACTCACTCAGCCAATATTTTACCAGAGTATGGACTCGGCCTGTGTTCTAACAGAATACTCACACAGCCTGTGTTCTAACAGAATATGGACTCAGTCTATATTTAAAGAATACTCACTCACTTCAGTATTCCTACAGAACACTCACGTAGCCAGTGTTCTAACAGAATACTAACTCAGCCTGTGTTCTAACAGAATGTGGATTCAGATCAAATATTACTAACTCAGTCAGTGTTCTAACAGAATGTGGACTCAGATTTTGTTCAAAAATTACTCAGTCTGTGTTCTAACAGAATATGGACTAAGTCTATGTTTAAAGAATACTCACTCAGCTCAGTGTTCTAACATAACACTCACTTAGCCTGTGTTCTAACAGAATGTGGTTTCAGATCAAAAATTACTAACTCAGTCTGTGTTCTAACAGAATGTGGACTCAGATTTTGTTCAAAAATTACTCAGTCTGTGTTCTAACAGAATATGGACTCAGTCTATGTTTAAAGAATACTCACTCAGCCAGTGTTCTACCAGAATATGGATTCAGACTATTTTCAAGAATACTCACTCAGCCTGTGTTCTAGCAGAACGCTCACTTAGCCTGTGTTCTAACAGAATGTGGACTCAGATATTGTTCAAAAATTACTAACTCAGTCTGTGTTCTAACAGAATTTGGAGGCAGTCTCGTTTTAAAAAATACTCACTCACCTCAGTGTTCTAACAGAACACTCACGTAGCCTGTGTTCTAACAGAACACTAACTCAGCCTGTTTTCTCACAAAATGTGGATT
The DNA here is from genome assembly GCF_987537825.1 of Furipterus horrens. Taxonomy (NCBI): domain Eukaryota; kingdom Metazoa; phylum Chordata; class Mammalia; order Chiroptera; family Furipteridae; genus Furipterus; species Furipterus horrens. The sequence goes on along the minus strand of NW_028327181.1, from coordinate 38,533,258 downwards.
CAGATCAAATATTACTAACTCAGTCTGTGTTCTAACAGAATGTGGACGCAGATTTTGCTCAAAAATTATTCAGCCTGTGTTCTAACAGAATGTGGATTCAGATCAAAAATTACTAACTCAGTCTGTGTTCTAACAGAATGTGGACTCAGATTTTGTTCAAAAATTACTCAGTCTGTTTCTAACAGAATATGGTCTCAATCTATGTTTAAAGAATACTCACTCAGCCAGTATTTTACCAGAGTATGGACTCAGCATGTGTTCTAACAGAACACTCACGTAGCCTGTGTTCTAACAGAACACTAACTCAGCCTTCTTTCTAACAGAATGTGGATTCAGATCAAATATTACTAACGCAGTCTGTGTTCTAACAGAATGTGGACTCAGTCTATTTTTAAAGAATACTCACTCAGCCAGTGTTCTACCAGAATATGGATTCAGACTATTTTCAAGAATACTCACTCAGCCTGTGTTCTAGCAGAACGCTCACTTAGCCTGTGTTCTAACAGAATGTGGACTCAGATATTGTTCAAAAATTACTAACTCAGTCTGTGTTCTAACAGAATTTGGACGCAGTCTCTGTTTAAAAAATACTCACTCACCTCAGTGTTCTAACAGAACACTCACGTAGCCTGTGTTCTAACAGAACACTAACTCAGCCTGTTTTCTAACAAAATGTGGATTCAGATCAAAAATTACTAACGCAGTCTGTGTTCTAACAGAATATGGACTTAGATTTTGTTCAAAAATTACTCAGTCTGTGTTCTAACAGAATATGGACTCAGTCTATGTTTAAAGAATACTCACTCAGCCAGTATTTTACCAGAGTATGGACTCAGCCTGTGTTCTAACAGAATACTCACACAGCCTGTGTTCTAACAGAATATGTACTCAGTCTATATTTAAAGAATACTCACTCACCTCAGTATTCTAACAGAACACTCACGTAGCCAGTGTTCTAACAGAATACTAACTCAGCCTGTGTTCTAACAGAATGTGGACTCAGATTTTGTTCAAAAATTACTCAGTCTGTTTCTAACAGAATATGGTCTCAATCTATGTTTAAAGAATACTCACTCAACCAGTATTTTACCGGAGTATGGACTCAGCCTGTGTTCTAACAGAATACTCACACAGCCTGTGTTCTAACAGAATATGGACTCAGTCTATATTTAAAGAATACTCACTCACCTCAGTTTTCTAACAGAACACTCACGTACCCTGTGTTCTAACAGAACACTAACTCAGCCTGTTTTCTAACAGAATGTGGATTCAGATCAAAAATTACTAACGCAGTCTGTGTTCTAACAGAATATGGACTTAGATTTTGTTCAAAAATTACTCAGTCTGTGTTCTAACAGAATATGGACTCAGTCTATGTTTAAAGAATACTCACTCAGCCAATATTTTACCAGAGTATGGACTCAGCCTGTGTTCTAACAGAATACTCACACAGCCTGTGTTCTAACAGAATATGTACTCAGTCTATATTTAAAGAATACTCACTCACCTCAGTATTCCAACAGAACACTCACGTAGCCAGTGTTCTAACAGAATAATAACTCAGCCTGTGTTCTAACAGAATGTGGATTCAGATCAAATATTACTAACTCAGTCTGTGTTCTAACAGAATGTGGACGCAGATTTTGCTCAAAATTTATTCAGCCTGTGTTCTAACAGAATGTGGATTCAGATCAAAAATTACTAACTCAGTCTGTGTTCTAACAGAATGTGGACTCAGAATTTGTTCAAAAATTATTCAGCCTGTGTTCTAACAGAATGTGGATTCAGATCAAAAATTACTAACTCAGTCTGTGTTCTAACAGAATGTGGGTTCAGATCAAAAATTACTAACTCTGTCTGTGTTCTGAAGAATATGAACTCAGATTTTGTTCAAAAATTACTCAGTCTGTGTTCTAACAGAATATGGACTCAGTCTATATTTAAAGAATACTCACTCACCTCAGTATTCTAACAGAACACTCACGTAGCCAGTGTTCTAACAGAATACTAACTCAGCCTGTGTTCTAACAGAATGTGGATTCAGATCAAAAATTACAAACGCAGTCTGTGTTCTAACAGCATATGGACTTAGATTTTGTTCAAAAATTACTCAGTCTGTGTTCTAACAGAATATGGACTCAGTCTATGTTTAAAGAATACTCACTCAGCCAATATTTTACCAGAGTATGGACTCGGCCTGTGTTCTAACAGAATACTCACACAGCCTGTGTTCTAACAGAATATGGACTCAGTCTATATTTAAAGAATACTCACTCACCTCAGTATTCCTACAGAACACTCACTTAGCCAGTGTTCTAACAGAATACTAACTCAGCCTGTGTTCTAACAGAATGTGGATTCAGTTCAAAAATTACTAACTCAGTCTGTGTTCTAACAGAATGTGGACTCAGATTTTGTTCAAAAATTACTCAGTCTGTTTCTAACAGAATATGGTCTCAATCTATGTTTAAAGAATACTCACTCAGCCAGTATTTTACCAGAGTATGGACTCACCCTGTGTTCTAACAGAATACTCACACAGCCTGTGTTCTAACAGAATATGGACTCAGTCTATATTTAAAGAATACTCACTCACCTCAGTATTCTAACATAACACTCACGTAGCCTGTGTTCTAACAGAACACTAACTCAGCCTGCTTTCTAACAGAATGTGGATTCAGATCAAATATTACTAACGCAGTCTGTGTTCTAACAGAATGTGGACTCAGATATTGTTCAAAATTTACTCAGTCTGTGTTCTAACAGAATATGGACTCAGTCTATGTTTAAAGAATACTCACTCAGCCAATATTTTACCAGAGTATGGACTCCGCCTGTGTTCTAACAGAATACTCACACAGCCTGTGTTCTAACAGAATATGGACTCAGTCTATATTTAAAGAATACTCACTCACTTCAGTATTCCTACAGAACACTCACGTAGCCAGTGTTCTAACAGAATACTAACTCAGCCTGTGTTCTAACAGAATGTGGATTCAGATCAAATATTACTAACTCAGTCAGTGTTCTAACAGAATGTGGACTCAGATTTTGTTCAAAAATTACTCAGTCTGTGTTCTAACAGAATATGGACTAAGTCTATGTTTAAAGAATACTCACTCAGCTCAGTGTTCTAACATAACACTCACTTAGCCTGTGTTCTAACAGAATGTGGTTTCAGATCAAAAATTACTAACTCAGTCTCTGTTCTAACAGAATGTGGACTCAGATTTTGTTCAAAAATTACTCAGTCTGTGTTCTAACAGAATATGGACTCAGTCTATGTTTAAAGAATACTCACTCAGCCAGTGTTCTACCAGAATATGGATTCAGACTATTTTCAAGAATACTCACTCAGCCTGTGTTCTAGCAGAACGCTCACATAGCCTGTGTTCTAACAGAATGTGGACTCAGATATTGTTCAAAAATTACTAACTCAGTCTGTGTTCTAACAGAATTTGGAGGCAGTCTCGTTTTAAAAAATACTCACTCACCTCAGTGTTCTAACAGAACACTCACGTAGCCTGTGTTCTAACAGAACACTAACTCAGCCTGTTTTCTAACAAAATGTGGATTCAGATCAAAAATTACTAACGCAGTCTGTGTTCTAACAGAATATGGACTTAGATTTTGTTCAAAAATTACTCAGTCTGTGTTCTAACAGAATATGGACTCAGTCTATGTTTAAAGAATACTCACTCAGCCAGTATTTTACCAGAGTATGGACTCAGCCTGTGTTCTAACAGAATACTCACACAGCCTGTGTTCTAACAGAATATGTACTCAGTCTATATTTAAAGAATACTCACTCACCTCAGTATTCTAACAGAACACTCACGTAGCCAGTGTTCTAACAGAATACTAACTCAGCCTGTGTTCTAACAGAATGTGGACTCAGATTTTGTTCAAAAATTACTCAGTCTGTTTCTAACAGAATATGGAGTCAGTCTATGTTTAAAGAATACTCACTCAACCAGTATTTTACCAGAGTATGGACTCAGACTGTGTTCTAACAGAATACTCACACAGCCTGTGTTCTAACAGAATATGGACTCAGTCTATATTTAAAGAATACTCACTCACCTCAGTTTTCTAACAGAACACTCACGTACCCTGTGTTCTAACAGAACACTAACTCAGCCTGTTTTCTAACAGAATGTGGATTCAGATCAAAAATTACTAACGCAGTCTGTGTTCTAACAGAATATGGACTTAGATTTTGTTCAAAAATTACTCAGTCTGTGTTCTAACAGAATATGGACTCAGTCTATGTTTAAAGAATACTCACTCAGCCAATATTTTACCAGAGTATGGACTCAGCCTGTGTTCTAACAGAATACTCACACAGCCTGTGTTCTAACAGAATATGTACTCAGTCTATATTTAAAGAATACTCACTCACCTCAGTATTCCAACAGAACACTCACGTAGCCAGTGTTCTAACAGAATACTAACTCAGCCTGTGTTCTAACAGAATGTGGATTCAGATCAAATATTACTAACTCAGTCTGTGTTCTAACAGAATGTGGACGCAGATTTTGCTCAAAAATTATTCAGCCTGTGTTCTAACAGAATGTGGATTCAGATCAAAAATTACTAACTCAGTCTGTGTTCTAACAGAATGTGGACTCAGATTTTGTTCAAAAATTACTCAGTCTGTTTCTAACAGAATATGGTCTCACGTAGCCTGTGTTCTAACAGAACACTAACTCAGCCTGTTTTCTAACAGAATGTGGATTCAGATCAAAAATTACTAACGCAGTCTGTGTTCTAACAGAATATGGACTTAGATTTTGTTCAAAAATTACTCAGTCTGTGTTCTAACAGAATATGGAATCAGTCTATGTTTAAAATATACTCACTCAGCCAATATTTTACCAGAGTATGGACTCAGCCTGTGTTCTAACAGAATACTCACACAGCCTGTGTTCTAACAGAATATGGACTCAGTCTATATTTAAAGAATACTCACTCACCTCAGTATTCCAACAGAACACTCACGTAGCCAGTGTTCTAACAGAATACTAACTCAGCCTGTGTTCTAACAGAATGTGGATTCAGATCAAATATTACTAACTCAGTCTGTGTTCTAACAGAATGTGGACTCAGAATTTGTTCAAAAATTATTCAGCCTGTGTTCTAACAGAATGTGAATTCAGATCAAAAATTACTAACTCAGTCTGTGTTCTAACAGAATGTGGGTTCAGATCAAAAATTACTAACTCTGTCTGTGTTCTGAAGAATATGAACTCAGATTTTGTTCAAAAATTACTCAGTCTGTGTTCTAACAGAATATGGACTCAGTCTATATTTAAAGAATACTCACTCACCTCAGTATTCTAACAGAACACTCACGTAGCCAGTGTTCTAACAGAATACTAACTCAGCCTGTGTTCTAACAGAATGTGGATTCAGATCAAAAATTACAAACGCAGTCTGTGTTCTAACAGCATATGGACTTAGATTTTGTTCAAAAATTACTCAGTCTGTGTTCTAACAGAATATGGACTCAGTCTATGTTTAAAGAATACTCACTCAGCCAATATTTTACCAGAGTATGGACTCGGCCTGTGTTCTAACAGAATACTCACACAGCCTGTGTTCTAACAGAATATGGACTCAGTCTATATTTAAAGAATACTCACTCACCTCAGTATTCCTACAGAACACTCACTTAGCCAGTGTTCTAACAGAATACTAACTCAGCCTGTGTTCTAACAGAATGTGGATTCAGTTCAAAAATTACTAACTCAGTCTGTGTTCTAACAGAATGTGGACTCAGATTTTGTTCAAAAATTACTCAGTCTGTTTCTAACAGAATATGGTCTCAATCTATGTTTAAAGAATACTCACTCAACCAGTATTTTACCAGAGTATGGACTCAGCCTGTGTTCTAACAGAATACTCACACAGCCTGTGTTCTAACAGAATATGGACTCAGTCTATATTTAAAGAATACTCACTCACCTCAGTATTCTAACAGAACACTCACGTAGCCTGTGTTCTAACAGAACACTAACTCAGCCTGCTTTCTAACAGAATGTGGATTCAGATCAAATATTACTAACGCAGTCTGTGTTCTAACAGAATGTGGACTCAGATATTGTTCAAAATTTACTCAGTCTGTGTTCTAACAGAATATGGACTCAGTCTATGTTTAAAGAATACTCACTCAGCCAATATTTTACCAGAGTGTTGACTCGGCCTGTGTTCTAACAGAATACTCACACAGCCTGTGTTCTAACAGAATATGGACTCAGTCTATATTTAAAGAATACTCACTCACCTCAGTATTCCTACAGAACACTCACGTAGCCAGTGTTCTAACAGAATACTAACTCAGCCTGTGTTCTAACAGAATGTGGACTCAGATTTTGTTCAAAAATTACTCAGTCTGTTTCTAACAGAATATGGAGTCAGTCTATGTTTAAAGAATACTCACTCAACCAGTATTTTACCAGAATATGGACTCAGACTGTGTTCTAACAGAATACTCACACAGCCTGTGTTCTAACAGAATATGGACTCAGTCTATATTTAAAGAATACTCACTCACCTCAGTTTTCTAACAGAACACTCACGTACCCTGTGTTCTAACAGAACACTAACTCAGCCTGTTTTCTAACAGAATGTGGATTCAGATCAAAAATTACTAATGCAGTCTGTGTTCTAACAGAATATGGACTTAGATTTTGTTCAAAAATTACTCAGTCTGTGTTCTAACAGAATATGGACTCAGTCTATGTTTAAAGAATACTCACTCAGCCAATATTTTACCAGAGTATGGACTCAGCCTGTGTTCTAACAGAATACTCACACAGCCTGTGTTCTAACAGAATATGTACTCAGTCTATATTTAAAGAATACTCACTCACCTCAGTATTCCAACAGAACACTCACGTAGCCAGTGTTCTAACAGAATACTAACTCAGCCTGTGTTCTAACAGAATGTGGATTCAGATCAAATATTACTAACTCAGTCTGTGTTCTAACAGAATGTGGACGCAGATTTTGCTCAAAAATTATTCAGCCTGTGTTCTAACAGAATGTGGATTCAGATCAAAAATTACTAACTCAGTCTGTGTTCTAACAGAATGTGGACTCAGATTTTGTTCAAAAATTACTCAGTCTGTTTCTAACAGAATATGGTCTCAATCTATGTTTAAAGAATACTCACTCAGCCAGTATTTTACCAGAGTATGGACTCAGCCTGTGTTCTAACAGAATACTCACACAGCCTGTGTTCTAACAGAATATGGACTCAGTCTATATTTAAAGAATACTCACTCACCTCAGTATTCCAACAGAACACTCACGTAGCCAGTGTTCTAACAGAATACTAACTCAGCCTGTGTTCTAACAGAATGTGGATTCAGATCAAATATTACTAACTCAGTCTGTGTTCTAACAGAATGTGGACTCAGAATTTGTTCAAAAATTATTCAGCCTGTGTTCTAACAGAATGTGAATTCAGATCAAAAATTACTAACTCAGTCTCTGTTCTAACAGAATGTGGGTTCAGATCAAAAATTACTAACTCTGTCTGTGTTCTGAAGAATATGAACTCAGATTTTGTTCAAAAATTACTCAGTCTGTGTTCTAACAGAATATGGACTCAGTCTATATTTAAAGAATACTCACTCACCTCAGTATTCTAACAGAACACTCACGTAGCCAGTGTTCTAACAGAATACTAACTCAGCCTGTGTTCTAACAGAATGTGGATTCAGATCAAAAATTACAAACGCAGTCTGTGTTCTAACAGCATATGGACTTAGATTTTGTTCAAAAATTACTCAGTCTGTGTTCTAACAGAATATGGACTCAGTCTATGTTTAAAGAATACTCACTCAGCCAATATTTTACCAGAGTATGGACTCGGCCTGTGTTCTAACAGAATACTCACACAGCTTGTGTTCTAACAGAATATGGACTCAGTCTATATTTAAAGAATACTCACTCACCTCAGTATTCCTACAGAACACTCACTTAGCCAGTGTTCTAACAGAATACTAACTCAGCCTGTGTTCTAACAGAATGTGGATTCAGTTCAAAAATTACTAACTCAGTCTGTGTTCTAACAGAATGTGGACTCAGATTTTGTTCAAAAATTACTCAGTCTGTTTCTAACAGAATATGGTCTCAATCTATGTTTAAAGAATACTCACTCAACCAGTATTTTACCAGAGTATGGACTCAGCCTGTGTTCTAACAGAATACTCACACAGCCTGTGTTCTAACAGAATATGGACTCAGTCTATATTTAAAGAATACTCACTCACCTCAGTATTCTAACAGAACACTCACGTAGCCTGTGTTCTAACAGAACACTAACTCAGCCTGCTTTCTAACAGAATGTGGATTCAGATCAAATATTACTAACGCAGTCTGTGTTCTAACAGAATGTGGACTCAGATATTGTTCAAAATTTACTCAGTCTGTGTTCTAACAGAATATGGACTCAGTCTATGTTTAAAGAATACTCACTCAGCCAATATTTTACCAGAGTGTTGACTCGGCCTGTGTTCTAACAGAATACTCACACAGCCTGTGTTCTAACAGAATATGGACTCAGTCTATATTTAAAGAATACTCACTCACCTCAGTATTCCTACAGAACACTCACGTAGCCAGTGTTCTAACAGAATACTAACTCAGCCTGTGTTCTAACAGAATGTGGACTCAGATTTTGTTCAAAAATTACTCAGTCTGTTTCTAACAGAATATGGAGTCAGTCTATGTTTAAAGAATACTCACTCAACCAGTATTTTACCAGAGTATGGACTCAGACTGTGTTCTAACAGAATACTCACACAGCCTGTGTTCTAACAGAATATGGACTCAGTCTATATTAAAAGAATACTCACTCACCTCAGTTTTCTAACAGAACACTCACGTACCCTGTGTTCTAACAGAACACTAACTCAGCCTGTTTTCTAACAGAATGTGGATTCAGATCAAAAATTACTAACGCAGTCTGTGTTCTAACAGAATATGGACTTAGATTTTGTTCAAAAATTACTCAGTCTGTGTTCTAACAGAATATGGACTCAGTCTATGTTTAAAGAATACTCACTCAGCCAATATTTTACCAGAGTATGGACTCAGCCTGTGTTCTAACAGAATACTCACACAGCCTGTGTTCTAACAGAATATGTACTCAGTCTATATTTAAAGAATACTCACTCACCTCAGTATTCCAACAGAACACTCACGTAGCCAGTGTTCTAACAGAATACTAACTCAGCCTGTGTTCTAACAGAATGTGGATTCAGATCAAATATTACTAACTCAGTCTGTGTTCTAACAGAATGTGGACGCAGATTTTGCTCAAAAATTATTCAGCCTGTGTTCTAACAGAATGTGAATTCAGATCAAAAATTACTAACTCAGTCTGTGTTCTAACAGAATGTGGACTCAGAATTTGTTCAAAAATTATTCAGCCTGTGTTCTAACAGAATGTGAATTCAGATCAAAAATTACTAACTCAGTCTGTGTTCTAACAGAATGTGGGTTCAGATCAAAAATTACTAACTCTGTCTGTGTTCTGAAGAATATGAACTCAGATTTTGTTCAAAAATTACTCAGTCTGTGTTCTAACAGAATATGGACTCAGTCTATATTTAAAGAATACTCACTCACCTCAGTATTCTAACAGAACACTCACGTAGCCAGTGTTCTAACAGAATACTAACTCAGCCTGTGTTCTAACAGAATGTGGATTCAGATCAAAAATTACAAACGCAGTCTGTGTTCTAACAGCATATGGACTTAGATTTTGTTCAAAAATTACTCAGTCTGTGTTCTAACAGAATATGGACTCAGTCTATGTTTAAAGAATACTCACTCAGCCAATATTTTACCAGAGTATGGACTCGGCCTGTGTTCTAACAGAATACTCACACAGCCTGTGTTCTAACAGAATATGGACTCAGTCTATATTTAAAGAATACTCACTCACCTCAGTATTCCTACAGAACACTCACTTAGCCAGTGTTCTAACAGAATACTAACTCAGCCTGTGTTCTAACAGAATGTGGATTCAGTTCAAAAATTACTAACTCAGTCTGTGTTCTAACAGAATGTGGACTCAGATATTGTTCAAAATTTACTCAGTCTGTGTTCTAACAGAATATGGACTCAGTCTATGTTTAAAGAATACTCACTCAGCCAATATTTTACCAGAGTGTTGACTCGGCCTGTGTTCTAACAGAATACTCACACAGCCTGTGTTCTAACAGAATATGGACTCAGTCTATATTTAAAGAATACTCACTCACCTCAGTATTCCTACAGAACACTCACGTAGCCAGTGTTCTAACAGAATACTAACTCAGCCTGTGTTCTAACAGAATGTGGATTCAGATCAAATATTACTAACTCAGTCAGTGTTCTAACAGAATGTGGACTCAGATTTTGTTCAAAAATTACTCAGTCTGTGTTCTAACAGAATATGGACTAAGTCTATGTTTAAAGAATACTCACTCAGCTCAGTGTTCTAACATAACACTCACTTAGCCTGTGTTCTAACAGAATGTGGTTTCAGATCAAAAATTACTAACTCAGTCTGTGTTCTAACAGAATGTGGACTCAGATTTTTTTCAAAAATTACTCAGTCTGTGTTCTAACAGAATATGGACTCAGTCTATGTTTAAAGAATACTCACTCAGCCAGTGTTCTACCAGAATATGGATTCAGACTATTTTCAAGAATACTCACTCAGCCTGTGTTCTAGCAGAACGCTCACTTAGCCTGTGTTCTAACAGAATGTGGACTCAGATATTGTTCAAAAATTACTAACTCAGTCTGTGTTCTAACAGAATTTGGACGCAGTCTCTGTTTAAAAAATACTCACTCACCTCAGTGTTCTAACAGAACACTCACGTAGCCTGTGTTCTAACAGAACACTAACTCAGCCTGTTTTCTAACAAAATGTGGATTCAGATCAAAAATTACTAACGCAGTCTGTGTTCTAACAGAATATGGACTTAGATTTTGTTCAAAAATTACTCAGTCTGTGTTCTAACAGAATATGGACTCAGTCTATGTTTAAAGAATACTCACTCAGCCAGTATTTTACCAGAGTATGGACTCAGCCTGTGTTCTAACAGAATACTCACACAGCCTGTGTTCTAACAGAATATGTACTCAGTCTATATTTAAAGAATACTCACTCACCTCAGTATTCTAACAGAACACTCACGTAGCCAGTGTTCTAACAGAATACTAACTCAGCCTGTGTTCTAACAGAATGTGGACTCAGATTTTGTTCAAAAATTACTCAGTCTGTTTCTAACAGAATATGGAGTCAGTCTATGTTTAAAGAATACTCACTCAACCAGTATTTTACCAGAGTATGGACTCAGCCTGTGTTCTAACAGAATACTCACACAGCCTGTGTTCTAACAGAATATGGACTCAGTCTATATTTAAAGAATACTCACTCACCTCAGTTTTCTAACAGAACACTCACGTACCCTGTGTTCTAACAGAACACTAACTCAGCCTGTTTTCTAACAGAATGTGGATTCAGATCAAAAATTACTAACGCAGTCTGTGTTCTAACAGAATATGGACTTAGATTTTGTTCAAAAATTACTCAGTCTGTGTTCTAACAGAATATGGAATCAGTCTATGTTTAAAATATACTCACTCAGCCAATATTTTACCAGAGTATGGACTCAGCCTGTGTTCTAACAGAATACTCACACAGCCTGTGTTCTAACAGAATATGGACTCAGTCTATATTTAAAGAATACTCACTCACCTCATTATTCCAACAGAACACTCACGTAGCCAGTGTTCTAACAGAATACCAACTCAGCCTGTGTTCTAACAGAATGTGGATTCAGATCAAATATTACTAACTCAGTCTGTGTTCTAACAGAATGTGGACTCAGAATTTGTTCAAAAATTATTCAGCCTGTGTTCTAACAGAATGTGGATTCAGATCAAAAATTACTAACTCAGTCTGTGTTCTAACAGAATGTGGGTTCAGATCAAAAATTACTAACTCAGTCTGTGTTTTGAAGAATATGAACTCAGATTTTGTTCAAAAATTACTCAGTCTGTGTTCTAACAGAATATGGACTCAGTCTATATTTAAAGAATACTCACTCACCTCAGTATTCTAACAGAACACTCACGTAGCCAGTGTTCTAACAGAATACTAACTCAGCCTGTGTTCTAACAGAATGTGGATTCAGATCAAAAATTACAAACACAGTCTGTGTTCTAACAGCATATGGACTTAGATTTTGTTCAAAAATTACTCAGTCTGTGTTCTAACAGAATATGGACTCAGTCTATGTTTAAAGAATACTCACTCAGCCAATATTTTACCAGAGTATGGACTCGGCCTGTGTTCTAACAGAATACTCACACAGCCTGTGTTCTAACAGAATATGGACTCAGTCTATATTTAAAGAATACTCACTCACTTCAGTATTCCTACAGAACACTCACGTAGCCAGTGTTCTAACAGAATACTAACTCAGCCTGTGTTCTAACAGAATGTGGATTCAGATCAAATATTACTAACTCAGTCAGTGTTCTAACAGAATGTGGACTCAGATTTTGTTCAAAAATTACTCAGTCTGTGTTCTAACAGAATATGGACTAAGTCTATGTTTAAAGAATACTCACTCAGCTCAGTGTTCTAACATAACACTCACTTAGCCTGTGTTCTAACAGAATGTGGTTTCAGATCAAAAATTACTAACTCAGTCTGTGTTCTAACAGAATGTGGACTCAGATTTTGTTCAAAAATTACTCAGTCTGTGTTCTAACAGAATATGGACTCAGTCTATGTTTAAAGAATACTCACTCAGCCAGTGTTCTACCAGAATATGGATTCAGACTATTTTCAAGAATACTCACTCAGCCTGTGTTCTAGCAGAACGCTCACTTAGCCTGTGTTCTAACAGAATGTGGACTCAGATATTTTTCAAAAATTACTAACTCAGTCTGTGTTCTAACAGAATTTGGAGGCAGTCTCGTTTTAAAAAATACTCACTCACCTCAGTGTTCTAACAGAACACTCACGTAGCCTGTGTTCTAACAGAACACTAACTCAGCCTGTTTTCTAACAAAATGTGGATTGAGATCAAAAATTACTAACGCAGTCTGTGTTCTAACAGAATATGGACTTAGATTTTGTTCAAAAATTACTCAGTCTGTGTTCTAACAGAATATGGACTCAGTCTATGTTTAAAGAATACTCACTCAGCCAGTATTTTACCAGAGTATGGACTCAGCCTGTGTTCTAACAGAATACTCACACAGCCTGTGTTCTAACAGAATATGTACTCAGTCTATATTTAAAGAATACTCACTCACCTCAGTATTCTAACAGAACACTCACGTAGCCAGTGTTCTAACAGAATACTAACTCAGCCTGTGTTCTAACAGAATGTGGACTCAGATTTTGTTCAAAAATTACTCAGTCTGTTTCTAACAGAATATGGAGTCAGTCTATGTTTAAAGAATACTCACTCAACCAGTATTTTACCAGAGTATGGACTCAGCCTGTGTTCTAACAGAATACTCACACAGCCTGTGTTCTAACAGAATATGGACTCAGTCTATATTTAAAGAATACTCACTCACCTCAGTTTTCTAACAGAACACTCACGTACCCTGTGTTCTAACAGAACACTAACTCAGCCTGTTTTCTAACAGAATGTGGATTCAGATCAAAAATTACTAACGCAGTCTGTGTTCTAACAGAATATGGACTTAGATTTTGTTCAAAAATTACTCAGTCTGTGTTCTAACAGAATATGGACTCAGTCTATGTTTAAAGAATACTCACTCAGCCAATATTTTACCAGAGTATGGACTCAGCCTGTGTTCTAACAGAATACTCACACAGCCTGTGTTCTAACAGAATATGTACTCAGTCTATATTTAAAGAATACTCACTCACCTCAGTATTCCAACAGAACACTCACGTAGCCAGTGTTCTAACAGAATACTAACTCAGCCTGTGTTCTAACAGAATGTGGATTCAGATCAAATATTACTAACTCAGTCTGTGTTCTAACAGAATGTGGACGCAGATTTTGCTCAAAAATTATTCAGCCTGTGTTCTAACAGAATGTGGATTCAGATCAAAAATTACTAACTCAGTCTGTGTTCTAACAGAATGTGGACTCAGATTTTGTTCAAAAATTACTCAGTCTGTTTCTAACAGAATATGTTCTCAATCTATGTTTAAAGAATACTCACTCAGCCAGTATTTTACCAGAGTATGGACTCAGCCTGTGTTCTAACAGAATACTCACACAGCCTGTGTTCTAACAGAATATGGACTCAGTCTATATTTAAAGAATACTCACTCACCTCAGTATTCTAACAGAACACTCACGTAGCCTGTGTTCTAACAGAACACTAACTCAGCCTTCTTTCTAACAGAATGTGGATTCAGATCAAATATTACTAACGCAGTCTGTGTTCTAACAGAATGTGGACTCAGTCTATGTTTAAAGAATACTCACTCAGCCAGTGTTCTACCAGAATATGGATTCAGACTATTTTCAAGAATACTCACTCAGCCTGTGTTCTAGCAGAACGCTCACTTAGCCTGTGTTCTAACAGAATGTGGACTCAGATATTGTTCAAAAATTACTAACTCAGTCTGTGTTCTAACAGAATTTGGACGCAGTCTCTGTTTAAAAAATACTCACTCACCTCAGTGTTCTAACAGAACACTCACGTAGCCTGTGTTCTAACAGAACACTAACTCAGCCTGTTTTCTAACAAAATGTGGATTCAGATCAAAAATTACTAACGCAGTCTGTGTTCTAACAGAATATGGACTTAGATTTTGTTCAAAAATTACTCAGTCTGTGTTCTAACAGAATATGGACTCAGTCTATGTTTAAAGAATACTCACTCAGCCAGTATTTTACCAGAGTATGGACTCAGCCTGTGTTCTAACAGAATACTCACACAGCCTGTGTTCTAACAGAATATGTACTCAGTCTATATTTAAAGAATACTCACTCACCTCAGTATTCTAACAGAACACTCACGTAGCCAGTGTTCTAACAGAATACTAACTCAGCCTGTGTTCTAACAGAATGTGGACTCAGATTTTGTTCAAAAATTACTCAGTCTGTTTCTAACAGAATATGGAGTCAGTCTATGTTTAAAGAATACTCACTCAACCAGTATTTTACCAGAGTATGGACTCAGCCTGTGTTCTAACAGAATACTCACACAGCCTGTGTTCTAACAGAATATGTACTCAGTCTATATTTGAAGAATACTCACTCACCTCAGTATTCCAACAGAACACTCACGTAGCCAGTGTTCTAACAGAATACTAACTCAGCCTGTGTTCTAACAGAATGTGGATTCAGATCAAATATTACTAACTCAGTCTGTGTTCTAACAGAATGTGGACGCAGATTTTGCTCAAAAATTATTCAGCCTGTGTTCTAACAGAATGTGGATTCAGATCAAAAATTACTAACTCAGTCTGTGTTCTAACAGAATGTGGACTCAGATTTTGTTCAAAAATTACTCAGTCTGTTTCTAACAGAATATGGTCTCAATCTATGTTTAAAGAATACTCACTCAGCCAGTATTTTACCAGAGTATGGACTCAGCCTGTGTTCTAACAGAATACTCACACAGCCTGTGTTCTAACAGAATATGGACTCAGTCTATATTTAAAGAATACTCACTCACCTCAGTATTCTAACAGAACACTCACGTAGCCTGTGTTCTAACAGAACACTAACTCAGCCTGTTTTCTAACAGAATGTGGATTCAGATCAAAAATTACTAACGCAGTCTGTGTTCTAACAGAATATGGACTTAGATTTTGTTCAAAAATTACTCAGTCTGTGTTCTAACAGAATATGGAATCAGTCTATGTTTAAAATATACTCACTCAGCCAATATTTTACCAGAGTATGGACTCAGCCTGTGTTCTAACAGAATACTCACACAGCCTGTGTTCTAACAGAATATGGACTCACTCTATATTTAAAGAATACTCACTCACCTCAGTATTCCAACAGAACACTCACGTAGCCAGTGTTCTAACAGAATACTAACTCAGCCTGTGTTCTAACAGAATGTGGATTCAGATCAAATATTACTAACTCAGTCTGTGTTCTAACAGAATGTGGACTCAGAATTTGTTCAAAAATTATTCAGCCTGTGTTCTAACAGAATGTGAATTCAGATCAAAAATTACTAACTCAGTCTCTGTTCTAACAGAATGTGGGTTCAGATCAAAAATTACTAACTCTGTCTGTGTTCTGAAGAATATGAACTCAGATTTTGTTCAAAAATTACTCAGTCTGTGTTCTAACAGAATATGGACTCAGTCTATATTTAAAGAATACTCACTCACCTCAGTATTCTAACAGAACACTCACGTAGCCAGTGTTCTAACAGAATACTAACTCAGCCTGTGTTCTAACAGAATGTGGATTCAGATCAAAAATTACAAACGCAGTCTGTGTTCTAACAGCATATGGACTTAGATTTTGTTCAAAAATTACTCAGTCTGTGTTCTAACAGAATATGGACTCAGTCTATGTTTAAAGAATACTCACTCAGCCAATATTTTACCAGAGTATGGACTCGGCCTGTGTTCTAACAGAATACTCACACAGCCTGTGTTCTAACAGAATATGGACTCAGTCTATATTTAAAGAATACTCACTCACCTCAGTATTCCTACAGAACACTCACTTAGCCAGTGTTCTAACAGAATACTAACTCAGCCTGTGTTCTAACAGAATGTGGATTCAGTTCAAAAATTACTAACTCAGTCTGTGTTCTAACAGAATGTGGACTCAGATATTGTTCAAAATTTACTCAGTCTGTGTTCTAACAGAATATGGACTCAGTCTATGTTTAAAGAATACTCACTCAGCCAATATTTTACCAGAGTGTTGACTCGGCCTGTGTTCTAACAGAATACTCACACAGCCTGTGTTCTAACAGAATATGGACTCAGTCTATATTTAAAGAATACTCACTCACCTCAGTATTCCTACAGAACACTCACGTAGCCAGTGTTCTAACAGAATACTAACTCAGCCTGTGTTCTAACAGAATGTGGATTCAGATCAAATATTACTAACTCAGTCAGTGTTCTAACAGAATGTGGACTCAGATTTTGTTCAAAAATTACTCAGTCTGTGTTCTAACAGAATATGGACTAAGTCTATGTTTAAAGAATACTCACTCAGCTCAGTGTTCTAACATAACACTCACTTAGCCTGTGTTCTAACAGAATGCGGTTTCAGATCAAAAATTACTAACTCAGTCTGTGTTCTAACAGAATGTGGACTCAGATATTGTTCAAAAATTACTAACTCAGTCTGTGTTCTAACAGAATTTGGACGCAGTCTCTGTTTAAAAAATACTCACTCACCTCAGTGTTCTAACAGAACACTCACGTAGCCTGTGTTCTAACAGAACACTAACTCAGCCTGTTTTCTAACAAAATGTGGATTCAGATCAAAAATTACTAACGCAGTCTGTGTTCTAACAGAATATGGACTTAGATTTTGTTCAAAAATTACTCAGTCTGTGTTCTAACAGAATATGGACTCAGTCTATGTTTAAAGAATACTCACTCAGCCAGTATTTTACCAGAGTATGGACTCAGCCTGTGTTCTAACAGAATACTCACACAGCCTGTGTTCTAACAGAATATGTACTCAGTCTATATTTAAAGAATACTCACTCACCTCAGTATTCTAACAGAACACTCACGTAGCCAGTGTTCTAACAGAATACTAACTCAGCCTGTGTTCTAACAGAATGTGGACTCAGATTTTGTTCAAAAATTACTCAGTCTGTTTCTAACAGAATATGGAGTCAGTCTATGTTTAAAGAATACTCACTCAACCAGTATTTTACCAGAGTATGGACTCAGCCTGTGTTCTAACAGAATACTCACACAGCCTGTGTTCTAACAGAATATGGACTCAGTCTATATTTAAAGAATACTCACTCACCTCAGTTTTCTAACAGAACACTCACGTACCCTGTGTTCTAACAGAATGTGGGTTCAGATCAAAAATTACTAACTCAGTCTGTGTTTTGAAGAATATGAACTCAGATTTTGTTCAAAAATTACTCAGTCTGTGTTCTAACAGAATATGGACTCAGTCTATATTTAAAGAATACTCACTCACCTCAGTATTCTAACAGAACACTCACGTAGCCAGTGTTCTAACAGAATACTAACTCAGCCTGTGTTCTAACAGAATGTGGATTCAGATCAAAAATTACAAACACAGTCTGTGTTCTAACAGCATATGGACTTAGATTTTGTTCAAAAATTACTCAGTCTGTGTTCTAACAGAATATGGACTCAGTCTATGTTTAAAGAATACTCACTCAGCCAATATTTTACCAGAGTATGGACTCGGCCTGTGTTCTAACAGAATACTCACACAGCCTGTGTTCTAACAGAATATGGACTCAGTCTATATTTAAAGAATACTCACTCACTTCAGTATTCCTACAGAACACTCACGTAGCCAGTGTTCTAACAGAATACTAACTCAGCCTGTGTTCTAACAGAATGTGGATTCAGATCAAATATTACTAACTCAGTCAGTGTTCTAACAGAATGTGGACTCAGATTTTGTTCAAAAATTACTCAGTCTGTGTTCTAACAGAATATGGACTAAGTCTATGTTTAAAGAATACTCACTCAGCTCAGTGTTCTAACATAACACTCACTTAGCCTGTGTTCTAACAGAATGTGGTTTCAGATCAAAAATTACTAACTCAGTCTGTGTTCTAACAGAATGTGGACTCAGATTTTGTTCAAAAATTACTCAGTCTGTGTTCTAACAGAATATGGACTCAGTCTATGTTTAAAGAATACTCACTCAGCCAGTGTTCTACCAGAATATGGATTCAGACTATTTTCAAGAATACTCACTCAGCCTGTGTTCTAGCAGAACGCTCACTTAGCCTGTGTTCTAACAGAATGTGGACTCAGATATTTTTCAAAAATTACTAACTCAGTCTGTGTTCTAACAGAATTTGGAGGCAGTCTCGTTTTAAAAAATACTCACTCACCTCAGTGTTCTAACAGAACACTCACGTAGCCTGTGTTCTAACAGAACACTAACTCAGCCTGTTTTCTAACAAAATGTGGATTGAGATCAAAAATTACTAACGCAGTCTGTGTTCTAACAGAATATGGACTTAGATTTTGTTCAAAAATTACTCAGTCTGTGTTCTAACAGAATATGGACTCAGTCTATGTTTAAAGAATACTCACTCAGCCAGTATTTTACCAGAGTATGGACTCAGCCTGTGTTCTAACAGAATACTCACACAGCCTGTGTTCTAACAGAATATGTACTCAGTCTATATTTAAAGAATACTCACTCACCTCAGTATTCTAACAGAACACTCACGTAGCCAGTGTTCTAACAGAATACTAACTCAGCCTGTGTTCTAACAGAATGTGGACTCAGATTTTGTTCAAAAATTACTCAGTCTGTTTCTAACAGAATATGGAGTCAGTCTATGTTTAAAGAATACTCACTCAACCAGTATTTTACCAGAGTATGGACTCAGCCTGTGTTCTAACAGAATACTCACACAGCCTGTGTTCTAACAGAATATGGACTCAGTCTATATTTAAAGAATACTCACTCACCTCAGTTTTCTAACAGAACACTCACGTACCCTGTGTTCTAACAGAACACTAACTCAGCCTGTTTTCTAACAGAATGTGGATTCAGATCAAAAATTACTAACGCAGTCTGTGTTCTAACAGAATATGGACTTAGATTTTGTTCAAAAATTACTCAGTCTGTGTTCTAACAGAATATGGACTCAGTCTATGTTTAAAGAATACTCACTCAGCCAATATTTTACCAGAGTATGGACTCAGCCTGTGTTCTAACAGAATACTCACACAGCCTGTGTTCTAACAGAATATGTACTCAGTCTATATTTAAAGAATACTCACTCACCTCAGTATTCCAACAGAACACTCACGTAGCCAGTGTTCTAACAGAATACTAACTCAGCCTGTGTTCTAACAGAATGTGGATTCAGATCAAATATTACTAACTCAGTCTGTGTTCTAACAGAATGTGGACGCAGATTTTGCTCAAAAATTATTCAGCCTGTGTTCTAACAGAATGTGGATTCAGATCAAAAATTACTAACTCAGTCTGTGTTCTAACAGAATGTGGACTCAGATTTTGTTCAAAAATTACTCAGTCTGTTTCTAACAGAATATGTTCTCAATCTATGTTTAAAGAATACTCACTCAGCCAGTATTTTACCAGAGTATGGACTCAGCCTGTGTTCTAACAGAATACTCACACAGCCTGTGTTCTAACAGAATATGGACTCAGTCTATATTTAAAGAATACTCACTCACCTCAGTATTCTAACAGAACACTCACGTAGCCTGTGTTCTAACAGAACACTAACTCAGCCTTCTTTCTAACAGAATGTGGATTCAGATCAAATATTACTAACGCAGTCTGTGTTCTAACAGAATGTGGACTCAGTCTATGTTTAAAGAATACTCACTCAGCCAGTGTTCTACCAGAATATGGATTCAGACTATTTTCAAGAATACTCACTCAGCCTGTGTTCTAGCAGAACGCTCACTTAGCCTGTGTTCTAACAGAATGTGGACTCAGATATTGTTCAAAAATTACTAACTCAGTCTGTGTTCTAACAGAATTTGGACGCAGTCTCTGTTTAAAAAATACTCACTCACCTCAGTGTTCTAACAGAACACTCACGTAGCCTGTGTTCTAACAGAACACTAACTCAGCCTGTTTTCTAACAAAATGTGGATTCAGATCAAAAATTACTAACGCAGTCTGTGTTCTAACAGAATATGGACTTAGATTTTGTTCAAAAATTACTCAGTCTGTGTTCTAACAGAATATGGACTCAGTCTATGTTTAAAGAATACTCACTCAGCCAGTATTTTACCAGAGTATGGACTCAGCCTGTGTTCTAACAGAATACTCACACAGCCTGTGTTCTAACAGAATATGTACTCAGTCTATATTTAAAGAATACTCACTCACCTCAGTATTCTAACAGAACACTCACGTAGCCAGTGTTCTAACAGAATACTAACTCAGCCTGTGTTCTAACAGAATGTGGACTCAGATTTTGTTCAAAAATTACTCAGTCTGTTTCTAACAGAATATGGAGTCAGTCTATGTTTAAAGAATACTCACTCAACCAGTATTTTACCAGAGTATGGACTCAGCCTGTGTTCTAACAGAATACTCACACAGCCTGTGTTCTAACAGAATATGTACTCAGTCTATATTTGAAGAATACTCACTCACCTCAGTATTCCAACAGAACACTCACGTAGCCAGTGTTCTAACAGAATACTAACTCAGCCTGTGTTCTAACAGAATGTGGATTCAGATCAAATATTACTAACTCAGTCTGTGTTCTAACAGAATGTGGACGCAGATTTTGCTCAAAAATTATTCAGCCTGTGTTCTAACAGAATGTGGATTCAGATCAAAAATTACTAACTCAGTCTGTGTTCTAACAGAATGTGGACTCAGATTTTGTTCAAAAATTACTCAGTCTGTTTCTAACAGAATATGGTCTCAATCTATGTTTAAAGAATACTCACTCAGCCAGTATTTTACCAGAGTATGGACTCAGCCTGTGTTCTAACAGAATACTCACACAGCCTGTGTTCTAACAGAATATGGACTCAGTCTATATTTAAAGAATACTCACTCACCTCAGTATTCTAACAGAACACTCACGTAGCCTGTGTTCTAACAGAACACTAACTCAGCCTGTTTTCTAACAGAATGTGGATTCAGATCAAAAATTACTAACGCAGTCTGTGTTCTAACAGAATATGGACTTAGATTTTGTTCAAAAATTACTCAGTCTGTGTTCTAACAGAATATGGAATCAGTCTATGTTTAAAATATACTCACTCAGCCAATATTTTACCAGAGTATGGACTCAGCCTGTGTTCTAACAGAATACTCACACAGCCTGTGTTCTAACAGAATATGGACTCACTCTATATTTAAAGAATACTCACTCACCTCAGTATTCCAACAGAACACTCACGTAGCCAGTGTTCTAACAGAATACTAACTCAGCCTGTGTTCTAACAGAATGTGGATTCAGATCAAATATTACTAACTCAGTCTGTGTTCTAACAGAATGTGGACTCAGAATTTGTTCAAAAATTATTCAGCCTGTGTTCTAACAGAATGTGAATTCAGATCAAAAATTACTAACTCAGTCTCTGTTCTAACAGAATGTGGGTTCAGATCAAAAATTACTAACTCTGTCTGTGTTCTGAAGAATATGAACTCAGATTTTGTTCAAAAATTACTCAGTCTGTGTTCTAACAGAATATGGACTCAGTCTATATTTAAAGAATACTCACTCACCTCAGTATTCTAACAGAACACTCACGTAGCCAGTGTTCTAACAGAATACTAACTCAGCCTGTGTTCTAACAGAATGTGGATTCAGATCAAAAATTACAAACGCAGTCTGTGTTCTAACAGCATATGGACTTAGATTTTGTTCAAAAATTACTCAGTCTGTGTTCTAACAGAATATGGACTCAGTCTATGTTTAAAGAATACTCACTCAGCCAATATTTTACCAGAGTATGGACTCGGCCTGTGTTCTAACAGAATACTCACACAGCCTGTGTTCTAACAGAATATGGACTCAGTCTATATTTAAAGAATACTCACTCACCTCAGTATTCCTACAGAACACTCACTTAGCCAGTGTTCTAACAGAATACTAACTCAGCCTGTGTTCTAACAGAATGTGGATTCAGTTCAAAAATTACTAACTCAGTCTGTGTTCTAACAGAATGTGGACTCAGATATTGTTCAAAATTTACTCAGTCTGTGTTCTAACAGAATATGGACTCAGTCTATGTTTAAAGAATACTCACTCAGCCAATATTTTACCAGAGTGTTGACTCGGCCTGTGTTCTAACAGAATACTCACACAGCCTGTGTTCTAACAGAATATGGACTCAGTCTATATTTAAAGAATACTCACTCACCTCAGTATTCCTACAGAACACTCACGTAGCCAGTGTTCTAACAGAATACTAACTCAGCCTGTGTTCTAACAGAATGTGGATTCAGATCAAATATTACTAACTCAGTCAGTGTTCTAACAGAATGTGGACTCAGATTTTGTTCAAAAATTACTCAGTCTGTGTTCTAACAGAATATGGACTAAGTCTATGTTTAAAGAATACTCACTCAGCTCAGTGTTCTAACATAACACTCACTTAGCCTGTGTTCTAACAGAATGCGGTTTCAGATCAAAAATTACTAACTCAGTCTGTGTTCTAACAGAATGTGGACTCAGATATTGTTCAAAAATTACTAACTCAGTCTGTGTTCTAACAGAATTTGGACGCAGTCTCTGTTTAAAAAATACTCACTCACCTCAGTGTTCTAACAGAACACTCACGTAGCCTGTGTTCTAACAGAACACTAACTCAGCCTGTTTTCTAACAAAATGTGGATTCAGATCAAAAATTACTAACGCAGTCTGTGTTCTAACAGAATATGGACTTAGATTTTGTTCAAAAATTACTCAGTCTGTGTTCTAACAGAATATGGACTCAGTCTATGTTTAAAGAATACTCACTCAGCCAGTATTTTACCAGAGTATGGACTCAGCCTGTGTTCTAACAGAATACTCACACAGCCTGTGTTCTAACAGAATATGTACTCAGTCTATATTTAAAGAATACTCACTCACCTCAGTATTCTAACAGAACACTCACGTAGCCAGTGTTCTAACAGAATACTAACTCAGCCTGTGTTCTAACAGAATGTGGACTCAGATTTTGTTCAAAAATTACTCAGTCTGTTTCTAACAGAATATGGAGTCAGTCTATGTTTAAAGAATACTCACTCAACCAGTATTTTACCAGAGTATGGACTCAGCCTGTGTTCTAACAGAATACTCACACAGCCTGTGTTCTAACAGAATATGGACTCAGTCTATATTTAAAGAATACTCACTCACCTCAGTTTTCTAACAGAACACTCACGTACCCTGTGTTCTAACAGAACACTAACTCAGCCTGTTTTCTAACAGAATGTGGATTCAGATCAAAAATTACTAACGCAGTCTGTGTTCTAACAGAATATGGACTTAGATTTTGTTCAAAAATTACTCAGTCTGTGTTCTAACAGAATATGGAATCAGTCTATGTTTAAAATATACTCACTCAGCCAATATTTTACCAGAGTATGGACTCAGCCTGTGTTCTAACAGAATACTCACACAGCCTGTGTTCTAACAGAATATGGACTCAGTCTATATTTAAAGAATACTCACTCACCTCATTATTCCAACAGAACACTCACGTAGCCAGTGTTCTAACAGAATACCAACTCAGCCTGTGTTCTAACAGAATGTGGATTCAGATCAAATATTACTAACTCAGTCTGTGTTCTAACAGAATGTGGACTCAGAATTTGTTCAAAAATTATTCAGCCTGTGTTCTAACAGAATGTGGATTCAGATCAAAAATTACTAACTCAGTCTGTGTTCTAACAGAATGTGGGTTCAGATCAAAAATTACTAACTCAGTCTGTGTTTTGAAGAATATGAACTCAGATTTTGTTCAAAAATTACTCAGTCTGTGTTCTAACAGAATATGGACTCAGTCTATATTTAAAGAATACTCACTCACCTCAGTATACTAACAGAACACTCACGTAGCCAGTGTTCTAACAGAATACTAACTCAGCCTGTGTTCTAACAGAATGTGGATTCAGATCAAAAATTACAAACGCAGTCTGTGTTCTAACAGCATATGGACTTAGATTTTGTTCAAAAATTACTCAGTCTGTGTTCTAACAGAATATGGACTCAGTCTATGTTTAAAGAATACTCACTCAGCCAATATTTTACCAGAGTATGGACTCGGCCTGTGTTCTAACAGAATACTCACACAGCCTGTGTTCTAACAGAATATGGACTCAGTCTATATTTAAAGAATACTCACTCACTTCAGTATTCCTACAGAACACTCACGTAGCCAGTGTTCTAACAGAATACTAACTCAGCCTGTGTTCTAACAGAATGTGGATTCAGATCAAATATTACTAACTCAGTCAGTGTTCTAACAGAATGTGGACTCAGATTTTGTTCAAAAATTACTCAGTCTGTGTTCTAACAGAATATGGACTAAGTCTATGTTTAAAGAATACTCACTCAGCTCAGTGTTCTAACATAACACTCACTTAGCCTGTGTTCTAACAGAATGTGGTTTCAGATCAAAAATTACTAACTCAGT
This sequence comes from Furipterus horrens, assembly GCF_987537825.1. Taxonomy (NCBI): domain Eukaryota; kingdom Metazoa; phylum Chordata; class Mammalia; order Chiroptera; family Furipteridae; genus Furipterus; species Furipterus horrens. Next base: position 38,507,940 of record NW_028327181.1, on the reverse strand, counting down.
CTGTGTTCTAACAGAATGTGGACTCAGATTTTGTTCAAAAATTACTCAGTCTGTGTTCTAACAGAATATGGACTCAGTCTATGTTTAAAGAATACTCACTCAGCCAGTGTTCTACCAGAATATGGATTCAGACTATTTTCAAGAATACTCACTCAGCCTGTGTTCTAGCAGAACGCTCACTTAGCCTGTGTTCTAACAGAATGTGGACTCAGATATTTTTCAAAAATTACTAACTCAGTCTGTGTTCTAACAGAATTTGGAGGCAGTCTCGTTTTAAAAAATACTCACTCACCTCAGTGTTCTAACAGAACACTCACGTAGCCTGTGTTCTAACAGAACACTAACTCAGCCTGTTTTCTAACAAAATGTGGATTGAGATCAAAAATTACTAACGCAGTCTGTGTTCTAACAGAATATGGACTTAGATTTTGTTCAAAAATTACTCAGTCTGTGTTCTAACAGAATATGGACTCAGTCTATGTTTAAAGAATACTCACTCAGCCAGTATTTTACCAGAGTATGGACTCAGCCTGTGTTCTAACAGAATACTCACACAGCCTGTGTTCTAACAGAATATGTACTCAGTCTATATTTAAAGAATACTCACTCACCTCAGTATTCTAACAGAACACTCACGTAGCCAGTGTTCTAACAGAATACTAACTCAGCCTGTGTTCTAACAGAATGTGGACTCAGATTTTGTTCAAAAATTACTCAGTCTGTTTCTAACAGAATATGGAGTCAGTCTATGTTTAAAGAATACTCACTCAACCAGTATTTTACCAGAGTATGGACTCAGCCTGTGTTCTAACAGAATACTCACACAGCCTGTGTTCTAACAGAATATGGACTCAGTCTATATTTAAAGAATACTCACTCACCTCAGTTTTCTAACAGAACACTCACGTACCCTGTGTTCTAACAGAACACTAACTCAGCCTGTTTTCTAACAGAATGTGGATTCAGATCAAAAATTACTAACGCAGTCTGTGTTCTAACAGAATATGGACTTAGATTTTGTTCAAAAATTACTCAGTCTGTGTTCTAACAGAATATGGACTCAGTCTATGTTTAAAGAATACTCACTCAGCCAATATTTTACCAGAGTATGGACTCAGCCTGTGTTCTAACAGAATACTCACACAGCCTGTGTTCTAACAGAATATGTACTCAGTCTATATTTAAAGAATACTCACTCACCTCAGTATTCCAACAGAACACTCACGTAGCCAGTGTTCTAACAGAATACTAACTCAGCCTGTGTTCTAACAGAATGTGGATTCAGATCAAATATTACTAACTCAGTCTGTGTTCTAACAGAATGTGGACGCAGATTTTGCTCAAAAATTATTCAGCCTGTGTTCTAACAGAATGTGGATTCAGATCAAAAATTACTAACTCAGTCTGTGTTCTAACAGAATGTGGACTCAGATTTTGTTCAAAAATTACTCAGTCTGTTTCTAACAGAATATGGTCTCAATCTATGTTTAAAGAATACTCACTCAGCCAGTATTTTACCAGAGTATGGACTCAGCCTGTGTTCTAACAGAATACTCACACAGCCTGTGTTCTAACAGAATATGGACTCAGTCTATATTTAAAGAATACTCACTCACCTCAGTATTCTAACAGAACACTCACGTAGCCTGTGTTCTAACAGAACACTAACTCAGCCTTCTTTCTAACAGAATGTGGATTCAGATCAAATATTACTAACGCAGTCTGTGTTCTAACAGAATGTGGACTCAGTCTATGTTTAAAGAATACTCACTCAGCCAGTGTTCTACCAGAATATGGATTCAGACTATTTTCAAGAATACTCACTCAGCCTGTGTTCTAGCAGAACGCTCACTTAGCCTGTGTTCTAACAGAATGTGGACTCAGATATTGTTCAAAAATTACTAACTCAGTCTGTGTTCTAACAGAATTTGGACGCAGTCTCTGTTTAAAAAATACTCACTCACCTCAGTGTTCTAACAGAACACTCACGTAGCCTGTGTTCTAACAGAACACTAACTCAGCCTGTTTTCTAACAAAATGTGGATTCAGATCAAAAATTACTAACGCAGTCTGTGTTCTAACAGAATATGGACTTAGATTTTGTTCAAAAATTACTCAGTCTGTGTTCTAACAGAATATGGACTCAGTCTATGTTTAAAGAATACTCACTCAGCCAGTATTTTACCAGAGTATGGACTCAGCCTGTGTTCTAACAGAATACTCACACAGCCTGTGTTCTAACAGAATATGTACTCAGTCTATATTTAAAGAATACTCACTCACCTCAGTATTCTAACAGAACACTCACGTAGCCAGTGTTCTAACAGAATACTAACTCAGCCTGTGTTCTAACAGAATGTGGACTCAGATTTTGTTCAAAAATTACTCAGTCTGTTTCTAACAGAATATGGAGTCAGTCTATGTTTAAAGAATACTCACTCAACCAGTATTTTACCAGAGTATGGACTCAGCCTGTGTTCTAACAGAATACTCACACAGCCTGTGTTCTAACAGAATATGGACTCAGTCTATATTTAAAGAATACTCACTCACCTCAGTTTTCTAACAGAACACTCACGTACCCTGTGTTCTAACAGAACACTAACTCAGCCTGTTTTCTAACAGAATGTGGATTCAGATCAAAAATTACTAACGCAGTCTGTGTTCTAACAGAATATGGACTTAGATTTTGTTCAAAAATTACTCAGTCTGTGTTCTAACAGAATATGGACTCAGTCTATATTTAAAGAATACTGACTCACCTCAGTATTCCAACAGAACACTCACGTAGCCAGTGTTGTAACAGAATACTAACTCAGCCTGTGTTCTAACAGAATGTGGATTCAGATCAAATATTACTAACTCAGTCTGTGTTCTAACAGAATGTGGACTCAGATTTTGTTCAAAATTACTCAGTCTCTGTTCTAACAGAATATGGACTAAGTCTATGTTTAAAAAATACTCACTCAGCTCAGTGTTCTAACATAACACTCACTTAGCCTGTGTTCTAACAGAATGTGGGTTCAGATCAAATATTACTAACTCAGTCTGTGTTCTAACAGAATGTGGACTCAGATTTTGTTCAAAAATTACTCAGTCTGTTTCTAACAGAATATGGACTCAGTCTATGTTTAAAGAATACTCACTCAGCCAGTATTTTACCAGAGTATGGACTCAGCCTGTGTTCTACCAGAATACTCACACAGCCTGTGTTCTAACAGAATATGGACTCAGTCTATATTTAAAGAATACTCACTCACCTCAGTTTTCTAACACAACACTCACGTACCCTGTGTTCTAACAGAACACTAACTCAGCCTGTTTTCTAACAGAATGTGGATTCAGGTCAAAAATTACTAACGCAGTCTGTGTTCTAACAGAATATGGACTTAGATTTTGTTCAAAAATTACTCAGTCTGTGTTCTAACAGAATATGGACTCAGTCTATGTTTAAAGAATACTCACTCAGCCAATATTTTACCAGAGTATGGACTCAGCCTGTGTTCTAACAGAATACTCACACAGCCTGTGTTCTAACAGAATATGTACTCAGTCTATATTTAAAGAATACTCACTCAACACAGTATTCCAACAGAACACTCACGTAGCCAGTGTTCTAACAGAATACTAACTCAGCCTGTGTTCTAACAGAATGTGGATTCAGATCAAATATTACTAACTCAGTCTGTGTTCTAACAGAATGTGGACGCAGATTTTGTTCAAAAATTATTCAGCCTGTGTTCTAACAGAATGTGGATTCAGATCAAAAATTACTAACTCAGTCTGTGTTCTAACAGAATGTGGGTTCAGATCAAAAATTACTAACTCAGTCTGTGTTTTGAAGAATATGAACTCAGATTTTGTTCAAAAATTACTCAGTCTGTGTTCTAACAGAATATGGACTCAGTCTATATTTAAAGAATACTCACTCACCTCAGTATACTAACAGAACACTCACGTAGCCAGTGTTCTAACAGAATACTAACTCAGCCTGTGTTCTAACAGAATGTGGATTCAGATCAAAAATTACAAACGCAGTCTGTGTTCTAACAGCATATGGACTTAGATTTTGTTCAAAAATTACTCAGTCTGTGTTCTAACAGAATATGGACTCAGTCTATGTTTAAAGAATACTCACTCAGCCAATATTTTACCAGAGTATGGACTCGGCCTGTGTTCTAACAGAATACTCACACAGCCTGTGTTCTAACAGAATATGGACTCAGTCTATATTTAAAGAATACTCACTCACTTCAGTATTCCTACAGAACACTCACGTAGCCAGTGTTCTAACAGAATACTAACTCAGCCTGTGTTCTAACAGAATGTGGATTCAGATCAAATATTACTAACTCAGTCAGTGTTCTAACAGAATGTGGACTCAGATTTTGTTCAAAAATTACTCAGTCTGTGTTCTAACAGAATATGGACTAAGTCTATGTTTAAAGAATACTCACTCAGCTCAGTGTTCTAACATAACACTCACTTAGCCTGTGTTCTAACAGAATGTGGTTTCAGATCAAAAATTACTAACTCAGTCTGTGTTCTAACAGAATGTGGACTCAGATTTTGTTCAAAAATTACTCAGTCTGTGTTCTAACAGAATATGGACTCAGTCTATGTTTAAAGAATACTCACTCAGCCAGTGTTCTACCAGAATATGGATTCAGACTATTTTCAAGAATACTCACTCAGCCTGTGTTCTAGCAGAACGCTCACTTAGCCTGTGTTCTAACAGAATGTGGACTCAGATATTTTTCAAAAATTACTAACTCAGTCTGTGTTCTAACAGAATTTGGAGGCAGTCTCGTTTTAAAAAATACTCACTCACCTCAGTGTTCTAACAGAACACTCACGTAGCCTGTGTTCTAACAGAACACTAACTCAGCCTGTTTTCTAACAAAATGTGGATTGAGATCAAAAATTACTAACGCAGTCTGTGTTCTAACAGAATATGGACTTAGATTTTGTTCAAAAATTACTCAGTCTGTGTTCTAACAGAATATGGACTCAGTCTATGTTTAAAGAATACTCACTCAGCCAGTATTTTACCAGAGTATGGACTCAGCCTGTGTTCTAACAGAATACTCACACAGCCTGTGTTCTAACAGAATATGTACTCAGTCTATATTTAAAGAATACTCACTCACCTCAGTATTCTAACAGAACACTCACGTAGCCAGTGTTCTAACAGAATACTAACTCAGCCTGTGTTCTAACAGAATGTGGACTCAGATTTTGTTCAAAAATTACTCAGTCTGTTTCTAACAGAATATGGAGTCAGTCTATGTTTAAAGAATACTCACTCAACCAGTATTTTACCAGAGTATGGACTCAGCCTGTGTTCTAACAGAATACTCACACAGCCTGTGTTCTAACAGAATATGGACTCAGTCTATATTTAAAGAATACTCACTCACCTCAGTTTTCTAACAGAACACTCACGTACCCTGTGTTCTAACAGAACACTAACTCAGCCTGTTTTCTAACAGAATGTGGATTCAGATCAAAAATTACTAACGCAGTCTGTGTTCTAACAGAATATGGACTTAGATTTTGTTCAAAAATTACTCAGTCTGTGTTCTAACAGAATATGGACTCAGTCTATGTTTAAAGAATACTCACTCAGCCAATATTTTACCAGAGTATGGACTCAGCCTGTGTTCTAACAGAATACTCACACAGCCTGTGTTCTAACAGAATATGTACTCAGTCTATATTTAAAGAATACTCACTCACCTCAGTATTCCAACAGAACACTCACGTAGCCAGTGTTCTAACAGAATACTAACTCAGCCTGTGTTCTAACAGAATGTGGATTCAGATCAAATATTACTAACTCAGTCTGTGTTCTAACAGAATGTGGACGCAGATTTTGCTCAAAAATTATTCAGCCTGTGTTCTAACAGAATGTGGATTCAGATCAAAAATTACTAACTCAGTCTGTGTTCTAACAGAATGTGGACTCAGATTTTGTTCAAAAATTACTCAGTCTGTTTCTAACAGAATATGGTCTCAATCTATGTTTAAAGAATACTCACTCAGCCAGTATTTTACCAGAGTATGGACTCAGCCTGTGTTCTAACAGAATACTCACACAGCCTGTGTTCTAACAGAATATGGACTCAGTCTATATTTAAAGAATACTCACTCACCTCAGTATTCTAACAGAACACTCACGTAGCCTGTGTTCTAACAGAACACTAACTCAGCCTTCTTTCTAACAGAATGTGGATTCAGATCAAATATTACTAACGCAGTCTGTGTTCTAACAGAATGTGGACTCAGTCTATGTTTAAAGAATACTCACTCAGCCAGTGTTCTACCAGAATATGGATTCAGACTATTTTCAAGAATACTCACTCAGCCTGTGTTCTAGCAGAACGCTCACTTAGCCTGTGTTCTAACAGAATGTGGACTCAGATATTGTTCAAAAATTACTAACTCAGTCTGTGTTCTAACAGAATTTGGACGCAGTCTCTGTTTAAAAAATACTCACTCACCTCAGTGTTCTAACAGAACACTCACGTAGCCTGTGTTCTAACAGAACACTAACTCAGCCTGTTTTCTAACAAAATGTGGATTCAGATCAAAAATTACTAACGCAGTCTGTGTTCTAACAGAATATGGACTTAGATTTTGTTCAAAAATTACTCAGTCTGTGTTCTAACAGAATATGGACTCAGTCTATGTTTAAAGAATACTCACTCAGCCAGTATTTTACCAGAGTATGGACTCAGCCTGTGTTCTAACAGAATACTCACACAGCCTGTGTTCTAACAGAATATGTACTCAGTCTATATTTAAAGAATACTCACTCACCTCAGTATTCTAACAGAACACTCACGTAGCCAGTGTTCTAACAGAATACTAACTCAGCCTGTGTTCTAACAGAATGTGGACTCAGATTTTGTTCAAAAATTACTCAGTCTGTTTCTAACAGAATATGGAGTCAGTCTATGTTTAAAGAATACTCACTCAACCAGTATTTTACCAGAGTATGGACTCAGCCTGTGTTCTAACAGAATACTCACACAGCCTGTGTTCTAACAGAATATGGACTCAGTCTATATTTAAAGAATACTCACTCACCTCAGTTTTCTAACAGAACACTCACGTACCCTGTGTTCTAACAGAACACTAACTCAGCCTGTTTTCTAACAGAATGTGGATTCAGATCAAAAATTACTAACGCAGTCTGTGTTCTAACAGAATATGGACTTAGATTTTGTTCAAAAATTACTCAGTCTGTGTTCTAACAGAATATGGACTCAGTCTATATTTAAAGAATACTGACTCACCTCAGTATTCCAACAGAACACTCACGTAGCCAGTGTTGTAACAGAATACTAACTCAGCCTGTGTTCTAACAGAATGTGGATTCAGATCAAATATTACTAACTCAGTCTGTGTTCTAACAGAATGTGGACTCAGATTTTGTTCAAAATTACTCAGTCTCTGTTCTAACAGAATATGGACTAAGTCTATGTTTAAAAAATACTCACTCAGCTCAGTGTTCTAACATAACACTCACTTAGCCTGTGTTCTAACAGAATGTGGGTTCAGATCAAATATTACTAACTCAGTCTGTGTTCTAACAGAATGTGGACTCAGATTTTGTTCAAAAATTACTCAGTCTGTTTCTAACAGAATATGGACTCAGTCTATGTTTAAAGAATACTCACTCAGCCAGTATTTTACCAGAGTATGGACTCAGCCTATGTTCTACCAGAATACTCACACAGCCTGTGTTCTAACAGAATATGGACTCAGTCTATATTTAAAGAATACTCACTCACCTCAGTTTTCTAACACAACACTCACGTACCCTGTGTTCTAACAGAACACTAACTCAGCCTGTTTTCTAACAGAATGTGGATTCAGGTCAAAAATTACTAACGCAGTCTGTGTTCTAACAGAATATGGACTTAGATTTTGTTCAAAAATTACTCAGTCTGTGTTCTAACAGAATATGGACTCAGTCTATGTTTAAAGAATACTCACTCAGCCAATATTTTACCAGAGTATGGACTCAGCCTGTGTTCTAACAGAATACTCACACAGCCTGTGTTCTAACAGAATATGTACTCAGTCTATATTTAAAGAATACTCACTCAACACAGTATTCCAACAGAACACTCACGTAGCCAGTGTTCTAACAGAATACTAACTCAGCCTGTGTTCTAACAGAATGTGGATTCAGATCAAATATTACTAACTCAGTCTGTGTTCTAACAGAATGTGGACGCAGATTTTGTTCAAAAATTATTCAGCCTGTGTTCTAACAGAATGTGGATTCAGATCAAAAATTACTAACTCAGTCTGTGTTCTAACAGAATGTGGACTCAGATTTTGTTCAAAAATTACTCAGTCTGTTTCTAACAGAATATGGTCTCAATCTATGTTTAAAGAATACTCACTCAGCCAGTATTTTACCAGAGTATGGACTCAGCATGTGTTCTAACAGAATACTCACACAGCCTGTGTTCTAACAGAATATGGACTCAGTCTATATTTAAAGAATACTCACTCACCTCAGTATTCTAACAGAACACTCACGTAGCCTGTGTTCTAACAGAACACTAACTCAGCCTGCTTTCTAACAGAATGTCGATTCAGATCAAAAATTACGAACGCAGTCTGTGTTCTAACAGAATATGGACTTAGATTTTGTTCAAAAATTACTCAGTCTGTGTTCTAACAGAACATGGACTCAGTCTATGTTTAAAGAATACTCACTCAGCCAGTATTTTACCAGAGTATGGACTCAGCCTGTGTTCTAACAGAATACTCACACAGCCTGTGTTCTAACAGAGTATGTACTCAGTCTATATTTAAAGAATACTCACTCACCTCAGTATTCTAACAGAACACTCACGTAGCCAGTGTTCTAACAGAATACTAACTCAGCCTGTGTTCTAACAGAATGTGGACTCAGATTTTGTTCAAAAATTACTCAGTCTGTTTCGAACAGAATATGGACTCAGTCTATGTTTAAAGAATACTCACTCAACCAGTATTTTACCAGAGTATGGACTCAGCCTGTGTTCTACCAGAATACTCACACAGCCTGTGTTCTAACAGAATATGGACTCAGTCTATATTTAAAGAATACTCACTGACCTCAGTATTCTAACAGAACACTCACGTACCCTGTGTTCTAACAGAACACTAACTCAGCCTGTTTTCTAACAGAATGTGGATTCAGATCAAAAATTACTAACGCAGTCTGTGTTCTAACAGAATATGGACTTAGATTTTGTTCAAAAATTACTCAGTCTGTGTTCTAACAGAATATGGACTCAGTCTATGTTTAAAGAATACTCACTCAGCCAGTATTTTACCAGAGTATGGACTCAGCCTGTGTTCTAACAGAATACTCACACAGCCTGTGTTCTAACAGAATATGGACTCAGTCTATATTTAAAGAATACTCACTCACCTCAGTATTCCTACAGAACACTCACGTAGCCAGTGTTCTAACAGAATACTAACTCAGCCTGTGTTCTAACAGAATGTGCATTCAGATCAAATATTACTAACTCAGTCTGTGTTCTAACAGAATGTGGACTCAGATTTTGTTCAAAAATTACTCAGTCTGTGTTCTAACAGAATGTGGATTCAGATCAAAAATTACTAACTCAGTCTGTGTTCTAACAGAATGTGGATTCAGATCAAAAATTACTAACTCAGTCTGTGTTCTAACAGAATATGAACTCAGATTTTGTTCAAAAATTACTCAGTCTGTGTTCTAACAGAATATGGACTCAGTCTATATTTAAAGAATACTCACTCACCTCAGTATTCTAACAGAACACTCACGTAGCCAGTGTTCTAACAGAATACTAACTCATCCTGTGTTCTAACAGAATGTGGATTCAGATCAAAAATTACTAACTCAGTCTGTGTTCTAACAGAATGTGGACTCAGATTTTGTTCAAAAATTACTCAGTCTGTTTCTAACAGAATATGGTCTCAGTCTTTGTTTAAAGAATACTCACTCAGCTCAGTGTTCTAACATAACACTCACTTAGCCTGTGTTCTAACAGAATGTGGTTTCAGATCAAAAATTACTAACTCAATCTGTGTTCTAACAGAATATGAACTCAGATTTTGTTCAAAAATTACTCAGTCTGTGTTCTAACAGAATATGGACTCAGTCTATGTTTAAAGAATACTCACTCAGCCAGTGTTCTACCAGAATATGGATTCAGACTATTTTCAAGAATACTCACTCAGCCTGTGTTCTAGCAGAACGCTCACTTAGCCTGTGTTCTAACAGAATGTGTACTCAGATATTGTTCAAAAATTACTAACTCAGTCTGTGTTCTAACAGAATTTGGACGCAGTCTCTGTTTAAAAAATACTCACTCACCTCAGTGTTCTAACAGAACACTCACGTAGCCTGTGTTCTAACAGAACACTAACTCAGCCTGTTTTCTAACAAAATGTGGATTCAGATCAAAAATTACTAACGCAGTCTGTGTTCTAACAAAATATGGACTTAGATTTTGTTCAAAAATTACTCAGTCTGTGTTCTAACAGAATATGGACTCAGTCTATGTTTAAAGAATACTCACTCAGCCAATATTTGACCAGAGTATGGACTCAGCCTGTGTTCTAACAGAATACTCACACAGCCTGTGTTCTAACAGAATATGGACTCAGTCTATATTTAAAGAATACTCACTCACCTCAGTATTCCTACAGAACACTCACGTAGCCAGTGTTCTAACAGAATATTAACTCAGCCTGTGTTCTAACAGAATGTGGATTCAGATCAAATATTACTAACTCAGTCTGTGTTCTAACAGAATGTGGACTCAGATTTTGTTCAAAAATTACTCAGTCTGTGTTCTAACAGAATATGGACTAAGTCTATGTTTAAAGAATACTCACTCAGCTAAGTGTTCTAACATAACACTCACTTAGCCTGTGTTCTAACAGAATGTGGTTTCAGATCAAAAATTACTAACTCAGTCTGTGTTCTAAAAGAATGTGGACTCAGATTTTGTTCAAAAATTACTCAGTCTGTTTCTAACAGAATATGGTCTCAATCTATGTTTAAAGAATACTCACTCAGCCAGTATTTTACCAGAGTATGGACTCAGCCTGTGTTCTAACAGAATACTCACACAGCCTGTGTTCTAACAGAATATGGACTCAGTCTATATTTAAAGAATACTCACTCACCTCAGTATTCTAACAGAACACTCACGTAGCCTGTGTTCTAACAGAACACTAACTCAGCCTTCTTTCTAACAGAATGTGGATTCAGATCAAATATTACTAACGCAGTCTGTGTTCTAACAGAATGTGGACTCAGTCTATGTTTAAAGAATACTCACTCAGCCAGTGTTCTACCAGAATATGGATTCAGACTATTTTCAAGAATACTCACTCAGCCTGTGTTCTAGCAGAACGCTCACTTAGCCTGTGTTCTAACAGAATGTGGACTCAGATATTGTTCAAAAATTACTAACTCAGTCTGTGTTCTAACAGAATTTGGACGCAGTCTCTGTTTAAAAAATACTCACTCACCTCAGTGTTCTAACAGAACACTCACGTAGCCTGTGTTCTAACAGAACACTAACTCAGCCTGTTTTCTAACAAAATGTGGATTCAGATCAAAAATTACTAACGCAGTCTGTGTTCTAACAGAATATGGACTTAGATTTTGTTCAAAAATTACTCAGTCTGTGTTCTAACAGAATATGGACTCAGTCTATGTTTAAAGAATACTCACTCAGCCAGTATTTTACCAGAGTATGGACTCAGCCTGTGTTCTAACAGAATACTCACACAGCCTGTGTTCTAACAGAATATGTACTCAGTCTATATTTAAAGAATACTCACTCACCTCAGTATTCTAACAGAACACTCACGTAGCCAGTGTTCTAACAGAATACTAACTCAGCCTGTGTTCTAACAGAATGTGGACTCAGATTTTGTTCAAAAATTACTCAGTCTGTTTCTAACAGAATATGGAGTCAGTCTATGTTTAAAGAATACTCACTCAACCAGTATTTTACCAGAGTATGGACTCAGCCTGTGTTCTAACAGAATACTCACACAGCCTGTGTTCTAACAGAATATGGACTCAGTCTATATTTAAAGAATACTCACTCACCTCAGTTTTCTAACAGAACACTCACGTACCCTGTGTTCTAACAGAACACTAACTCAGCCTGTTTTCTAACAGAATGTGGATTCAGATCAAAAATTACTAACGCAGTCTGTGTTCTAACAGAATATGGACTTAGATTTTGTTCAAAAATTACTCAGTCTGTGTTCTAACAGAATATGGACTCAGTCTATATTTAAAGAATACTGACTCACCTCAGTATTCCAACAGAACACTCACGTAGCCAGTGTTGTAACAGAATACTAACTCAGCCTGTGTTCTAACAGAATGTGGATTCAGATCAAATATTACTAACTCAGTCTGTGTTCTAACAGAATGTGGACTCAGATTTTGTTCAAAATTACTCAGTCTCTGTTCTAACAGAATATGGACTAAGTCTATGTTTAAAAAATACTCACTCAGCTCAGTGTTCTAACATAACACTCACTTAGCCTGTGTTCTAACAGAATGTGGGTTCAGATCAAATATTACTAACTCAGTCTGTGTTCTAACAGAATGTGGACTCAGATTTTGTTCAAAAATTACTCAGTCTGTTTCTAACAGAATATGGACTCAGTCTATGTTTAAAGAATACTCACTCAGCCAGTATTTTACCAGAGTATGGACTCAGCCTGTGTTCTACCAGAATACTCACACAGCCTGTGTTCTAACAGAATATGGACTCAGTCTATATTTAAAGAATACTCACTCACCTCAGTTTTCTAACACAACACTCACGTACCCTGTGTTCTAACAGAACACTAACTCAGCCTGTTTTCTAACAGAATGTGGATTCAGGTCAAAAATTACTAACGCAGTCTGTGTTCTAACAGAATATGGACTTAGATTTTGTTCAAAAATTACTCAGTCTGTGTTCTAACAGAATATGGACTCAGTCTATGTTTAAAGAATACTCACTCAGCCAATATTTTACCAGAGTATGGACTCAGCCTGTGTTCTAACAGAATACTCACACAGCCTGTGTTCTAACAGAATATGTACTCAGTCTATATTTAAAGAATACTCACTCAACACAGTATTCCAACAGAACACTCACGTAGCCAGTGTTCTAACAGAATACTAACTCAGCCTGTGTTCTAACAGAATGTGGATTCAGATCAAATATTACTAACTCAGTCTGTGTTCTAACAGAATGTGGACGCAGATTTTGTTCAAAAATTATTCAGCCTGTGTTCTAACAGAATGTGGATTCAGATCAAAAATTACTAACTCAGTCTGTGTTCTAACAGAATGTGGGTTCAGATCAAAAATTACTAACTCAGTCTGTGTTTTGAAGAATATGAACTCAGATTTTGTTCAAAAATTACTCAGTCTGTGTTCTAACAGAATATGGACTCAGTCTATATTTAAAGAATACTCACTCACCTCAGTATACTAACAGAACACTCACGTAGCCAGTGTTCTAACAGAATACTAACTCAGCCTGTGTTCTAACAGAATGTGGATTCAGATCAAAAATTACAAACGCAGTCTGTGTTCTAACAGCATATGGACTTAGATTTTGTTCAAAAATTACTCAGTCTGTGTTCTAACAGAATATGGACTCAGTCTATGTTTAAAGAATACTCACTCAGCCAATATTTTACCAGAGTATGGACTCGGCCTGTGTTCTAACAGAATACTCACACAGCCTGTGTTCTAACAGAATATGGACTCAGTCTATATTTAAAGAATACTCACTCACTTCAGTATTCCTACAGAACACTCACGTAGCCAGTGTTCTAACAGAATACTAACTCAGCCTGTGTTCTAACAGAATGTGGATTCAGATCAAATATTACTAACTCAGTCAGTGTTCTAACAGAATGTGGACTCAGATTTTGTTCAAAAATTACTCAGTCTGTGTTCTAACAGAATATGGACTAAGTCTATGTTTAAAGAATACTCACTCAGCTCAGTGTTCTAACATAACACTCACTTAGCCTGTGTTCTAACAGAATGTGGTTTCAGATCAAAAATTACTAACTCAGTCTGTGTTCTAACAGAATGTGGACTCAGATTTTGTTCAAAAATTACTCAGTCTGTGTTCTAACAGAATATGGACTCAGTCTATGTTTAAAGAATACTCACTCAGCCAGTGTTCTACCAGAATATGGATTCAGACTATTTTCAAGAATACTCACTCAGCCTGTGTTCTAGCAGAACGCTCACTTAGCCTGTGTTCTAACAGAATGTGGACTCAGATATTTTTCAAAAATTACTAACTCAGTCTGTGTTCTAACAGAATTTGGAGGCAGTCTCGTTTTAAAAAATACTCACTCACCTCAGTGTTCTAACAGAACACTCACGTAGCCTGTGTTCTAACAGAACACTAACTCAGCCTGTTTTCTAACAAAATGTGGATTGAGATCAAAAATTACTAACGCAGTCTGTGTTCTAACAGAATATGGACTTAGATTTTGTTCAAAAATTACTCAGTCTGTGTTCTAACAGAATATGGACTCAGTCTATGTTTAAAGAATACTCACTCAGCCAGTATTTTACCAGAGTATGGACTCAGCCTGTGTTCTAACAGAATACTCACACAGCCTGTGTTCTAACAGAATATGTACTCAGTCTATATTTAAAGAATACTCACTCACCTCAGTATTCTAACAGAACACTCACGTAGCCAGTGTTCTAACAGAATACTAACTCAGCCTGTGTTCTAACAGAATGTGGACTCAGATTTTGTTCAAAAATTACTCAGTCTGTTTCTAACAGAATATGGAGTCAGTCTATGTTTAAAGAATACTCACTCAACCAGTATTTTACCAGAGTATGGACTCAGCCTGTGTTCTAACAGAATACTCACACAGCCTGTGTTCTAACAGAATATGGACTCAGTCTATATTTAAAGAATACTCACTCACCTCAGTTTTCTAACAGAACACTCACGTACCCTGTGTTCTAACAGAACACTAACTCAGCCTGTTTTCTAACAGAATGTGGATTCAGATCAAAAATTACTAACGCAGTCTGTGTTCTAACAGAATATGGACTTAGATTTTGTTCAAAAATTACTCAGTCTGTGTTCTAACAGAATATGGACTCAGTCTATGTTTAAAGAATACTCACTCAGCCAATATTTTACCAGAGTATGGACTCAGCCTGTGTTCTAACAGAATACTCACACAGCCTGTGTTCTAACAGAATATGTACTCAGTCTATATTTAAAGAATACTCACTCACCTCAGTATTCCAACAGAACACTCACGTAGCCAGTGTTCTAACAGAATACTAACTCAGCCTGTGTTCTAACAGAATGTGGATTCAGATCAAATATTACTAACTCAGTCTGTGTTCTAACAGAATGTGGACGCAGATTTTGCTCAAAAATTATTCAGCCTGTGTTCTAACAGAATGTGGATTCAGATCAAAAATTACTAACTCAGTCTGTGTTCTAACAGAATGTGGACTCAGATTTTGTTCAAAAATTACTCAGTCTGTTTCTAACAGAATATGGTCTCAATCTATGTTTAAAGAATACTCACTCAGCCAGTATTTTACCAGAGTATGGACTCAGCCTGTGTTCTAACAGAATACTCACACAGCCTGTGTTCTAACAGAATATGGACTCAGTCTATATTTAAAGAATACTCACTCACCTCAGTATTCTAACAGAACACTCACGTAGCCTGTGTTCTAACAGAACACTAACTCAGCCTTCTTTCTAACAGAATGTGGATTCAGATCAAATATTACTAACGCAGTCTGTGTTCTAACAGAATGTGGACTCAGTCTATGTTTAAAGAATACTCACTCAGCCAGTGTTCTACCAGAATATGGATTCAGACTATTTTCAAGAATACTCACTCAGCCTGTGTTCTAGCAGAACGCTCACTTAGCCTGTGTTCTAACAGAATGTGGACTCAGATATTGTTCAAAAATTACTAACTCAGTCTGTGTTCTAACAGAATTTGGACGCAGTCTCTGTTTAAAAAATACTCACTCACCTCAGTGTTCTAACAGAACACTCACGTAGCCTGTGTTCTAACAGAACACTAACTCAGCCTGTTTTCTAACAAAATGTGGATTCAGATCAAAAATTACTAACGCAGTCTGTGTTCTAACAGAATATGGACTTAGATTTTGTTCAAAAATTACTCAGTCTGTGTTCTAACAGAATATGGACTCAGTCTATGTTTAAAGAATACTCACTCAGCCAGTATTTTACCAGAGTATGGACTCAGCCTGTGTTCTAACAGAATACTCACACAGCCTGTGTTCTAACAGAATATGTACTCAGTCTATATTTAAAGAATACTCACTCACCTCAGTATTCTAACAGAACACTCACGTAGCCAGTGTTCTAACAGAATACTAACTCAGCCTGTGTTCTAACAGAATGTGGACTCAGATTTTGTTCAAAAATTACTCAGTCTGTTTCTAACAGAATATGGAGTCAGTCTATGTTTAAAGAATACTCACTCAACCAGTATTTTACCAGAGTATGGACTCAGCCTGTGTTCTAACAGAATACTCACACAGCCTGTGTTCTAACAGAATATGGACTCAGTCTATATTTAAAGAATACTCACTCACCTCAGTTTTCTAACAGAACACTCACGTACCCTGTGTTCTAACAGAACACTAACTCAGCCTGTTTTCTAACAGAATGTGGATTCAGATCAAAAATTACTAACGCAGTCTGTGTTCTAACAGAATATGGACTTAGATTTTGTTCAAAAATTACTCAGTCTGTGTTCTAACAGAATATGGACTCAGTCTATATTTAAAGAATACTGACTCACCTCAGTATTCCAACAGAACACTCACGTAGCCAGTGTTGTAACAGAATACTAACTCAGCCTGTGTTCTAACAGAATGTGGATTCAGATCAAATATTACTAACTCAGTCTGTGTTCTAACAGAATGTGGACTCAGATTTTGTTCAAAATTACTCAGTCTCTGTTCTAACAGAATATGGACTAAGTCTATGTTTAAAAAATACTCACTCAGCTCAGTGTTCTAACATAACACTCACTTAGCCTGTGTTCTAACAGAATGTGGGTTCAGATCAAATATTACTAACTCAGTCTGTGTTCTAACAGAATGTGGACTCAGATTTTGTTCAAAAATTACTCAGTCTGTTTCTAACAGAATATGGACTCAGTCTATGTTTAAAGAATACTCACTCAGCCAGTATTTTACCAGAGTATGGACTCAGCCTGTGTTCTACCAGAATACTCACACAGCCTGTGTTCTAACAGAATATGGACTCAGTCTATATTTAAAGAATACTCACTCACCTCAGTTTTCTAACACAACACTCACGTACCCTGTGTTCTAACAGAACACTAACTCAGCCTGTTTTCTAACAGAATGTGGATTCAGGTCAAAAATTACTAACGCAGTCTGTGTTCTAACAGAATATGGACTTAGATTTTGTTCAAAAATTACTCAGTCTGTGTTCTAACAGAATATGGACTCAGTCTATGTTTAAAGAATACTCACTCAGCCAATATTTTACCAGAGTATGGACTCAGCCTGTGTTCTAACAGAATACTCACACAGCCTGTGTTCTAACAGAATATGTACTCAGTCTATATTTAAAGAATACTCACTCAACACAGTATTCCAACAGAACACTCACGTAGCCAGTGTTCTAACAGAATACTAACTCAGCCTGTGTTCTAACAGAATGTGGATTCAGATCAAATATTACTAACTCAGTCTGTGTTCTAACAGAATGTGGACGCAGATTTTGTTCAAAAATTATTCAGCCTGTGTTCTAACAGAATGTGGATTCAGATCAAAAATTACTAACTCAGTCTGTGTTCTAACAGAATGTGGACTCAGATTTTGTTCAAAAATTACTCAGTCTGTTTCTAACAGAATATGGTCTCAATCTATGTTTAAAGAATACTCACTCAGCCAGTATTTTACCAGAGTATGGACTCAGCATGTGTTCTAACAGAATACTCACACAGCCTGTGTTCTAACAGAATATGGACTCAGTCTATATTTAAAGAATACTCACTCACCTCAGTATTCTAACAGAACACTCACGTAGCCTGTGTTCTAACAGAACACTAACTCAGCCTGCTTTCTAACAGAATGTCGATTCAGATCAAAAATTACGAACGCAGTCTGTGTTCTAACAGAATATGGACTTAGATTTTGTTCAAAAATTACTCAGTCTGTGTTCTAACAGAACATGGACTCAGTCTATGTTTAAAGAATACTCACTCAGCCAGTATTTTACCAGAGTATGGACTCAGCCTGTGTTCTAACAGAATACTCACACAGCCTGTGTTCTAACAGAGTATGTACTCAGTCTATATTTAAAGAATACTCACTCACCTCAGTATTCTAACAGAACACTCACGTAGCCAGTGTTCTAACAGAATACTAACTCAGCCTGTGTTCTAACAGAATGTGGACTCAGATTTTGTTCAAAAATTACTCAGTCTGTTTCGAACAGAATATGGACTCAGTCTATGTTTAAAGAATACTCACTCAACCAGTATTTTACCAGAGTATGGACTCAGCCTGTGTTCTACCAGAATACTCACACAGCCTGTGTTCTAACAGAATATGGACTCAGTCTATATTTAAAGAATACTCACTGACCTCAGTATTCTAACAGAACACTCACGTACCCTGTGTTCTAACAGAACACTAACTCAGCCTGTTTTCTAACAGAATGTGGATTCAGATCAAAAATTACTAACGCAGTCTGTGTTCTAACAGAATATGGACTTAGATTTTGTTCAAAAATTACTCAGTCTGTGTTCTAACAGAATATGGACTCAGTCTATGTTTAAAGAATACTCACTCAGCCAGTATTTTACCAGAGTATGGACTCAGCCTGTGTTCTAACAGAATACTCACACAGCCTGTGTTCTAACAGAATATGGACTCAGTCTATATTTAAAGAATACTCACTCACCTCAGTATTCCTACAGAACACTCACGTAGCCAGTGTTCTAACAGAATACTAACTCAGCCTGTGTTCTAACAGAATGTGCATTCAGATCAAATATTACTAACTCAGTCTGTGTTCTAACAGAATGTGGACTCAGATTTTGTTCAAAAATTACTCAGTCTGTGTTCTAACAGAATGTGGATTCAGATCAAAAATTACTAACTCAGTCTGTGTTCTAACAGAATGTGGATTCAGATCAAAAATTACTAACTCAGTCTGTGTTCTAACAGAATATGAACTCAGATTTTGTTCAAAAATTACTCAGTCTGTGTTCTAACAGAATATGGACTCAGTCTATATTTAAAGAATACTCACTCACCTCAGTATTCTAACAGAACACTCACGTAGCCAGTGTTCTAACAGAATACTAACTCATCCTGTGTTCTAACAGAATGTGGATTCAGATCAAAAATTACTAACTCAGTCTGTGTTCTAACAGAATGTGGACTCAGATTTTGTTCAAAAATTACTCAGTCTGTTTCTAACAGAATATGGTCTCAGTCTTTGTTTAAAGAATACTCACTCAGCTCAGTGTTCTAACATAACACTCACTTAGCCTGTGTTCTAACAGAATGTGGTTTCAGATCAAAAATTACTAACTCAATCTGTGTTCTAACAGAATATGAACTCAGATTTTGTTCAAAAATTACTCAGTCTGTGTTCTAACAGAATATGGACTCAGTCTATGTTTAAAGAATACTCACTCAGCCAGTGTTCTACCAGAATATGGATTCAGACTATTTTCAAGAATACTCACTCAGCCTGTGTTCTAGCAGAACGCTCACTTAGCCTGTGTTCTAACAGAATGTGTACTCAGATATTGTTCAAAAATTACTAACTCAGTCTGTGTTCTAACAGAATTTGGACGCAGTCTCTGTTTAAAAAATACTCACTCACCTCAGTGTTCTAACAGAACACTCACGTAGCCTGTGTTCTAACAGAACACTAACTCAGCCTGTTTTCTAACAAAATGTGGATTCAGATCAAAAATTACTAACGCAGTCTGTGTTCTAACAAAATATGGACTTAGATTTTGTTCAAAAATTACTCAGTCTGTGTTCTAACAGAATATGGACTCAGTCTATGTTTAAAGAATACTCACTCAGCCAATATTTGACCAGAGTATGGACTCAGCCTGTGTTCTAACAGAATACTCACACAGCCTGTGTTCTAACAGAATATGGACTCAGTCTATATTTAAAGAATACTCACTCACCTCAGTATTCCTACAGAACACTCACGTAGCCAGTGTTCTAACAGAATATTAACTCAGCCTGTGTTCTAACAGAATGTGGATTCAGATCAAATATTACTAACTCAGTCTGTGTTCTAACAGAATGTGGACTCAGATTTTGTTCAAAAATTACTCAGTCTGTGTTCTAACAGAATATGGACTAAGTCTATGTTTAAAGAATACTCACTCAGCTAAGTGTTCTAACATAACACTCACTTAGCCTGTGTTCTAACAGAATGTGGTTTCAGATCAAAAATTACTAACTCAGTCTGTGTTCTAAAAGAATGTGGACTCAGATTTTGTTCAAAAATTACTCAGTCTGTGTTCTAACAGAATATGGACTCAGTCTATGTTTAAAGAATACTCACTCAGCCAGTGTTCTACCAGAATATGGATTCAGACTATTTTCAAGAATACTCACTCAGCCTGTGTTCTAGCAGAACGCTCACTTAGCCTGTGTTCTAACAGAATATGGACTTAGATTTTGTTCAAAAATTACTCAGTCTGTGTTCTAACAGAATATGGACTCAGTCTATGTTTAAAGAATACTCACTCAGCCAGTATTTTACCAGAGTATGGACTCAGCCTGTGTTCTAACAGAATACTCACACAGCCTGTGTTCTAACAGAATATGTACTCAGTCTATATTTAAAGAATACTCACTCACCTCAGTATTCTAACAGAACACTCACGTAGCCAGTGTTCTAACAGAATACTAACTCAGCCTGTGTTCTAACAGAATGTGGACTCAGATTTTGTTCAAAAATTACTCAGTCTGTTTCTAACAGAATATGGAGTCAGTCTATATTTAAAGAATACTCACTCAACCAGTATTTTACCAGAGTATGGACTCAGCCTTTGTTCTACCAGAATACTCACACAGCCTGTGTTCTAACAGAATATGGACTCAGTCTATATTTAGAGAATACTCACTCACCTCAGTTTTCTAACACAACACTCACGTACCCTGTGTTCTAACAGAACACTAACTCAGCCTGTTTTCTAACAGAATGTGGATTCAGATCAAAAATTACTAACGCAGTCTGTGTTCTAACAGAATATGGACTTAGATTTTGTTCAAAAATTACTCAGTCTGTGTTCTAACAGAATATGGACTCAGTCTATGTTTAAAGAATACTCACTCAGCCAATATTTTACCAGAGTATGGACTCAGCCTGTGTTCTAACAGAATACTCACACAGCCTGTGTTCTAACAGAATATGTACTCAGTCTATATTTAAAGAATACTCACTCACCACAGTATTCCAACAGAACACTCACGTAGCCAGTGTTCTAACAGAATACTAACTCAGCCTGTGTTCTAACAGAATGTGGATTCAGATCAAATATTACTAACTCAGTCTGTGTTCTAACAGAATGTGGACGCAGATTTTGTTCAAAAATTATTCAGCCTGTGTTCTAACAGAATGTGGATTCAGATCAAAAATTACTAACGCAGTCTGTGTTCTAACAAAATATGGACTTAGATTTTGTTCAAAAATTACTCAGTCTGTGTTCTAACAGAATATGGACTCAGTCTATGTTTAAAGAATACTCACTCAGCCAATATTTGACCAGAGTATGGACTCAGCCTGTGTTCTAACAGAATACTCACACAGCCTGTGTTCTAACAGAATATGGACTCAGTCTATATTTAAAGAATACTCACTCACCTCAGTATTCCTACAGAACACTCACGTAGCCAGTGTTCTAACAGAATATTAACTCAGCCTGTGTTCTAACAGAATGTGGATTCAGATCAAATATTACTAACTCAGTCTGTGTTCTAACAGAATGTGGACTCAGATTTTGTTCAAAAATTACTCAGTCTGTGTTCTAACAGAATATGGACTAAGTCTATGTTTAAAGAATACTCACTCAGCTAAGTGTTCTAACATAACACTCACTTAGCCTGTGTTCTAACAGAATGTGGTTTCAGATCAAAAATTACTAACTCAGTCTGTGTTCTAAAAGAATGTGGACTCAGATTTTGTTCAAAAATTACTCAGTCTGTGTTCTAACAGAATATGGACTCAGTCTATGTTTAAAGAATACTCACTCAGCCAGTGTTCTACCAGAATATGGATTCAGACTATTTTCAAGAATACTCACTCAGCCTGTGTTCTAGCAGAACGCTCACTTAGCCTGTGTTCTAACAGAATATGGACTTAGATTTTGTTCAAAAATTACTCAGTCTGTGTTCTAACAGAATATGGACTCAGTCTATGTTTAAAGAATACTCACTCAGCCAGTATTTTACCAGAGTATGGACTCAGCCTGTGTTCTAACAGAATACTCACACAGCCTGTGTTCTAACAGAATATGTACTCAGTCTATATTTAAAGAATACTCACTCACCTCAGTATTCTAACAGAACACTCACGTAGCCAGTGTTCTAACAGAATACTAACTCAGCCTGTGTTCTAACAGAATGTGGACTCAGATTTTGTTCAAAAATTACTCAGTCTGTTTCTAACAGAATATGGAGTCAGTCTATATTTAAAGAATACTCACTCAACCAGTATTTTACCAGAGTATGGACTCAGCCTTTGTTCTACCAGAATACTCACACAGCCTGTGTTCTAACAGAATATGGACTCAGTCTATATTTAAAGAATACTCACTCACCTCAGTTTTCTAACACAACACTCACGTACCCTGTGTTCTAACAGAACACTAACTCAGCCTGTTTTCTAACAGAATGTGGATTCAGATCAAAAATTACTAACGCAGTCTGTGTTCTAACAGAATATGGACTTAGATTTTGTTCAAAAATTACTCAGTCTGTGTTCTAACAGAATATGGACTCAGTCTATGTTTAAAGAATACTCACTCAGCCAATATTTTACCAGAGTATGGACTCAGCCTGTGTTCTAACAGAATACTCACACAGCCTGTGTTCTAACAGAATATGTACTCAGTCTATATTTAAAGAATACTCACTCACCACAGTATTCCAACAGAACACTCACGTAGCCAGTGTTCTAACAGAATACTAACTCAGCCTGTGTTCTAACAGAATGTGGATTCAGATCAAATATTACTAACTCAGTCTGTGTTCTAACAGAATGTGGACGCAGATTTTGTTCAAAAATTATTCAGCCTGTGTTCTAACAGAATGTGGATTCAGATCAAAAATTACTAACTCAGTCTGTGTTCTAACAGAATGTGGACTCAGATTTTGTTCAAAAATTACTCAGTCTGTTTCTAACAGAATATGGTCTCAATCTATGTTTAAAGAATACTCACTCAGCCAGTATTTTACCAGAGTATGGACTCAGCCTGTGTTCTAACAGAATACTCACACAGCCTGTGTTCTAACAGAATATGGACTCAGTCTATATTTAAAGAATACTCACTCACCTCAGTATTCTAACAGAACACTCACGTAGCCTGTGTTCTAACAGAACACTAACTCAGCCTGCTTTCTAACAGAATGTCGATTCAGATCAAAAATTACTAACGCAGTCTGTGTTCTAACAGAATATGGACTTAGATTTTGTTCAAAAATTACTCAGTCTGTGTTCTAACAGAATATGGACTCAGTCTATGTTTAAAGAATACTCACTCAGCCAGTATTTTACCAGAGTATGGACTCAGCCTGTGTTCTAACAGAATACTCACACAGCCTGTGTTCTAACAGAATATGGACTCAGTCTATATTTAAAGAATACTCACTCACCTCAGTATTCCTACAGAACACTCACGTAGCCAGTGTTCTAACAGAATACTAACTCAGCCTGTGTTCTAACAGAATGTGCATTCAGATCAAATATTACTAACTCAGTCTGTGTTCTAACAGAATGTGGACTCAGATTTTGTTCAAAAATTACTCAGTCTGTGTTCTAACAGAATGTGGATTCAGATCAAAAATTACTAACTCAGCCTGTGTTCTAACAGAATGTGGATTCAGATCAAAAATTACTAACTCAGTCTGTGTTCTAACAGAATATGAACTCAGATTTTGTTCAAAAATTACTCAGTCTGTGTTCTAACAGAATATGGACTCAGTCTATATTTAAAGAATACTCACTCACCTCAGTATTCTAACAGAACACTCACGTAGCCAGTGTTCTAACAGAATACTAACTCATCCTGTGTTCTAACAGAATGTGGATTCAGATCAAAAATTACTAACTCAGTCTGTGTTCTAACAGAATGTGGACTCAGATTTTGTTCAAAAATTACTCAGTCTGTTTCTAACAGAATATGATCTCAGTCTTTGTTTAAAGAATACTCACTCAGCTCAGTGTTCTAACATAACACTCACTTAGCCTGTGTTCTAACAGAATGTGGTTTCAGATCAAAAATTACTAACTCAGTCTGTGTTCTAACAGAATATGAACTCAGATTTTGTTCAAAAATTACTCAGTCTGTGTTCTAACAGAATATGGACTCAGTCTATGTTTAAAGAATACTCACTCAGCCAGTGTTCTACCAGAATATGGATTCAGACTATTTTCAAGAATACTCACTCAGCCTGTGTTCTAGCAGAACGCTCACTTAGCCTGTGTTCTAACAGAATGTGTACTCAGATATTGTTCAAAAATTACTAACTCTGTGTTCTAACAGAATTTGGACGCAGTCTCTGTTTAAAAAATACTCACTCACCTCAGTGTTCTAACAGAACACTCACGTAGCCTGTGTTCTAACAGAACACTAACTCAGCCTGTTTTCTAACAAAATGTGGATTCAGATCAAAAATTACTAACGCAGTCTGTGTTCTAACAGAATATGGACTTAGATTTTGTTCAAAAATTACTCAGTCTGTGTTCTAACAGAATATGGACTCAGTCTATGTTTAAAGAATACTCACTCAGCCAATATTTGACCAGAGTATGGACTCAGCCTGTGTTCTAACAGAATACTCACACAGCCTGTGTTCTAACAGAATATGGACTCAGTCTATATTTAAAGAATACTCACTCACCTCAGTATTCCTACAGAACACTCACGTAGCCAGTGTTCTAACAGAATATTAACTCAGCCTGTGTTCTAACAGAATGTGGATTCAGATCAAATATTACTAACTCAGTCTGTGTTCTAACAGAATGTGGACTCAGATTTTGTTCAAAAATTACCCAGTCTGTGTTCTAACAGAATATGGACTAAGTCTATGTTTAAAGAATACTCACTCAGCTCAGTGTTCTAACATAACACTCACTTAGCCTGTGTTCTAACAGAATGTGGTTTCAGATCAAAAATTACTAACTCAGTCTGTGTTCTAAAAGAATGTGGACTCAGATTTTGTTCAAAAATTACTCACTCTGTGTTCTAACAGAATATGGACTCAGTCTATGTTTAAAGAATACTCACTCAGCCAGTGTTCTACCAGAATATGGATTCAGACTATTTTCAAGAATACTCACTCAGCCTGTGTTCTAGCAGAACGCTCACTTAGCCTGTGTTCTAACAGAATATGGACTTAGATTTTGTTCAAAAATTACTCAGTCTGTGTTCTAACAGATTATGGACTCAGTCTATGTTTAAAGAATACTCACTCAGCCAGTATTTTACCAGAGTATGGACTCAGCCTGTGTTCTAACAGAATACTCACACAGCCTGTGTTCTAACAGAATATGTACTCAGTCTATATTTAAAGAATACTCACTCACCTCAGTATTCTAACAGAACACTCACGTAGCCAGTGTTCTAACAGAATACTAACTCAGCCTGTGTTCTAACAGAATGTGGACTCAGATTTTGTTCAAAAATTACTCAGTCTGTTTCTAACAGAATATGGAGTCAGTCTATGTTTAAAGAATACTCACTCAGCCAGTATTTTACCAGAGTATGGACTCAGCCTTTGTTCTACCAGAATACTCACACAGCCTGTGTTCTAACAGAATATGGACTCAGTCTATATTTAAAGAATACTCACTCACCTCAGTTTTCTAACACAACACTCACGTACCCTGTGTTCTAACAGAACACTAACTCAGCCTGTTTTCTAACAGAATGTGGATTCAGATCAAAAATTACTAACGCAGTCTGTGTTCTAACAGAATATGGACTTAGATTTTGTTCAAAAATTATTCAGCCTGTGTTCTAACAGAATGTGGATTCAGATCAAAAATTACTAACTCAGTCTGTGTTCTAACAGAATGTGGACTCAGATTTTGTTCAAAAATTACTCAGTCTGTTTCTAACAGAATATGGTCTCAATCTATGTTTAAAGAATACTCACTCAGCCAGTATTTTACCAGAGTATGGACTCAGCCTGTGTTCTAACAGAATACTCACACAGCCTGTGTTCTAACAGAATATGGACTCAGTCTATATTTAAAGAATACTCACTCACCTCAGTATTCTAACAGAACACTCACGTAGCCTGTGTTCTAACAGAACACTAACTCAGCCTGCTTTCTAACAGAATGTCGATTCAGATCAAAAATTACTAACGCAGTCTGTGTTCTAACAGAATATGGACTTAGATTTTGTTCAAAAATTACTCAGTCTGTGTTCTAACAGAATATGGACTCAGTCTATGTTTAAAGAATACTCACTCAGCCAATATTTGACCAGAGTATGGACTCAGCCTGTGTTCTAACAGAATACTCACACAGCCTGTGTTCTAACAGAATATGGACTCAGTCTATATTTAAAGAATACTCACTCACCTCGTATTCCTACAGAACACTCACGTAGCCAGTGTTCTAACAGAATACTAACTCAGCCTGTGTTCTAACAGAATGTGGATTCAGATCAAATATTACTAACGCAGTCTGTGTTCTAACAGAATATGGACTTAGATTTTGTTCAAAAATTACTCAGTCTGTGTTCTAACAGAATATGGACTCAGTCTATGTTTAAAGAATACTCACTCAGCCAATATTTTACCAGAGTATGGACTCAGCCTGTGTTCTAACAGAATACTCACACAGCCTGTGTTCTAACAGAATATGTACACAGTCTATATTTAAAGAATACTCACTCACCTCAGTATTCCAACAGAACACTCACGTAGCCAGTGTTCTAACAGAATACTAACTCAGCCTGTGTTCTAACAGAATGTGGATTCAGATCAAATATTACTAACTCAGTCTGTGTTCTAACAGAATGTGGACGCAGATTTTGTTCAAAAATTATTCAGCCTGTGTTCTAACAGAATGTGGATTCAGATCAAAAATTACTAACTCAGTCTGTGTTCTAACAGAATGTGGACTCAGATTTTGTTCAAAAATTACTCAGTCTGTTTCTAACAGAATATGATTTCAATCTATGTTTAAAGAATACTCACTCAACCAGTATTTTACCAGAGTATGGACTCAGCCTGTGTTCTAACAGAATACTCACACAGCCTGTGTTCTAACAGAATATGGACTCAGTCTATATTTAAAGAATACTCACTCACCTCAGTATTCTAACAGAACACTCACGTAGCCTGTGTTCTAACAGAACACTAACTCAGCCTGCTTTCTAACAGAATGTCGATTCAGATCAAAAATTACTAACGCAGTCTGTGTTCTAACAGAATATGGACTTAGATTTTGTTCAAAAATTACTCAGTCTGTGTTCTAACAGAATATGGACTCAGTCTATGTTTAAAGAATACTCACTCAGCCAATATTTGACCAGAGTATGGACTCAGCCTGTGTTCTAACAGAATACTCACACAGCCTGTGTTCTAACAGAATATGGACTCAGTCTATATTTAAAGAATACTCACTCACCTCAGTATTCCTACAGAACACTCACGTATCCAGTGTTCTAACAGAATACTAACTCAGCCTGTGTTCTAACAGAATGTGGATTCAGATCAAATATTACTAACGCAGTCTGTGTTCTAACAGAATATGGACTTAGATTTTGTTCAAAAATTACTCAGTCTGTGTTCTAACAGAATATGGACTCAGTCTATGTTTAAAGAATACTCACTCATCCAATATTTTACCAGAGTATGGTCTCGGCCTGTGTTCTAACAGAATACTCACACAGCCTGTGTTCTAACAGAATATGGACTCAGTCTATATTTAAAGAATACTCACTCACCTCAGTATTCTTACAGAACACTCACCTAGCCAGTGTTCTAACAGAATACTAACTCAGCCTGTGTTCTAACAGAATGTGGATTCAGATCAAATATTACTAACTCAGTCAGTGTTCTAACAGAATGTGGACTCAGATTTTGTTCAAAAATTACTCAATCTGTGTTCTAACAGAATATGTACTAAGTCTATGTTTAAAGAATACTCACTCAGCTCAGTGTTCTAACATAACACTAACTCAGCCTGTTTTCTAACAAAATGTGGATTCAGATCAAAAATTACTAACGCAGTCTGTGTTCTAACAGAATATGGACTTAGATTTTGTTCAAAAATTACTCAGTCTGTGTTCCAACAGAATATGGACTCAGTCTATGTTTAAAGAATACTCACTCAGCCAGTATTTTACCAGAGTATGGACTCAGCCTGTGTTCTAACAGAATACTCACACAGCCTGTGTTCTAACAGAATATGTACTCAGTCTATATTTAAAGAATACTCACTCACCTCAGTATTCTAACAGAACACTCACGTAGCCAGTGTTCTAACAGAATACTAACTCAGCCTGTGTTCTAACAGAATGTGGACTCAGATTTTGTTCAAAAATTACTCAGTCTGTTTCTAACAGAATATGGAGTCAGTCTATGTTTAAAGAATACTCACTCAACCAGTATTTTACCAGAGTATGGACTCAGCCTGTGTTCTAACAGAATACTCACACAGCCTGTGTTCTAACAGAATATGGACTCAGTCTATATTTAAAGAATACTCACTCACCTCAGTTTTCTAACAGAACACTCACGTACCCTGTGTTCTAACAGAACACTAACTCAGCCTGTTTTCTAACAGAATGTGGATTCAGATCAAAAATTACTAACGCAGTCTGTGTTCTGACAGAATATGGACTTAGATTTTGTTCAAAAATTACTCAGTCTGTGTTCTAACAGAATATGGAATCAGTCTATGTTTAAAATATACTCACTCAGCCAATATTTTACCAGAGTATGGACTCAGCCTGTGTTCTAACAGAATACTCACACAGCCTGTGTTCTAACAGAATATGGACTCAGTCTATATTTAAAGAATACTCACTCACCTCAGTATTCCAACAGAACACTCATGTAGCCAGTGTTCTAACAGAATACTAACTCAGCCTGTGTTCTAACAGAATGTGGATTCAGATCAAATATTACTAACTCAGTCTGTGTTCTAACAGAATGTGGACTCAGAATTTGTTCAAAAATTATTCAGCCTGTGTTCTAACAGAATGTGGATTCAGATCAAAAATTACAAACGCAGTCTGTGTTCTAACAGAATATGGACTTAGATTTTGTTCAAAAATTACTCAGTCTGTGTTCTAACAGAATATGGACTCAGTCTATGTTTAAAGAATACTCACTCAGCCAATATTTTACCAGAGTATGGACTCGGCCTGTGTTCTAACCGAATACTCACACAGCCTGTGTTCTAACAGAATATGGACTCAGTCTATATTTAAAGAATACTCACTCACCTCAGTATTCCTACAGAACACTCACGTAGCCAGTGTTCTAACAGAATACTAACTCAGCCTGTGTTCTAACAGAATGTGGATTCAGATCAAATATTACTAACTCAGTCAGTGTTCTAACAGAATGTGGACTCAGATTTTGTTCAAAAATTACTCAGTCTGTGTTCTAACAGAATATGGACTAAGTCTATGTTTAAAGAATACTCACTCAGCTCAGTGTTCTAACATAACACTCACTTAGCCTGTGTTCTAACAGAATGTGGTTTCAGATCAAAAATTACTAACTCAGTCCGTGTTCTAACAGAATGTGGACTCAGATTTTGTTCAAAAATTACTCAGTCTGTGTTCTAACAGAATATGGACTCAGTCTATGTTTAAAGAATACTCACTCAGCCAGTGTTCTACCAGAATATGGATTCAGACTATTTTCAAGAATACTCACTCAGCCTGTGTTCTAGCAGAACGCTCACTTAGCCTGTGTTCTAACAGAATGTGGACTCAGATATTGTTCAAAAATTACTAACTCAGTCTGTGTTCTAACAGAATTTGGACGCAGTCTCTGTTTAAAAAATACTCACTCACCTCAGTGTTCTAACAGAACACTCACGTAGCCTGTGTTCTAACAGAACACTAACTCAGCCTGTTTTCTAACAAAATGTGGATTCAGATCAAAAATTACTAACGCAGTCTGTGTTCTAACAGAATGTGGACGCAGATTTTGTTCAAAAATTACTCAGTCTGTGTTCTAACAGAATATGGACTCAGTCTATGTTTAAAGAATACTCACTCAGCCAGTATTTTACCAGAGTATGGACTCAGCCTGTGTTCTAACAGAATACTCACACAGCCTGTGTTCTAACAGAATATGTACTCAGTCTATATTTAAAGAATACTCACTCACCTCAGTATTCTAACAGAACACTCACGTAGCCAGTGTTCTAACAGAATACTAACTCAGCCTGTGTTCTAACAGAATGTGGACTCAGATTTTGTTCAAAAATTACTCAGTCTGTTTCTAACAGAATATGGAGTCAGTCTATGTTTAAAGAATACTCACTCAACCAGTATTTTACCAGAGTATGGACTCAGCCTGTGTTCTAACAGAATACTCACACAGCCTGTGTTCTAACAGAATATGGACTCAGTCTATATTTAAAGAATACTCACTCACCTCAGTTTTCTAACAGAACACTCACGTACCCTGTGTTCTAACAGAACACTAACTCAGCCTGTTTTCTAACAGAATGTGGATTCAGATCAAAAATTACTAACGCAGTCTGTGTTCTGACAGAATATGGACTTAGATTTTGTTCAAAAATTACTCAGTCTGTGTTCTAACAGAATATGGAATCAGTCTATGTTTAAAATATACTCACTCAGCCAATATTTTACCAGAGTATGGACTCAGCCTCTGTTCTAACAGAATACTCACACAGCCTGTGTTCTAACAGAATATGGACTCAGTCTATATTTAAAGAATACTCACTCACCTCAGTATTCCAACAGAACACTCATGTAGCCAGTGTTCTAACAGAATACTAACTCAGCCTGTGATCTAACAGAATGTGGATTCAGATCAAATATTACTAACTCAGTCTGTGTTCTAACAGAATGTGGACTCAGAATTTGTTCAAAAATTATTCAGCCTGTGTTCTAACAGAATGTGGATTCAGATCAAAAATTACAAACGCAGTCTGTGTTCTAACAGAATATGGACTTAGATTTTGTTCAAAAATTACTCAGTCTGTGTTCTAACAGAATATGGACTCAGTCTATGTTTAAAGAATACTCACTCAGCCAATATTTTACCAGAGTATGGACTCGGCCTGTGTTCTAACAGAATACTCACACAGCCTGTGTTCTAACAGAATATGGACTCAGTCTATATTTAAAGAATACTCACTCACCTCAGTATTCCTACAGAACACTCACGTAGCCAGTGTTCTAACAGAATACTAACTCAGCCTGTGTTCTAACAGAATGTGGATTCAGATCAAATATTACTAACTCAGTCAGTGTTCTAACAGAATGTGGACTCAGATTTTGTTCAAAAATTACTCAGTCTGTGTTCTAACAGAATATGGACTCAGTCTATGTTTAAAGAATACTCACTCAGCCAGTATTTTACCAGAGTATGGACTCAGCCTGTGTTCTAACAGAATACTCACACAGCCTGTGTTCTAACAGAATATGTACTCAGTCTATATTTAAAGAATACTCACTCACCTCAGTATTCTAACAGAACACTCACGTAGCCAGTGTTCTAACAGAATACTAACTCAGCCTGTGTTCTAACAGAATGTGGACTCAGATTTTGTTCAAAAATTACTCAGTCTGTTTCTAACAGAATATGGAGTCAGTCTATGTTTAAAGAATACTCACTCAACCAGTATTTTACCAGAGTATGGACTCAGCCTGTGTTCTAACAGAATACTCACACAGCCTGTGTTCTAACAGAATATGGACTCAGTCTATATTTAAAGAATACTCACTCACCTCAATTTTCTAACAGAACACTCACGTACCCTGTGTTCTAACAGAACACTAACTCAGCCTGTTTTCTAACAGAATGTGGATTCAGATCAAAAATTACTAACGCAGTCTGTGTTCTGACAGAATATGGACTTAGATTTTGTTCAAAAATTACTCAGTCTGTGTTCTAACAGAATATGGAATCAGTCTATGTTTAAAATATACTCACTCAGCCAATATTTTACCAGAGTATGGACTCAGCCTGTGTTCTAACAGAATACTCACACAGCCTGTGTTCTAACAGAATATGGACTCAGTCTATATTTAAAGAATACTCACTCACCTCAGTATTCCAACAGAACACTCATGTAGCCAGTGTTCTAACAGAATACTAAATCAGCCTGTGTTCTAACAGAATGTGGATTCAGATCAAATATTACTAACTCAGTCTGTGTTCTAACAGAATGTGGACTCAGAATTTGTTCAAAAATTATTCAGCCTGTGTTCTAACAGAATGTGGATTCAGATCAAAAATTACAAACGCAGTCTGTGTTCTAACAGAATATGGACTTAGATTTTGTTCAAAAATTACTCAGTCTGTGTTCTAACAGAATATGGACTCAGTCTATGTTTAAAGAATACTCACTCAGCCAATATTTTACCAGAGTATGGACTCGGCCTGTGTTCTAACAGAATACTCACACAGCCTGTGTTCTAACAGAATATGGACTCAGTCTATATTTAAAGAATACTCACTCACCTCAGTATTCCTACAGAACACTCACGTAGCCAGTGTTCTAACAGAATACTAACTCAGCCTGTGTTCTAACAGAATGTGGATTCAGATCAAATATTACTAACTCAGTCAGTGTTCTAACAGAATGTGGACTCAGATTTTGTTCAAAAATTACTCAGTCTGTGTTCTAACAGAATATGGACTAAGTCTATGTTTAAAGAATACTCACTCAGCTCAGTGTTCTAACATAACACTCACTTAGCCTGTGTTCTAACAGAATGTGGTTTCAGATCAAAAATTACTAACTCAGTCCGTGTTCTAACAGAATGTGGACTCAGATTTTGTTCAAAAATTACTCAGTCTGTGTTCTAACAGAATATGGACTCAGTCTAAGTTTAAAGAATACTCACTCAGCCAGTGTTCTACCAGAATATGGATTCAGACTATTTTCAAGAATACTCACTCAGCCTGTGTTCTAGCAGAACGCTCACTTAGCCTGTGTTCTAACAGAATGTGGACTCAGATATTGTTCAAAAATTACTAACTCAGTCTGTGTTCTAACAGAATTTGGACGCAGTCTCTGTTTAAAAAATACTCACTCACCTCAGTGTTCTAACAGAACACTCACGTAGCCTGTGTTCTAACAGAACACTAACTCAGCCTGTTTTCTAACAAAATGTGGATTCAGATCAAAAATTACTAACGCAGTCTGTGTTCTAACAGAATATGGACTTAGATTTTGTTCAAAAATTACTCAGTCTGTGTTCTAACAGAATATGGACTCAGTCTATGTTTAAAGAATACTCACTCAGCCAGTATTTTACCAGAGTATGGACTCAGCCTGTGTTCTAACAGAATACTCACACAGCCTGTGTTCTAACAGAATATGTACTCAGTCTATATTTAAAGAATACTCACTCACCTCAGTATTCTAACAGAACACTCACGTAGCCAGTGTTCTAACAGAATACTAACTCAGCCTGTGTTCTAACAGAATGTGGACTCAGATTTTGTTCAAAAATTACTCAGTCTGTTTCTAACAGAATATGGAGTCAGTCTATGTTTAAAGAATACTCACTCAACCAGTATTTTACCAGAGTCTGGACTCATCCTGTGTTCTAACAGAATAATCACACAGCCTGTGTTCTAACAGAATATGGACTCAGTCTATATTTAAAGAATACTCACTCACCTCAGTTTTCTAACAGAGCACTCACGTACCCTGTGTTCTAACAGAACACTAACTCAGCCTGTTTTCTAACAGAATGTGGATTCAGATCAAAAATTACTAACGCAGTCTGTGTTCTAACAGAATATGGACTTAGATTTTGTTCAAAAATTACTCAGTCTGTGTTCTAACAGAATATGGACTCAGTCTATGTTTAAAGAATACTCACTCAGCCAATATTTTACCAGAGTATGGACTCAGCCTGTGTTCTAACAGAATACTCACACAGCCTGTGTTCTAACAGAATATGTACTCAGTCTATATTTAAAGAATACTCACTCACCTCAGTATTCCAACAGAACACTCACGTAGCCAGTGTTCTAACAGAATACTAACTCAGCCTGTGTTCTAACAGAATGTGGATTCAGATCAAATATTACTAACTCAGTCTGTGTTCTAACAGAATGTGGACGCAGATTTTGCTCAAAAATTATTCAGCCTGTGTTCTAACAGAATGTGGATTCAGATCAAAAATTACTAACTCAGTCTGTGTTCTAACAGAATGTGGACTCAGATTTTGTTCAAAAATTACTCAGTCTGTTTCTAACAGAATATGGTCTCAATCTATGTTTAAAGAATACTCACTCAGCCAGTATTTTACCAGAGTATGGACTCAGCCTGTGTTCTAACAGAATACTCACACAGCCTGTGTTCTAACAGAATATGGACTCAGTCTATATTTAAAGAATACTCACTCACCTCAGTATTCTAACAGAACACTCACGTAGCCAGTGTTCTAACAGAATACTAACTCAGCCTGTGTTCTAACAGAATGTGGATTCAGATCAAAAATTACAAACGCAGTCTGTGTTCTAACAGCATATGGACTTAGATTTTGTTCAAAAATTACTCAGTCTGTGTTCTAACAGAATATGGACTCAGTCTGTGTTTAAAGAATACTCACTCAGCCAATATTTTACCAGAGTATGGACTCGGCCTGTGTTCTAACAGAATACTCACACAGCCTGTGTTCTAACAGAATATGGACTCAGTCTATATTTAAAGAATACTCACTCACCTCAGTATTCCTACAGAACACTCACTTAGCCAGTGTTCTAACAGAATACTAACTCAGCCTGTGTTCTAACAGAATGTGGATTCAGTTCAAAAATTACTAACTCAGTCTGTGTTCTAACAGAATGTGGACTCAGATTTTGTTCAAAAATTACTCAGTCTGTTTCTAACAGAATATGGTCTCAATCTATGTTTAAAGAATACTCACTCAGCCAGTATTTTACCAGAGTATGGACTCAGCCTGTGTTCTAACAGAATACTCACACAGCCTGTGTTCTAACAGAATATGGACTCAGTCTATATTTAAAGAATACTCACTCACCTCAGTATTCTAACAGAACACTCACGTAGCCTGTGTTCTAACAGAACACTAACTCAGCCTGCTTTCTAACAGAATGTGGATTCAGATCAAATATTACTAACGCAGTCTGTGTTCTAACAGAATGTGGACTCAGATATTGTTCAAAATTTACTCAGTCTGTGTTCTAACAGAATATGGACTCAGTCTATGTTTAAAGAATACTCACTCAGCCAATATTTTACCAGAGTGTGGACTCGGCCTGTGTTCTAACAGAATACTCACACAGCCTGTGTTCTAACAGAATATGGACTCAGTCTATATTTAAAGAATACTCACTCACCTCAGTATTCCTACAGAACACTCACGTAGCCAGTGTTCTAACAGAATATTAACTCAGCCTGTGTTCTAACAGAATGTGGATTCAGATCAAATATTACTAACTCAGTCAGTGTTCTAACAGAATGTGGACTCAGATTTTGTTCAAAAATTACTCAGTCTGTGTTCTAACAGAATATGGACTAAGTCTATGTTTAAAGAATACTCACTCAGCTCAGTGTTCTAACATAACACTCACTTAGCCTGTGTTCTAACAGAATGTGGTTTCAGATCAAAAATTACTAACTCAGTCTGTGTTCTAACAGAATGTGGACTCAGATTTTGTTCAAAAATTACTCAGTCTGTTTCTAACAGAATATGGTCTCAATCTATGTTTAAAGAATACTCACTCAGCCAGTATTTTACCAGAGTATGGACTCAGCCTGTGTTCTAACAGAATACTCACACAGCCTGTGTTCTAACAGAATATGGACTCAGTCTATATTTAAAGAATACTCACTCACCTCAGTATTCTAACAGAACACTCACGTAGCCTGTGTTCTAACAGAACACTAACTCAGCCTGCTTTCTAACAGAATGTGGATTCAGATCAAATATTACTAACGCAGTCTGTGTTCTAACAGAATGTGGACTCAGATATTGTTCAAAATTTACTCAGTCTGTGTTCTAACAGAATATGGACTCAGTCTATGTTTAAAGAATACTCACTCAGCCAATATTTTACCAGAGTATGGACTCAGCCTGTGTTCTAACAGAATACTCACACAGCCTGTGTTCTAACAGAATATGGACTCAGTCTATATTTAAAGAATACTCACTCACCTCAGTATTCTAACAGAACACTCACGTAGCCAGTGTTCTAACAGAATACTAACTCAGCCTGTGTTCTAACAGAATGTGGATTCAGATCAAAAATTACAAACGCAGTCTGTGTTCTAACAGCATATGGACTTAGATTTTGTTCAAAAATTACTCAGTCTGTGTTCTAACAGAATGTGGACTCAGATTTTGTTCAAAAATTACTCAGTCTGTTTCTAACAGAATATGGTCTCAATCTATGTTTAAAGAATACTCACTCAGCCAGTATTTTACCAGAGTATGGACTCAGCCTGTGTTCTAACAGAATACTCACACAGCCTGTGTTCTAACAGAATATGGACTCAGTCTATATTTAAAGAATACTCACTCACCTCAGTATTCTAACAGAACACTCACGTAGCCTGTGTTCTAACAGAACACTAACTCAGCCTTCTTTCTAACAGAATGTGGATTCAGATCAAATATTACTAACGCAGTCTGTGTTCTAACAGAATGTGGACTCAGTCTATGTTTAAAGAATACTCACTCAGCCAGTGTTCTACCAGAATATGGATTCAGACTATTTTCAAGAATACTCACTCAGCCTGTGTTCTAGCAGAACGCTCACTTAGCCTGTGTTCTAACAGAATGTGGACTCAGATATTGTTCAAAAATTACTAACTCAGTCTGTGTTCTAACAGAATTTGGACGCAGTCTCTGTTTAAAAAATACTCACTCACCTCAGTGTTCTAACAGAACACTCACGTAGCCTGTGTTCTAACAGAACACTAACTCAGCCTGTTTTCTAACAAAATGTGGATTCAGATCAAAAATTACTAACGCAGTCTGTGTTCTAACAGAATATGGACTTAGATTTTGTTCAAAAATTACTCAGTCTGTGTTCTAACAGAATATGGACTCAGTCTATGTTTAAAGAATACTCACTCAGCCAATATTTTACCAGAGTATGGACTCGGCCTGTGTTCTAACAGAATACTCACACAGCCTGTGTTCTAACAGAATATGGACTCAGTCTATATTTAAAGAATACTCACTCACCTCAGTATTCCTACAGAACACTCACTTAGCCAGTGTTCTAACAGAATACTAACTCAGCCTGTGTTCTAACAGAATGTGGATTCAGTTCAAAAATTACTAACTCAGTCTGTGTTCTAACAGAATGTGGACTCAGATTTTGTTCAAAAATTACTCAGTCTGTTTCTAACAGAATATGGTCTCAATCTATGTTTAAAGAATACTCACTCAGCCAGTATTTTACCAGAGTATGGACTCAGCCTGTGTTCTAACAGAATACTCACACAGCCTGTGTTCTAACAGAATATGGACTCAGTCTATATTTAAAGAATACTCACTCACCTCAGTATTCTAACAGAACACTCACGTAGCCTGTGTTCTAACAGAACACTAACTCAGCCTGCTTTCTAACAGAATGTGGATTCAGATCAAATATTACTAACGCAGTCTGTGTTCTAACAGAATGTGGACTCAGATATTGTTCAAAATTTACTCAGTCTGTGTTCTAACAGAATATGGACTCAGTCTATGTTTAAAGAATACTCACTCAGCCAATATTTTACCAGAGTGTGGACTCGGCCTGTGTTCTAACAGAATACTCACACAGCCTGTGTTCTAACAGAATATGGACTCAGTCTATATTTAAAGAATACTCACTCACCTCAGTATTCCTACAGAACACTCACGTAGCCAGTGTTCTAACAGAATATTAACTCAGCCTGTGTTCTAACAGAATGTGGATTCAGATCAAATATTACTAACTCAGTCAGTGTTCTAACAGAATGTGGACTCAGATTTTGTTCAAAAATTACTCAGTCTGTGTTCTAACAGAATATGGACTAAGTCTATGTTTAAAGAATACTCACTCAGCTCAGTGTTCTAACATAACACTCACTTAGCCTGTGTTCTAACAGAATGTGGTTTCAGATCAAAAATTACTAACTCAGTCTGTGTTCTAACAGAATGTGGACTCAGATTTTGTTCAAAAATTACTCAGTCTGTTTCTAACAGAATATGGTCTCAATCTATGTTTAAAGAATACTCACTCAGCCAGTATTTTACCAGAGTATGGACTCAGCCTGTGTTCTAACAGAATACTCACACAGCCTGTGTTCTAACAGAATATGGACTCAGTCTATATTTAAAGAATACTCACTCACCTCAGTATTCTAACAGAACACTCACGTAGCCTGTGTTCTAACAGAACACTAACTCAGCCTGCTTTCTAACAGAATGTGGATTCAGATCAAATATTACTAACGCAGTCTGTGTTCTAACAGAATGTGGACTCAGATATTGTTCAAAATTTACTCAGTCTGTGTTCTAACAGAATATGGACTCAGTCTATGTTTAAAGAATACTCACTCAGCCAATATTTTACCAGAGTATGGACTCAGCCTGTGTTCTAACAGAATACTCACACAGCCTGTGTTCTAACAGAATATGGACTCAGTCTATATTTAAAGAATACTCACTCACCTCAGTATTCTAACAGAACACTCACGTAGCCAGTGTTCTAACAGAATACTAACTCAGCCTGTGTTCTAACAGAATGTGGATTCAGATCAAAAATTACAAACGCAGTCTGTGTTCTAACAGCATATGGACTTAGATTTTGTTCAAAAATTACTCAGTCTGTGTTCTAACAGAATGTGGACTCAGATTTTGTTCAAAAATTACTCAGTCTGTTTCTAACAGAATATGGTCTCAATCTATGTTTAAAGAATACTCACTCAGCCAGTATTTTACCAGAGTATGGACTCAGCCTGTGTTCTAACAGAATACTCACACAGCCTGTGTTCTAACAGAATATGGACTCAGTCTATATTTAAAGAATACTCACTCACCTCAGTATTCTAACAGAACACTCACGTAGCCTGTGTTCTAACAGAACACTAACTCAGCCTTCTTTCTAACAGAATGTGGATTCAGATCAAATATTACTAACGCAGTCTGTGTTCTAACAGAATGTGGACTCAGTCTATGTTTAAAGAATACTCACTCAGCCAGTGTTCTACCAGAATATGGATTCAGACTATTTTCAAGAATACTCACTCAGCCTGTGTTCTAGCAGAACGCTCACTTAGCCTGTGTTCTAACAGAATGTGGACTCAGATATTGTTCAAAAATTACTAACTCAGTCTGTGTTCTAACAGAATTTGGACGCAGTCTCTGTTTAAAAAATACTCACTCACCTCAGTGTTCTAACAGAACACTCACGTAGCCTGTGTTCTAACAGAACACTAACTCAGCCTGTTTTCTAACAAAATGTGGATTCAGATCAAAAATTACTAACGCAGTCTGTGTTCTAACAGAATATGGACTTAGATTTTGTTCAAAAATTACTCAGTCTGTGTTCTAACAGAATATGGACTCAGTCTATGTTTAAAGAATACTCACTCAGCCAGTATTTTACCAGAGTATGGACTCAGCCTGTGTTCTAACAGAATACTCACACAGCCTGTGTTCTAACAGAATATGTACTCAGTCTATATTTAAAGAATACGCACTCACCTCAGTATTCTAACAGAACACTCACGTAGCCAGTGTTCTAACAGAATACTAACTCAGCCTGTGTTCTAACAGAATGTGGACTCAGATTTTGTTCAAAAATTACTCAGTCTGTTTCTAACAGAATATGGAGTCAGTCTATGTTTAAAGAATACTCACTCAACCAGTATTTTACCAGAGTATGGACTCAGCCTGTGTTCTAACAGAATACTCACACAGCCTGTGTTCTAACAGAATATGGACTCAGTCTATATTTAAAGAATACTCACTCACCTCAGTTTTCTAACAGAACACTCACGTACCCTGTGTTCTAACAGAACACTAACTCAGCCTGTTTTCTAACAGAATGTGGATTCAGATCAAAAATTACTAACGCAGTCTGTGTTCTAACAGAATATGGACTTAGATTTTGTTCAAAAATTACTCAGTCTGTGTTCTAACAGAATATGGACTCAGTCTATGTTTAAAGAATACTCACTCAGCCAATATTTTACCAGAGTATGGACTCAGCCTGTGTTCTAACAGAATACTCACACAGCCTGTGTTCTAACAGAATATGTACTCAGTCTATATTTAAAGAATACTCACTCACCTCAGTATTCCAACAGAACACTCACGTAGCCAGTGTTCTAACAGAATACTAACTCAGCCTGTGTTCTAACAGAATGTGGATTCAGATCAAATATTACTAACTCAGTCTGTGTTCTAACAGAATGTGGACGCAGATTTTGCTCAAAATTTATTCAGCCTGTGTTCTAACAGAATGTGGATTCAGATCAAAAATTACTAACTCAGTCTGTGTTCTAACAGAATGTGGACTCAGATTTTGTTCAAAAATTACTCAGTCTGTTTCTAACAGAATATGGTCTCAATCTATGTTTAAAGAATACTCACTCAGCCAGTATTTTACCAGAGTATGGACTCAGCCTGTGTTCTAACAGAATACTCACACAGCCTGTGTTCTAACAGAATATGGACTCAGTCTATATTTAAAGAATACTCACTCACCTCAGTATTCTAACAGAACACTCACGTAGCCTGTGTTCTAACAGAACACTAACTCAGCCTGTTTTCTAACAGAATGTGGATTCAGATCAAAAATTACTAACGCAGTCTGTGTTCTAACAGAATATGGACTTAGATTTTGTTCAAAAATTACTCAGTCTGTGTTCTAACAGAATATGGAATCAGTCTATGTTTAAAATATACTCACTCAGCCAATATTTTACCAGAGTATGGACTCAGCCTGTGTTCTAACAGAATACTCACACAGCCTGTGTTCTAACAGAATATGGACTCAGTCTATATTTAAAGAATACTCACTCACCTCAGTATTCCAACAGAACACTCACGTAGCCAGTGTTCTAACAGAATACTAACTCAGCCGGTGTTCTAACAGAATGTGGATTCAGATCAAATATTACTAACTCAGTCTGTGTTCTAACAGAATGTGGACTCAGAATTTGTTCAAAAATTATTCAGCCTTTGTTCTAACAGAATGTGGATTCAGATCAAAAATTACTAACTCAGTCTGTGTTCTAACAGAATGTGGGTTCAGATCAAAAATTACTAACTCTGTCTGTGTTCTGAAGAATATGAACTCAGATTTTGTTCAAAAATTACTCAGTCTGTGTTCTAACAGAATATGGACTCAGTCTATATTTAAAGAATACTCACTCACCTCAGTATTCTAACAGAACACTCACGTAGCCAGTGTTCTAACAGAATACTAACTCAGCCTGTGTTCTAACAGAATGTGGATTCAGATCAAAAATTACAAACGCAGTCTGTGTTCTAACAGCATATGGACTTAGATTTTGTTCAAAAATTACTCAGTCTGTGTTCTAACAGAATATGGACTCAGTCTATGTTTAAAGAATACTCACTCAGCCAATATTTTACCAGAGTATGGACTCGGCCTGTGTTCTAACAGAATACTCACACAGCCTGTGTTCTAACAGAATATGGACTCAGTCTATATTTAAAGAATACTCACTCACTTCAGTATTCCTACAGAACACTCACTTAGCCAGTGTTCTAACAGAATACTAACTCAGCCTGTGTTCTAACAGAATGTGGATTCAGTTCAAAAATTACTAACTCAGTCTGTGTTCTAACAGAATGTGGACTCAGATTTTGTTCAAACATTACTCAGTCTGTTTCTAACAGAATATGGTCTCAATCTATGTTTAAAGAATACTCACTCAGCCAGTATTTTACCAGAGTATGGACTCAGCCTGTGTTCTAACAGAATACTCACACAGCCTGTGTTCTAACAGAATATGGACTCAGTCTATATTTAAAGAATACTCACTCACCTCAGTATTCTAACAGAACACTCACGTAGCCTGTGTTCTAACAGAACACTAACTCAGCCTGCTTTCTAACAGAATGTGCATTCAGATCAAATATTACTAACGCAGTCTGTGTTCTAACAGAATGTGGACTCAGATATTGTTCAAAATTTACTCAGTCTGTGTTCTAACAGAATATGGACTCAGTCTATGTTTAAAGAATACTCACTCAGCCAATATTTTACCAGAGTGTGGACTCGGCCTGTGTTCTAACAGAATACTCACACAGCCTGTGTTCTAACAGAATATGGACTCAGTCTATATTTAAAGAATACTCACTCACCTCAGTATTCCTACAGAACACTCACGTAGCCAGTGTTCTAACAGAATACTAACTCAGCCTGTGTTCTCACAGAATGTGGATTCAGATCAAATATTACTAACTCAGTCAGTGTTCTAACAGAATGTGGACTCAGATTTTGTTCAAAAATTACTCAGTCTGTGTTCTAA
Organism: Furipterus horrens; assembly: GCF_987537825.1. Classification (NCBI taxonomy): domain Eukaryota; kingdom Metazoa; phylum Chordata; class Mammalia; order Chiroptera; family Furipteridae; genus Furipterus; species Furipterus horrens. Next base: position 38,464,921 of record NW_028327181.1, on the reverse strand, counting down.
CAGAATATGGACTAAGTCTATGTTTAAAGAATACTCACTCAGCTCAGTGTTCTAACATAACACTCACTTAGCCTGTGTTCTAACAGAATGTGGTTTCAGATCAAAAATTACTAACTCAGTCTCTGTTCTAACAGAATGTGGACTCAGATTTTGTTCAAAAATTACTCAGTCTGTGTTCTAACAGAATATGGACTCAGTCTATGTTTAAAGAATACTCACTCAGCCAGTGTTCTACCAGAATATGGATTCAGACTATTTTCAAGAATACTCACTCAGCCTGTGTTCTAGCAGAACGCTCACTTAGCCTGTGTTCTAACAGAATGTGGACTCAGATATTGTTCAAAAATTACTAACTTAGTCTGTGTTCTAACAGAATTTGGACGCAGTCTCTGTTTAAAAAATACTCACTCACCTCAGTGTTCTAACAGAACACTCACGTAGCCTGTGTTCTAACAGAACACTAACTCAGCCTGTTTTCTAACAAAATGTGGATTGAGATCAAAAATTACTAACGCAGTCTGTGTTCTAACAGAATATGGACTTAGATTTTGTTCAAAAATTACTCAGTCTGTGTTCTAACAGAATATGGACTCAGTCTATGTTTAAAGAATACTCACTCAGCCAGTATTTTACCAGAGTATGGACTCAGCCTGTGTTCTAACAGAATACTCACACAGCCTGTGTTCTAACGGAATATGTACTCAGTCTATATTTAAAGAATACTCACTCACCTCAGTATTCTAACAGAACACTCACGTAGCCAGTGTTCTAACAGAATACTAACTCAGCCTGTGTTCTAACAGAATGTGGACTCAGATTTTGTTCAAAAATTACTCAGTCTGTTTCTAACAGAATATGGAGTCAGTCTATGTTTAAAGAATACTCACTCAACCAGTATTTTACCAGAGTATGGACGCAGCCTGTGTTCTAACAGAATACTCACACAGCCTGTGTTCTAACAGAATATGGACTCAGTCTATATTTAAAGAATACTCACTCACCTCAGTTTTCTAACAGAACACTCACGTACCCTGTGTTCTAACAGAACACTAACTCAGCCTGTTTTCTAACAGAATGTGGATTCAGATCAAAAATTACTAACGCAGTCTGTGTTCTAACAGAATATGGACTTAGATTTTGTTCAAAAATTACTCAGTCTGTGTTCTAACAGAATATGGAATCAGTCTATGTTTAAAATATACTCACTCAGCCAATATTTTACCAGAGTATGGACTCAGCCTGTGTTCTAACAGAATACTCACACAGCCTGTGTTCTAACAGAATATGGACTCAGTCTATATTTAAAGAATACTCACTCACCTCAGTATTCTAACAGAACACTCACGTAGCCTGTGTTCTAACAGAACACTAACTCAGCCAGTTTTCTAACAGAATGTGGATTCAGATCAAAAATTACTAACTTAGCCTGTGTTCTAACAGAATGTGGACTCAGAATTTGTTCAAAAATTATTCAGCCTGTGTTCTAACAGAATGTGGATTCAGATCAAAAATTACTAACTCAGTCTGTGTTCTAACAGAATGTGGGTTCAGATCAAAAATTACTAACTCAGTCTGTGTTTTGAAGAATATGAACTCAGATTTTGTTCAAAAATTACTCAGTCTGTGTTCTAACAGAATATGGACTCAGTCTATATTTAAAGAATACTCACTCACCTCAGTATTCTAACAGAACACTCACGTAGCCAGTGTTCTAACAGAATACTAACTCAGCCTGTGTTCTAACAGAATGTGGATTCAGATCAAAAATTACAAACGCAGTCTGTGTTCTAACAGCATATGGACTTAGATTTTGTTCAAAAATTACTCAGTCTGTGTTCTAACAGAATATGGACTCAGTCTATGTTTAAAGAATACTCACTCAGCCAATATTTTACCAGAGTATGGACTCAGCCTGTGTTCTAACAGAATACTCACACAGCCTGTGTTCTAACAGAATATGGACTCAGTCTATATTTAAAGAATACTCACTCACCTCAGTATTCCAACAGAACACTCACGTAGCCAGTGTTCTAACAGAATACTAACTCAGCCTGTGTTCTAACAGAATGTGGATTCAGATCAAATATTACTAACTCAGTCTGTGTTCTAACAGAATGTGGACGCAGATTTTGCTCAAAAATTATTCAGCCTGTGTTCTAACAGAATGTGGATTCAGATCAAAAATTACTAACTCAGTCTGTGTTCTAACAGAATGTGGACTCAGATTTTGTTCAAAAATTACTCAGTCTGTTTCTAACAGAATATGGTCTCAATCTATGTTTAAAGAATACTCACTCAGCCAGTATTTTACCAGAGTATGGACTCAGCCTGTGTTCTAACAGAATACTCACACAGCCTGTGTTCTAACAGAATATGGACTCAGTCTATATTTAAAGAATACTCACTCACCTCAGTATTCTAACAGAACACTCACGTAGCCTGTGTTCTAACAGAACACTAACTCAGCCTTCTTTCTAACAGAATGTGGATTCAGATCAAATATTACTAACGCAGTCTGTGTTCTAACAGAATGTGGACTCAGTCTATGTTTAAAGAATACTCACTCAGCCAGTGTTCTACCAGAATATGGATTAAGACTATTTTCAAGAATACTCACTCAGCCTGTGTTCTAGCAGAACGCTCACTTAGCCTGTGTTCTAACAGAATGTGGACTCAGATATTGTTCAAAAATTACTAACTCAGTCTGTGTTCTAACAGAATTTGGACGCAGTCTCTGTTTAAAAAATACTCACTCACCTCAGTGTTCTAACAGAACACTCACGTAGCCTGTGTTCTAACAGAACACTAACTCAGCCTGTTTTCTAACAAAATGTGGATTCAGATCAAAAATTACTAACGCAGTCTGTGTTCTAACAGAATATGGACTTAGATTTTGTTCAAAAATTACTCAGTCTGTGTTCTAACAGAATATGGACTCAGTCTATGTTTAAAGAATACTCACTCAGCCAGTATTTTACCAGAGTATGGACTCAGCCTGTGTTCTAACAGAATACTCACACAGCCTGTGTTCTAACAGAATATGTACTCAGTCTATATTTAAAGAATACTCACTCACCTCAGTATACTAACAGAACACTCACGTAGCCAGTGTTCTAACAGAATACTAACTCAGCCTGTGTTCTAACAGAATGTGGACTCAGATTTTGTTCAAAAATTACTCAGTCTGTTTCTAACAGAATATGGAGTCAGTCTATGTTTAAAGAATACTCACTCAACCAGTATTTTACCAGAGTATGGACTCAGCCTGTGTTCTAACAGAATACTCACACAGCCTGTGTTCTAACAGAATATGGACTCAGTCTATATTTAAAGAATACTCACTCACCTCAGTTTTCTAACAGAACACTCACGTACCCTGTGTTCTAACAGAACACTAACTCAGCCTGTTTTCTAACAGAATGTGGATTCAGATCAAAAATTACTAACGCAGTCTGTGTTCTAACAGAATATGGACTTAGATTTTGTTCAAAAATTACTCAGTCTGTGTTCTAACAGAATATGGACTCAGTCTATGTTTAAAGAATACTCACTCAGCCAATATTTTACCAGAGTATGGACTCAGCCTGTGTTCTAACAGAATACTCACACAGCCTGTGTTCTAACAGAATATGTACTCAGTCTATATTTAAAGAATACTCACTCACCTCAGTATTCCAACAGAACACTCACGTAGCCAGTGTTCTAACAGAATACTAACTCAGCCTGTGTTCTAACAGAATGTGGATTCAGATCAAATATTACTAACTCAGTCTGTGTTCTAACAGAATGTGGACGCAGATTTTGCTCAAAATTTATTCAACCTGTGTTCTAACAGAATGTGGACTCAGATTTTGTTCAAAAATTACTCAGTCTGTTTCTAACAGAATATGGTCTCAATCTATGTTTAAAGAATACTCACTCAGCCAGTATTTTACCAGAGTATGGACTCAGCCTGTGTTCTAACAGAATACTCACACAGCCTGTGTTCTAACAGAATATGGACTCAGTCTATATTTAAAGAATACTCACTCACCTCAGTATTCTAACAGAACACTCACGTAGCCTGTGTTCTAACAGAACACTAACTCAGCCTGTTTTCTAACAGAATGTGGATTCAGATCAAAAATTACTAACGCAGTCTGTGTTCTAACGGAATATGGACTTAGATTTTGTTCAAAAATTACTCAGTCTGTGTTCTAACAGAATATGGAATCAGTCTATGTTTAAAATATACTCACTCAGCCAATATTTTACCAGAGTATGGACTCAGCCTGTGTTCTAACAGAATACTCACACAGCCTGTGTTCTAACAGAATATGGACTCAGTCTATATTTAAAGAATACTCACTCACCTCAGTATTCCAACAGAACACTCACGTAGCCAGTGTTCTAACAGAATACTAACTCAGCCTGTGTTCTAACAGAATGTGGATTCAGATCAAATATTACTAACTCAGTCTGTGTTCTAACAGAATGTGGACTCAGAATTTGTTCAAAAATTATTCAGCCTGTGTTCTAACAGAATGTGGATTCAGATCAAAAATTACTAACTCAGTCTGTGTTCTAACAGAATGTGGGTTCAGATCAAAAATTACTAACTCTGTCTGTGTTCTGAAGAATATGAACTCAGATTTTGTTCAAAAATTACTCAGTCTGTGTTCTAACAGAATATGGACTCAGTCTATATTTAAAGAATACTCACTCACCTCAGTATTCTAACAGAACACTCACGTAGCCAGTGTTCTAACAGAATACTAACTCAGCCTGTGTTCTAACAGAATGTGGATTCAGATCAAAAATTACAAACGCAGTCTGTGTTCTAACAGCATATGGACTTAGATTTTGTTCAAAAATTACTCAGTCTGTGTTCTAACAGAATATGGACTCAGTCTATGTTTAAAGAATACTCACTCAGCCAATATTTTACCAGAGTATGGACTCGGCCTGTGTACTAACAGAATACTCACACAGCCTGTGTTCTAACAGAATATGGACTCAGTCTATATTTAAAGAATACTCACTCACCTCAGTATTCCTACAGAACACTCACTTAGCCAGTGTTCTAACAGAATACTAACTCAGCCTGTGTTCTAACAGAATGTGGATTCAGTTCAAAAATTACTAACTCAGTCTGTGTTCTAACAGAATGTGGACTCAGATTTTGTTCAAAAATTACTCAGTCTGTTTCTAACAGAATATGGTCTCAATCTATGTTTAAAGAATACTCACTCAGCCAGTATTTTACCAGAGTATGGACTCAGCCTGTGTTCTAACAGAATACTCACACAGCCTGTGTTCTAACAGAATATGGACTCAGTCTATATTTAAAGAATACTCACTCACCTCAGTATTCTAACAGAACACTCACGTAGCCTGTGTTCTAACAGAACACTAACTCAGCCTGCTTTCTAACAGAATGTGGATTCAGATCAAATATTACTAACGCAGTCTGTGTTCTAACAGAATGTGGACTCAGATATTGTTCAAAATTTACTCAGTCTGTGTTCTAACAGAATATGGACTCAGTCTATGTTTAAAGAATACTCACTCAGCCAATATTTTACCAGAGTGTGGACTCGGCCTGTGTTCTAACAGAATACTCACACAGCCTGTGTTCTAACAGAATATGGACTCAGTCTATATTTAAAGAATACTCACTCACCTCAGTATTCCTACAGAACACTCACGTAGCCAGTGTTCTAACAGAATACTAACTCAGCCTGTGTTCTAACAGAATGTGGATTCAGATCAAATATTACTAACTCAGTCAGTGTTCTAACAGAATGTGGACTCAGATTTTGTTCAAAAATTACTCAGTCTGTGTTCTAACAAAATATGGACTAAGTCTATGTTTAAAGAATACTCACTCAGCTCAGTGTTCTAACATAACACTCACTTAGCCTGTGTTCTAACAGAATGTGGTTTCAGATCAAAAATTACTAACTCAGTCTCTGTTCTAACAGAATGTGGACGCAGATTTTGCTCAAAAATTATTCAGCCTGTGTTCTAACAGAATGTGGATTCAGATCAAAAATTACTAACTCAGTCTGTGTTCTAACAGAATGTGGACTCAGATTTTGTTCAAAAATTACTCAGTCTGTTTCTAACAGAATATGGTCTCAATCTATGTTTAAAGAATACTCACTCAGCCAGTATTTTACCAGAGTATGGACTCAGCCTGTGTTCTAACAGAATACTCACACAGCCTGTGTTCTAACAGAATATGGACTCAGTCTATATTTAAAGAATACTCACTCACCTCAGTATTCTAACAGAACACTCACGTAGCCTGTGTTCTAACAGAACACTAACTCAGCCTTCTTTCTAACAGAATGTGGATTCAGATCAAATATTACTAACGCAGTCTGTGTTCTAACAGAATGTGGACTCAGTCTATGTTTAAAGAATACTCACTCAGCCAGTGTTCTACCAGAATATGGATTCAGACTATTTTCAAGAATACTCACTCAGCCTGTGTTCTAACAGAATATGGACTCAGTCTATATTTAAAGAATACTCACTCACCTCAGTATTCTAACAGAACACTCACGTAGCCTGTGTTCTAACAGAACACTAACTCAGCCTGCTTTCTAACAGAATGTGCATTCAGATCAAATATTACTAACGCAGTCTGTGTTCTAACAGAATGTGGACTCAGATATTGTTCAAAATTTACTCAGTCTGTGTTCTAACAGAATATGGACTCAGTCTATGTTTAAAGAATACTCACTCAGCCAATATTTTACCAGAGTGTGGACTCGGCCTGTGTTCTAACAGAATACTCACACAGCCTGTGTTCTAACAGAATATGGACTCAGTCTATATTTAAAGAATACTCACTCACCTCAGTATTCCTACAGAACACTCACGTAGCCAGTGTTCTAACAGAATACTAACTCAGCCTGTGTTCTCACAGAATGTGGATTCAGATCAAATATTACTAACTCAGTCAGTGTTCTAACAGAATGTGGACTCAGATTTTGTTCAAAAATTACTCAGTCTGTGTTCTAACAGAATATGGACTAAGTCTATGTTTAAAGAATACTCACTCAGCTCAGTGTTCTAACATAACACTCACTTAGCCTGTGTTCTAACAGAATGTGGTTTCAGATCAAAAATTACTAACTCAGTCTCTGTTCTAACAGAATGTGGACTCAGATTTTGTTCAAAAATTACTCAGTCTGTGTTCTAACAGAATATGGACTCAGTCTATGTTTAAAGAATACTCACTCAGCCAGTGTTCTACCAGAATATGGATTCAGACTATTTTCAAGAATACTCACTCAGCCTGTGTTCTAGCAGAACGCTCACTTAGCCTGTGTTCTAACAGAATGTGGACTCAGATATTGTTCAAAAATTACTAACTTAGTCTGTGTTCTAACAGAATTTGGACGCAGTCTCTGTTTAAAAAATACTCACTCACCTCAGTGTTCTAACAGAACACTCACGTAGCCTGTGTTCTAACAGAACACTAACTCAGCCTGTTTTCTAACAAAATGTGGATTGAGATCAAAAATTACTAACGCAGTCTGTGTTCTAACAGAATATGGACTTAGATTTTGTTCAAAAATTACTCAGTCTGTGTTCTAACAGAATATGGACTCAGTCTATGTTTAAAGAATACTCACTCAGCCAGTATTTTACCAGAGTATGGACTCAGCCTGTGTTCTAACAGAATACTCACACAGCCTGTGTTCTAACGGAATATGTACTCAGTCTATATTTAAAGAATACTCACTCACCTCAGTATTCTAACAGAACACTCACGTAGCCAGTGTTCTAACAGAATACTAACTCAGCCTGTGTTCTAACAGAATGTGGACTCAGATTTTGTTCAAAAATTACTCAGTCTGTTTCTAACAGAATATGGAGTCAGTCTATGTTTAAAGAATACTCACTCAACCAGTATTTTACCAGAGTATGGACGCAGCCTGTGTTCTAACAGAATACTCACACAGCCTGTGTTCTAACAGAATATGGACTCAGTCTATATTTAAAGAATACTCACTCACCTCAGTTTTCTAACAGAACACTCACGTACCCTGTGTTCTAACAGAACACTAACTCAGCCTGTTTTCTAACAGAATGTGGATTCAGATCAAAAATTACTAACGCAGTCTGTGTTCTAACAGAATATGGACTTAGATTTTGTTCAAAAATTACTCAGTCTGTGTTCTAACAGAATATGGAATCAGTCTATGTTTAAAATATACTCACTCAGCCAATATTTTACCAGAGTATGGACTCAGCCTGTGTTCTAACAGAATACTCACACAGCCTGTGTTCTAACAGAATATGGACTCAGTCTATATTTAAAGAATACTCACTCACCTCAGTATTCTAACAGAACACTCACGTAGCCTGTGTTCTAACAGAACACTAACTCAGCCAGTTTTCTAACAGAATGTGGATTCAGATCAAAAATTACTAACTTAGCCTGTGTTCTAACAGAATGTGGACTCAGAATTTGTTCAAAAATTATTCAGCCTGTGTTCTAACAGAATGTGGATTCAGATCAAAAATTACTAACTCAGTCTGTGTTCTAACAGAATGTGGGTTCAGATCAAAAATTACTAACTCAGTCTGTGTTTTGAAGAATATGAACTCAGATTTTGTTCAAAAATTACTCAGTCTGTGTTCTAACAGAATATGGACTCAGTCTATATTTAAAGAATACTCACTCACCTCAGTATTCTAACAGAACACTCACGTAGCCAGTGTTCTAACAGAATACTAACTCAGCCTGTGTTCTAACAGAATGTGGATTCAGATCAAAAATTACAAACGCAGTCTGTGTTCTAACAGCATATGGACTTAGATTTTGTTCAAAAATTACTCAGTCTGTGTTCTAACAGAATATGGACTCAGTCTATGTTTAAAGAATACTCACTCAGCCAATATTTTACCAGAGTATGGACTCAGCCTGTGTTCTAACAGAATACTCACACAGCCTGTGTTCTAACAGAATATGGACTCAGTCTATATTTAAAGAATACTCACTCACCTCAGTATTCCAACAGAACACTCACGTAGCCAGTGTTCTAACAGAATACTAACTCAGCCTGTGTTCTAACAGAATGTGGATTCAGATCAAATATTACTAACTCAGTCTGTGTTCTAACAGAATGTGGACGCAGATTTTGCTCAAAAATTATTCAGCCTGTGTTCTAACAGAATGTGGATTCAGATCAAAAATTACTAACTCAGTCTGTGTTCTAACAGAATGTGGACTCAGATTTTGTTCAAAAATTACTCAGTCTGTTTCTAACAGAATATGGTCTCAATCTATGTTTAAAGAATACTCACTCAGCCAGTATTTTACCAGAGTATGGACTCAGCCTGTGTTCTAACAGAATACTCACACAGCCTGTGTTCTAACAGAATATGGACTCAGTCTATATTTAAAGAATACTCACTCACCTCAGTATTCTAACAGAACACTCACGTAGCCTGTGTTCTAACAGAACACTAACTCAGCCTTCTTTCTAACAGAATGTGGATTCAGATCAAATATTACTAACGCAGTCTGTGTTCTAACAGAATGTGGACTCAGTCTATGTTTAAAGAATACTCACTCAGCCAGTGTTCTACCAGAATATGGATTAAGACTATTTTCAAGAATACTCACTCAGCCTGTGTTCTAGCAGAACGCTCACTTAGCCTGTGTTCTAACAGAATGTGGACTCAGATATTGTTCAAAAATTACTAACTCAGTCTGTGTTCTAACAGAATTTGGACGCAGTCTCTGTTTAAAAAATACTCACTCACCTCAGTGTTCTAACAGAACACTCACGTAGCCTGTGTTCTAACAGAACACTAACTCAGCCTGTTTTCTAACAAAATGTGGATTCAGATCAAAAATTACTAACGCAGTCTGTGTTCTAACAGAATATGGACTTAGATTTTGTTCAAAAATTACTCAGTCTGTGTTCTAACAGAATATGGACTCAGTCTATGTTTAAAGAATACTCACTCAGCCAGTATTTTACCAGAGTATGGACTCAGCCTGTGTTCTAACAGAATACTCACACAGCCTGTGTTCTAACAGAATATGTACTCAGTCTATATTTAAAGAATACTCACTCACCTCAGTATACTAACAGAACACTCACGTAGCCAGTGTTCTAACAGAATACTAACTCAGCCTGTGTTCTAACAGAATGTGGACTCAGATTTTGTTCAAAAATTACTCAGTCTGTTTCTAACAGAATATGGAGTCAGTCTATGTTTAAAGAATACTCACTCAACCAGTATTTTACCAGAGTATGGACTCAGCCTGTGTTCTAACAGAATACTCACACAGCCTGTGTTCTAACAGAATATGGACTCAGTCTATATTTAAAGAATACTCACTCACCTCAGTTTTCTAACAGAACACTCACGTACCCTGTGTTCTAACAGAACACTAACTCAGCCTGTTTTCTAACAGAATGTGGATTCAGATCAAAAATTACTAACGCAGTCTGTGTTCTAACAGAATATGGACTTAGATTTTGTTCAAAAATTACTCAGTCTGTGTTCTAACAGAATATGGACTCAGTCTATGTTTAAAGAATACTCACTCAGCCAATATTTTACCAGAGTATGGACTCAGCCTGTGTTCTAACAGAATACTCACACAGCCTGTGTTCTAACAGAATATGTACTCAGTCTATATTTAAAGAATACTCACTCACCTCAGTATTCCAACAGAACACTCACGTAGCCAGTGTTCTAACAGAATACTAACTCAGCCTGTGTTCTAACAGAATGTGGATTCAGATCAAATATTACTAACTCAGTCTGTGTTCTAACAGAATGTGGACGCAGATTTTGCTCAAAATTTATTCAACCTGTGTTCTAACAGAATGTGGACTCAGATTTTGTTCAAAAATTACTCAGTCTGTTTCTAACAGAATATGGTCTCAATCTATGTTTAAAGAATACTCACTCAGCCAGTATTTTACCAGAGTATGGACTCAGCCTGTGTTCTAACAGAATACTCACACAGCCTGTGTTCTAACAGAATATGGACTCAGTCTATATTTAAAGAATACTCACTCACCTCAGTATTCTAACAGAACACTCACGTAGCCTGTGTTCTAACAGAACACTAACTCAGCCTGTTTTCTAACAGAATGTGGATTCAGATCAAAAATTACTAACGCAGTCTGTGTTCTAACGGAATATGGACTTAGATTTTGTTCAAAAATTACTCAGTCTGTGTTCTAACAGAATATGGAATCAGTCTATGTTTAAAATATACTCACTCAGCCAATATTTTACCAGAGTATGGACTCAGCCTGTGTTCTAACAGAATACTCACACAGCCTGTGTTCTAACAGAATATGGACTCAGTCTATATTTAAAGAATACTCACTCACCTCAGTATTCCAACAGAACACTCACGTAGCCAGTGTTCTAACAGAATACTAACTCAGCCTGTGTTCTAACAGAATGTGGATTCAGATCAAATATTACTAACTCAGTCTGTGTTCTAACAGAATGTGGACTCAGAATTTGTTCAAAAATTATTCAGCCTGTGTTCTAACAGAATGTGGATTCAGATCAAAAATTACTAACTCAGTCTGTGTTCTAACAGAATGTGGGTTCAGATCAAAAATTACTAACTCTGTCTGTGTTCTGAAGAATATGAACTCAGATTTTGTTCAAAAATTACTCAGTCTGTGTTCTAACAGAATATGGACTCAGTCTATATTTAAAGAATACTCACTCACCTCAGTATTCTAACAGAACACTCACGTAGCCAGTGTTCTAACAGAATACTAACTCAGCCTGTGTTCTAACAGAATGTGGATTCAGATCAAAAATTACAAACGCAGTCTGTGTTCTAACAGCATATGGACTTAGATTTTGTTCAAAAATTACTCAGTCTGTGTTCTAACAGAATATGGACTCAGTCTATGTTTAAAGAATACTCACTCAGCCAATATTTTACCAGAGTATGGACTCGGCCTGTGTACTAACAGAATACTCACACAGCCTGTGTTCTAACAGAATATGGACTCAGTCTATATTTAAAGAATACTCACTCACCTCAGTATTCCTACAGAACACTCACTTAGCCAGTGTTCTAACAGAATACTAACTCAGCCTGTGTTCTAACAGAATGTGGATTCAGTTCAAAAATTACTAACTCAGTCTGTGTTCTAACAGAATGTGGACTCAGATTTTGTTCAAAAATTACTCAGTCTGTTTCTAACAGAATATGGTCTCAATCTATGTTTAAAGAATACTCACTCAGCCAGTATTTTACCAGAGTATGGACTCAGCCTGTGTTCTAACAGAATACTCACACAGCCTGTGTTCTAACAGAATATGGACTCAGTCTATATTTAAAGAATACTCACTCACCTCAGTATTCTAACAGAACACTCACGTAGCCTGTGTTCTAACAGAACACTAACTCAGCCTGCTTTCTAACAGAATGTGGATTCAGATCAAATATTACTAACGCAGTCTGTGTTCTAACAGAATGTGGACTCAGATATTGTTCAAAATTTACTCAGTCTGTGTTCTAACAGAATATGGACTCAGTCTATGTTTAAAGAATACTCACTCAGCCAATATTTTACCAGAGTGTGGACTCGGCCTGTGTTCTAACAGAATACTCACACAGCCTGTGTTCTAACAGAATATGGACTCAGTCTATATTTAAAGAATACTCACTCACCTCAGTATTCCTACAGAACACTCACGTAGCCAGTGTTCTAACAGAATACTAACTCAGCCTGTGTTCTAACAGAATGTGGATTCAGATCAAATATTACTAACTCAGTCAGTGTTCTAACAGAATGTGGACTCAGATTTTGTTCAAAAATTACTCAGTCTGTGTTCTAACAAAATATGGACTAAGTCTATGTTTAAAGAATACTCACTCAGCTCAGTGTTCTAACATAACACTCACTTAGCCTGTGTTCTAACAGAATGTGGTTTCAGATCAAAAATTACTAACTCAGTCTCTGTTCTAACAGAATGTGGACGCAGATTTTGCTCAAAAATTATTCAGCCTGTGTTCTAACAGAATGTGGATTCAGATCAAAAATTACTAACTCAGTCTGTGTTCTAACAGAATGTGGACTCAGATTTTGTTCAAAAATTACTCAGTCTGTTTCTAACAGAATATGGTCTCAATCTATGTTTAAAGAATACTCACTCAGCCAGTATTTTACCAGAGTATGGACTCAGCCTGTGTTCTAACAGAATACTCACACAGCCTGTGTTCTAACAGAATATGGACTCAGTCTATATTTAAAGAATACTCACTCACCTCAGTATTCTAACAGAACACTCACGTAGCCTGTGTTCTAACAGAACACTAACTCAGCCTTCTTTCTAACAGAATGTGGATTCAGATCAAATATTACTAACGCAGTCTGTGTTCTAACAGAATGTGGACTCAGTCTATGTTTAAAGAATACTCACTCAGCCAGTGTTCTACCAGAATATGGATTCAGACTATTTTCAAGAATACTCACTCAGCCTGTGTTCTAGCAGAACGCTCACTTAGCCTGTGTTCTAACAGAATGTGGACTCAGATATTGTTCAAAAATTACTAACTCAGTCTGTGTTCTAACAGAATTTGGACGCAGTCTCTGTTTAAAAAATACTCACTCACCTCAGTGTTCTAACAGAACACTCACGTAGCCTGTGTTCTAACAGAACACTAACTCAGCCTGTTTTCTAACAAAATGTGGATTCAGATCAAAAATTACTAACGCAGTCTGTGTTCTAACAGAATATGGACTTAGATTTTGTTCAAAAATTACTCAGTCTGTGTTCTAACAGAATATGGACTCAGTCTATGTTTAAAGAATACTCACTCAGCCAGTATTTTACCAGAGTATGGACTCAGCCTGTGTTCTAACAGAATACTCACACAGCCTGTGTTCTAACAGAATATGTACTCAGTCTATATTTAAAGAATACTCACTCACCTCAGTATACTAACAGAACACTCACGTAGCCAGTGTTCTAACAGAATACTAACTCAGCCTGTGTTCTAACAGAATGTGGACTCAGATTTTGTTCAAAAATTACTCAGTCTGTTTCTAACAGAATATGGAGTCAGTCTATGTTTAAAGAATACTCACTCAACCAGTATTTTACCAGAGTATGGACTCAGCCTGTGTTCTAACAGAATACTCACACAGCCTGTGTTCTAACAGAATATGGACTCAGTCTATATTTAAAGAATACTCACTCACCTCAGTTTTCTAACAGAACACTCACGTACCCTGTGTTCTAACAGAACACTAACTCAGCCTGTTTTCTAACAGAATGTGGATTCAGATCAAAAATTACTAACGCAGTCTGTGTTCTAACAGAATATGGACTTAGATTTTGTTCAAAAATTACTCAGTCTGTGTTCTAACAGAATATGGACTCAGTCTATGTTTAAAGAATACTCACTCAGCCAATATTTTACCAGAGTATGGACTCAGCCTGTGTTCTAACAGAATACTCACACAGCCTGTGTTCTAACAGAATATGTACTCAGTCTATATTTAAAGAATACTCACTCACCTCAGTATTCCAACAGAACACTCACGTAGCCAGTGTTCTAACAGAATACTAACTCAGCCTGTGTTCTAACAGAATGTGGATTCAGATCAAATATTACTAACTCAGTCTGTGTTCTAACAGAATGTGGATGCAGATTTTGCTCAAAATTTATTCAACCTGTGTTCTAACAGAATGTGGACTCAGATTTTGTTCAAAAATTACTCAGTCTGTTTCTAACAGAATATGGTCTCAATCTATGTTTAAAGAATACTCACTCAGCCAGTATTTTACCAGAGTATGGACTCAGCCTGTGTTCTAACAGAATACTCACACAGCCTGTGTTCTAACAGAATATGGACTCAGTCTATATTTAAAGAATACTCACTCACCTCAGTATTCTAACAGAACACTCACGTAGCCTGTGTTCTAACAGAACACTAACTCAGCCTGTTTTCTAACAGAATGTGGATTCAGATCAAAAATTACTACCGCAGTCTGTGTTCTAACGGAATATGGACTTAGATTTTGTTCAAAAATTACTCAGTCTGTGTTCTAACAGAATATGGAATCAGTCTATGTTTAAAATATACTCACTCAGCCAATATTTTACCAGAGTATGGACTCAGCCTGTGTTCTAACAGAATACTCACACAGCCTGTGTTCTAACAGAATATGGACTCAGTCTATATTTAAAGAATACTCACTCACCTCAGTATTCCAACAGAACACTCACGTAGCCAGTGTTCTAACAGAATACTAACTCAGCCTGTGTTCTAACAGAATGTGGATTCAGATCAAATATTACTAACTCAGTCTGTGTTCTAACAGAATGTGGACTCAGAATTTGTTCAAAAATTATTCAGCCTGTGTTCTAACAGAATGTGGATTCAGATCAAAAATTACTAACTCAGTCTGTGTTCTAACAGAATGTGGGTTCAGATCAAAAATTACTAACTCTGTCTGTGTTCTGAAGAATATGAACTCAGATTTTGTTCAAAAATTACTCAGTCTGTGTTCTAACAGAATATGGACTCAGTCTATATTTAAAGAATACTCACTCACCTCAGTATTCTAACAGAACACTCACGTAGCCAGTGTTCTAACAGAATACTAACTCAGCCTGTGTTCTAACAGAATGTGGATTCAGATCAAAAATTACAAACGCAGTCTGTGTTCTAACAGCATATGGACTTAGATTTTGTTCAAAAATTACTCAGTCTGTGTTCTAACAGAATATGGACTCAGTCTATGTTTAAAGAATACTCACTCAGCCAATATTTTACCAGAGTATGGACTCGGCCTGTGTACTAACAGAATACTCACACAGCCTGTGTTCTAACAGAATATGGACTCAGTCTATATTTAAAGAATACTCACTCACCTCAGTATTCCTACAGAACACTCACTTAGCCAGTGTTCTAACAGAATACTAACTCAGCCTGTGTTCTAACAGAATGTGGATTCAGTTCAAAAATTACTAACTCAGTCTGTGTTCTAACAGAATGTGGACTCAGATTTTGTTCAAAAATTACTCAGTCTGTTTCTAACAGAATATGGTCTCAATCTATGTTTAAAGAATACTCACTCAGCCAGTATTTTACCAGAGTATGGACTCAGCCTGTGTTCTAACAGAATACTCACACAGCCTGTGTTCTAACAGAATATGGACTCAGTCTATATTTAAAGAATACTCACTCACCTCAGTATTCTAACAGAACACTCACGTAGCCTGTGTTCTAACAGAACACTAACTCAGCCTGCTTTCTAACAGAATGTGGATTCAGATCAAATATTACTAACGCAGTCTGTGTTCTAACAGAATGTGGACTCAGATATTGTTCAAAATTTACTCAGTCTGTGTTCTAACAGAATATGGACTCAGTCTATGTTTAAAGAATACTCACTCAGCCAATATTTTACCAGAGTGTGGACTCGGCCTGTGTTCTAACAGAATACTCACACAGCCTGTGTTCTAACAGAATATGGACTCAGTCTATATTTAAAGAATACTCACTCACCTCAGTATTCCTACAGAACACTCACGTAGCCAGTGTTCTAACAGAATACTAACTCAGCCTGTGTTCTAACAGAATGTGGATTCAGATCAAATATTACTAACTCAGTCAGTGTTCTAACAGAATGTGGACTCAGATTTTCTTCAAAAATTACTCAGTCTGTGTTCTAACAAAATATGGACTAAGTCTATGTTTAAAGAATACTCACTCAGCTCAGTGTTCTAACATAACACTCACTTAGCCTGTGTTCTAACAGAATGTGGTTTCAGATCAAAAATTACTAACTCAGTCTCTGTTCTAACAGAATGTGGACTCAGATTTTGTTCAAAAATTACTCAGTCTGTGTTCTAACAGAATATGGACTCAGTCTATGTTTAAAGAATACTCACTCAGCCAGTGTTCTACCAGAATATGGATTCAGACTATTTTCAAGAATACTCACTCAGCCTGTGTTCTAGCAGAACGCTCACTTAGCCTGTGTTCTAACAGAATGTGGACTCAGATATTGTTCAAAAATTACTAACTCAGTCTGTGTTCTAACAGAATTTGGACGCAGTCTATGTTTAAAAAATACTCACTCACCTCAGTGTTCTAACAGAACACTCACGTAGCCTGTGTTCTAACAGAACACTAACTCAGCCTGTTTTCTAACAAAATGTGGATTCAGATCAAAAATTACTAACGCAGTCTGTGTTCTAACAGAATATGGACTTAGATTTTGTTCAAAAATTACTCAGTCTGTGTTCTAACAGAATATGGACTCAGTCTATGTTTAAAGAATACTCACTCAGCCAGTATTTTACCAGAGTATGGACTCAGCCTGTGTTCTAACAGAATACTCACACAGCCTGTTTTCTAACAGAATATGTACTCAGTCTATATTTAAAGAATACTCACTCACCTCAGTATTCTAACAGAACACTCACGTAGCCAGTGTTCTAACAGAATACTAACTCAGCCTGTGTTCTAACAGAATGTGGATTCAGATCCAAAATTACTAACTCAGTCTGTGTTCTAACAGAATGTGGACTCAGATTTTGTTCAAAAATTACTCAGTCTGTTTCTAACAGAATATGGTCTCAGTCTATGTTTAAAGAATACTCACTCAGCCAGTATTTTACCAGAGTATGGACTCAGCCTGTGTTCTAACAGAATACTCACACAGCCTGTGTTCTAACAGAATATGGACTCAGTCTATATTTAAAGAATACTCACTCACCTCAGTATTCTAACAGAACACTCACGTGGCCTGTGTTCTAACAGAACACTAACTCAGCCTGTTTTCTAACAGAATGTGGATTCAGATCAAAAATTACTAACGCAGTCTGTGTTCTAACAGAATATGGACTTAGATTTTGTTCAAAAATTACTCAGTCTGTGTTCTAACAGAATATGGACTCAGTCTATGTTTAAAGAATACTCACTCAGCCAATATTTTACCAGAGTATGGACTCAGCCTGTGTTCTAACAGAATACTCACACAGCCTGTGTTCTAACAGAATATGTACTCAGTCTATATTTAAAGAATACTCACTCACCTCAGTATTCCAACAGAACACTCACGTAGCCAGTGTTCTAACAGAATACTAACTCAGCCTGTGTTCTAACAGAATGTGGATTCAGATCAAATATTACTAACTCAGTCTGTGTTCTAACAGAATGTGGACGCAGATTTTGCTCAAAAATTATTCAGCCTGTGTTCTAACAGAATGTGGATTCAGATCAAAAATTACTAACTCAGTCTGTGTTCTAACAGAATGTGGACTCAGATTTTGTTCAAAAATTACTCAGTCTGTTTCTAACAGAATATGGTCTCAATCTATGTTTAAAGAATACTCACTCAGCCAGTATTTTACCAGAGTATGGACTCAGCCTGTGTTCTAACAGAATACTCACACAGCCTGTGTTCTAACAGAATATGGACTCAGTCTATATTTAAAGAATACTCACTCACCTCAGTATTCTAACAGAACACTCACGTAGCCTGTGTTCTAACAGAACACTAACTCAGCCTGCTTTCTAACAGAATGTGGATTCAGATCAAATATTACTAACGCAGTCTGTGTTCTAACAGAATGTGGACTCAGATATTGTTCAAAATTTACTCAGTCTGTGTTCTAACAGAATATGGACTCAGTCTATGTTTAAAGAATACTCACTCAGCCAATATTTTACCAGAGTATGGACTCGGCCTGTGTTCTAACAGAATACTCACACAGCCTGTGTTCTAACAGAATATGGACTCAGTCTATATTTAAAGAATACTCACTCACCTCAGTATTCCTACAGAACACTCACGTAGCCAGTGTTCTAACAGAATACTAACTCATCCTGTGTTCTAACAGAATGTGGATTCAGATCAAATATTACTAACTCAGTCAGTGTTCTAACAGAATGTGGACTCAGATATTGTTCAAAATTTACTCAGTCTGTGTTCTAACAGAATATGGACTAGTCTATGTTTAAAGAATACTCACTCAGCTCAGTGTTCTAACATAACACTCACTTAGCCTGTGTTATAACACAATGTGGTTTCAGATCAAAAATTACTAACTCAGTCTGTGTTCTAACAGAATGTGGACTCAGATTTTGTTCAGAAATTACTCAGTCTGTGTTCTAACAGAATATGGACTCAGTCTATGTTTAAAGAATACTCACTCAGCCAGTGTTCTACCAGAATATGGATTCAGACTATTTTCAAGAATACTCACTCAGCCTGTGTTCTAGCAGAACGCTCACTTAGCCTGTGTTCTAACAGAATGTGGACTCAGATATTGTTCAAAAATTACTAACTCAGTCTGTGTTCTAACAGAATTTGGACGCAGTCTCTGTTTAAAAAATACTCACTCACCTCAGTGTTCTAACAGAACACTCACGTAGCCTGTGTTCTAACAGAACACTAACTCAGCCTGTTTTCTAACAAAATGTGGATTCAGATCAAAAATTACTAACGCAGTCTGTGTTCTAACAGAATATGGACTTAGATTTTGTTCAAAAATTACTCAGTCTGTGTTCCAACAGAATATGGACTCAGTCTATGTTTAAAGAATACTCACTCAGCCAGTATTTTACCAGAGTATGGACTCAGCCTGTGTTCTAACAGAATACTCACACAGCCTGTGTTCTAACAGAATATGTACTCAGTCTATATTTAAAGAATACTCACTCACCTCAGTATTCTAACAGAACACTCACGTAGCCAGTGTTCTAACAGAATACTAACTCAGCCTGTGTTCTAACAGAATGTGGACTCAGATTTTGTTCAAAAATTACTCATTCTGTTTCTAACAGAATATGGTCTCAGTCTATGTTTAAAGAATACTCACTCAGCCAGTATTTTACCAGAGTATGGACTCAGCCTGTGTTCTAACAGAATACTCACACAGCCTGTGTTCTAACAGTACATGGACTCAGTCTATATTTAAAGAATACTCACTCACCTCAGTATTCTAACAGAACACTCACGTAGCCTGTGTTCTAACAGAACACTAACTCAGCCTGTTTTCTAACAGAATGTGGATTCAGATCAAAAATTACTAACGCAGTCTGTGTTCTAACAGAATATGGACTTAGATTTTGTTCAAAAATTACTCAGCCTGTGTTCTAACAGAATATGGACTCTGTCTATATTTAAAGAATACTCACTCACCTCAGTATTCCAACAGAACACTCACGTAGCCAGTGTTCTAACAGAATACTAACTCAGCCTGTGTTCTAACAGAATGTGGATTCAGATCAAATATTACTAACCCAGTCTGTGTTCTAACAGAATGTGGACTCAGATTTTGTTGAAAAATTATTCAGCCTGTTTTCTAACAGAATGTGGATTCAGATCAATAATTACTAACTCAGTCTGTGTTCTAACAGAATGTGGGTTCAGATCAAAAATTACTAACTCAGTCTGTGTTCTAACAGAATATGAACTGAGATTTTGTTCAAAAATTACTCAGTCTGTGTTCTAACAGAATATGGACTAAGTCTATGTTTAAAGAATACTCACTCAGCTCCGTGTTCTAACATAACACTCACTTAGCCTGTGTTCTAACAGAATGTGGTTTCAGATCAAAAATTACTAACTCAGTCTGTGTTCTAACAGAATGTGGACTCAGATTTTGTTCAAAAATTACTCAGTCTGTGTTCTAACAGAATATGGACTCAGTCTATGTTTAAAGAATACTCACTCAGCCAGTGTTCTACCAGAATATGGATTCAGACTATTTTCAAGAATACTCACTCAGCCTGTGTTCTAGCAGAATGCTCACTTAGCCTGTGTTCTAACAGAATGTGGACTCAGATATTGTTCAAAAATTACTAACTCAGTCTGTGTTCTAACAGAATTTGGACGCAGTCTCTGTTTAAAAAATACTCACTCACCTCAGTGTTCTAACAGAACAATCACGTAGCCTGTGTTCTAACAGAACACTAACTCAGCCTGTTTTCTAACAAAATGTGGATTCAGATCAAAAATTACTAACGCAGTCTGTGTTCTAACAGAGTATGGACTTAGATTTTGTTCAAAAATTACTCAGTCTGTGTTTTAACAGAATATGGACTCAGTCTATGTTTAAAGAATACTCACTCAGCCAATATTTTACCAGAGTATGGACTCAGCCTGTGTTCTAACAGAATACTCACACAGCCTGTGTTCTAACAGAATATGGACTCAGTCTATATTTAAAGAATACTGACTCACCTCAGTATTCTAACAGAACACTCACGTAGCCAGTGTTCTAACAGAATACTAACTCAGCCTGTGTTCTAACAGAATGTGGATTCAGATCAAATATTACTAACTCAGTCTGTGTTCTAACAGAATGTGGACGCAGATTTTGTTCAAAAATTATTCAGCCTGTGTTCTAACAGAATGTGGATTCAGATCAAAAATTACTAACTCAGTCTGTGTTCTAACAGAATATGGACTCAGTCTATGTTTAAAGAATACTCACTCAGCCAATATTTTACCAGAGTATGGACTCAGCCTGTGTTCTAACAGAATACTCACACAGCCTGTGTTCTAACAGAATATGTACTCAGTCTATATTTAAAGAATACTCACTCACCTCAGTATTCCAACAGAACACTCACGTAGCCAGTGTTCTAACAGAATACTAACTCAGCCTGTGTTCTAACAGAATGTGGATTCAGATCAAATATTACTAACTCAGTCTGTGTTCTAAAAGAATGTGGACGCAGATTTTGCTCAAAAATTATTCAGCCTGTGTTCTAACAGAATGTGGATTCAGATCAAAAATTACTAACTCAGTCTGTGTTCTAACAGAATGTGGACTCAGATTTTGTTCAAAAATTACTCAGTCTGTTTCTAACAGAATATGGTCTCAATCTATGTTTAAAGAATACTCACTCAGCCAGTATTTTACCAGAGTACGGACTCAGCCTGTGTTCTAACAGAATACTCACACAGCCTGTGTTCTAACAGAATATGGACTCAGTCTATATTTAAAGAATACTCACTCACCTCAGTATTCTAACAGAACACTCACGTAGCCTGTGTTCTAACAGAACACTAACTCAGCCTACTTTCTAACAGAATGTGGATTCAGATCAAATATTACTAACGCAGTCTGTGTTCTAACAGAATGTGGACTCAGATATTGTTCAAAATTTACTCAGTCTGTGTTCTAACAGAATATGGACTCAGTCTATGTTTAAAGAATACTCACTCAGCCAATATTTTACCAGAGTATGGACTCGGCCTGTGTTCTAACAGAATACTCACACAGCCTGTGTTCTAACAGAATATGGACTCAGTCTATATTTAAAGAATACTCACTCACCTCAGTATTCCTACAGAACACTCACGTAGCCAGTGTTCTAACAGAATACTAACTCAGCCTGTGTTCTAACAGAATGTGGATTCAGATCAAATATTACTAACTCAGTCAGTGTTCTAACAGAATGTGGACTCAGATATTGTTCAAAATTTACTCAGTCTGTGTTCTAACAGAATATGGACTAGTCTATGTTTAA
This sequence comes from Furipterus horrens, assembly GCF_987537825.1. Lineage (NCBI taxonomy): Eukaryota > Metazoa > Chordata > Mammalia > Chiroptera > Furipteridae > Furipterus > Furipterus horrens. The sequence continues at coordinate 38,442,413 of NW_028327181.1, read as the reverse complement.
AGAATACTCACTCAGCTCAGTGTTCTAACATAACACTCACTTAGCCTGTGTTATAACAGAATGTGGTTTCAGATCAAAAATTACTAACTCAGTCTGTGTTCTAACAGAATGTGGACTCAGATTTTGTTCAGAAATTACTCAGTCTGTGTTCTAACAGAATATGGACTCAGTCTATGTTTAAAGAATACTCACTCAGCCAGTGTTCTACCAGAATATGGATTCAGACTATTTTCAAGAATACTCACTCAGCCTGTGTTCTAGCAGAACGCTCACTTAGCCTGTGTTCTAACAGAATGTGGACTCAGATATTGTTCAAAAATTACTAACTCAGTCTGTGTTCTAACAGAATTTGGACGCAGTCTCTGTTTAAAAAATACTCACTCACCTCAGTGTTCTAACAGAACACTCACGTAGCCTGTGTTCTAACAGAACACTAACTCAGCCTGTTTTCTAACAAAATGTGGATTCAGATCAAAAATTACTAACGCAGTCTGTGTTCTAACAGAATATGGACTTAGATTTTGTTCAAAAATTACTCAGTCTGTGTTCCAACAGAATATGGACTCAGTCTATGTTTAAAGAATACTCACTCAGCCAGTATTTTACCAGAGTATGGACTCAGCCTGTGTTCTAACAGAATACTCACACAGCCTGTGTTCTAACAGAATATGTACTCAGTCTATATTTAAAGAATACTCACTCACCTCAGTATTCTAACAGAACACTCACGTAGCCAGTGTTCTAACAGAATACTAACTCAGCCTGTGTTCTAACAGAATGTGGACTCAGATTTTGTTCAAAAATTACTCATTCTGTTTCTAACAGAATATGGTCTCAGTCTATGTTTAAAGAATACTCACTCAGCCAGTATTTTACCAGAGTATGGACTCAGCCTGTGTTCTAACAGAATACTCACACAGCCTGTGTTCTAACAGTACATGGACTCAGTCTATATTTAAAGAATACTCACTCACCTCAGTATTCTAACAGAACACTCACGTAGCCTGTGTTCTAACAGAACACTAACTCAGCCTGTTTTCTAACAGAATGTGGATTCAGATCAAAAATTACTAACGCAGCCTGTGTTCTAACAGAATATGGACTTAGATTTTGTTCAAAAATTACTCAGCCTGTGTTCTAACAGAATATGGACTCTGTCTATATTTAAAGAATACTCACTCACCTCAGTATTCCAACAGAACACTCACGTAGCAAGTGTTCTAACAGAATACTAACTCAGCCTGTGTTCTAACAGAATGTGGATTCAGATCAAATATTACTAACCCAGTCTGTGTTCTAACAGAATGTGGACTCAGATTTTGTTGAAAAATTATTCAGCCTGTTTTCTAACAGAATGTGGATTCAGATCAATAATTACTAACTCAGTCTGTGTTCTAACAGAATGTGGGTTCAGATCAAAAATTACTAACTCAGTCTGTGTTCTAACAGAATATGAACTGAGATTTTGTTCAAAAATTACTCAGTCTGTGTTCTAACAGAATATGGACTAAGTCTATGTTTAAAGAATACTCACTCAGCTCAGTGTTCTAACATAACACTCACTTAGCCTGTGTTCTAACAGAATGTGGTTTCAGATCAAAAATTACTAACTCAGTCTGTGTTCTAACAGAATGTGGACTCAGATTTTGTTCAAAAATTACTCAGTCTGTGTTCTAACAGAATATGGACTCAGTCTATGTTTAAAGAATACTCACTCAGCCAGTGTTCTACCAGAATATGGATTCAGACTATTTTCAAGAATACTCACTCAGCCTGTGTTCTAGCAGAATGCTCACTTAGCCTGTGTTCTAACAGAATGTGGACTCAGATATTGTTCAAAAATTACTAACTCAGTCTGTGTTCTAACCGAATTTGGACGCAGTCTCTGTTTAAAAAATACTCACTCACCTCAGTGTTCTAACAGAACAATCACGTAGCCTGTGTTCTAACAGAACACTAACTCAGCCTGTTTTCTAACAAAATGTGGATTCAGATCAAAAATTACTAACGCAGTCTGTGTTCTAACAGAGTATGGACTTAGATTTTGTTCAAAAATTACTCAGTCTGTGTTTTAACAGAATATGGACTCAGTCTATGTTTAAAGAATACTCACTCAGCCAATATTTTACCAGAGTATGGACTCAGCCTGTGTTCTAACAGAATACTCACACAGCCTGTGTTCTAACAGAATATGGACTCAGTCTATATTTAAAGAATACTGACTCACCTCAGTATTCTAACAGAACACTCACGTAGCCAGTGTTCTAACAGAATACTAACTCAGCCTGTGTTCTAACAGAATGTGGATTCAGATCAAATATTACTAACTCAGTCTGTGTTCTAACAGAATGTGGACGCAGATTTTGTTCAAAAATTATTCAGCTTGTGTTCTAACAGAATGTGGATTCAGATCAAAAATTACTAACTCAGTCTGTGTTCTAACAGAATATGGACTCAGTCTATGTTTAAAGAATACTCACTCAGCCAATATTTTACCAGAGTATGGACTCAGCCTGTGTTCTAACAGAATACTCACACAGCCTGTGTTCTAACAGAATATGTACTCAGTCTATATTTAAAGAATACTCACTCACCTCAGTATTCCAACAGAACACTCACGTAGCCAGTGTTCTAACAGAATACTAACTCAGCCTGTGTTCTAACAGAATGTGGACGCAGATTTTGCTCAAAAATTATTCAGCCTGTGTTCTAACAGAATGTGGATTCAGATCAAAAATTACTAACTCAGTCTGTGTTCTAACAGAATGTGGACTCAGATTTTGTTCAAAAATTACTCAGTCTGTTTCTAACAGAATATGGTCTCAATCTATGTTTAAAGAATACTCACTCAGCCAGTATTTTACCAGAGTACGGACTCAGCCTGTGTTCTAACAGAATACTCACACAGCCTGTGTTCTAACAGAATATGGACTCAGTCTATATTTAAAGAATACTCACTCACCTCAGTATTCTAACAGAACACTCACGTAGCCTGTGTTCTAACAGAACACTAACTCAGCCTACTTTCTAACAGAATGTGGATTCAGATCAAATATTACTAACGCAGTCTGTGTTCTAACAGAATGTGGACTCAGATATTGTTCAAAATTTACTCAGTCTGTGTTCTAACAGAATATGGACTCAGTCTATGTTTAAAGAATACTCACTCAGCCAATATTTTACCAGAGTATGGACTCGGCCTGTGTTCTAACAGAATACTCACACAGCCTGTGTTCTAACAGAATATGGACTCAGTCTATATTTAAAGAATACTCACTCACCTCAGTATTCCTACAGAACACTCACGTAGCCAGTGTTCTAACAGAATACTAACTCAGCCTGTGTTCTAACAGAATGTGGATTCAGATCAAATATTACTAACTCAGTCAGTGTTCTAACAGAATGTGGACTCAGATATTGTTCAAAATTTACTCAGTCTGTGTTCTAACAGAATATGGACTAGTCTATGTTTAAAGAATACTCACTCAGCTCAGTGTTCTAACATAACACTCACTTAGCCTGTGTTATAACAGAATGTGGTTTCAGATCAAAAATTACTAACTCAGTCTGTGTTCTAACAGAATGTGGACTCAGATTTTGTTCAGAAATTACTCAGTCTGTGTTCTAACAGAATATGGACTCAGTCTATGTTTAAAGAATACTCACTCAGCCAGTGTTCTACCAGAATATGGATTCAGACTATTTTCAAGAATACTCACTCAGCCTGTGTTCTAGCAGAACGCTCACTTAGCCTGTGTTCTAACAGAATGTGGACTCAGATATTGTTCAAAAATTACTAACTCAGTCTGTGTTCTAACAGAATTTGGACGCAGTCTCTGTTTAAAAAATACTCACTCACCTCAGTGTTCTAACAGAACACTCACGTAGCCTGTGTTCTAACAGAACACTAACTCAGCCTGTTTTCTAACAAAATGTGGATTCAGATCAAAAATTACTAACGCAGTCTGTGTTCTAACAGAATATGGACTTAGATTTTGTTCAAAAATTACTCAGTCTGTGTTCCAACAGAATATGGACTCAGTCTATGTTTAAAGAATACTCACTCAGCCAGTATTTTACCAGAGTATGGACTCAGCCTGTGTTCTAACAGAATACTCACACAGCCTGTGTTCTAACAGAATATGTACTCAGTCTATATTTAAAGAATACTCACTCACCTCAGTATTCTAACAGAACACTCACGTAGCCAGTGTTCTAACAGAATACTAACTCAGCCTGTGTTCTAACAGAATGTGGACTCAGATTTTGTTCAAAAATTACTCATTCTGTTTCTAACAGAATATGGTCTCAGTCTATGTTTAAAGAATACTCACTCAGCCAGTATTTTACCAGAGTATGGACTCGGCCTGTGTTCTAACAGAATACTCACACAGCCTGTGTTCTAACAGTACATGGACTCAGTCTATATTTAAAGAATACTCACTCACCTCAATATTCTAACAGAACACTCACGTAGCCTGTGTTCTAACAGAACACGAACTCAGCCTGTTTTCTAAGAGAATGTGGATTCAGATCAAAAATTACTAACGCAGTCTGTGTTCTAACAGAATATGGACTTAGATTTTGTTCAAAAATTACTCAGCCTGTGTTCTAACAGAATATGGACTGTGTCTATATTTAAAGAATACTCACTCACCTCAGTATTCCAACAGAACACTCACGTAGCCAGTGTTCTAACAGAATACTAACTCAGCCTGTGTTCTAACAGAATGTGGATTCAGATCAAATATTACTAACCCAGTCTGTGTTCTAACATAATGTGGACTCAGATTTTGTTGAAAAATTATTCAGCCTGTTTTCTAACAGAATGTGGATTCAGATCAATAATTACTAACTCAGTCTGTGTTCTAACAGAATGTGGGTTCAGATCAAAAATTACTAACTCAGTCTGTGTTCTAACAGAATATGAACTGAGATTTTGTTCAAAAATTACTCAGTCTGTGTTCTAACAGAATATGGACTAAGTCTATGTTTAAAGAATACTCACTCAGCTCAGTGTTCTAACATAACACTCACTTAGCCTGTGTTCTAACAGAATGTGGTTTCAGATCAAAAATTACTAACTCAGTCTGTGTTCTAACAGAATGTGGACTCAGATTTTGTTCAAAAATTACTCAGTCTGTTTCTAACAGAATATGGTCTCAATCTATGTTTAAAGAATACTCACTCAGCCAGTATTTTACCAGAGTATGGACTCGGCCTGTGTTCTAACAGAATACTAACTCAGCCTGTGTTCTAACAGAATGTGGACTCAGATTTTGTTCAAAAATTACTCATTCTGTTTCTAACAGAATATGGTCTCAGTCTACGTTTAAAGAATACTCACTCAGCCAGTATTTTACCAGAGTATGGACTCGGCCTGTGTTCTAACAGAATACTCACACAGCATGTGTTCTAACAGTACATGGACTCAGTCTATATTTAAAGAATACTCACTCACCTCAGTATTCTAACAGAACATTCACGTAGCCTGTGTTCTAACAGAACACTAACTCAGCCTGTTTTCTAAGAGAATGTGGATTCAGATCAAAAATTACTAACGCAGTCTGTGTTCTAACAGAATATGGACTTAGATTTTGTTCAAAAATTACTCAGCCTGTGTTCTAACAGAATATGGACTGTGTCTATATTTAAAGAATACTCACTCACCTCAGTATTCCAACAGAACACTCACGTAGCCAGTGTTCTAACAGAATACTAACTCAGCCTGTGTTCTAACAGAATGTGGACTCAGATTTTGTTCAAAAATTACTCATTCTGTTTCTAACAGAATATGGTCTCAGTCTACGTTTAAAGAATACTCACTCAGCCAGTATTTTACCAGAGTATGGACTCGGCCTGTGTTCTAACAGAATACTCACACAGCATGTGTTCTAACAGTACATGGACTCAGTCTATATTTAAAGAATACTCACTCACCTCAGTATTCTAACAGAACATTCACGTAGCCTGTGTTCTAACAGAACACTAACTCAGCCTGTTTTCTAAGAGAATGTGGATTCAGATCAAAAATTACTAACGCAGTCTGTGTTCTAACAGAATATGGACTTAGATTTTGTTCAAAAATTACTCAGCCTGTGTTCTAACAGAATATGGACTGTGTCTATATTTAAAGAATACTCACTCACCTCAGTATTCCAACAGAACACTCACGTAGCCAGTGTTCTAACAGAATACTAACTCAGCCTGTGTTCTAACAGAATGTGGACTCAGATTTTGTTCAAAAATTACTCATTCTGTTTCTAACAGAATATGGTCTCAGTCTATGTTTAAAGAATACTCACTCAGCCAGTATTTTACCAGAGTATGGACTCAGCCTGTGTTCTAACAGAATACTCACACAGCCTGTGTTCTAACAGTACATGGACTCAGTCTATATTTAAAGAATACTCACTCACCTCAGTATTCTAACAGAACACTCACGTAGCCTGTGTTCTAACAGAACACTAACTCAGCCTGTTTTCTAACAGAATGTGGATTCAGATCAAAAATTACTAACGCAGCCTGTGTTCTAACAGAATATGGACTTAGATTTTGTTCAAAAATTACTCAGCCTGTGTTCTAACAGAATATGGACTCTGTCTATATTTAAAGAATACTCACTCACCTCAGTATTCCAACAGAACACTCACGTAGCAAGTGTTCTAACAGAATACTAACTCAGCCTGTGTTCTAACAGAATGTGGATTCAGATCAAATATTACTAACCCAGTCTGTGTTCTAACAGAATGTGGACTCAGATTTTGTTGAAAAATTATTCAGCCTGTTTTCTAACAGAATGTGGATTCAGATCAATAATTACTAACTCAGTCTGTGTTCTAACAGAATGTGGGTTCAGATCAAAAATTACTAACTCAGTCTGTGTTCTAACAGAATATGAACTGAGATTTTGTTCAAAAATTACTCAGTCTGTGTTCTAACAGAATATGGACTAAGTCTATGTTTAAAGAATACTCACTCAGCTCAGTGTTCTAACATAACACTCACTTAGCCTGTGTTCTAACAGAATGTGGTTTCAGATCAAAAATTACTAACTCAGTCTGTGTTCTAACAGAATGTGGACTCAGATTTTGTTCAAAAATTACTCAGTCTGTGTTCTAACAGAATATGGACTCAGTCTATGTTTAAAGAATACTCACTCAGCCAGTGTTCTACCAGAATATGGATTCAGACTATTTTCAAGAATACTCACTCAGCCTGTGTTCTAGCAGAATGCTCACTTAGCCTGTGTTCTAACAGAATGTGGACTCAGATATTGTTCAAAAATTACTAACTCAGTCTGTGTTCTAACAGAATTTGGACGCAGTCTCTGTTTAAAAAATACTCACTCACCTCAGTGTTCTAACAGAACAATCACGTAGCCTGTGTTCTAACAGAACACTAACTCAGCCTGTTTTCTAACAAAATGTGGATTCAGATCAAAAATTACTAACGCAGTCTGTGTTCTAACAGAGTATGGACTTAGATTTTGTTCAAAAATTACTCAGTCTGTGTTTTAACAGAATATGGACTCAGTCTATGTTTAAAGAATACTCACTCAGCCAATATTTTACCAGAGTATGGACTCAGCCTGTGTTCTAACAGAATACTCACACAGCCTGTGTTCTAACAGAATATGGACTCAGTCTATATTTAAAGAATACTGACTCACCTCAGTATTCTAACAGAACACTCAAGTAGCCAGTGTTCTAACAGAATACTAACTCAGCCTGTGTTCTAACAGAATGTGGATTCAGATCAAATATTACTAACTCAGTCAGTGTTCTAACAGAATGTGGACTCAGATATTGTTCAAAATTTACTCAGTCTGTGTTCTAACAGAATATGGACTAGTCTATGTTTAAAGAATACTCACTCAGCTCAGTGTTCTAACATAACACTCACTTAGCCTGTGTTATAACAGAATGTGGTTTCAGATCAAAAATTACTAACTCAGTCTGTGTTCTAACAGAATGTGGACTCAGATTTTGTTCAGAAATTACTCAGTCTGTGTTCTAACAGAATATGGACTCAGTCTATGTTTAAAGAATACTCACTCAGCCAGTGTTCTACCAGAATATGGATTCAGACTATTTTCAAGAATACTCACTCAGCCTGTGTTCTAGCAGAACGCTCACTTAGCCTGTGTTCTAACAGAATGTGGACTCAGATATTGTTCAAAAATTACTAACTCAGTCTGTGTTCTAACAGAATTTGGACGCAGTCTCTGTTTAAAAAATACTCACTCACCTCAGTGTTCTAACAGAACACTCACGTAGCCTGTGTTCTAACAGAACACTAACTCAGCCTGTTTTCTAACAAAATGTGGATTCAGATCAAAAATTACTAACGCAGTCTGTGTTCTAACAGAATATGGACTTAGATTTTGTTCAAAAATTACTCAGTCTGTGTTCCAACAGAATATGGACTCAGTCTATGTTTAAAGAATACTCACTCAGCCAGTATTTTACCAGAGTATGGACTCAGCCTGTGTTCTAACAGAATACTCACACAGCCTGTGTTCTAACAGAATATGTACTCAGTCTATATTTAAAGAATACTCACTCACCTCAGTATTCTAACAGAACACTCACGTAGCCAGTGTTCTAACAGAATACTAACTCAGCCTGTGTTCTAACAGAATGTGGACTCAGATTTTGTTCAAAAATTACTCATTCTGTTTCTAACAGAATATGGTCTCAGTCTATGTTTAAAGAATACTCACTCAGCCAGTATTTTACCAGAGTATGGACTCGGCCTGTGTTCTAACAGAATACTCACACAGCCTGTGTTCTAACAGTACATGGACTCAGTCTATATTTAAAGAATACTCACTCACCTCAGTATTCTAACAGAACATTCACGTAGCCTGTGTTCTAACAGAACACTAACTCAGCCTGTTTTCTAAGAGAATGTGGATTCAGATCAAAAATTACTAACGCAGTCTGTGTTCTAACAGAATATGGACTTAGATTTTGTTCAAAAATTACTCAGCCTGTGTTCTAACAGAATATGGACTGTGTCTATATTTAAAGAATACTCACTCACCTCAGTATTCCAACAGAACACTCACGTAGCCAGTGTTCTAACAGAATACTAACTCAGCCTGTGTTCTAACAGAATGTGGACTCAGATTTTGTTCAAAAATTACTCATTCTGTTTCTAACAGAATATGGTCTCAGTCTATGTTTAAAGAATACTCACTCAGCCAGTATTTTACCAGAGTATGGACTCAGCCTGTGTTCTAACAGAATACTCACACAGCCTGTGTTCTAACAGTACATGGACTCAGTCTATATTTAAAGAATACTCACTCACCTCAGTATTCTAACAGAACACTCACGTAGCCTGTGTTCTAACAGAACACTAACTCAGCCTGTTTTCTAACAGAATGTGGATTCAGATCAAAAATTACTAACGCAGCCTGTGTTCTAACAGAATATGGACTTAGATTTTGTTCAAAAATTACTCAGCCTGTGTTCTAACAGAATATGGACTCTGTCTATATTTAAAGAATACTCACTCACCTCAGTATTCCAACAGAACACTCACGTAGCAAGTGTTCTAACAGAATACTAACTCAGCCTGTGTTCTAACAGAATGTGGATTCAGATCAAATATTACTAACCCAGTCTGTGTTCTAACAGAATGTGGACTCAGATTTTGTTGAAAAATTATTCAGCCTGTTTTCTAACAGAATGTGGATTCAGATCAATAATTACTAACTCAGTCTGTGTTCTAACAGAATGTGGGTTCAGATCAAAAATTACTAACTCAGTCTGTGTTCTAACAGAATATGAACTGAGATTTTGTTCAAAAATTACTCAGTCTGTGTTCTAACAGAATATGGACTAAGTCTATGTTTAAAGAATACTCACTCAGCTCAGTGTTCTAACATAACACTCACTTAGCCTGTGTTCTAACAGAATGTGGTTTCAGATCAAAAATTACTAACTCAGTCTGTGTTCTAACAGAATGTGGACTCAGATTTTGTTCAAAAATTACTCAGTCTGTGTTCTAACAGAATATGGACTCAGTCTATGTTTAAAGAATACTCACTCAGCCAGTGTTCTACCAGAATATGGATTCAGACTATTTTCAAGAATACTCACTCAGCCTGTGTTCTAGCAGAATGCTCACTTAGCCTGTGTTCTAACAGAATGTGGACTCAGATATTGTTCAAAAATTACTAACTCAGTCTGTGTTCTAACAGAATTTGGACGCAGTCTCTGTTTAAAAAATACTCACTCACCTCAGTGTTCTAACAGAACAATCACGTAGCCTGTGTTCTAACAGAACACTAACTCAGCCTGTTTTCTAACAAAATGTGGATTCAGATCAAAAATTACTAACGCAGTCTGTGTTCTAACAGAGTATGGACTTAGATTTTGTTCAAAAATTACTCAGTCTGTGTTTTAACAGAATATGGACTCAGTCTATGTTTAAAGAATACTCACTCAGCCAATATTTTACCAGAGTATGGACTCAGCCTGTGTTCTAACAGAATACTCACACAGCCTGTGTTCTAACAGAATATGGACTCAGTCTATATTTAAAGAATACTGACTCACCTCAGTATTCTAACAGAACACTCACGTAGCCAGTGTTCTAACAGAATACTAACTCAGCCTGTGTTCTAACAGAATGTGGATTCAGATCAAATATTACTAACTCAGTCTGTGTTCTAACAGAATGTGGACGCAGATTTTGTTCAAAAATTATTCAGCCTGTGTTCTAACAGAATGTGGATTCAGATCAAAAATTACTAACTCAGTCTGTGTTCTAACAGAATATGGACTCAGTCTATGTTTAAAGAATACTCACTCAGCCAATATTTTACCAGAGTATGGACTCAGCCTGTGTTCTAACAGAATACTCACACAGCCTGTGTTCTAACAGAATATGTACTCAGTCTATATTTAAAGAATACTCACTCACCTCAGTATTCCAACAGAACACTCACGTAGCCAGTGTTCTAACAGAATACTAACTCAGCCTGTGTTCTAACAGAATGTGGATTCAGATCAAATATTACTAACTCAGTCTGTGTTCTAACAGAATGTGGACGCAGATTTTGCTCAAAAATTATTCAGCCTGTGTTCTAACAGAATGTGGATTCAGATCAAAAATTACTAACTCAGTCTGTGTTCTAACAGAATGTGGACTCAGATTTTGTTCAAAAATTACTCAGTCTGTTTCTAACAGAATATGGTCTCAATCTATGTTTAAAGAATACTCACTCAGCCAGTATTTTACCAGAGTACGGACTCAGCCTGTGTTCTAACAGAATACTCACACAGCCTGTGTTCTAACAGAATATGGACTCAGTCTATATTTAAAGAATACTCACTCACCTCAGTATTCTAACAGAACACTCACGTAGCCTGTGTTCTAACAGAACACTAACTCAGCCTACTTTCTAACAGAATGTGGATTCAGATCAAATATTACTAACGCAGTCTGTGTTCTAACAGAATGTGGACTCAGATATTGTTCAAAATTTACTCAGTCTGTGTTCTAACAGAATATGGACTCAGTCTATGTTTAAAGAATACTCACTCAGCCAATATTTTACCAGAGTATGGACTCGGCCTGTGTTCTAACAGAATACTCACACAGCCTGTGTTCTAACAGAATATGGACTCAGTCTATATTTAAAGAATACTCACTCACCTCAGTATTCCTACAGAACACTCACGTAGCCAGTGTTCTAACAGAATACTAACTCAGCCTGTGTTCTAACAGAATGTGGATTCAGATCAAATATTACTAACTCAGTCAGTGTTCTAACAGAATGTGGACTCAGATATTGTTCAAAATTTACTCAGTCTGTGTTCTAACAGAATATGGACTAGTCTATGTTTAAAGAATACTCACTCAGCTCAGTGTTCTAACATAACACTCACTTAGCCTGTGTTATAACAGAATGTGGTTTCAGATCAAAAATTACTAACTCAGTCTGTGTTCTAACAGAATGTGGACTCAGATTTTGTTCAGAAATTACTCAGTCTGTGTTCTAACAGAATATGGACTCAGTCTATGTTTAAAGAATACTCACTCAGCCAGTGTTCTACCAGAATATGGATTCAGACTATTTTCAAGAATACTCACTCAGCCTGTGTTCTAGCAGAACGCTCACTTAGCCTGTGTTCTAACAGAATGTGGACTCAGATATTGTTCAAAAATTACTAACTCAGTCTGTGTTCTAACAGAATTTGGACGCAGTCTCTGTTTAAAAAATACTCACTCACCTCAGTGTTCTAACAGAACACTCACGTAGCCTGTGTTCTAACAGAACACTAACTCAGCCTGTTTTCTAACAAAATGTGGATTCAGATCAAAAATTACTAACGCAGTCTGTGTTCTAACAGAATATGGACTTAGATTTTGTTCAAAAATTACTCAGTCTGTGTTCCAACAGAATATGGACTCAGTCTATGTTTAAAGAATACTCACTCAGCCAGTATTTTACCAGAGTATGGACTCAGCCTGTGTTCTAACAGAATACTCACACAGCCTGTGTTCTAACAGAATATGTACTCAGTCTATATTTAAAGAATACTCACTCACCTCAGTATTCTAACAGAACACTCACGTAGCCAGTGTTCTAACAGAATACTAACTCAGCCTGTGTTCTAACAGAATGTGGACTCAGATTTTGTTCAAAAATTACTCATTCTGTTTCTAACAGAATATGGTCTCAGTCTATGTTTAAAGAATACTCACTCAGCCAGTATTTTACCAGAGTATGGACTCGGCCTGTGTTCTAACAGAATACTCACACAGCCTGTGTTCTAACAGTACATGGACTCAGTCTATATTTAAAGAATACTCACTCACCTCAGTATTCTAACAGAACATTCACGTAGCCTGTGTTCTAACAGAACACTAACTCAGCCTGTTTTCTAAGAGAATGTGGATTCAGATCAAAAATTACTAACGCAGTCTGTGTTCTAACAGAATATGGACTTAGATTTTGTTCAAAAATTACTCAGCCTGTGTTCTAACAGAATATGGACTGTGTCTATATTTAAAGAATACTCACTCACCTCAGTATTCCAACAGAACACTCACGTAGCCAGTGTTCTAACAGAATACTAACTCAGCCTGTGTTCTAACAGAATGTGGACTCAGATTTTGTTCAAAAATTACTCATTCTGTTTCTAACAGAATATGGTCTCAGTCTATGTTTAAAGAATACTCACTCAGCCAGTATTTTACCAGAGTATGGACTCAGCCTGTGTTCTAACAGAATACTCACACAGCCTGTGTTCTAACAGTACATGGACTCAGTCTATATTTAAAGAATACTCACTCACCTCAGTATTCTAACAGAACACTCACGTAGCCTGTGTTCTAACAGAACACTAACTCAGCCTGTTTTCTAACAGAATGTGGATTCAGATCAAAAATTACTAACGCAGCCTGTGTTCTAACAGAATATGGACTTAGATTTTGTTCAAAAATTACTCAGCCTGTGTTCTAACAGAATATGGACTCTGTCTATATTTAAAGAATACTCACTCACCTCAGTATTCCAACAGAACACTCACGTAGCAAGTGTTCTAACAGAATACTAACTCAGCCTGTGTTCTAACAGAATGTGGATTCAGATCAAATATTACTAACCCAGTCTGTGTTCTAACAGAATGTGGACTCAGATTTTGTTGAAAAATTATTCAGCCTGTTTTCTAACAGAATGTGGATTCAGATCAATAATTACTAACTCAGTCTGTGTTCTAACAGAATGTGGGTTCAGATCAAAAATTACTAACTCAGTCTGTGTTCTAACAGAATATGAACTGAGATTTTGTTCAAAAATTACTCAGTCTGTGTTCTAACAGAATATGGACTAAGTCTATGTTTAAAGAATACTCACTCAGCTCAGTGTTCTAACATAACACTCACTTAGCCTGTGTTCTAACAGAATGTGGTTTCAGATCAAAAATTACTAACTCAGTCTGTGTTCTAACAGAATGTGGACTCAGATTTTGTTCAAAAATTACTCAGTCTGTGTTCTAACAGAATATGGACTCAGTCTATGTTTAAAGAATACTCACTCAGCCAGTGTTCTACCAGAATATGGATTCAGACTATTTTCAAGAATACTCACTCAGCCTGTGTTCTAGCAGAATGCTCACTTAGCCTGTGTTCTAACAGAATGTGGACTCAGATATTGTTCAAAAATTACTAACTCAGTCTGTGTTCTAACCGAATTTGGACGCAGTCTCTGTTTAAAAAATACTCACTCACCTCAGTGTTCTAACAGAACAATCACGTAGCCTGTGTTCTAACAGAACACTAACTCAGCCTGTTTTCTAACAAAATGTGGATTCAGATCAAAAATTACTAACGCAGTCTGTGTTCTAACAGAGTATGGACTTAGATTTTGTTCAAAAATTACTCAGTCTGTGTTTTAACAGAATATGGACTCAGTCTATGTTTAAAGAATACTCACTCAGCCAATATTTTACCAGAGTATGGACTCAGCCTGTGTTCTAACAGAATACTCACACAGCCTGTGTTCTAACAGAATATGGACTCAGTCTATATTTAAAGAATACTGACTCACCTCAGTATTCTAACAGAACACTCACGTAGCCAGTGTTCTAACAGAATACTAACTCAGCCTGTGTTCTAACAGAATGTGGATTCAGATCAAATATTACTAACTCAGTCTGTGTTCTAACAGAATGTGGACGCAGATTTTGTTCAAAAATTATTCAGCTTGTGTTCTAACAGAATGTGGATTCAGATCAAAAATTACTAACTCAGTCTGTGTTCTAACAGAATATGGACTCAGTCTATGTTTAAAGAATACTCACTCAGCCAATATTTTACCAGAGTATGGACTCAGCCTGTGTTCTAACAGAATACTCACACAGCCTGTGTTCTAACAGAATATGTACTCAGTCTATATTTAAAGAATACTCACTCACCTCAGTATTCCAACAGAACACTCACGTAGCCAGTGTTCTAACAGAATACTAACTCAGCCTGTGTTCTAACAGAATGTGGATTCAGATCAAATATTACTAACTCAGTCTGTGTTCTAAAAGAATGTGGACGCAGATTTTGCTCAAAAATTATTCAGCCTGTGTTCTAACAGAATGTGGATTCAGATCAAAAATTACTAACTCAGTCTGTGTTCTAACAGAATGTGGACTCAGATTTTGTTCAAAAATTACTCAGTCTGTTTCTAACAGAATATGGTCTCAATCTATGTTTAAAGAATACTCACTCAGCCAGTATTTTACCAGAGTACGGACTCAGCCTGTGTTCTAACAGAATACTCACACAGCCTGTGTTCTAACAGAATATGGACTCAGTCTATATTTAAAGAATACTCACTCACCTCAGTATTCTAACAGAACACTCACGTAGCCTGTGTTCTAACAGAACACTAACTCAGCCTACTTTCTAACAGAATGTGGATTCAGATCAAATATTACTAACGCAGTCTGTGTTCTAACAGAATGTGGACTCAGATATTGTTCAAAATTTACTCAGTCTGTGTTCTAACAGAATATGGACTCAGTCTATGTTTAAAGAATACTCACTCAGCCAATATTTTACCAGAGTATGGACTCGGCCTGTGTTCTAACAGAATACTCACACAGCCTGTGTTCTAACAGAATATGGACTCAGTCTATATTTAAAGAATACTCACTCACCTCAGTATTCCTACAGAACACTCACGTAGCCAGTGTTCTAACAGAATACTAACTCAGCCTGTGTTCTAACAGAATGTGGATTCAGATCAAATATTACTAACTCAGTCAGTGTTCTAACAGAATGTGGACTCAGATATTGTTCAAAATTTACTCAGTCTGTGTTCTAACAGAATATGGACTAGTCTATGTTTAAAGAATACTCACTCAGCTCAGTGTTCTAACATAACACTCACTTAGCCTGTGTTATAACAGAATGTGGTTTCAGATCAAAAATTACTAACTCAGTCTGTGTTCTAACAGAATGTGGACTCAGATTTTGTTCAGAAATTACTCAGTCTGTGTTCTAACAGAATATGGACTCAGTCTATGTTTAAAGAATACTCACTCAGCCAGTGTTCTACCAGAATATGGATTCAGACTATTTTCAAGAATACTCACTCAGCCTGTGTTCTAGCAGAACGCTCACTTAGCCTGTGTTCTAACAGAATGTGGACTCAGATATTGTTCAAAAATTACTAACTCAGTCTGTGTTCTAACAGAATTTGGACGCAGTCTCTGTTTAAAAAATACTCACTCACCTCAGTGTTCTAACAGAACACTCACGTAGCCTGTGTTCTAACAGAACACTAACTCAGCCTGTTTTCTAACAAAATGTGGATTCAGATCAAAAATTACTAACGCAGTCTGTGTTCTAACAGAATATGGACTTAGATTTTGTTCAAAAATTACTCAGTCTGTGTTCCAACAGAATATGGACTCAGTCTATGTTTAAAGAATACTCACTCAGCCAGTATTTTACCAGAGTATGGACTCAGCCTGTGTTCTAACAGAATACTCACACAGCCTGTGTTCTAACAGAATATGTACTCAGTCTATATTTAAAGAATACTCACTCACCTCAGTATTCTAACAGAACACTCACGTAGCCAGTGTTCTAACAGAATACTAACTCAGCCTGTGTTCTAACAGAATGTGGACTCAGATTTTGTTCAAAAATTACTCATTCTGTTTCTAACAGAATATGGTCTCAGTCTATGTTTAAAGAATACTCACTCAGCCAGTATTTTACCAGAGTATGGACTCGGCCTGTGTTCTAACAGAATACTCACACAGCCTGTGTTCTAACAGTACATGGACTCAGTCTATATTTAAAGAATACTCACTCACCTCAATATTCTAACAGAACACTCACGTAGCCTGTGTTCTAACAGAACACGAACTCAGCCTGTTTTCTAAGAGAATGTGGATTCAGATCAAAAATTACTAACGCAGTCTGTGTTCTAACAGAATATGGACTTAGATTTTGTTCAAAAATTACTCAGCCTGTGTTCTAACAGAATATGGACTGTGTCTATATTTAAAGAATACTCACTCACCTCAGTATTCCAACAGAACACTCACGTAGCCAGTGTTCTAACAGAATACTAACTCAGCCTGTGTTCTAACAGAATGTGGATTCAGATCAAATATTACTAACCCAGTCTGTGTTCTAACATAATGTGGACTCAGATTTTGTTGAAAAATTATTCAGCCTGTTTTCTAACAGAATGTGGATTCAGATCAATAATTACTAACTCAGTCTGTGTTCTAACAGAATGTGGGTTCAGATCAAAAATTACTAACTCAGTCTGTGTTCTAACAGAATATGAACTGAGATTTTGTTCAAAAATTACTCAGTCTGTGTTCTAACAGAATATGGACTAAGTCTATGTTTAAAGAATACTCACTCAGCTCAGTGTTCTAACATAACACTCACTTAGCCTGTGTTCTAACAGAATGTGGTTTCAGATCAAAAATTACTAACTCAGTCTGTGTTCTAACAGAATGTGGACTCAGATTTTGTTCAAAAATTACTCAGTCTGTTTCTAACAGAATATGGAGTCAGTCTATGTTTAAAGAATACTCACTCAACCAGTATTTTACCAGAGTATGGACTCAGCCTGTGTTCTAACAGAATACTCACACAGCCTGTGTTCTAACAGAATATGGACTCAGTCTATATTTAAAGAATACTCACTCACCTCAGTTTTCTAACACAACACTCACGTACCCTGTGTTCTAACAGAACACTAACTCAGCCTGTTTTCTAACAGAATGTGGATTCAGATCAAAAATTACTAACGCAGTCTGTGTTCTAACAGAATATGGACTTAGATTTTGTTCAAAAATTACTCAGTCTGTGTTCCAACAGAATATGGACTCAGTCTATGTTTAAAGAATACTCACTCAGCCAGTATTTTACCAGAGTATGGACTCAGCCTGTGTTCTAACAGAATACTCACACAGCCTGTGTTCTAACAGAATATGTACTCAGTCTATATTTAAAGAATACTCACTCACCTCAGTATTCTAACAGAACACTCACGTAGCCAGTGTTCTAACAGAATACTAACTCAGCCTGTGTTCTAACAGAATGTGGACTCAGATTTTGTTCAAAAATTACTCATTCTGTTTCTAACAGAATATGGTCTCAGTCTATGTTTAAAGAATACTCACTCAGCCAGTATTTTACCAGAGTATGGACTCGGCCTGTGTTCTAACAGAATACTCACACAGCCTGTGTTCTAACAGTACATGGACTCAGTCTATATTTAAAGAATACTCACTCACCTCAGTATTCTAACAGAACATTCACGTAGCCTGTGTTCTAACAGAACACTAACTCAGCCTGTTTTCTAAGAGAATGTGGATTCAGATCAAAAATTACTAACGCAGTCTGTGTTCTAACAGAATATGGACTTAGATTTTGTTCAAAAATTACTCAGCCTGTGTTCTAACAGAATATGGACTGTGTCTATATTTAAAGAATACTCACTCACCTCAGTATTCCAACAGAACACTCACGTAGCCAGTGTTCTAACAGAATACTAACTCAGCCTGTGTTCTAACAGAATGTGGACTCAGATTTTGTTCAAAAATTACTCATTCTGTTTCTAACAGAATATGGTCTCAGTCTATGTTTAAAGAATACTCACTCAGCCAGTATTTTACCAGAGTATGGACTCAGCCTGTGTTCTAACAGAATACTCACACAGCCTGTGTTCTAACAGTACATGGACTCAGTCTATATTTAAAGAATACTCACTCACCTCAGTATTCTAACAGAACACTCACGTAGCCTGTGTTCTAACAGAACACTAACTCAGCCTGTTTTCTAACAGAATGTGGATTCAGATCAAAAATTACTAACGCAGCCTGTGTTCTAACAGAATATGGACTTAGATTTTGTTCAAAAATTACTCAGCCTGTGTTCTAACAGAATATGGACTCTGTCTATATTTAAAGAATACTCACTCACCTCAGTATTCCAACAGAACACTCACGTAGCAAGTGTTCTAACAGAATACTAACTCAGCCTGTGTTCTAACAGAATGTGGATTCAGATCAAATATTACTAACCCAGTCTGTGTTCTAACAGAATGTGGACTCAGATTTTGTTGAAAAATTATTCAGCCTGTTTTCTAACAGAATGTGGATTCAGATCAATAATTACTAACTCAGTCTGTGTTCTAACAGAATGTGGGTTCAGATCAAAAATTACTAACTCAGTCTGTGTTCTAACAGAATATGAACTGAGATTTTGTTCAAAAATTACTCAGTCTGTGTTCTAACAGAATATGGACTAAGTCTATGTTTAAAGAATACTCACTCAGCTCAGTGTTCTAACATAACACTCACTTAGCCTGTGTTCTAACAGAATGTGGTTTCAGATCAAAAATTACTAACTCAGTCTGTGTTCTAACAGAATGTGGACTCAGATTTTGTTCAAAAATTACTCAGTCTGTGTTCTAACAGAATATGGACTAGTCTATGTTTAAAGAATACTCACTCAGCCAGTGTTCTACCAGAATATGGATTCAGACTATTTTCAAGAATACTCACTCAGCCTGTGTTCTAGCAGAATGCTCACTTAGCCTGTGTTCTAACAGAATGTGGACTCAGATATTGTTCAAAAATTACTAACTCAGTCTGTGTTCTAACAGAATTTGGACGCAGTCTCTGTTTAAAAAATACTCACTCACCTCAGTGTTCTAACAGAACAATCACGTAGCCTGTGTTCTAACAGAACACTAACTCAGCCTGTTTTCTAACAAAATGTGGATTCAGATCAAAAATTACTAACGCAGTCTGTGTTCTAACAGAGTATGGACTTAGATTTTGTTCAAAAATTACTCAGTCTGTGTTTTAACAGAATATGGACTCAGTCTATGTTTAAAGAATACTCACTCAGCCAATATTTTACCAGAGTATGGACTCAGCCTGTGTTCTAACAGAATACTCACACAGCCTGTGTTCTAACAGAATATGGACTCAGTCTATATTTAAAGAATACTGACTCACCTCAGTATTCTAACAGAAAACTCACGTAGCCAGTGTTCTAACAGAATACTAACTCAGCCTGTGTTCTAACAGAATGTGGATTCAGATCAAATATTACTAACTCAGTCTGTGTTCTAACAGAATGTGGACGCAGATTTTGTTCAAAAATTATTCAGCTTGTGTTCTAACAGAATGTGGATTCAGATCAAAAATTACTAACTCAGTCTGTGTTCTAACAGAATATGGACTCAGTCTATGTTTAAAGAATACTCACTCAGCCAATATTTTACCAGAGTATGGACTCAGCCTGTGTTCTAACAGAATACTCACACAGCCTGTGTTCTAACAGAATATGTACTCAGTCTATATTTAAAGAATACTCACTCACCTCAGTATTCCAACAGAACACTCACGTAGCCAGTGTTCTAACAGAATACTAACTCAGCCTGTGTTCTAACAGAATGTGGATTCAGATCAAATATTACTAACTCAGTCTGTGTTCTAAAAGAATGTGGACGCAGATTTTGCTCAAAAATTATTCAGCCTGTGTTCTAACAGAATGTGGATTCAGATCAAAAATTACTAACTCAGTCTGTGTTCTAACAGAATGTGGACTCAGATTTTGTTCAAAAATTACTCAGTCTGTTTCTAACAGAATATGGTCTCAATCTATGTTTAAAGAATACTCACTCAGCCAGTATTTTACCAGAGTACGGACTCAGCCTGTGTTCTAACAGAATACTCACACAGCCTGTGTTCTAACAGAATATGGACTCAGTCTATATTTAAAGAATACTCACTCACCTCAGTATTCTAACAGAACACTCACGTAGCCTGTGTTCTAACAGAACACTAACTCAGCCTACTTTCTAACAGAATGTGGATTCAGATCAAATATTACTAACGCAGTCTGTGTTCTAACAGAATGTGGACTCAGATATTGTTCAAAATTTACTCAGTCTGTGTTCTAACAGAATATGGACTCAGTCTATGTTTAAAGAATACTCACTCAGCCAATATTTTACCAGAGTATGGACTCGGCCTGTGTTCTAACAGAATACTCACACAGCCTGTGTTCTAACAGAATATGGACTCAGTCTATATTTAAAGAATACTCACTCACCTCAGTATTCCTACAGAACACTCACGTAGCCAGTGTTCTAACAGAATACTAACTCAGCCTGTGTTCTAACAGAATGTGGATTCAGATCAAATATTACTAACTCAGTCAGTGTTCTAACAGAATGTGGACTCAGATATTGTTCAAAATTTACTCAGTCTGTGTTCTAACAGAATATGGACTAGTCTATGTTTAAAGAATACTCACTCAGCTCAGTGTTCTAACATAACACTCACTTAGCCTGTGTTATAACAGAATGTGGTTTCAGATCAAAAATTACTAACTCAGTCTGTGTTCTAACAGAATGTGGACTCAGATTTTGTTCAGAAATTACTCAGTCTGTGTTCTAACAGAATATGGACTCAGTCTATGTTTAAAGAATACTCACTCAGCCAGTGTTCTACCAGAATATGGATTCAGACTATTTTCAAGAATACTCACTCAGCCTGTGTTCTAGCAGAACGCTCACTTAGCCTGTGTTCTAACAGAATGTGGACTCAGATATTGTTCAAAAATTACTAACTCAGTCTGTGTTCTAACAGAATTTGGACGCAGTCTCTGTTTAAAAAATACTCACTCACCTCAGTGTTCTAACAGAACACTCACGTAGCCTGTGTTCTAACAGAACACTAACTCAGCCTGTTTTCTAACAAAATGTGGATTCAGATCAAAAATTACTAACGCAGTCTGTGTTCTAACAGAATATGGACTTAGATTTTGTTCAAAAATTACTCAGTCTGTGTTCCAACAGAATATGGACTCAGTCTATGTTTAAAGAATACTCACTCAGCCAGTATTTTACCAGAGTATGGACTCAGCCTGTGTTCTAACAGAATACTCACACAGCCTGTGTTCTAACAGAATATGTACTCAGTCTATATTTAAAGAATACTCACTCACCTCAGTATTCTAACAGAACACTCACGTAGCCAGTGTTCTAACAGAATACTAACTCAGCCTGTGTTCTAACAGAATGTGGACTCAGATTTTGTTCAAAAATTACTCATTCTGTTTCTAACAGAATATGGTCTCAGTCTATGTTTAAAGAATACTCACTCAGCCAGTATTTTACCAGAGTATGGACTCAGCCTGTGTTCTAACAGAATACTCACACAGCCTGTGTTCTAACAGTACATGGACTCAGTCTATATTTAAAGAATACTCACTCACCTCAGTATTCTAACAGAACACTCACGTAGCCTGTGTTCTAACAGAACACGAACTCAGCCTGTTTTCTAAGAGAATGTGGATTCAGATCAAAAATTACTAACGCAGTCTGTGTTCTAACAGAATATGGACTTAGATTTTGTTCAAAAATTACTCAGCCTGTGTTCTAACAGAATATGGACTGTGTCTATATTTAAAGAATACTCACTCACCTCAGTATTCCAACAGAACACTCACGTAGCCAGTGTTCTAACAGAATACTAACTCAGCCTGTGTTCTAACAGAATGTGGATTCAGATCAAATATTACTAACCCAGTCTGTGTTCTAACATAATGTGGACTCAGATTTTGTTGAAAAATTATTCAGCCTGTTTTCTAACAGAATGTGGATTCAGATCAATAATTACTAACTCAGTCTGTGTTCTAACAGAATGTGGGTTCAGATCAAAAATTACTAACTCAGTCTGTGTTCTAACAGAATATGAACTGAGATTTTGTTCAAAAATTACTCAGTCTGTGTTCTAACAGAATATGGACTAAGTCTATGTTTAAAGAATACTCACTCAGCTCAGTGTTCTAACATAACACTCACTTAGCCTGTGTTCTAACAGAATGTGGTTTCAGATCAAAAATTACTAACTCAGTCTGTGTTCTAACAGAATGTGGACTCAGATTTTGTTCAAAAATTACTCAGTCTGTTTCTAACAGAATATGGAGTCAGTCTATGTTTAAAGAATACTCACTCAACCAGTATTTTACCAGAGTATGGACTCAGCCTGTGTTCTAACAGAATACTCACACAGCCTGTGTTCTAACAGAATATGTACTCAGTCTATATTTAAAGAATACTCACTCACCACAGTATTCCAACAGAACACTCACGTAGCCAGTGTTCTAACAGAATACTAACTCAGCCTGTGTTCTAACAGAATGTGGATTCAGATCAAATATTACTAACTCAGTCTGTGTTCTAACAGAATGTGGACGCAGATTTTGTTCAAAAATTATTCAGCCTGTGTTCTAACAGAATGTGGATTCAGATCAAAAATTACTAACTCAGTCTGTGTTCTAACAGAATGTGGACTCAGATTTTGTTCAAAAATTACTCAGTCTGTTTCTAACAGAATATGGTCTCAATCTATGTTTAAAGAATACTCACTCAGCCAGTATTTTACCAGAGTATGGACTCAGCCTGTGTTCTAACAGAATACTCACACAGCCTGTGTTCTAACAGAATATGGACTCAGTCTATATTTAAAGAATACTCACTCACCTCAGTATTCTAACAGAACACTCACGTAGCCTGTGTTCTAACAGAACACTAACTCAGCCTGCTTTCTAACAGAATGTCGATTCAGATCAAAAATTACTAACGCAGTCTGTGTTCTAACAGAATATGGACTTAGATTTTGTTCAAAAATTACTCAGTCTGTGTTCTAACAGAATATGGACTCAGTCTATGTTTAAAGAATACTCACTCAGCCAGTGTTCTACCAGAATATGGATTCAGACTATTTTCAAGAATACTCACTCAGCCTGTGTTCTAGCAGAACGCTCACTTAGCCTGAGTTCTAGCAGAATGTGTACTCAGATATTGTTCAAAAATTACTTACTCAGTCTGTGTTCTAACAGAATTTGGACGCAGTCTCTGTTTAAAAAATACTCACTCACCTCAGTATTCTAACAGAACACTCACGTAGCCTGTGTTCTAACAGAACACTAACTCAGCCTGTTTTCTAACAAAATGTGGATTCAGATCAAAAATTACTAACGCAGTCTGTGTTCTAACAGAATATGGACTTAGATTTTGTTCAAAAATTACTCAGTCTGTGTTCTAACAGAATATGGACTCAGTCTATGTTTAAAGAATACTCACTCAGTCAGTATTTTACCAGAGTATGGACTCAGCCTGTGTTCTAACAGAATACTCACACAGCCTGTGTTCTAACAGAATATGTACTCAGTCTATATTTAAAGAATACTCACTCACCTCAGTATTCTAACAGAACACTCACGTAGCCAGTGTTCTAACAGAATACTAACTCAGCCTGTGTTCTAACAGAATGTGGACTCAGATTTTGTTCAAAAATTACTCAGTCTGTTTCTAACAGAATATTGTCTCAGTCTATGTTTAAAGAATACTCACTCAGCCAGTATTTTACCAGAGTATGGACTCAGCCTGTGTTCTAACAGAATACTCACACAGCCTGTGTTCTAACAGAATATGGACTCAGTCTATATTTAAAGAATACTCACTCACCTCAGTATTCCAACAGAACACTCACGTAGCCAGTGTTCTAACAGAATACTAACTCAGCCTGTGTTCTAACAGAATGTGGACTCAGATTTTGTTCAAAAATTACTCATTCTGTTTCTAACAGAATATGGTCTCAGTCTATGTTTAAAGAATACTCACTCAGCCAGTATTTTACCAGAGTATGGACTCAGCCTGTGTTCTAACAGAATACTCACACAGCCTGTGTTCTAACAGTACATGGACTCAGTCTATATTTAAAGAATACTCACTCACCTCAGTATTCTAACAGAACACTCACGTAGCCTGTGTTCTAACAGAACACTAACTCAGCCTGTTTTCTAACAGAATGTGGATTCAGATCAAAAATTACTAACGCAGCCTGTGTTCTAACAGAATATGGACTTAGATTTTGTTCAAAAATTACTCAGCCTGTGTTCTAACAGAATATGGACTCTGTCTATATTTAAAGAATACTCACTCACCTCAGTATTCCAACAGAACACTCACGTAGCAAGTGTTCTAACAGAATACTAACTCAGCCTGTGTTCTAACAGAATGTGGATTCAGATCAAATATTACTAACCCAGTCTGTGTTCTAACAGAATGTGGACTCAGATTTTGTTGAAAAATTATTCAGCCTGTTTTCTAACAGAATGTGGATTCAGATCAATAATTACTAACTCAGTCTGTGTTCTAACAGAATGTGGGTTCAGATCAAAAATTACTAACTCAGTCTGTGTTCTAACAGAATATGAACTGAGATTTTGTTCAAAAATTACTCAGTCTGTGTTCTAACAGAATATGGACTAAGTCTATGTTTAAAGAATACTCACTCAGCTCAGTGTTCTAACATAACACTCACTTAGCCTGTGTTCTAACAGAATGTGGTTTCAGATCAAAAATTACTAACTCAGTCTGTGTTCTAACAGAATGTGGACTCAGATTTTGTTCAAAAATTACTCAGTCTGTGTTCTAACAGAATATGGACTCAGTCTATGTTTAAAGAATACTCACTCAGCCAGTGTTCTACCAGAATATGGATTCAGACTATTTTCAAGAATACTCACTCAGCCTGTGTTCTAGCAGAATGCTCACTTAGCCTGTGTTCTAACAGAATGTGGACTCAGATATTGTTCAAAAATTACTAACTCAGTCTGTGTTCTAACAGAATTTGGACGCAGTCTCTGTTTAAAAAATACTCACTCACCTCAGTGTTCTAACAGAACAATCACGTAGCCTGTGTTCTAACAGAACACTAACTCAGCCTGTTTTCTAACAAAATGTGGATTCAGATCAAAAATTACTAACGCAGTCTGTGTTCTAACAGAGTATGGACTTAGATTTTGTTCAAAAATTACTCAGTCTGTGTTTTAACAGAATATGGACTCAGTCTATGTTTAAAGAATACTCACTCAGCCAATATTTTACCAGAGTATGGACTCAGCCTGTGTTCTAACAGAATACTCACACAGCCTGTGTTCTAACAGAATATGGACTCAGTCTATATTTAAAGAATACTGACTCACCTCAGTATTCTAACAGAACACTCAAGTAGCCAGTGTTCTAACAGAATACTAACTCAGCCTGTGTTCTAACAGAATGTGGATTCAGATCAAATATTACTAACTCAGTCAGTGTTCTAACAGAATGTGGACTCTGATATTGTTCAAAATTTACTCAGTCTGTGTTCTAACAGAATATGGACTAGTCTATGTTTAAAGAATACTCACTCAGCTCAGTGTTCTAACATAACACTCACTTAGCCTGTGTTATAACAGAATGTGGTTTCAGATCAAAAATTACTAACTCAGTCTGTGTTCTAACAGAATGTGGACTCAGATTTTGTTCAGAAATTACTCAGTCTGTGTTCTAACAGAATATGGACTCAGTCTATGTTTAAAGAATACTCACTCAGCCAGTGTTCTACCAGAACACTCACGTAGCCTGTGTTCTAACAGAACACTAACTCAGCCTGTTTTCTAACAAAATGTGGATTCAGATCAAAAATTACTAACGCAGTCTGTGTTCTAACAGAATATGGACTTAGATTTTGTTCAAAAATTACTCAGTCTGTGTTCCAACAGAATATGGACTCAGTCTATGTTTAAAGAATACTCACTCAGCCAGTATTTTACCAGAGTATGGACTCAGCCTGTGTTCTAACAGAATACTCACACAGCCTGTGTTCTAACAGAATATGTACTCAGTCTATATTTAAAGAATACTCACTCACCTCAGTATTCTAACAGAACACTCACGTAGCCAGTGTTCTAACAGAATACTAACTCAGCCTGTGTTCTAACAGAATGTGGACTCAGATTTTGTTCAAAAATTACTCATTCTGTTTCTAACAGAATATGGTCTCAGTCTATGTTTAAAGAATACTCACTCAGCCAGTATTTTACCAGAGTATGGACTCGGCCTGTGTTCTAACAGAATACTCACACAGCCTGTGTTCTAACAGTACATGGACTCAGTCTATATTTAAAGAATACTCACTCACCTCAGTATTCTAACAGAACATTCACGTAGCCTGTGTTCTAACAGAACACTAACTCAGCCTGTTTTCTAAGAGAATGTGGATTCAGATCAAAAATTACTAACGCAGTCTGTGTTCTAACAGAATATGGACTTAGATTTTGTTCAAAAATTACTCAGCCTGTGTTCTAACAGAATATGGACTGTGTCTATATTTAAAGAATACTCACTCACCTCAGTATTCCAACAGAACACTCACGTAGCCAGTGTTCTAACAGAATACTAACTCAGCCTGTGTTCTAACAGAATGTGGACTCAGATTTTGTTCAAAAATTACTCATTCTGTTTCTAACAGAATATGGTCTCAGTCTATGTTTAAAGAATACTCACTCAGCCAGTATTTTACCAGAGTATGGACTCAGCCTGTGTTCTAACAGAATACTCACACAGCCTGTGTTCTAACAGTACATGGACTCAGTCTATATTTAAAGAATACTCACTCACCTCAGTATTCTAACAGAACACTCACGTAGCCTGTGTTCTAACAGAACACTAACTCAGCCTGTTTTCTAACAGAATGTGGATTCAGATCAAAAATTACTAACGCAGCCTGTGTTCTAACAGAATATGGACTTAGATTTTGTTCAAAAATTACTCAGCCTGTGTTCTAACAGAATATGGACTCTGTCTATATTTAAAGAATACTCACTCACCTCAGTATTCCAACAGAACACTCACGTAGCAAGTGTTCTAACAGAATACTAACTCAGCCTGTGTTCTAACAGAATGTGGATTCAGATCAAATATTACTAACCCAGTCTGTGTTCTAACAGAATGTGGACTCAGATTTTGTTGAAAAATTATTCAGCCTGTTTTCTAACAGAATGTGGATTCAGATCAATAATTACTAACTCAGTCTGTGTTCTAACAGAATGTGGGTTCAGATCAAAAATTACTAACTCAGTCTGTGTTCTAACAGAATATGAACTGAGATTTTGTTCAAAAATTACTCAGTCTGTGTTCTAACAGAATATGGACTAAGTCTATGTTTAAAGAATACTCACTCAGCTCAGTGTTCTAACATAACACTCACTTAGCCTGTGTTCTAACAGAATGTGGTTTCAGATCAAAAATTACTAACTCAGTCTGTGTTCTAACAGAATGTGGACTCAGATTTTGTTCAAAAATTACTCAGTCTGTGTTCTAACAGAATATGGACTCAGTCTATGTTTAAAGAATACTCACTCAGCCAGTGTTCTACCAGAATATGGATTCAGACTATTTTCAAGAATACTCACTCAGCCTGTGTTCTAGCAGAATGCTCACTTAGCCTGTGTTCTAACAGAATGTGGACTCAGATATTGTTCAAAAATTACTAACTCAGTCTGTGTTCTAACAGAATTTGGACGCAGTCTCTGTTTAAAAAATACTCACTCACCTCAGTGTTCTAACAGAACAATCACGTAGCCTGTGTTCTAACAGAACACTAACTCAGCCTGTTTTCTAACAAAATGTGGATTCAGATCAAAAATTACTAACGCAGTCTGTGTTCTAACAGAGTATGGACTTAGATTTTGTTCAAAAATTACTCAGTCTGTGTTTTAACAGAATATGGACTCAGTCTATGTTTAAAGAATACTCACTCAGCCAATATTTTACCAGAGTATGGACTCAGCCTGTGTTCTAACAGAATACTCACACAGCCTGTGTTCTAACAGAATATGGACTCAGTCTATATTTAAAGAATACTGACTCACCTCAGTATTCTAACAGAACACTCACGTAGCCAGTGTTCTAACAGAATACTAACTCAGCCTGTGTTCTAACAGAATGTGGATTCAGATCAAATATTACTAACTCAGTCTGTGTTCTAACAGAATGTGGACGCAGATTTTGTTCAAAAATTATTCAGCCTGTGTTCTAACAGAATGTGGATTCAGATCAAAAATTACTAACTCAGTCTGTGTTCTAACAGAATATGGACTCAGTCTATGTTTAAAGAATACTCACTCAGCCAATATTTTACCAGAGTATGGACTCAGCCTGTGTTCTAACAGAATACTCACACAGCCTGTGTTCTAACAGAATATGTACTCAGTCTATATTTAAAGAATACTCACTCACCTCAGTATTCCAACAGAACACTCACGTAGCCAGTGTTCTAACAGAATACTAACTCAGCCTGTGTTCTAACAGAATGTGGATTCAGATCAAATATTACTAACTCAGTCTGTGTTCTAACAGAATGTGGACGCAGATTTTGCTCAAAAATTATTCAGCCTGTGTTCTAACAGAATGTGGATTCAGATCAAAAATTACTAACTCAGTCTGTGTTCTAACAGAATGTGGACTCAGATTTTGTTCAAAAATTACTCAGTCTGTTTCTAACAGAATATGGTCTCAATCTATGTTTAAAGAATACTCACTCAGCCAGTATTTTACCAGAGTACGGACTCAGCCTGTGTTCTAACAGAATACTCACACAGCCTGTGTTCTAACAGAATATGGACTCAGTCTATATTTAAAGAATACTCACTCACCTCAGTATTCTAACAGAACACTCACGTAGCCTGTGTTCTAACAGAACACTAACTCAGCCTACTTTCTAACAGAATGTGGATTCAGATCAAATATTACTAACGCAGTCTGTGTTCTAACAGAATGTGGACTCAGATATTGTTCAAAATTTACTCAGTCTGTGTTCTAACAGAATATGGACTCAGTCTATGTTTAAAGAATACTCACTCAGCCAATATTTTACCAGAGTATGGACTCGGCCTGTGTTCTAACAGAATACTCACACAGCCTGTGTTCTAACAGAATATGGACTCAGTCTATATTTAAAGAATACTCACTCACCTCAGTATTCCTACAGAACACTCACGTAGCCAGTGTTCTAACAGAATACTAACTCAGCCTGTGTTCTAACAGAATGTGGATTCAGATCAAATATTACTAACTCAGTCAGTGTTCTAACAGAATGTGGACTCAGATATTGTTCAAAATTTACTCAGTCTGTGTTCTAACAGAATATGGACTAGTCTATGTTTAAAGAATACTCACTCAGCTCAGTGTTCTAACATAACACTCACTTAGCCTGTGTTATAACAGAATGTGGTTTCAGATCAAAAATTACTAACTCAGTCTGTGTTCTAACAGAATGTGGACTCAGATTTTGTTCAGAAATTACTCAGTCTGTGTTCTAACAGAATATGGACTCAGTCTATGTTTAAAGAATACTCACTCAGCCAGTGTTCTACCAGAATATGGATTCAGACTATTTTCAAGAATACTCACTCAGCCTGTGTTCTAGCAGAACGCTCACTTAGCCTGTGTTCTAACAGAATGTGGACTCAGATATTGTTCAAAAATTACTAACTCAGTCTGTGTTCTAACAGAATTTGGACGCAGTCTCTGTTTAAAAAATACTCACTCACCTCAGTGTTCTAACAGAACACTCACGTAGCCTGTGTTCTAACAGAACACTAACTCAGCCTGTTTTCTAACAAAATGTGGATTCAGATCAAAAATTACTAACGCAGTCTGTGTTCTAACAGAATATGGACTTAGATTTTGTTCAAAAATTACTCAGTCTGTGTTCCAACAGAATATGGACTCAGTCTATGTTTAAAGAATACTCACTCAGCCAGTATTTTACCAGAGTATGGACTCAGCCTGTGTTCTAACAGAATACTCACACAGCCTGTGTTCTAACAGAATATGTACTCAGTCTATATTTAAAGAATACTCACTCACCTCAGTATTCTAACAGAACACTCACGTAGCCAGTGTTCTAACAGAATACTAACTCAGCCTGTGTTCTAACAGAATGTGGACTCAGATTTTGTTCAAAAATTACTCATTCTGTTTCTAACAGAATATGGTCTCAGTCTATGTTTAAAGAATACTCACTCAGCCAGTATTTTACCAGAGTATGGACTCGGCCTGTGTTCTAACAGAATACTCACACAGCCTGTGTTCTAACAGTACATGGACTCAGTCTATATTTAAAGAATACTCACTCACCTCAGTATTCTAACAGAACATTCACGTAGCCTGTGTTCTAACAGAACACTAACTCAGCCTGTTTTCTAAGAGAATGTGGATTCAGATCAAAAATTACTAACGCAGTCTGTGTTCTAACAGAATATGGACTTAGATTTTGTTCAAAAATTACTCAGCCTGTGTTCTAACAGAATATGGACTGTGTCTATATTTAAAGAATACTCACTCACCTCAGTATTCCAACAGAACACTCACGTAGCCAGTGTTCTAACAGAATACTAACTCAGCCTGTGTTCTAACAGAATGTGGACTCAGATTTTGTTCAAAAATTACTCATTCTGTTTCTAACAGAATATGGTCTCAGTCTATGTTTAAAGAATACTCACTCAGCCAGTATTTTACCAGAGTATGGACTCAGCCTGTGTTCTAACAGAATACTCACACAGCCTGTGTTCTAACAGTACATGGACTCAGTCTATATTTAAAGAATACTCACTCACCTCAGTATTCTAACAGAACACTCACGTAGCCTGTGTTCTAACAGAACACTAACTCAGCCTGTTTTCTAACAGAATGTGGATTCAGATCAAAAATTACTAACGCAGCCTGTGTTCTAACAGAATATGGACTTAGATTTTGTTCAAAAATTACTCAGCCTGTGTTCTAACAGAATATGGACTCTGTCTATATTTAAAGAATACTCACTCACCTCAGTATTCCAACAGAACACTCACGTAGCAAGTGTTCTAACAGAATACTAACTCAGCCTGTGTTCTAACAGAATGTGGATTCAGATCAAATATTACTAACCCAGTCTGTGTTCTAACAGAATGTGGACTCAGATTTTGTTGAAAAATTATTCAGCCTGTTTTCTAACAGAATGTGGATTCAGATCAATAATTACTAACTCAGTCTGTGTTCTAACAGAATGTGGGTTCAGATCAAAAATTACTAACTCAGTCTGTGTTCTAACAGAATATGAACTGAGATTTTGTTCAAAAATTACTCAGTCTGTGTTCTAACAGAATATGGACTAAGTCTATGTTTAAAGAATACTCACTCAGCTCAGTGTTCTAACATAACACTCACTTAGCCTGTGTTCTAACAGAATGTGGTTTCAGATCAAAAATTACTAACTCAGTCTGTGTTCTAACAGAATGTGGACTCAGATTTTGTTCAAAAATTACTCAGTCTGTGTTCTAACAGAATATGGACTCAGTCTATGTTTAAAGAATACTCACTCAGCCAGTGTTCTACCAGAATATGGATTCAGACTATTTTCAAGAATACTCACTCAGCCTGTGTTCTAGCAGAATGCTCACTTAGCCTGTGTTCTAACAGAATGTGGACTCAGATATTGTTCAAAAATTACTAACTCAGTCTGTGTTCTAACAGAATTTGGACGCAGTCTCTGTTTAAAAAATACTCACTCACCTCAGTGTTCTAACAGAACAATCACGTAGCCTGTGTTCTAACAGAACACTAACTCAGCCTGTTTTCTAACAAAATGTGGATTCAGATCAAAAATTACTAACGCAGTCTGTGTTCTAACAGAGTATGGACTTAGATTTTGTTCAAAAATTACTCAGTCTGTGTTTTAACAGAATATGGACTCAGTCTATGTTTAAAGAATACTCACTCAGCCAATATTTTACCAGAGTATGGACTCAGCCTGTGTTCTAACAGAATACTCACACAGCCTGTGTTCTAACAGAATATGGACTCAGTCTATATTTAAAGAATACTGACTCACCTCAGTATTCTAACAGAACACTCACGTAGCCAGTGTTCTAACAGAATACTAACTCAGCCTGTGTTCTAACAGAATGTGGATTCAGATCAAATATTACTAACTCAGTCTGTGTTCTAACAGAATGTGGACGCAGATTTTGTTCAAAAATTATTCAGCTTGTGTTCTAACAGAATGTGGATTCAGATCAAAAATTACTAACTCAGTCTGTGTTCTAACAGAATATGGACTCAGTCTATGTTTAAAGAATACTCACTCAGCCAATATTTTACCAGAGTATGGACTCAGCCTGTGTTCTAACAGAATACTCACACAGCCTGTGTTCTAACAGAATATGTACTCAGTCTATATTTAAAGAATACTCACTCACCTCAGTATTCCAACAGAACACTCACGTAGCCAGTGTTCTAACAGAATACTAACTCAGCCTGTGTTCTAACAGAATGTGGATTCAGATCAAATATTACTAACTCAGTCTGTGTTCTAAAAGAATGTGGACGCAGATTTTGCTCAAAAATTATTCAGCCTGTGTTCTAACAGAATGTGGATTCAGATCAAAAATTACTAACTCAGTCTGTGTTCTAACAGAATGTGGACTCAGATTTTGTTCAAAAATTACTCAGTCTGTTTCTAACAGAATATGGTCTCAATCTATGTTTAAAGAATACTCACTCAGCCAGTATTTTACCAGAGTACGGACTCAGCCTGTGTTCTAACAGAATACTCACACAGCCTGTGTTCTAACAGAATATGGACTCAGTCTATATTTAAAGAATACTCACTCACCTCAGTATTCTAACAGAACACTCACGTAGCCTGTGTTCTAACAGAACACTAACTCAGCCTACTTTCTAACAGAATGTGGATTCAGATCAAATATTACTAACGCAGTCTGTGTTCTAACAGAATGTGGACTCAGATATTGTTCAAAATTTACTCAGTCTGTGTTCTAACAGAATATGGACTCAGTCTATGTTTAAAGAATACTCACTCAGCCAATATTTTACCAGAGTATGGACTCGGCCTGTGTTCTAACAGAATACTCACACAGCCTGTGTTCTAACAGAATATGGACTCAGTCTATATTTAAAGAATACTCACTCACCTCAGTATTCCTACAGAACACTCACGTAGCCAGTGTTCTAACAGAATACTAACTCAGCCTGTGTTCTAACAGAATGTGGATTCAGATCAAATATTACTAACTCAGTCAGTGTTCTAACAGAATGTGGACTCAGATATTGTTCAAAATTTACTCAGTCTGTGTTCTAACAGAATATGGACTAGTCTATGTTTAAAGAATACTCACTCAGCTCAGTGTTCTAACATAACACTCACTTAGCCTGTGTTATAACAGAATGTGGTTTCAGATCAAAAATTACTAACTCAGTCTGTGTTCTAACAGAATGTGGACTCAGTCTATGTTTAAAGAATACTCACTCAGCCAGTGTTCTACCAGAATATGGATTCAGACTATTTTCAAGAATACTCACTCAGCCTGTGTTCTAGCAGAACGCTCACTTAGCCTGTGTTCTAACAGAATGTGGACTCAGATATTGTTCAAAAATTACTAACTCAGTCTGTGTTCTAACAGAATTTGGACGCAGTCTCTGTTTAAAAAATACTCACTCACCTCAGTGTTCTAACAGAACACTCACGTAGCCTGTGTTCTAACAGAACACTAACTCAGCCTGTTTTCTAACAAAATGTGGATTCAGATCAAAAATTACTAACGCAGTCTGTGTTCTAACAGA
The DNA here is from genome assembly GCF_987537825.1 of Furipterus horrens. Lineage (NCBI taxonomy): Eukaryota > Metazoa > Chordata > Mammalia > Chiroptera > Furipteridae > Furipterus > Furipterus horrens. The sequence goes on along the minus strand of NW_028327181.1, from coordinate 38,407,888 downwards.
ATATGGACTTAGATTTTGTTCAAAAATTACTCAGTCTGTGTTCCAACAGAATATGGACTCAGTCTATGTTTAAAGAATACTCACTCAGCCAGTATTTTACCAGAGTATGGACTCAGCCTGTGTTCTAACAGAATACTCACACAGCCTGTGTTCTAACAGAATATGTACTCAGTCTATATTTAAAGAATACTCACTCACCTCAGTATTCTAACAGAACACTCACGTAGCCAGTGTTCTAACAGAATACTAACTCAGCCTGTGTTCTAACAGAATGTGGACTCAGATTTTGTTCAAAAATTACTCATTCTGTTTCTAACAGAATATGGTCTCAGTCTATGTTTAAAGAATACTCACTCAGCCAGTATTTTACCAGAGTATGGACTCGGCCTGTGTTCTAACAGAATACTCACACAGCCTGTGTTCTAACAGTACATGGACTCAGTCTATATTTAAAGAATACTCACTCACCTCAATATTCTAACAGAACACTCACGTAGCCTGTGTTCTAACAGAACACGAACTCAGCCTGTTTTCTAAGAGAATGTGGATTCAGATCAAAAATTACTAACGCAGTCTGTGTTCTAACAGAATATGGACTTAGATTTTGTTCAAAAATTACTCAGCCTGTGTTCTAACAGAATATGGACTGTGTCTATATTTAAAGAATACTCACTCACCTCAGTATTCCAACAGAACACTCACGTAGCCAGTGTTCTAACAGAATACTAACTCAGCCTGTGTTCTAACAGAATGTGGACTCAGATTTTGTTCAAAAATTACTCAGTCTGTTTCTAACAGAATATTGTCTCAGTCTATGTTTAAAGAATACTCACTCAGCCAGTATTTTACCAGAGTATGGACTCAGCCTGTGTTCTAACAGAATACTGACACAGCCTGTGTTCTAACAGAATATGGACTCAGTCTATATTTAAAGAATACTCACTCACCTCAGTATTCCAACAGAACACTCACGTAGCCAGTGTTCTAACAGAATACTAACTCAGCCTGTGTTCTAACAGAATGTGGACTCAGATTTTGTTCAAAAATTACTCATTCTGTTTCTAACAGAATATGGTCTCAGTCTATGTTTAAAGAATACTCACTCAGCCAGTATTTTACCAGAGTATGGACTCAGCCTGTGTTCTAACAGAATACTCACACAGCCTGTGTTCTAACAGTACATGGACTCAGTCTATATTTAAAGAATACTCACTCACCTCAGTATTCTAACAGAACACTCACGTAGCCTGTGTTCTAACAGAACACTAACTCAGCCTGTTTTCTAACAGAATGTGGATTCAGATCAAAAATTACTAACGCAGCCTGTGTTCTAACAGAATATGGACTTAGATTTTGTTCAAAAATTACTCAGCCTGTGTTCTAACAGAATATGGACTCTGTCTATATTTAAAGAATACTCACTCACCTCAGTATTCCAACAGAACACTCACGTAGCAAGTGTTCTAACAGAATACTAACTCAGCCTGTGTTCTAACAGAATGTGGATTCAGATCAAATATTACTAACCCAGTCTGTGTTCTAACAGAATGTGGACTCAGATTTTGTTGAAAAATTATTCAGCCTGTTTTCTAACAGAATGTGGATTCAGATCAATAATTACTAACTCAGTCTGTGTTCTAACAGAATGTGGGTTCAGATCAAAAATTACTAACTCAGTCTGTGTTCTAACAGAATATGAACTGAGATTTTGTTCAAAAATTACTCAGTCTGTGTTCTAACAGAATATGGACTAAGTCTATGTTTAAAGAATACTCACTCAGCTCAGTGTTCTAACATAACACTCACTTAGCCTGTGTTCTAACAGAATGTGGTTTCAGATCAAAAATTACTAACTCAGTCTGTGTTCTAACAGAATGTGGACTCAGATTTTGTTCAAAAATTACTCAGTCTGTGTTCTAACAGAATATGGACTCAGTCTATGTTTAAAGAATACTCACTCAGCCAGTGTTCTACCAGAATATGGATTCAGACTATTTTCAAGAATACTCACTCAGCCTGTGTTCTAGCAGAATGCTCACTTAGCCTGTGTTCTAACAGAATGTGGACTCAGATATTGTTCAAAAATTACTAACTCAGTCTGTGTTCTAACAGAATTTGGACGCAGTCTCTGTTTAAAAAATACTCACTCACCTCAGTGTTCTAACAGAACAATCACGTAGCCTGTGTTCTAACAGAACACTAACTCAGCCTGTTTTCTAACAAAATGTGGATTCAGATCAAAAATTACTAACGCAGTCTGTGTTCTAACAGAGTATGGACTTAGATTTTGTTCAAAAATTACTCAGTCTGTGTTTTAACAGAATATGGACTCAGTCTATGTTTAAAGAATACTCACTCAGCCAATATTTTACCAGAGTATGGACTCAGCCTGTGTTCTAACAGAATACTCACACAGCCTGTGTTCTAAGAGAATATGGACTCAGTCTATATTTAAAGAATACTGACTCACCTCAGTATTCTAACAGAACACTCAAGTAGCCAGTGTTCTAACAGAATACTAACTCAGCCTGTGTTCTAACAGAATGTGGATTCAGATCAAATATTACTAACTCAGTCAGTGTTCTAACAGAATGTGGACTCTGATATTGTTCAAAATTTACTCAGTCTGTGTTCTAACAGAATATGGACTAGTCTATGTTTAAAGAATACTCACTCAGCTCAGTGTTCTAACATAACACTCACTTAGCCTGTGTTATAACAGAATGTGGTTTCAGATCAAAAATTACTAACTCAGTCTGTGTTCTAACAGAATGTGGACTCAGATTTTGTTCAGAAATTACTCAGTCTGTGTTCTAACAGAATATGGACTCAGTCTATGTTTAAAGAATACTCACTCAGCCAGTGTTCTACCAGAATATGGATTCAGACTATTTTCAAGAATACTCACTCAGCCTGTGTTCTAGCAGAACGCTCACTTAGCCTGTGTTCTAACAGAATGTGGACTCAGATATTGTTCAAAAATTACTAACTCAGTCTGTGTTCTAACAGAATTTGGACGCAGTCTCTGTTTAAAAAATACTCACTCACCTCAGTGTTCTAACAGAACACTCACGTAGCCTGTGTTCTAACAGAACACTAACTCAGCCTGTTTTCTAACAAAATGTGGATTCAGATCAAAAATTACTAACGCAGTCTGTGTTCTAACAGAATATGGACTTAGATTTTGTTCAAAAATTACTCAGTCTGTGTTCCAACAGAATATGGACTCAGTCTATGTTTAAAGAATACTCACTCAGCCAGTATTTTACCAGAGTATGGACTCAGCCTGTGTTCTAACAGAATACTCACACAGCCTGTGTTCTAACAGAATATGTACTCAGTCTATATTTAAAGAATACTCACTCACCTCAGTATTCTAACAGAACACTCACGTAGCCAGTGTTCTAACAGAATACTAACTCAGCCTGTGTTCTAACAGAATGTGGACTCAGATTTTGTTCAAAAATTACTCATTCTGTTTCTAACAGAATATGGTCTCAGTCTATGTTTAAAGAATACTCACTCAGCCAGTATTTTACCAGAGTATGGACTCGGCCTGTGTTCTAACAGAATACTCACACAGCCTGTGTTCTAACAGTACATGGACTCAGTCTATATTTAAAGAATACTCACTCACCTCAGTATTCTAACAGAACATTCACGTAGCCTGTGTTCTAACAGAACACTAACTCAGCCTGTTTTCTAAGAGAATGTGGATTCAGATCAAAAATTACTAACGCAGTCTGTGTTCTAACAGAATATGGACTTAGATTTTGTTCAAAAATTACTCAGCCTGTGTTCTAACAGAATATGGACTGTGTCTATATTTAAAGAATACTCACTCACCTCAGTATTCCAACAGAACACTCACGTAGCCAGTGTTCTAACAGAATACTAACTCAGCCTGTGTTCTAACAGAATGTGGACTCAGATTTTGTTCAAAAATTACTCATTCTGTTTCTAACAGAATATGGTCTCAGTCTATGTTTAAAGAATACTCACTCAGCCAGTATTTTACCAGAGTATGGACTCAGCCTGTGTTCTAACAGAATACTCACACAGCCTGTGTTCTAACAGTACATGGACTCAGTCTATATTTAAAGAATACTCACTCACCTCAGTATTCTAACAGAACACTCACGTAGCCTGTGTTCTAACAGAACACTAACTCAGCCTGTTTTCTAACAGAATGTGGATTCAGATCAAAAATTACTAACGCAGCCTGTGTTCTAACAGAATATGGACTTAGATTTTGTTCAAAAATTACTCAGCCTGTGTTCTAACAGAATATGGACTCTGTCTATATTTAAAGAATACTCACTCACCTCAGTATTCCAACAGAACACTCACGTAGCAAGTGTTCTAACAGAATACTAACTCAGCCTGTGTTCTAACAGAATGTGGATTCAGATCAAATATTACTAACCCAGTCTGTGTTCTAACAGAATGTGGACTCAGATTTTGTTGAAAAATTATTCAGCCTGTTTTCTAACAGAATGTGGATTCAGATCAATAATTACTAACTCAGTCTGTGTTCTAACAGAATGTGGGTTCAGATCAAAAATTACTAACTCAGTCTGTGTTCTAACAGAATATGAACTGAGATTTTGTTCAAAAATTACTCAGTCTGTGTTCTAACAGAATATGGACTAAGTCTATGTTTAAAGAATACTCACTCAGCTCAGTGTTCTAACATAACACTCACTTAGCCTGTGTTCTAACAGAATGTGGTTTCAGATCAAAAATTACTAACTCAGTCTGTGTTCTAACAGAATGTGGACTCAGATTTTGTTCAAAAATTACTCAGTCTGTGTTCTAACAGAATATGGACTCAGTCTATGTTTAAAGAATACTCACTCAGCCAGTGTTCTACCAGAATATGGATTCAGACTATTTTCAAGAATACTCACTCAGCCTGTGTTCTAGCAGAATGCTCACTTAGCCTGTGTTCTAACAGAATGTGGACTCAGATATTGTTCAAAAATTACTAACTCAGTCTGTGTTCTAACAGAATTTGGACGCAGTCTCTGTTTAAAAAATACTCACTCACCTCAGTGTTCTAACAGAACAATCACGTAGCCTGTGTTCTAACAGAACACTAACTCAGCCTGTTTTCTAACAAAATGTGGATTCAGATCAAAAATTACTAACGCAGTCTGTGTTCTAACAGAGTATGGACTTAGATTTTGTTCAAAAATTACTCAGTCTGTGTTTTAACAGAATATGGACTCAGTCTATGTTTAAAGAATACTCACTCAGCCAATATTTTACCAGAGTATGGACTCAGCCTGTGTTCTAACAGAATACTCACACAGCCTGTGTTCTAACAGAATATGGACTCAGTCTATATTTAAAGAATACTGACTCACCTCAGTATTCTAACAGAACACTCACGTAGCCAGTGTTCTAACAGAATACTAACTCAGCCTGTGTTCTAACAGAATGTGGATTCAGATCAAATATTACTAACTCAGTCTGTGTTCTAACAGAATGTGGACGCAGATTTTGTTCAAAAATTATTCAGCCTGTGTTCTAACAGAATGTGGATTCAGATCAAAAATTACTAACTCAGTCTGTGTTCTAACAGAATATGGACTCAGTCTATGTTTAAAGAATACTCACTCAGCCAATATTTTACCAGAGTATGGACTCAGCCTGTGTTCTAACAGAATACTCACACAGCCTGTGTTCTAACAGAATATGTACTCAGTCTATATTTAAAGAATACTCACTCACCTCAGTATTCCAACAGAACACTCACGTAGCCAGTGTTCTAACAGAATACTAACTCAGCCTGTGTTCTAACAGAATGTGGATTCAGATCAAATATTACTAACTCAGTCTGTGTTCTAACAGAATGTGGACGCAGATTTTGCTCAAAAATTATTCAGCCTGTGTTCTAACAGAATGTGGATTCAGATCAAAAATTACTAACTCAGTCTGTGTTCTAACAGAATGTGGACTCAGATTTTGTTCAAAAATTACTCAGTCTGTTTCTAACAGAATATGGTCTCAATCTATGTTTAAAGAATACTCACTCAGCCAGTATTTTACCAGAGTACGGACTCAGCCTGTGTTCTAACAGAATACTCACACAGCCTGTGTTCTAACAGAATATGGACTCAGTCTATATTTAAAGAATACTCACTCACCTCAGTATTCTAACAGAACACTCACGTAGCCTGTGTTCTAACAGAACACTAACTCAGCCTACTTTCTAACAGAATGTGGATTCAGATCAAATATTACTAACGCAGTCTGTGTTCTAACAGAATGTGGACTCAGATATTGTTCAAAATTTACTCAGTCTGTGTTCTAACAGAATATGGACTCAGTCTATGTTTAAAGAATACTCACTCAGCCAATATTTTACCAGAGTATGGACTCGGCCTGTGTTCTAACAGAATACTCACACAGCCTGTGTTCTAACAGAATATGGACTCAGTCTATATTTAAAGAATACTCACTCACCTCAGTATTCCTACAGAACACTCACGTAGCCAGTGTTCTAACAGAATACTAACTCAGCCTGTGTTCTAACAGAATGTGGATTCAGATCAAATATTACTAACTCAGTCAGTGTTCTAACAGAATGTGGACTCAGATATTGTTCAAAATTTACTCAGTCTGTGTTCTAACAGAATATGGACTAGTCTATGTTTAAAGAATACTCACTCAGCTCAGTGTTCTAACATAACACTCACTTAGCCTGTGTTATAACAGAATGTGGTTTCAGATCAAAAATTACTAACTCAGTCTGTGTTCTAACAGAATGTGGACTCAGATTTTGTTCAGAAATTACTCAGTCTGTGTTCTAACAGAATATGGACTCAGTCTATGTTTAAAGAATACTCACTCAGCCAGTGTTCTACCAGAATATGGATTCAGACTATTTTCAAGAATACTCACTCAGCCTGTGTTCTAGCAGAACGCTCACTTAGCCTGTGTTCTAACAGAATGTGGACTCAGATATTGTTCAAAAATTACTAACTCAGTCTGTGTTCTAACAGAATTTGGACGCAGTCTCTGTTTAAAAAATACTCACTCACCTCAGTGTTCTAACAGAACACTCACGTAGCCTGTGTTCTAACAGAACACTAACTCAGCCTGTTTTCTAACAAAATGTGGATTCAGATCAAAAATTACTAACGCAGTCTGTGTTCTAACAGAATATGGACTTAGATTTTGTTCAAAAATTACTCAGTCTGTGTTCCAACAGAATATGGACTCAGTCTATGTTTAAAGAATACTCACTCAGCCAGTATTTTACCAGAGTATGGACTCAGCCTGTGTTCTAACAGAATACTCACACAGCCTGTGTTCTAACAGAATATGTACTCAGTCTATATTTAAAGAATACTCACTCACCTCAGTATTCTAACAGAACACTCACGTAGCCAGTGTTCTAACAGAATACTAACTCAGCCTGTGTTCTAACAGAATGTGGACTCAGATTTTGTTCAAAAATTACTCATTCTGTTTCTAACAGAATATGGTCTCAGTCTATGTTTAAAGAATACTCACTCAGCCAGTATTTTACCAGAGTATGGACTCGGCCTGTGTTCTAACAGAATACTCACACAGCCTGTGTTCTAACAGTACATGGACTCAGTCTATATTTAAAGAATACTCACTCACCTCAATATTCTAACAGAACACTCACGTAGCCTGTGTTCTAACAGAACACGAACTCAGCCTGTTTTCTAAGAGAATGTGGATTCAGATCAAAAATTACTAACGCAGTCTGTGTTCTAACAGAATATGGACTTAGATTTTGTTCAAAAATTACTCAGCCTGTGTTCTAACAGAATATGGACTGTGTCTATATTTAAAGAATACTCACTCACCTCAGTATTCCAACAGAACACTCACGTAGCCAGTGTTCTAACAGAATACTAACTCAGCCTGTGTTCTAACAGAATGTGGATTCAGATCAAATATTACTAACCCAGTCTGTGTTCTAACATAATGTGGACTCAGATTTTGTTGAAAAATTATTCAGCCTGTTTTCTAACAGAATGTGGATTCAGATCAATAATTACTAACTCAGTCTGTGTTCTAACAGAATGTGGGTTCAGATCAAAAATTACTAACTCAGTCTGTGTTCTAACAGAATATGAACTGAGATTTTGTTCAAAAATTACTCAGTCTGTGTTCTAACAGAATATGGACTAAGTCTATGTTTAAAGAATACTCACTCAGCTCAGTGTTCTAACATAACACTCACTTAGCCTGTGTTCTAACAGAATGTGGTTTCAGATCAAAAATTACTAACTCAGTCTGTGTTCTAACAGAATGTGGACTCAGATTTTGTTCAAAAATTACTCAGTCTGTTTCTAACAGAATATGGAGTCAGTCTATGTTTAAAGAATACTCACTCAACCAGTATTTTACCAGAGTATGGACTCAGCCTGTGTTCTAACAGAATACTCACACAGCCTGTGTTCTAACAGAATATGGACTCAGTCTATATTTAAAGAATACTCACTCACCTCAGTTTTCTAACACAACACTCACGTACCCTGTGTTCTAACAGAACACTAACTCAGCCTGTTTTCTAACAGAATGTGGATTCAGATCAAAAATTACTAACGCAGTCTGTGTTCTAACAGAATATGGACTTAGATTTTGTTCAAAAATTACTCAGTCTGTGTTCCAACAGAATATGGACTCAGTCTATGTTTAAAGAATACTCACTCAGCCAGTATTTTACCAGAGTATGGACTCAGCCTGTGTTCTAACAGAATACTCACACAGCCTGTGTTCTAACAGAATATGTACTCAGTCTATATTTAAAGAATACTCACTCACCTCAGTATTCTAACAGAACACTCACGTAGCCAGTGTTCTAACAGAATACTAACTCAGCCTGTGTTCTAACAGAATGTGGACTCAGATTTTGTTCAAAAATTACTCATTCTGTTTCTAACAGAATATGGTCTCAGTCTATGTTTAAAGAATACTCACTCAGCCAGTATTTTACCAGAGTATGGACTCGGCCTGTGTTCTAACAGAATACTCACACAGCCTGTGTTCTAACAGTACATGGACTCAGTCTATATTTAAAGAATACTCACTCACCTCAGTATTCTAACAGAACATTCACGTAGCCTGTGTTCTAACAGAACACTAACTCAGCCTGTTTTCTAAGAGAATGTGGATTCAGATCAAAAATTACTAACGCAGTCTGTGTTCTAACAGAATATGGACTTAGATTTTGTTCAAAAATTACTCAGCCTGTGTTCTAACAGAATATGGACTGTGTCTATATTTAAAGAATACTCACTCACCTCAGTATTCCAACAGAACACTCACGTAGCCAGTGTTCTAACAGAATACTAACTCAGCCTGTGTTCTAACAGAATGTGGACTCAGATTTTGTTCAAAAATTACTCATTCTGTTTCTAACAGAATATGGTCTCAGTCTATGTTTAAAGAATACTCACTCAGCCAGTATTTTACCAGAGTATGGACTCAGCCTGTGTTCTAACAGAATACTCACACAGCCTGTGTTCTAACAGTACATGGACTCAGTCTATATTTAAAGAATACTCACTCACCTCAGTATTCTAACAGAACACTCACGTAGCCTGTGTTCTAACAGAACACTAACTCAGCCTGTTTTCTAACAGAATGTGGATTCAGATCAAAAATTACTAACGCAGCCTGTGTTCTAACAGAATATGGACTTAGATTTTGTTCAAAAATTACTCAGCCTGTGTTCTAACAGAATATGGACTCTGTCTATATTTAAAGAATACTCACTCACCTCAGTATTCCAACAGAACACTCACGTAGCAAGTGTTCTAACAGAATACTAACTCAGCCTGTGTTCTAACAGAATGTGGATTCAGATCAAATATTACTAACCCAGTCTGTGTTCTAACAGAATGTGGACTCAGATTTTGTTGAAAAATTATTCAGCCTGTTTTCTAACAGAATGTGGATTCAGATCAATAATTACTAACTCAGTCTGTGTTCTAACAGAATGTGGGTTCAGATCAAAAATTACTAACTCAGTCTGTGTTCTAACAGAATATGAACTGAGATTTTGTTCAAAAATTACTCAGTCTGTGTTCTAACAGAATATGGACTAAGTCTATGTTTAAAGAATACTCACTCAGCTCAGTGTTCTAACATAACACTCACTTAGCCTGTGTTCTAACAGAATGTGGTTTCAGATCAAAAATTACTAACTCAGTCTGTGTTCTAACAGAATGTGGACTCAGATTTTGTTCAAAAATTACTCAGTCTGTGTTCTAACAGAATATGGACTAGTCTATGTTTAAAGAATACTCACTCAGCCAGTGTTCTACCAGAATATGGATTCAGACTATTTTCAAGAATACTCACTCAGCCTGTGTTCTAGCAGAATGCTCACTTAGCCTGTGTTCTAACAGAATGTGGACTCAGATATTGTTCAAAAATTACTAACTCAGTCTGTGTTCTAACAGAATTTGGACGCAGTCTCTGTTTAAAAAATACTCACTCACCTCAGTGTTCTAACAGAACAATCACGTAGCCTGTGTTCTAACAGAACACTAACTCAGCCTGTTTTCTAACAAAATGTGGATTCAGATCAAAAATTACTAACGCAGTCTGTGTTCTAACAGAGTATGGACTTAGATTTTGTTCAAAAATTACTCAGTCTGTGTTTTAACAGAATATGGACTCAGTCTATGTTTAAAGAATACTCACTCAGCCAATATTTTACCAGAGTATGGACTCAGCCTGTGTTCTAACAGAATACTCACACAGCCTGTGTTCTAACAGAATATGGACTCAGTCTATATTTAAAGAATACTGACTCACCTCAGTATTCTAACAGAACACTCACGTAGCCAGTGTTCTAACAGAATACTAACTCAGCCTGTGTTCTAACAGAATGTGGATTCAGATCAAATATTACTAACTCAGTCTGTGTTCTAACAGAATGTGGACGCAGATTTTGTTCAAAAATTATTCAGCTTGTGTTCTAACAGAATGTGGATTCAGATCAAAAATTACTAACTCAGTCTGTGTTCTAACAGAATATGGACTCAGTCTATGTTTAAAGAATACTCACTCAGCCAATATTTTACCAGAGTATGGACTCAGCCTGTGTTCTAACAGAATACTCACACAGCCTGTGTTCTAACAGAATATGTACTCAGTCTATATTTAAAGAATACTCACTCACCTCAGTATTCCAACAGAACACTCACGTAGCCAGTGTTCTAACAGAATACTAACTCAGCCTGTGTTCTAACAGAATGTGGATTCAGATCAAATATTACTAACTCAGTCTGTGTTCTAAAAGAATGTGGACGCAGATTTTGCTCAAAAATTATTCAGCCTGTGTTCTAACAGAATGTGGATTCAGATCAAAAATTACTAACTCAGTCTGTGTTCTAACAGAATGTGGACTCAGATTTTGTTCAAAAATTACTCAGTCTGTTTCTAACAGAATATGGTCTCAATCTATGTTTAAAGAATACTCACTCAGCCAGTATTTTACCAGAGTACGGACTCAGCCTGTGTTCTAACAGAATACTCACACAGCCTGTGTTCTAACAGAATATGGACTCAGTCTATATTTAAAGAATACTCACTCACCTCAGTATTCTAACAGAACACTCACGTAGCCTGTGTTCTAACAGAACACTAACTCAGCCTACTTTCTAACAGAATGTGGATTCAGATCAAATATTACTAACGCAGTCTGTGTTCTAACAGAATGTGGACTCAGATATTGTTCAAAATTTACTCAGTCTGTGTTCTAACAGAATATGGACTCAGTCTATGTTTAAAGAATACTCACTCAGCCAATATTTTACCAGAGTATGGACTCGGCCTGTGTTCTAACAGAATACTCACACAGCCTGTGTTCTAACAGAATATGGACTCAGTCTATATTTAAAGAATACTCACTCACCTCAGTATTCCTACAGAACACTCACGTAGCCAGTGTTCTAACAGAATACTAACTCAGCCTGTGTTCTAACAGAATGTGGATTCAGATCAAATATTACTAACTCAGTCAGTGTTCTAACAGAATGTGGACTCAGATATTGTTCAAAATTTACTCAGTCTGTGTTCTAACAGAATATGGACTAGTCTATGTTTAAAGAATACTCACTCAGCTCAGTGTTCTAACATAACACTCACTTAGCCTGTGTTATAACAGAATGTGGTTTCAGATCAAAAATTACTAACTCAGTCTGTGTTCTAACAGAATGTGGACTCAGATTTTGTTCAGAAATTACTCAGTCTGTGTTCTAACAGAATATGGACTCAGTCTATGTTTAAAGAATACTCACTCAGCCAGTGTTCTACCAGAATATGGATTCAGACTATTTTCAAGAATACTCACTCAGCCTGTGTTCTAGCAGAACGCTCACTTAGCCTGTGTTCTAACAGAATGTGGACTCAGATATTGTTCAAAAATTACTAACTCAGTCTGTGTTCTAACAGAATTTGGACGCAGTCTCTGTTTAAAAAATACTCACTCACCTCAGTGTTCTAACAGAACACTCACGTAGCCTGTGTTCTAACAGAACACTAACTCAGCCTGTTTTCTAACAAAATGTGGATTCAGATCAAAAATTACTAACGCAGTCTGTGTTCTAACAGAATATGGACTTAGATTTTGTTCAAAAATTACTCAGTCTGTGTTCCAACAGAATATGGACTCAGTCTATGTTTAAAGAATACTCACTCAGCCAGTATTTTACCAGAGTATGGACTCAGCCTGTGTTCTAACAGAATACTCACACAGCCTGTGTTCTAACAGAATATGTACTCAGTCTATATTTAAAGAATACTCACTCACCTCAGTATTCTAACAGAACACTCACGTAGCCAGTGTTCTAACAGAATACTAACTCAGCCTGTGTTCTAACAGAATGTGGACTCAGATTTTGTTCAAAAATTACTCATTCTGTTTCTAACAGAATATGGTCTCAGTCTATGTTTAAAGAATACTCACTCAGCCAGTATTTTACCAGAGTATGGACTCAGCCTGTGTTCTAACAGAATACTCACACAGCCTGTGTTCTAACAGTACATGGACTCAGTCTATATTTAAAGAATACTCACTCACCTCAGTATTCTAACAGAACACTCACGTAGCCTGTGTTCTAACAGAACACGAACTCAGCCTGTTTTCTAAGAGAATGTGGATTCAGATCAAAAATTACTAACGCAGTCTGTGTTCTAACAGAATATGGACTTAGATTTTGTTCAAAAATTACTCAGCCTGTGTTCTAACAGAATATGGACTGTGTCTATATTTAAAGAATACTCACTCACCTCAGTATTCCAACAGAACACTCACGTAGCCAGTGTTCTAACAGAATACTAACTCAGCCTGTGTTCTAACAGAATGTGGATTCAGATCAAATATTACTAACCCAGTCTGTGTTCTAACATAATGTGGACTCAGATTTTGTTGAAAAATTATTCAGCCTGTTTTCTAACAGAATGTGGATTCAGATCAATAATTACTAACTCAGTCTGTGTTCTAACAGAATGTGGGTTCAGATCAAAAATTACTAACTCAGTCTGTGTTCTAACAGAATATGAACTGAGATTTTGTTCAAAAATTACTCAGTCTGTGTTCTAAGAGAATATGGACTAAGTCTATGTTTAAAGAATACTCACTCAGCTCAGTGTTCTAACATAACACTCACTTAGCCTGTGTTCTAACAGAATGTGGTTTCAGATCAAAAATTACTAACTCAGTCTGTGTTCTAACAGAATGTGGACTCAGATTTTGTTCAAAAATTACTCAGTCTGTTTCTAACAGAATATGGAGTCAGTCTATGTTTAAAGAATACTCACTCAACCAGTATTTTACCAGAGTATGGACTCAGCCTGTGTTCTAACAGAATACTCACACAGCCTGTGTTCTAACAGAATATGTACTCAGTCTATATTTAAAGAATACTCACTCACCACAGTATTCCAACAGAACACTCACGTAGCCAGTGTTCTAACAGAATACTAACTCAGCCTGTGTTCTAACAGAATGTGGATTCAGATCAAATATTACTAACTCAGTCTGTGTTCTAACAGAATGTGGACGCAGATTTTGTTCAAAAATTATTCAGCCTGTGTTCTAACAGAATGTGGATTCAGATCAAAAATTACTAACTCAGTCTGTGTTCTAACAGAATGTGGACTCAGATTTTGTTCAAAAATTACTCAGTCTGTTTCTAACAGAATATGGTCTCAATCTATGTTTAAAGAATACTCACTCAGCCAGTATTTTACCAGAGTATGGACTCAGCCTGTGTTCTAACAGAATACTCACACAGCCTGTGTTCTAACAGAATATGGACTCAGTCTATATTTAAAGAATACTCACTCACCTCAGTATTCTAACAGAACACTCACGTAGCCTGTGTTCTAACAGAACACTAACTCAGCCTGCTTTCTAACAGAATGTCGATTCAGATCAAAAATTACTAACGCAGTCTGTGTTCTAACAGAATATGGACTTAGATTTTGTTCAAAAATTACTCAGTCTGTGTTCTAACAGAATATGGACTCAGTCTATGTTTAAAGAATACTCACTCAGCCAGTGTTCTACCAGAATATGGATTCAGACTATTTTCAAGAATACTCACTCAGCCTGTGTTCTAGCAGAACGCTCACTTAGCCTGAGTTCTAGCAGAATGTGTACTCAGATATTGTTCAAAAATTACTTACTCAGTCTGTGTTCTAACAGAATTTGGACGCAGTCTCTGTTTAAAAAATACTCACTCACCTCAGTATTCTAACAGAACACTCACGTAGCCTGTGTTCTAACAGAACACTAACTCAGCCTGTTTTCTAACAAAATGTGGATTCAGATCAAAAATTACTAACGCAGTCTGTGTTCTAACAGAATATGGACTTAGATTTTGTTCAAAAATTACTCAGTCTGTGTTCTAACAGAATATGGACTCAGTCTATGTTTAAAGAATACTCACTCAGCCAGTATTTTACCAGAGTATGGACTCAGCCTGTGTTCTAACAGAATACTCACACAGCCTGTGTTCTAACAGAATATGTACTCAGTCTATATTTAAAGAATACTCACTCACCTCAGTATTCTAACAGAACACTCACGTAGCCAGTGTTCTAACAGAATACTAACTCAGCCTGTGTTCTAACAGAATGTGGACTCAGATTTTGTTCAAAAATTACTCAGTCTGTTTCTAACAGAATATTGTCTCAGTCTATGTTTAAAGAATACTCACTCAGCCAGTATTTTACCAGAGTATGGACTCAGCCTGTGTTCTAACAGAATACTCACACAGCCTGTGTTCTAACAGAATATGGACTCAGTCTATATTTAAAGAATACTCACTCACCTCAGTATTCTAACAGAACACTCACGTAGCCTGTGTTCTAACAGTACACTAACTCAGCCTGCTTTCTAACAGAATGTGGATTCAGATCAAATATTACTAACGCAGTCTGTGTTCTAACAGAATATGGACTTAGATTTTGTTCAAAAATTACTCAGTCTGTGTTCTAACAGAATATGGACTCAGTCTATATTTAAAGAATACTGACTCACCTCAGTATTCCAACAGAACACTCACGTAGCCAGTGTTGTAACAGAATACTAACTCAGCCTGTGTTCTAACAGAATGTGGATTCAGATCAAATATTACTAACTCAGTCTGTGTTCTAACAGAATGTGGACTCAGATTTTGTTCAAAATTACTCAGTCTCTGTTCTAACAGAATATGGACTAAGTCTATGTTTAAAAAATACTCACTCAGCTCAGTGTTCTAACATAACACTCACTTAGCCTGTGTTCTAACAGAATGTGGGTTCAGATCAAATATTACTAACTCAGTCTGTGTTCTAACAGAATGTGGACTCAGATTTTGTTCAAAAATTACTCAGTCTGTTTCTAACAGAATATGGACTCAGTCTATGTTTAAAGAATACTCACTCAGCCAGTATTTTACCAGAGTATGGACTCAGCCTGTGTTCTACCAGAATACTCACACAGCCTGTGTTCTAACAGAATATGTACTCAGTCTATATTTAAAGAATACTCACTCAACACAGTATTCCAACAGAACACTCACGTAGCCAGTGTTCTAACAGAATACTAACTCAGCCTGTGTTCTAACAGAATGTGGATTCAGATCAAATATTACTAAATCAGTCTGTGTTCTAACAGAATGTGGACGCAGATTTTGTTCAAAAATTATTCAGCCTGTGTTCTAACAGAATGTGGATTCAGATCAAAAATTACTAACTCAGTCTGTGTTCTAACAGAATGTGGACTCAGATTTTGTTCAAAAATTACTCAGTCTGTTTCTAACAGAATATGGTCTCAATCTATGTTTAAAGAATACTCACTCAGCCAGTATTTTACCAGAGTATGGACTCAGCATGTGTTCTAACAGAATACTCACACAGCCTGTGTTCTAACAGAATATGGACTCAGTCTATATTTAAAGAATACTCACTCACCTCAGTATTCTAACAGAACACTCACGTAGCCTGTGTTCTAACAGAACACTAACTCAGCCTGCTTTCTAACAGAATGTCGATTCAGATCAAAAATTACCAACGCAGTCTGTGTTCTAACAGAATATGGACTTAGATTTTGTTCAAAAATTACTCAGTCTGTGTTCTAACAGAATATGGACTCAGTCTATGTTTAAAGAATACTCACTCAGCCAGTATTTTACCAGAGTATGGACTCAGCCTGTGTTCTAACAGAATACTCACACAGCCTGTGTTCTAACAGAGTATGTACTCAGTCTATATTTAAAGAATACTCACTCACCTCAGTATTCTAACAGAACACTCACGTAGCCAGTGTTCTAACAGAATACTAACTCAGCCTGTGTTCTAACAGAATGTGGACTCAGATTTTGTTCAAAAATTACTCAGTCTGTTTCGAACAGAATATGGACTCAGTCTATGTTTAAAGAATACTCACTCAACCAGTATTTTACCAGAGTATGGACTCAGCCTGTGTTCTACCAGAATACTCACACAGCCTGTGTTCTAACAGAATATGGACTCAGTCTATATTTAAAGAATACTCACTGACCTCAGTATTCTAACAGAACACTCACGTACCCTGTGTTCTAACAGAACACTAACTCAGCCTGTTTTCTAACAGAATGTGGATTCAGATCAAAAATTACTAACGCAGTCTGTGTTCTAACAGAATATGGACTTAGATTTTGTTCAAAAATTACTCAGTCTGTGTTCTAACAGAATATGGACTCAGTCTATGTTTAAAGAATACTCACTCAGCCAGTATTTTACCAGAGTATGGACTCAGCCTGTGTTCTAACAGAATACTCACACAGCCTGTGTTCTAACAGAATATGGACTCAGTCTATATTTAAAGAATACTCATTCACCTCAGTATTCCTACAGAACACTCACGTAGCCAGTGTTCTAACAGAATACTAACTCAGCCTGTGTTCTAACAGAATGTGCATTCAGATCAAATATTACTAACTCAGTCTGTGTTCTAACAGAATGTGGACTCAGATTTTGTTCAAAAATTACTCAGTCTGTGTTCTAACAGAATGTGGATTCAGATCAAAAATTACTAACTCAGTCTGTGTTCTAACAGAATGTGGATTCAGATCAAAAATTACTAACTCAGTCTGTGTTCTAACAGAATATGAACTCAGATTTTGTTCAAAAATTACTCAGTCTGTGTTCTAACAGAATATGGACTCAGTCTATATTTAAAGAATACTCACTCACCTCAGTATTCTAACAGAACACTCACGTAGCCAGTGTTCTAACAGAATACTAACTCATCCTGTGTTCTAACAGAATGTGGATTCAGATCAAAAATTACTAACTCAGTCTGTGTTCTAACAGAATGTGGACTCAGATTTTGTTCAAAAATTACTCAGTCTGTTTCTAACAGAATATGGTCTCAGTCTTTGTTTAAAGAATACTCACTCAGCTCAGTGTTCTAACATAACACTCACTTAGCCTGTGTTCTAACAGAATGTGGTTTCAGATCAAAAATTACTAACTCAGTCTGTGTTCTAACAGAATATGAACTCAGATTTTGTTCAAAAATTACTCAGTCTGTGTTCTAACAGAATATGGACTCAGTCTATGTTTAAAGAATACTCACTCAGCCAGTGTTCTACCAGAATATGGATTCAGACTATTTTCAAGAATACTCACTCAGCCTGTGTTCTAGCAGAACGCTCACTTAGCCTGTGTTCTAACAGAATGTGTACTCAGATATTGTTCAAAAATTACTAACTCAGTCTGTGTTCTAACAGAATTTGGACGCAGTCTCTGTTTAAAAAATACTCACTCACCTCAGTGTTCTAACAGAACACTCACGTAGCCTGTGTTCTAACAGAACACTAACTCAGCCTGTTTTCTAACAAAATGTGGATTCAGATCAAAAATTACTAACGCAGTCTGTGTTCTAACAAAATATGGACTTAGATTTTGTTCAAAAATTACTCAGTCTGTGTTCTAACAGAATATGGACTCAGTCTATGTTTAAAGAATACTCACTCAGCCAATATTTGACCAGAGTATGGACTCAGCCTGTGTTCTAACAGAATACTCACACAGCCTGTGTTCTAACAGAATATGGACTCAGTCTATATTTAAAGAATACTCACTCACCTCAGTATTCCTACAGAACACTCACGTAGCCAGTGTTCTAACAGAATATTAACTCAGCCTGTGTTCTAACAGAATGTGGATTCAGATCAAATATTACTAACTCAGTCTGTGTTCTAACAGAATGTGGACTCAGATTTTGTTCAAAAATTACTCAGTCTGTGTTCTAACAGAATATGGACTAAGTCTATGTTTAAAGAATACTCACTCAGCTAAGTGTTCTAACATAACACTCACTTAGCCTGTGTTCTAACAGAATGTGGTTTCAGATCAAAAATTACTAACTCAGTCTGTGTTCTAAAAGAATGTGGACTCAGATTTTGTTCAAAAATTACTCAGTCTGTGTTCTAACAGAATATGGACTCAGTCTATGTTTAAAGAATACTCACTCAGCCAGTGTTCTAGCAGAATATGGATTCAGACTATTTTCAAGAATACTCACTCAGCCTGTGTTCTAGCAGAACGCTCACTTAGCCTGTGTTCTAACAGAATATGGACTAAGTCTATGTTTAAAAAATACTCACTCAGCTCAGTGTTCTAACATAACACTCACTTAGCCTGTGTTCTAACAGAATGTGGGTTCAGAACAAATATTACTAACTCAGTCTGTGTTCTAACAGAATGTGGACTCAGATTTTGTTCAAAAATTACTCAGTCTGTTTCTAACAGAATATGGACTCAGTCTATGTTTAAAGAATACTCACTCAGCCAGTGTTCTACCAGAATATGGATTCAGACTATTTTCAAGAATACTCACTCAGCCTGTGTTCTAGCAGAACGCTCACTTAGCCTGTGTTCTAACAGAATATGGACTTAGATTTTGTTCAAAAATTACTCAGTCTGTGTTCTAACAGATTATGGACTCAGTCTATGTTTAAAGAATACTCACTCAGCCAGTATTTTACCAGAGTATGGACTCAGCCTGTGTTCTAACAGAATACTCACACAGCCTGTGTTCTAACAGAATATGTACTCAGTCTATATTTAAAGAATACTCACTCACCTCAGTATTCTAACAGAACACTCACGTAGCCAGTGTTCTAACAGAATACTAACTCAGCCTGTGTTCTAACAGAATGTGGACTCAGATTTTGTTCAAAAATTACTCAGTCTGTTTCTAACAGAATATGGAGTCAGTCTATGTTTAAAGAATACTCACTCAGCCAGTATTTTACCAGAGTATGGACTCAGCCTTTGTTCTACCAGAATACTCACACAGCCTGTGTTCTAACAGAATATGGACTCAGTCTATATTTAAAGAATACTCACTCACCTCAGTTTTCTAACACAACACTCACGTACCCTGTGTTCTAACAGAACACTAACTCAGCCTGTTTTCTAACAGAATGTGGATTCAGATCAAAAATTACTAACGCAGTCTGTGTTCTAACAGAATATGGACTTAGATTTTGTTCAAAAATTATTCAGCCTGTGTTCTAACAGAATGTGGATTCAGATCAAAAATTACTAACTCAGTCTGTGTTCTAACAGAATGTGGACTCAGATTTTGTTCAAAAATTACTCAGTCTGTTTCTAACAGAATATGGTCTCAATCTATGTTTAAAGAATACTCACTCAGCCAGTATTTTACCAGAGTATGGACTCAGCCTGTGTTCTAACAGAATACTCACACAGCCTGTGTTCTAACAGAATATGGACTCAGTCTATATTTAAAGAATACTCACTCACCTCAGTATTCTAACAGAACACTCACGTAGCCTGTGTTCTAACAGAACACTAACTCAGCCTGCTTTCTAACAGAATGTCGATTCAGATCAAAAATTACTAACGCAGTCTGTGTTCTAACAGAATATGGACTTAGATTTTGTTCAAAAATTACTCAGTCTGTGTTCTAACAGAATATGGACTCAGTCTATGTTTAAAGAATACTCACTCAGCCAATATTTGACCAGAGTATGGACTCAGCCTGTGTTCTAACAGAATACTCACACAGCCTGTGTTCTAACAGAATATGGACTCAGTCTATATTTAAAGAATACTCACTCACCTCGTATTCCTACAGAACACTCACGTAGCCAGTGTTCTAACAGAATACTAACTCAGCCTGTGTTCTAACAGAATGTGGATTCAGATCAAATATTACTAACGCAGTCTGTGTTCTAACAGAATATGGACTTAGATTTTGTTCAAAAATTACTCAGTCTGTGTTCTAACAGAATATGGACTCAGTCTATGTTTAAAGAATACTCACTCAGCCAATATTTTACCAGAGTATGGACTCAGCCTGTGTTCTAACAGAATACTCACACAGCCTGTGTTCTAACAGAATATGTACACAGTCTATATTTAAAGAATACTCACTCACCTCAGTATTCCAACAGAACACTCACGTAGCCAGTGTTCTAACAGAATACTAACTCAGCCTGTGTTCTAACAGAATGTGGATTCAGATCAAATATTACTAACTCAGTCTGTGTTCTAACAGAATGTGGACGCAGATTTTGTTCAAAAATTATTCAGCCTGTGTTCTAACAGAATGTGGATTCAGATCAAAAATTACTAACTCAGTCTGTGTTCTAACAGAATGTGGACTCAGATTTTGTTCAAAAATTACTCAGTCTGTTTCTAACAGAATATGATTTCAATCTATGTTTAAAGAATACTCACTCAACCAGTATTTTACCAGAGTATGGACTCAGCCTGTGTTCTAACAGAATACTCACACAGCCTGTGTTCTAACAGAATATGGACTCAGTCTATATTTAAAGAATACTCACTCACCTCAGTATTCTAACAGAACACTCACGTAGCCTGTGTTCTAACAGAACACTAACTCAGCCTGCTTTCTAACAGAATGTCGATTCAGATCAAAAATTACTAACGCAGTCTGTGTTCTAACAGAATATGGACTTAGATTTTGTTCAAAAATTACTCAGTCTGTGTTCTAACAGAATATGGACTCAGTCTATGTTTAAAGAATACTCACTCAGCCAATATTTGACCAGAGTATGGACTCAGCCTGTGTTCTAACAGAATACTCACACAGCCTGTGTTCTAACAGAATATGGACTCAGTCTATATTTAAAGAATACTCACTCACCTCAGTATTCCTACAGAACACTCACGTATCCAGTGTTCTAACAGAATACTAACTCAGCCTGTGTTCTAACAGAATGTGGATTCAGATCAAATATTACTAACGCAGTCTGTGTTCTAACAGAATATGGACTTAGATTTTGTTCAAAAATTACTCAGTCTGTGTTCTAACAGAATATGGACTCAGTCTATGTTTAAAGAATACTCACTCATCCAATATTTTACCAGAGTATGGTCTCGGCCTGTGTTCTAACAGAATACTCACACAGCCTGTGTTCTAACAGAATATGGACTCAGTCTATATTTAAAGAATACTCACTCACCTCAGTATTCTTACAGAACACTCACCTAGCCAGTGTTCTAACAGAATACTAACTCAGCCTGTGTTCTAACAGAATGTGGATTCAGATCAAATATTACTAACTCAGTCAGTGTTCTAACAGAATGTGGACTCAGATTTTGTTCAAAAATTACTCAATCTGTGTTCTAACAGAATATGTACTAAGTCTATGTTTAAAGAATACTCACTCAGCTCAGTGTTCTAACATAACACTAACTCAGCCTGTTTTCTAACAAAATGTGGATTCAGATCAAAAATTACTAACGCAGTCTGTGTTCTAACAGAATATGGACTTAGATTTTGTTCAAAAATTACTCAGTCTGTGTTCCAACAGAATATGGACTCAGTCTATGTTTAAAGAATACTCACTCAGCCAGTATTTTACCAGAGTATGGACTCAGCCTGTGTTCTAACAGAATACTCACACAGCCTGTGTTCTAACAGAATATGTACTCAGTCTATATTTAAAGAATACTCACTCACCTCAGTATTCTAACAGAACACTCACGTAGCCAGTGTTCTAACAGAATACTAACTCAGCCTGTGTTCTAACAGAATGTGGACTCAGATTTTGTTCAAAAATTACTCAGTCTGTTTCTAACAGAATATGGAGTCAGTCTATGTTTAAAGAATACTCACTCAACCAGTATTTTACCAGAGTATGGACTCAGCCTGTGTTCTAACAGAATACTCACACAGCCTGTGTTCTAACAGAATATGGACTCAGTCTATATTTAAAGAATACTCACTCACCTCAGTATTCCTACAGAACACTCACGTAGCCAGTGTTCTAACAGAATATTAACTCAGCCTGTGTTCTAACAGAATGTGGATTCAGATCAAATATTACTAACTCAGTCTGTGTTCTAACAGAATGTGGACTCAGATTTTGTTCAAAAATTACTCAGTCTGTGTTCTAACAGAATATGGACTAAGTCTATGTTTAAAGAATACTCACTCAGCTAAGTGTTCTAACATAACACTCACTTAGCCTGTGTTCTAACAGAATGTGGTTTCAGATCAAAAATTACTAACTCAGTCTGTGTTCTAAAAGAATGTGGACTCAGATTTTGTTCAAAAATTACTCAGTCTGTGTTCTAACAGAATATGGACTCAGTCTATGTTTAAAGAATACTCACTCAGCCAGTGTTCTAGCAGAATATGGATTCAGACTATTTTCAAGAATACTCACTCAGCCTGTGTTCTAGCAGAATACTCACACAGCCTGTGTTCTAACAGAATATGGACTCAGTCTATATTTAAAGAATACTGACTCACCTCAGTATTCTAACAGAACACTCACGTAGCCAGTGTTCTAACAGAATACTAACTCAGCCTGTGTTCTAACAGAATGTGGATTCAGATCAAATATTACTAACTCAGTCTGTGTTCTAACAGAATGTGGACGCAGATTTTGTTCAAAAATTATTCAGCTTGTGTTCTAACAGAATGTGGATTCAGATCAAAAATTACTAACTCAGTCTGTGTTCTAACAGAATATGGACTCAGTCTATGTTTAAAGAATACTCACTCAGCCAATATTTTACCAGAGTATGGACTCAGCCTGTGTTCTAACAGAATACTCACACAGCCTGTGTTCTAACAGAATATGTACTCAGTCTATATTTAAAGAATACTCACTCACCTCAGTATTCCAACAGAACACTCACGTAGCCAGTGTTCTAACAGAATACTAACTCAGCCTGTGTTCTAACAGAATGTGGATTCAGATCAAATATTACTAACTCAGTCTGTGTTCTAAAAGAATGTGGACGCAGATTTTGCTCAAAAATTATTCAGCCTGTGTTCTAACAGAATGTGGATTCAGATCAAAAATTACTAACTCAGTCTGTGTTCTAACAGAATGTGGACTCAGATTTTGTTCAAAAATTACTCAGTCTGTTTCTAACAGAATATGGTCTCAATCTATGTTTAAAGAATACTCACTCAGCCAGTATTTTACCAGAGTACGGACTCAGCCTGTGTTCTAACAGAATACTCACACAGCCTGTGTTCTAACAGAATATGGACTCAGTCTATATTTAAAGAATACTCACTCACCTCAGTATTCTAACAGAACACTCACGTAGCCTGTGTTCTAACAGAACACTAACTCAGCCTACTTTCTAACAGAATGTGGATTCAGATCAAATATTACTAACGCAGTCTGTGTTCTAACAGAATGTGGACTCAGATATTGTTCAAAATTTACTCAGTCTGTGTTCTAACAGAATATGGACTCAGTCTATGTTTAAAGAATACTCACTCAGCCAATATTTTACCAGAGTATGGACTCGGCCTGTGTTCTAACAGAATACTCACACAGCCTGTGTTCTAACAGAATATGGACTCAGTCTATATTTAAAGAATACTCACTCACCTCAGTATTCCTACAGAACACTCACGTAGCCAGTGTTCTAACAGAATACTAACTCAGCCTGTGTTCTAACAGAATGTGGATTCAGATCAAATATTACTAACTCAGTCAGTGTTCTAACAGAATGTGGACTCAGATATTGTTCAAAATTTACTCAGTCTGTGTTCTAACAGAATATGGACTAGTCTATGTTTAAAGAATACTCACTCAGCTCAGTGTTCTAACATAACACTCACTTAGCCTGTGTTATAACAGAATGTGGTTTCAGATCAAAAATTACTAACTCAGTCTGTGTTCTAACAGAATGTGGACTCAGATTTTGTTCAGAAATTACTCAGTCTGTGTTCTAACAGAATATGGACTCAGTCTATGTTTAAAGAATACTCACTCAGCCAGTGTTCTACCAGAATATGGATTCAGACTATTTTCAAGAATACTCACTCAGCCTGTGTTCTAGCAGAACGCTCACTTAGCCTGTGTTCTAACAGAATGTGGACTCAGATATTGTTCAAAAATTACTAACTCAGTCTGTGTTCTAACAGAATTTGGACGCAGTCTCTGTTTAAAAAATACTCACTCACCTCAGTGTTCTAACAGAACACTCACGTAGCCTGTGTTCTAACAGAACACTAACTCAGCCTGTTTTCTAACAAAATGTGGATTCAGATCAAAAATTACTAACGCAGTCTGTGTTCTAACAGAATATGGACTTAGATTTTGTTCAAAAATTACTCAGTCTGTGTTCCAACAGAATATGGACTCAGTCTATGTTTAAAGAATACTCACTCAGCCAGTATTTTACCAGAGTATGGACTCAGCCTGTGTTCTAACAGAATACTCACACAGCCTGTGTTCTAACAGAATATGTACTCAGTCTATATTTAAAGAATACTCACTCACCTCAGTATTCTAACAGAACACTCACGTAGCCAGTGTTCTAACAGAATACTAACTCAGCCTGTGTTCTAACAGAATGTGGACTCAGATTTTGTTCAAAAATTACTCATTCTGTTTCTAACAGAATATGGTCTCAGTCTATGTTTAAAGAATACTCACTCAGCCAGTATTTTACCAGAGTATGGACTCAGCCTGTGTTCTAACAGAATACTCACACAGCCTGTGTTCTAACAGTACATGGACTCAGTCTATATTTAAAGAATACTCACTCACCTCAGTATTCTAACAGAACACTCACGTAGCCTGTGTTCTAACAGAACACGAACTCAGCCTGTTTTCTAAGAGAATGTGGATTCAGATCAAAAATTACTAACGCAGTCTGTGTTCTAACAGAATATGGACTTAGATTTTGTTCAAAAATTACTCAGCCTGTGTTCTAACAGAATATGGACTGTGTCTATATTTAAAGAATACTCACTCACCTCAGTATTCCAACAGAACACTCACGTAGCCAGTGTTCTAACAGAATACTAACTCAGCCTGTGTTCTAACAGAATGTGGATTCAGATCAAATATTACTAACCCAGTCTGTGTTCTAACATAATGTGGACTCAGATTTTGTTGAAAAATTATTCAGCCTGTTTTCTAACAGAATGTGGATTCAGATCAATAATTACTAACTCAGTCTGTGTTCTAACAGAATGTGGGTTCAGATCAAAAATTACTAACTCAGTCTGTGTTCTAACAGAATATGAACTGAGATTTTGTTCAAAAATTACTCAGTCTGTGTTCTAACAGAATATGGACTAAGTCTATGTTTAAAGAATACTCACTCAGCTCAGTGTTCTAACATAACACTCACTTAGCCTGTGTTCTAACAGAATGTGGTTTCAGATCAAAAATTACTAACTCAGTCTGTGTTCTAACAGAATGTGGACTCAGATTTTGTTCAAAAATTACTCAGTCTGTTTCTAACAGAATATGGAGTCAGTCTATGTTTAAAGAATACTCACTCAACCAGTATTTTACCAGAGTATGGACTCAGCCTGTGTTCTAACAGAATACTCACACAGCCTGTGTTCTAACAGAATATGTACTCAGTCTATATTTAAAGAATACTCACTCACCACAGTATTCCAACAGAACACTCACGTAGCCAGTGTTCTAACAGAATACTAACTCAGCCTGTGTTCTAACAGAATGTGGATTCAGATCAAATATTACTAACTCAGTCTGTGTTCTAACAGAATGTGGACGCAGATTTTGTTCAAAAATTATTCAGCCTGTGTTCTAACAGAATGTGGATTCAGATCAAAAATTACTAACTCAGTCTGTGTTCTAACAGAATGTGGACTCAGATTTTGTTCAAAAATTACTCAGTCTGTTTCTAACAGAATATGGTCTCAATCTATGTTTAAAGAATACTCACTCAGCCAGTATTTTACCAGAGTATGGACTCAGCCTGTGTTCTAACAGAATACTCACACAGCCTGTGTTCTAACAGAATATGGACTCAGTCTATATTTAAAGAATACTCACTCACCTCAGTATTCTAACAGAACACTCACGTAGCCTGTGTTCTAACAGAACACTAACTCAGCCTGCTTTCTAACAGAATGTCGATTCAGATCAAAAATTACTAACGCAGTCTGTGTTCTAACAGAATATGGACTTAGATTTTGTTCAAAAATTACTCAGTCTGTGTTCTAACAGAATATGGACTCAGTCTATGTTTAAAGAATACTCACTCAGCCAGTGTTCTACCAGAATATGGATTCAGACTATTTTCAAGAATACTCACTCAGCCTGTGTTCTAGCAGAACGCTCACTTAGCCTGAGTTCTAGCAGAATGTGTACTCAGATATTGTTCAAAAATTACTTACTCAGTCTGTGTTCTAACAGAATTTGGACGCAGTCTCTGTTTAAAAAATACTCACTCACCTCAGTATTCTAACAGAACACTCACGTAGCCTGTGTTCTAACAGAACACTAACTCAGCCTGTTTTCTAACAAAATGTGGATTCAGATCAAAAATTACTAACGCAGTCTGTGTTCTAACAGAATATGGACTTAGATTTTGTTCAAAAATTACTCAGTCTGTGTTCTAACAGAATATGGACTCAGTCTATGTTTAAAGAATACTCACTCAGCCAGTATTTTACCAGAGTATGGACTCAGCCTGTGTTCTAACAGAATACTCACACAGCCTGTGTTCTAACAGAATATGTACTCAGTCTATATTTAAAGAATACTCACTCACCTCAGTATTCTAACAGAACACTCACGTAGCCAGTGTTCTAACAGAATACTAACTCAGCCTGTGTTCTAACAGAATGTGGACTCAGATTTTGTTCAAAAATTACTCAGTCTGTTTCTAACAGAATATTGTCTCAGTCTATGTTTAAAGAATACTCACTCAGCCAGTATTTTACCAGAGTATGGACTCAGCCTGTGTTCTAACAGAATACTCACACAGCCTGTGTTCTAACAGAATATGGACTCAGTCTATATTTAAAGAATACTCACTCACCTCAGTATTCTAACAGAACACTCACGTAGCCTGTGTTCTAACAGTACACTAACTCAGCCTGCTTTCTAACAGAATGTGGATTCAGATCAAATATTACTAACGCAGTCTGTGTTCTAACAGAATATGGACTTAGATTTTGTTCAAAAATTACTCAGTCTGTGTTCTAACAGAATATGGACTCAGTCTATATTTAAAGAATACTGACTCACCTCAGTATTCCAACAGAACACTCACGTAGCCAGTGTTGTAACAGAATACTAACTCAGCCTGTGTTCTAACAGAATGTGGATTCAGATCAAATATTACTAACTCAGTCTGTGTTCTAACAGAATGTGGACTCAGATTTTGTTCAAAATTACTCAGTCTCTGTTCTAACAGAATATGGACTAAGTCTATGTTTAAAAAATACTCACTCAGCTCAGTGTTCTAACATAACACTCACTTAGCCTGTGTTCTAACAGAATGTGGGTTCAGATCAAATATTACTAACTCAGTCTGTGTTCTAACAGAATGTGGACTCAGATTTTGTTCAAAAATTACTCAGTCTGTTTCTAACAGAATATGGACTCAGTCTATGTTTAAAGAATACTCACTCAGCCAGTATTTTACCAGAGTATGGACTCAGCCTGTGTTCTACCAGAATACTCACACAGCCTGTGTTCTAACAGAATATGTACTCAGTCTATATTTAAAGAATACTCACTCAACACAGTATTCCAACAGAACACTCACGTAGCCAGTGTTCTAACAGAATACTAACTCAGCCTGTGTTCTAACAGAATGTGGATTCAGATCAAATATTACTAAATCAGTCTGTGTTCTAACAGAATGTGGACGCAGATTTTGTTCAAAAATTATTCAGCCTGTGTTCTAACAGAATGTGGATTCAGATCAAAAATTACTAACTCAGTCTGTGTTCTAACAGAATGTGGACTCAGATTTTGTTCAAAAATTACTCAGTCTGTTTCTAACAGAATATGGTCTCAATCTATGTTTAAAGAATACTCACTCAGCCAGTATTTTACCAGAGTATGGACTCAGCATGTGTTCTAACAGAATACTCACACAGCCTGTGTTCTAACAGAATATGGACTCAGTCTATATTTAAAGAATACTCACTCACCTCAGTATTCTAACAGAACACTCACGTAGCCTGTGTTCTAACAGAACACTAACTCAGCCTGCTTTCTAACAGAATGTCGATTCAGATCAAAAATTACCAACGCAGTCTGTGTTCTAACAGAATATGGACTTAGATTTTGTTCAAAAATTACTCAGTCTGTGTTCTAACAGAATATGGACTCAGTCTATGTTTAAAGAATACTCACTCAGCCAGTATTTTACCAGAGTATGGACTCAGCCTGTGTTCTAACAGAATACTCACACAGCCTGTGTTCTAACAGAGTATGTACTCAGTCTATATTTAAAGAATACTCACTCACCTCAGTATTCTAACAGAACACTCACGTAGCCAGTGTTCTAACAGAATACTAACTCAGCCTGTGTTCTAACAGAATGTGGACTCAGATTTTGTTCAAAAATTACTCAGTCTGTTTCGAACAGAATATGGACTCAGTCTATGTTTAAAGAATACTCACTCAACCAGTATTTTACCAGAGTATGGACTCAGCCTGTGTTCTACCAGAATACTCACACAGCCTGTGTTCTAACAGAATATGGACTCAGTCTATATTTAAAGAATACTCACTGACCTCAGTATTCTAACAGAACACTCACGTACCCTGTGTTCTAACAGAACACTAACTCAGCCTGTTTTCTAACAGAATGTGGATTCAGATCAAAAATTACTAACGCAGTCTGTGTTCTAACAGAATATGGACTTAGATTTTGTTCAAAAATTACTCAGTCTGTGTTCTAACAGAATATGGACTCAGTCTATGTTTAAAGAATACTCACTCAGCCAGTATTTTACCAGAGTATGGACTCAGCCTGTGTTCTAACAGAATACTCACACAGCCTGTGTTCTAACAGAATATGGACTCAGTCTATATTTAAAGAATACTCACTCACCTCAGTATTCCTACAGAACACTCACGTAGCCAGTGTTCTAACAGAATACTAACTCAGCCTGTGTTCTAACAGAATGTGCATTCAGATCAAATATTACTAACTCAGTCTGTGTTCTAACAGAATGTGGACTCAGATTTTGTTCAAAAATTACTCAGTCTGTGTTCTAACAGAATGTGGATTCAGATCAAAAATTACTAACTCAGTCTGTGTTCTAACAGAATGTGGATTCAGATCAAAAATTACTAACTCAGTCTGTGTTCTAACAGAATATGAACTCAGATTTTGTTCAAAAATTACTCAGTCTGTGTTCTAACAGAATATGGACTCAGTCTATATTTAAAGAATACTCACTCACCTCAGTATTCTAACAGAACACTCACGTAGCCAGTGTTCTAACAGAATACTAACTCATCCTGTGTTCTAACAGAATGTGGATTCAGATCAAAAATTACTAACTCAGTCTGTGTTCTAACAGAATGTGGACTCAGATTTTGTTCAAAAATTACTCAGTCTGTTTCTAACAGAATATGGTCTCAGTCTTTGTTTAAAGAATACTCACTCAGCTCAGTGTTCTAACATAACACTCACTTAGCCTGTGTTCTAACAGAATGTGGTTTCAGATCAAAAATTACTAACTCAGTCTGTGTTCTAACAGAATATGAACTCAGATTTTGTTCAAAAATTACTCAGTCTGTGTTCTAACAGAATATGGACTCAGTCTATGTTTAAAGAATACTCACTCAGCCAGTGTTCTACCAGAATATGGATTCAGACTATTTTCAAGAATACTCACTCAGCCTGTGTTCTAGCAGAACGCTCACTTAGCCTGTGTTCTAACAGAATGTGTACTCAGATATTGTTCAAAAATTACTAACTCAGTCTGTGTTCTAACAGAATTTGGACGCAGTCTCTGTTTAAAAAATACTCACTCACCTCAGTGTTCTAACAGAACACTCACGTAGCCTGTGTTCTAACAGAACACTAACTCAGCCTGTTTTCTAACAAAATGTGGATTCAGATCAAAAATTACTAACGCAGTCTGTGTTCTAACAAAATATGGACTTAGATTTTGTTCAAAAATTACTCAGTCTGTGTTCTAACAGAATATGGACTCAGTCTATGTTTAAAGAATACTCACTCAGCCAATATTTGACCAGAGTATGGACTCAGCCTGTGTTCTAACAGAATACTCACACAGCCTGTGTTCTAACAGAATATGGACTCAGTCTATATTTAAAGAATACTCACTCACCTCAGTATTCCTACAGAACACTCACGTAGCCAGTGTTCTAACAGAATATTAACTCAGCCTGTGTTCTAACAGAATGTGGATTCAGATCAAATATTACTAACTCAGTCTGTGTTCTAACAGAATGTGGACTCAGATTTTGTTCAAAAATTACTCAGTCTGTGTTCTAACAGAATATGGACTAAGTCTATGTTTAAAGAATACTCACTCAGCTAAGTGTTCTAACATAACACTCACTTAGCCTGTGTTCTAACAGAATGTGGTTTCAGATCAAAAATTACTAACTCAGTCTGTGTTCTAAAAGAATGTGGACTCAGATTTTGTTCAAAAATTACTCAGTCTGTGTTCTAACAGAATATGGACTCAGTCTATGTTTAAAGAATACTCACTCAGCCAGTGTTCTAGCAGAATATGGATTCAGACTATTTTCAAGAATACTCACTCAGCCTGTGTTCTAGCAGAACGCTCACTTAGCCTGTGTTCTAACAGAATATGGACTAAGTCTATGTTTAAAAAATACTCACTCAGCTCAGTGTTCTAACATAACACTCACTTAGCCTGTGTTCTAACAGAATGTGGGTTCAGATCAAATATTACTAACTCAGTCTGTGTTCTAACAGAATGTGGACTCAGATTTTGTTCAAAAATTACTCAGTCTGTGTTCTAACAGATTATGGACTCAGTCTATGTTTAAAGAATACTCACTCAGCCAGTATTTTACCAGAGTATGGACTCAGCCTGTGTTCTAACAGAATACTCACACAGCCTGTGTTCTAACAGAATATGTACTCAGTCTATATTTAAAGAATACTCACTCACCTCAGTATTCTAACAGAACACTCACGTAGCCAGTGTTCTAACAGAATACTAACTCAGCCTGTGTTCTAACAGAATGTGGACTCAGATTTTGTTCAAAAATTACTCAGTCTGTTTCTAACAGAATATGGAGTCAGTCTATGTTTAAAGAATACTCACTCAGCCAGTATTTTACCAGAGTATGGACTCAGCCTTTGTTCTACCAGAATACTCACACAGCCTGTGTTCTAACAGAATATGGACTCAGTCTATATTTAAAGAATACTCACTCACCTCAGTTTTCTAACACAACACTCACGTACCCTGTGTTCTAACAGAACACTAACTCAGCCTGTTTTCTAACAGAATGTGGATTCAGATCAAAAATTACTAACGCAGTCTGTGTTCTAACAGAATATGGACTTAGATTTTGTTCAAAAATTATTCAGCCTGTGTTCTAACAGAATGTGGATTCAGATCAAAAATTACTAACTCAGTCTGTGTTCTAACAGAATGTGGACTCAGATTTTGTTCAAAAATTACTCAGTCTGTTTCTAACAGAATATGGTCTCAATCTATGTTTAAAGAATACTCACTCAGCCAGTATTTTACCAGAGTATGGACTCAGCCTGTGTTCTAACAGAATACTCACACAGCCTGTGTTCTAACAGAATATGGACTCAGTCTATATTTAAAGAATACTCACTCACCTCAGTATTCTAACAGAACACTCACGTAGCCTGTGTTCTAACAGAACACTAACTCAGCCTGCTTTCTAACAGAATGTCGATTCAGATCAAAAATTACTAACGCAGTCTGTGTTCTAACAGAATATGGACTTAGATTTTGTTCAAAAATTACTCAGTCTGTGTTCTAACAGAATATGGACTCAGTCTATGTTTAAAGAATACTCACTCAGCCAATATTTGACCAGAGTATGGACTCAGCCTGTGTTCTAACAGAATACTCACACAGCCTGTGTTCTAACAGAATATGGACTCAGTCTATATTTAAAGAATACTCACTCACCTCGTATTCCTACAGAACACTCACGTAGCCAGTGTTCTAACAGAATACTAACTCAGCCTGTGTTCTAACAGAATGTGGATTCAGATCAAATATTACTAACGCAGTCTGTGTTCTAACAGAATATGGACTTAGATTTTGTTCAAAAATTACTCAGTCTGTGTTCTAACAGAATATGGACTCAGTCTATGTTTAAAGAATACTCACTCAGCCAATATTTTACCAGAGTATGGACTCAGCCTGTGTTCTAACAGAATACTCACACAGCCTGTGTTCTAACAGAATATGTACACAGTCTATATTTAAAGAATACTCACTCACCTCAGTATTCCAACAGAACACTCACGTAGCCAGTGTTCTAACAGAATACTAACTCAGCCTGTGTTCTAACAGAATGTGGATTCAGATCAAATATTACTAACTCAGTCTGTGTTCTAACAGAATGTGGACGCAGATTTTGTTCAAAAATTATTCAGCCTGTGTTCTAACAGAATGTGGATTCAGATCAAAAATTACTAACTCAGTCTGTGTTCTAACAGAATGTGGACTCAGATTTTGTTCAAAAATTACTCAGTCTGTTTCTAACAGAATATGATTTCAATCTATGTTTAAAGAATACTCACTCAACCAGTATTTTACCAGAGTATGGACTCAGCCTGTGTTCTAACAGAATACTCACACAGCCTGTGTTCTAACAGAATATGGACTCAGTCTATATTTAAAGAATACTCACTCACCTCAGTATTCTAACAGAACACTCACGTAGCCTGTGTTCTAACAGAACACTAACTCAGCCTGCTTTCTAACAGAATGTCGATTCAGATCAAAAATTACTAACGCAGTCTGTGTTCTAACAGAATATGGACTTAGATTTTGTTCAAAAATTACTCAGTCTGTGTTCTAACAGAATATGGACTCAGTCTATGTTTAAAGAATACTCACTCAGCCAATATTTGACCAGAGTATGGACTCAGCCTGTGTTCTAACAGAATACTCACACAGCCTGTGTTCTAACAGAATATGGACTCAGTCTATATTTAAAGAATACTCACTCACCTCAGTATTCCTACAGAACACTCACGTATCCAGTGTTCTAACAGAATACTAACTCAGCCTGTGTTCTAACAGAATGTGGATTCAGATCAAATATTACTAACGCAGTCTGTGTTCTAACAGAATATGGACTTAGATTTTGTTCAAAAATTACTCAGTCTGTGTTCTAACAGAATATGGACTCAGTCTATGTTTAAAGAATACTCACTCATCCAATATTTTACCAGAGTATGGTCTCGGCCTGTGTTCTAACAGAATACTCACACAGCCTGTGTTCTAACAGAATATGGACTCAGTCTATATTTAAAGAATACTCACTCACCTCAGTATTCTTACAGAACACTCACCTAGCCAGTGTTCTAACAGAATACTAACTCAGCCTGTGTTCTAACAGAATGTGGATTCAGATCAAATATTACTAACTCAGTCAGTGTTCTAACAGAATGTGGACTCAGATTTTGTTCAAAAATTACTCAATCTGTGTTCTAACAGAATATGTACTAAGTCTATGTTTAAAGAATACTCACTCAGCTCAGTGTTCTAACATAACACTAACTCAGCCTGTTTTCTAACAAAATGTGGATTCAGATCAAAAATTACTAACGCAGTCTGTGTTCTAACAGAATATGGACTTAGATTTTGTTCAAAAATTACTCAGTCTGTGTTCCAACAGAATATGGACTCAGTCTATGTTTAAAGAATACTCACTCAGCCAGTATTTTACCAGAGTATGGACTCAGCCTGTGTTCTAACAGAATACTCACACAGCCTGTGTTCTAACAGAATATGTACTCAGTCTATATTTAAAGAATACTCACTCACCTCAGTATTCTAACAGAACACTCACGTAGCCAGTGTTCTAACAGAATACTAACTCAGCCTGTGTTCTAACAGAATGTGGACTCAGATTTTGTTCAAAAATTACTCAGTCTGTTTCTAACAGAATATGGAGTCAGTCTATGTTTAAAGAATACTCACTCAACCAGTATTTTACCAGAGTATGGACTCAGCCTGTGTTCTAACAGAATACTCACACAGCCTGTGTTCTAACAGAATATGGACTCAGTCTATATTTAAAGAATACTCACTCACCTCAGTATTCCTACAGAACACTCACGTAGCCAGTGTTCTAACAGAATATTAACTCAGCCTGTGTTCTAACAGAATGTGGATTCAGATCAAATATTACTAACTCAGTCTGTGTTCTAACAGAATGTGGACTCAGATTTTGTTCAAAAATTACTCAGTCTGTGTTCTAACAGAATATGGACTAAGTCTATGTTTAAAGAATACTCACTCAGCTAAGTGTTCTAACATAACACTCACTTAGCCTGTGTTCTAACAGAATGTGGTTTCAGATCAAAAATTACTAACTCAGTCTGTGTTCTAAAAGAATGTGGACTCAGATTTTGTTCAAAAATTACTCAGTCTGTGTTCTAACAGAATATGGACTCAGTCTATGTTTAAAGAATACTCACTCAGCCAGTGTTCTAGCAGAATATGGATTCAGACTATTTTCAAGAATACTCACTCAGCCTGTGTTCTAGCAGAACGCTCACTTAGCCTGTGTTCTAACAGAATATGGACTAAGTCTATGTTTAAAAAATACTCACTCAGCTCAGTGTTCTAACATAACACTCACTTAGCCTGTGTTCTAACAGAATGTGGGTTCAGATCAAATATTACTAACTCAGTCTGTGTTCTAACAGAATGTGGACTCAGATTTTGTTCAAAAATTACTCAGTCTGTTTCTAACAGAATATGGACTCAGTCTATGTTTAAAGAATACTCACTCAGCCAGTGTTCTACCAGAATATGGATTCAGACTATTTTCAAGAATACTCACTCAGCCTGTGTTCTAGCAGAACGCTCACTTAGCCTGTGTTCTAACAGAATATGGACTTAGATTTTGTTCAAAAATTACTCAGTCTGTGTTCTAACAGATTATGGACTCAGTCTATGTTTAAAGAATACTCACTCAGCCAGTATTTTACCAGAGTATGGACTCAGCCTGTGTTCTAACAGAATACTCACACAGCCTGTGTTCTAACAGAATATGTACTCAGTCTATATTTAAAGAATACTCACTCACCTCAGTATTCTAACAGAACACTCACGTAGCCAGTGTTCTAACAGAATACTAACTCAGCCTGTGTTCTAACAGAATGTGGACTCAGATTTTGTTCAAAAATTACTCAGTCTGTTTCTAACAGAATATGGAGTCAGTCTATGTTTAAAGAATACTCACTCAGCCAGTATTTTACCAGAGTATGGACTCAGCCTTTGTTCTACCAGAATACTCACACAGCCTGTGTTCTAACAGAATATGGACTCAGTCTATATTTAAAGAATACTCACTCACCTCAGTTTTCTAACACAACACTCACGTACCCTGTGTTCTAACAGAACACTAACTCAGCCTGTTTTCTAACAGAATGTGGATTCAGATCAAAAATTACTAACGCAGTCTGTGTTCTAACAGAATATGGACTTAGATTTTGTTCAAAAATTATTCAGCCTGTGTTCTAACAGAATGTGGATTCAGATCAAAAATTACTAACTCAGTCTGTGTTCTAACAGAATGTGGACTCAGATTTTGTTCAAAAATTACTCAGTCTGTTTCTAACAGAATATGGTCTCAATCTATGTTTAAAGAATACTCACTCAGCCAGTATTTTACCAGAGTATGGACTCAGCCTGTGTTCTAACAGAATACTCACACAGCCTGTGTTCTAACAGAATATGGACTCAGTCTATATTTAAAGAATACTCACTCACCTCAGTATTCTAACAGAACACTCACGTAGCCTGTGTTCTAACAGAACACTAACTCAGCCTGCTTTCTAACAGAATGTCGATTCAGATCAAAAATTACTAACGCAGTCTGTGTTCTAACAGAATATGGACTTAGATTTTGTTCAAAAATTACTCAGTCTGTGTTCTAACAGAATATGGACTCAGTCTATGTTTAAAGAATACTCACTCAGCCAATATTTGACCAGAGTATGGACTCAGCCTGTGTTCTAACAGAATACTCACACAGCCTGTGTTCTAACAGAATATGGACTCAGTCTATATTTAAAGAATACTCACTCACCTCGTATTCCTACAGAACACTCACGTAGCCAGTGTTCTAACAGAATACTAACTCAGCCTGTGTTCTAACAGAATGTGGATTCAGATCAAATATTACTAACGCAGTCTGTGTTCTAACAGAATATGGACTTAGATTTTGTTCAAAAATTACTCAGTCTGTGTTCTAACAGAATATGGACTCAGTCTATGTTTAAAGAATACTCACTCAGCCAATATTTTACCAGAGTATGGACTCAGCCTGTGTTCTAACAGAATACTCACACAGCCTGTGTTCTAACAGAATATGTACACAGTCTATATTTAAAGAATACTCACTCACCTCAGTATTCCAACAGAACACTCACGTAGCCAGTGTTCTAACAGAATACTAACTCAGCCTGTGTTCTAACAGAATGTGGATTCAGATCAAATATTACTAACTCAGTCTGTGTTCTAACAGAATGTGGACGCAGATTTTGTTCAAAAATTATTCAGCCTGTGTTCTAACAGAATGTGGATTCAGATCAAAAATTACTAACTCAGTCTGTGTTCTAACAGAATGTGGACTCAGATTTTGTTCAAAAATTACTCAGTCTGTTTCTAACAGAATATGATTTCAATCTATGTTTAAAGAATACTCACTCAACCAGTATTTTACCAGAGTATGGACTCAGCCTGTGTTCTAACAGAATACTCACACAGCCTGTGTTCTAACAGAATATGGACTCAGTCTATATTTAAAGAATACTCACTCACCTCAGTATTCTAACAGAACACTCACGTAGCCTGTGTTCTAACAGAACACTAACTCAGCCTGCTTTCTAACAGAATGTCGATTCAGATCAAAAATTACTAACGCAGTCTGTGTTCTAACAGAATATGGACTTAGATTTTGTTCAAAAATTACTCAGTCTGTGTTCTAACAGAATATGGACTCAGTCTATGTTTAAAGAATACTCACTCAGCCAATATTTGACCAGAGTATGGACTCAGCCTGTGTTCTAACAGAATACTCACACAGCCTGTGTTCTAACAGAATATGGACTCAGTCTATATTTAAAGAATACTCACTCACCTCAGTATTCCTACAGAACACTCACGTATCCAGTGTTCTAACAGAATACTAACTCAGCCTGTGTTCTAACAGAATGTGGATTCAGATCAAATATTACTAACGCAGTCTGTGTTCTAACAGAATATGGACTTAGATTTTGTTCAAAAATTACTCAGTCTGTGTTCTAACAGAATATGGACTCAGTCTATGTTTAAAGAATACTCACTCATCCAATATTTTACCAGAGTATGGTCTCGGCCTGTGTTCTAACAGAATACTCACACAGCCTGTGTTCTAACAGAATATGGACTCAGTCTATATTTAAAGAATACTCACTCACCTCAGTATTCTTACAGAACACTCACCTAGCCAGTGTTCTAACAGAATACTAACTCAGCCTGTGTTCTAACAGAATGTGGATTCAGATCAAATATTACTAACTCAGTCAGTGTTCTAACAGAATGTGGACTCAGATTTTGTTCAAAAATTACTCAATCTGTGTTCTAACAGAATATGTACTAAGTCTATGTTTAAAGAATACTCACTCAGCTCAGTGTTCTAACATAACACTAACTCAGCCTGTTTTCTAACAAAATGTGGATTCAGATCAAAAATTACTAACGCAGTCTGTGTTCTAACAGAATATGGACTTAGATTTTGTTCAAAAATTACTCAGTCTGTGTTCCAACAGAATATGGACTCAGTCTATGTTTAAAGAATACTCACTCAGCCAGTATTTTACCAGAGTATGGACTCAGCCTGTGTTCTAACAGAATACTCACACAGCCTGTGTTCTAACAGAATATGTACTCAGTCTATATTTAAAGAATACTCACTCACCTCAGTATTCTAACAGAACACTCACGTAGCCAGTGTTCTAACAGAATACTAACTCAGCCTGTGTTCTAACAGAATGTGGACTCAGATTTTGTTCAAAAATTACTCAGTCTGTTTCTAACAGAATATGGAGTCAGTCTATGTTTAAAGAATACTCACTCAACCAGTATTTTACCAGAGTATGGACTCAGCCTGTGTTCTAACAGAATACTCACACAGCCTGTGTTCTAACAGAATATGGACTCAGTCTATATTTAAAGAATACTCACTCACCTCAGTTTTCTAACAGAACACTCACGTACCCTGTGTTCTAACAGAACACTAACTCAGCCTGTTTTCTAACAGAATGTGGATTCAGATCAAAAATTACTAACGCAGTCTGTGTTCTGACAGAATATGGACTTAGATTTTGTTCAAAAATTACTCAGTCTGTGTTCTAACAGAA
Organism: Furipterus horrens; assembly: GCF_987537825.1. Classification (NCBI taxonomy): domain Eukaryota; kingdom Metazoa; phylum Chordata; class Mammalia; order Chiroptera; family Furipteridae; genus Furipterus; species Furipterus horrens. The sequence continues at coordinate 38,368,504 of NW_028327181.1, read as the reverse complement.
TATGGAATCAGTCTATGTTTAAAATATACTCACTCAGCCAATATTTTACCAGAGTATGGACTCGGCCTGTGTTCTAACCGAATACTCACACAGCCTGTGTTCTAACAGAATATGGACTCAGTCTATATTTAAAGAATACTCACTCACCTCAGTATTCCTACAGAACACTCACGTAGCCAGTGTTCTAACAGAATACTAACTCAGCCTGTGTTCTAACAGAATGTGGATTCAGATCAAATATTACTAACTCAGTCAGTGTTCTAACAGAATGTGGACTCAGATTTTGTTCAAAAATTACTCAGTCTGTGTTCTAACAGAATATGGACTAAGTCTATGTTTAAAGAATACTCACTCAGCTCAGTGTTCTAACATAACACTCACTTAGCCTGTGTTCTAACAGAATGTGGTTTCAGATCAAAAATTACTAACTCAGTCCGTGTTCTAACAGAATGTGGACTCAGATTTTGTTCAAAAATTACTCAGTCTGTGTTCTAACAGAATATGGACTCAGTCTATGTTTAAAGAATACTCACTCAGCCAGTGTTCTACCAGAATATGGATTCAGACTATTTTCAAGAATACTCACTCAGCCTGTGTTCTAGCAGAACGCTCACTTAGCCTGTGTTCTAACAGAATGTGGACTCAGATATTGTTCAAAAATTACTAACTCAGTCTGTGTTCTAACAGAATTTGGACGCAGTCTCTGTTTAAAAAATACTCACTCACCTCAGTGTTCTAACAGAACACTCACGTAGCCTGTGTTCTAACAGAACACTAACTCAGCCTGTTTTCTAACAAAATGTGGATTCAGATCAAAAATTACTAACGCAGTCTGTGTTCTAACAGAATATGGACTTAGATTTTGTTCAAAAATTACTCAGTCTGTGTTCTAACAGAATATGGACTCAGTCTATGTTTAAAGAATACTCACTCAGCCAGTATTTTACCAGAGTATGGACTCAGCCTGTGTTCTAACAGAATACTCACACAGCCTGTGTTCTAACAGAATATGTACTCAGTCTATATTTAAAGAATACTCACTCACCTCAGTATTCTAACAGAACACTCACGTAGCCAGTGTTCTAACAGAATACTAACTCAGCCTGTGTTCTAACAGAATGTGGACTCAGATTTTGTTCAAAAATTACTCAGTCTGTTTCTAACAGAATATGGAGTCAGTCTATGTTTAAAGAATACTCACTCAACCAGTATTTTACCAGAGTATGGACTCAGCCTGTGTTCTAACAGAATACTCACACAGCCTGTGTTCTAACAGAATATGGACTCAGTCTATATTTAAAGAATACTCACTCACCTCAGTTTTCTAACAGAACACTCACGTACCCTGTGTTCTAACAGAACACTAACTCAGCCTGTTTTCTAACAGAATGTGGATTCAGATCAAAAATTACTAACGCAGTCTGTGTTCTGACAGAATATGGACTTAGATTTTGTTCAAAAATTACTCAGTCTGTGTTCTAACAGAATATGGAATCAGTCTATGTTTAAAATATACTCACTCAGCCAATATTTTACCAGAGTATGGACTCAGCCTGTGTTCTAACAGAATACTCACACAGCCTGTGTTCTAACAGAATATGGACTCAGTCTATATTTAAAGAATACTCACTCACCTCAGTATTCCAACAGAACACTCATGTAGCCAGTGTTCTAACAGAATACTAACTCAGCCTGTGATCTAACAGAATGTGGATTCAGATCAAATATTACTAACTCAGTCTGTGTTCTAACAGAATGTGGACTCAGAATTTGTTCAAAAATTATTCAGCCTGTGTTCTAACAGAATGTGGATTCAGATCAAAAATTACAAACGCAGTCTGTGTTCTAACAGAATATGGACTTAGATTTTGTTCAAAAATTACTCAGTCTGTGTTCTAACAGAATATGGACTCAGTCTATGTTTAAAGAATACTCACTCAGCCAATATTTTACCAGAGTATGGACTCGGCCTGTGTTCTAACAGAATACTCACACAGCCTGTGTTCTAACAGAATATGGACTCAGTCTATATTTAAAGAATACTCACTCACCTCAGTATTCCTACAGAACACTCACGTAGCCAGTGTTCTAACAGAATACTAACTCAGCCTGTGTTCTAACAGAATGTGGATTCAGATCAAATATTACTAACTCAGTCAGTGTTCTAACAGAATGTGGACTCAGATTTTGTTCAAAAATTACTCAGTCTGTGTTCTAACAGAATATGGACTCAGTCTATGTTTAAAGAATACTCACTCAGCCAGTATTTTACCAGAGTATGGACTCAGCCTGTGTTCTAACAGAATACTCACACAGCCTGTGTTCTAACAGAATATGTACTCAGTCTATATTTAAAGAATACTCACTCACCTCAGTATTCTAACAGAACACTCACGTAGCCAGTGTTCTAACAGAATACTAACTCAGCCTGTGTTCTAACAGAATGTGGACTCAGATTTTGTTCAAAAATTACTCAGTCTGTTTCTAACAGAATATGGAGTCAGTCTATGTTTAAAGAATACTCACTCAACCAGTATTTTACCAGAGTATGGACTCAGCCTGTGTTCTAACAGAATACTCACACAGCCTGTGTTCTAACAGAATATGGACTCAGTCTATATTTAAAGAATACTCACTCACCTCAATTTTCTAACAGAACACTCACGTACCCTGTGTTCTAACAGAACACTAACTCAGCCTGTTTTCTAACAGAATGTGGATTCAGATCAAAAATTACTAACGCAGTCTGTGTTCTGACAGAATATGGACTTAGATTTTGTTCAAAAATTACTCAGTCTGTGTTCTAACAGAATATGGAATCAGTCTATGTTTAAAATATACTCACTCAGCCAATATTTTACCAGAGTATGGACTCAGCCTGTGTTCTAACAGAATACTCACACAGCCTGTGTTCTAACAGAATATGGACTCAGTCTATATTTAAAGAATACTCACTCACCTCAGTATTCCAACAGAACACTCATGTAGCCAGTGTTCTAACAGAATACTAAATCAGCCTGTGTTCTAACAGAATGTGGATTCAGATCAAATATTACTAACTCAGTCTGTGTTCTAACAGAATGTGGACTCAGAATTTGTTCAAAAATTATTCAGCCTGTGTTCTAACAGAATGTGGATTCAGATCAAAAATTACAAACGCAGTCTGTGTTCTAACAGAATATGGACTTAGATTTTGTTCAAAAATTACTCAGTCTGTGTTCTAACAGAATATGGACTCAGTCTATGTTTAAAGAATACTCACTCAGCCAATATTTTACCAGAGTATGGACTCGGCCTGTGTTCTAACAGAATACTCACACAGCCTGTGTTCTAACAGAATATGGACTCAGTCTATATTTAAAGAATACTCACTCACCTCAGTATTCCTACAGAACACTCACGTAGCCAGTGTTCTAACAGAATACTAACTCAGCCTGTGTTCTAACAGAATGTGGATTCAGATCAAATATTACTAACTCAGTCAGTGTTCTAACAGAATGTGGACTCAGATTTTGTTCAAAAATTACTCAGTCTGTGTTCTAACAGAATATGGACTAAGTCTATGTTTAAAGAATACTCACTCAGCTCAGTGTTCTAACATAACACTCACTTAGCCTGTGTTCTAACAGAATGTGGTTTCAGATCAAAAATTACTAACTCAGTCCGTGTTCTAACAGAATGTGGACTCAGATTTTGTTCAAAAATTACTCAGTCTGTGTTCTAACAGAATATGGACTCAGTCTAAGTTTAAAGAATACTCACTCAGCCAGTGTTCTACCAGAATATGGATTCAGACTATTTTCAAGAATACTCACTCAGCCTGTGTTCTAGCAGAACGCTCACTTAGCCTGTGTTCTAACAGAATGTGGACTCAGATATTGTTCAAAAATTACTAACTCAGTCTGTGTTCTAACAGAATTTGGACGCAGTCTCTGTTTAAAAAATACTCACTCACCTCAGTGTTCTAACAGAACACTCACGTAGCCTGTGTTCTAACAGAACACTAACTCAGCCTGTTTTCTAACAAAATGTGGATTCAGATCAAAAATTACTAACGCAGTCTGTGTTCTAACAGAATATGGACTTAGATTTTGTTCAAAAATTACTCAGTCTGTGTTCTAACAGAATATGGACTCAGTCTATGTTTAAAGAATACTCACTCAGCCAGTATTTTACCAGAGTATGGACTCAGCCTGTGTTCTAACAGAATACTCACACAGCCTGTGTTCTAACAGAATATGTACTCAGTCTATATTTAAAGAATACTCACTCACCTCAGTATTCTAACAGAACACTCACGTAGCCAGTGTTCTAACAGAATACTAACTCAGCCTGTGTTCTAACAGAATGTGGACTCAGATTTTGTTCAAAAATTACTCAGTCTGTTTCTAACAGAATATGGAGTCAGTCTATGTTTAAAGAATACTCACTCAACCAGTATTTTACCAGAGTCTGGACTCATCCTGTGTTCTAACAGAATAATCACACAGCCTGTGTTCTAACAGAATATGGACTCAGTCTATATTTAAAGAATACTCACTCACCTCAGTTTTCTAACAGAGCACTCACGTACCCTGTGTTCTAACAGAACACTAACTCAGCCTGTTTTCTAACAGAATGTGGATTCAGATCAAAAATTACTAACGCAGTCTGTGTTCTAACAGAATATGGACTTAGATTTTGTTCAAAAATTACTCAGTCTGTGTTCTAACAGAATATGGACTCAGTCTATGTTTAAAGAATACTCACTCAGCCAATATTTTACCAGAGTATGGACTCAGCCTGTGTTCTAACAGAATACTCACACAGCCTGTGTTCTAACAGAATATGTACTCAGTCTATATTTAAAGAATACTCACTCACCTCAGTATTCCAACAGAACACTCACGTAGCCAGTGTTCTAACAGAATACTAACTCAGCCTGTGTTCTAACAGAATGTGGATTCAGATCAAATATTACTAACTCAGTCTGTGTTCTAACAGAATGTGGACGCAGATTTTGCTCAAAAATTATTCAGCCTGTGTTCTAACAGAATGTGGATTCAGATCAAAAATTACTAACTCAGTCTGTGTTCTAACAGAATGTGGACTCAGATTTTGTTCAAAAATTACTCAGTCTGTTTCTAACAGAATATGGTCTCAATCTATGTTTAAAGAATACTCACTCAGCCAGTATTTTACCAGAGTATGGACTCAGCCTGTGTTCTAACAGAATACTCACACAGCCTGTGTTCTAACAGAATATGGACTCAGTCTATATTTAAAGAATACTCACTCACCTCAGTATTCTAACAGAACACTCACGTAGCCAGTGTTCTAACAGAATACTAACTCAGCCTGTGTTCTAACAGAATGTGGATTCAGATCAAAAATTACAAACGCAGTCTGTGTTCTAACAGCATATGGACTTAGATTTTGTTCAAAAATTACTCAGTCTGTGTTCTAACAGAATATGGACTCAGTCTGTGTTTAAAGAATACTCACTCAGCCAATATTTTACCAGAGTATGGACTCGGCCTGTGTTCTAACAGAATACTCACACAGCCTGTGTTCTAACAGAATATGGACTCAGTCTATATTTAAAGAATACTCACTCACCTCAGTATTCCTACAGAACACTCACTTAGCCAGTGTTCTAACAGAATACTAACTCAGCCTGTGTTCTAACAGAATGTGGATTCAGTTCAAAAATTACTAACTCAGTCTGTGTTCTAACAGAATGTGGACTCAGATTTTGTTCAAAAATTACTCAGTCTGTTTCTAACAGAATATGGTCTCAATCTATGTTTAAAGAATACTCACTCAGCCAGTATTTTACCAGAGTATGGACTCAGCCTGTGTTCTAACAGAATACTCACACAGCCTGTGTTCTAACAGAATATGGACTCAGTCTATATTTAAAGAATACTCACTCACCTCAGTATTCTAACAGAACACTCACGTAGCCTGTGTTCTAACAGAACACTAACTCAGCCTGCTTTCTAACAGAATGTGGATTCAGATCAAATATTACTAACGCAGTCTGTGTTCTAACAGAATGTGGACTCAGATATTGTTCAAAATTTACTCAGTCTGTGTTCTAACAGAATATGGACTCAGTCTATGTTTAAAGAATACTCACTCAGCCAATATTTTACCAGAGTGTGGACTCGGCCTGTGTTCTAACAGAATACTCACACAGCCTGTGTTCTAACAGAATATGGACTCAGTCTATATTTAAAGAATACTCACTCACCTCAGTATTCCTACAGAACACTCACGTAGCCAGTGTTCTAACAGAATATTAACTCAGCCTGTGTTCTAACAGAATGTGGATTCAGATCAAATATTACTAACTCAGTCAGTGTTCTAACAGAATGTGGACTCAGATTTTGTTCAAAAATTACTCAGTCTGTGTTCTAACAGAATATGGACTAAGTCTATGTTTAAAGAATACTCACTCAGCTCAGTGTTCTAACATAACACTCACTTAGCCTGTGTTCTAACAGAATGTGGTTTCAGATCAAAAATTACTAACTCAGTCTGTGTTCTAACAGAATGTGGACTCAGATTTTGTTCAAAAATTACTCAGTCTGTTTCTAACAGAATATGGTCTCAATCTATGTTTAAAGAATACTCACTCAGCCAGTATTTTACCAGAGTATGGACTCAGCCTGTGTTCTAACAGAATACTCACACAGCCTGTGTTCTAACAGAATATGGACTCAGTCTATATTTAAAGAATACTCACTCACCTCAGTATTCTAACAGAACACTCACGTAGCCTGTGTTCTAACAGAACACTAACTCAGCCTGCTTTCTAACAGAATGTGGATTCAGATCAAATATTACTAACGCAGTCTGTGTTCTAACAGAATGTGGACTCAGATATTGTTCAAAATTTACTCAGTCTGTGTTCTAACAGAATATGGACTCAGTCTATGTTTAAAGAATACTCACTCAGCCAATATTTTACCAGAGTATGGACTCAGCCTGTGTTCTAACAGAATACTCACACAGCCTGTGTTCTAACAGAATATGGACTCAGTCTATATTTAAAGAATACTCACTCACCTCAGTATTCTAACAGAACACTCACGTAGCCAGTGTTCTAACAGAATACTAACTCAGCCTGTGTTCTAACAGAATGTGGATTCAGATCAAAAATTACAAACGCAGTCTGTGTTCTAACAGCATATGGACTTAGATTTTGTTCAAAAATTACTCAGTCTGTGTTCTAACAGAATGTGGACTCAGATTTTGTTCAAAAATTACTCAGTCTGTTTCTAACAGAATATGGTCTCAATCTATGTTTAAAGAATACTCACTCAGCCAGTATTTTACCAGAGTATGGACTCAGCCTGTGTTCTAACAGAATACTCACACAGCCTGTGTTCTAACAGAATATGGACTCAGTCTATATTTAAAGAATACTCACTCACCTCAGTATTCTAACAGAACACTCACGTAGCCTGTGTTCTAACAGAACACTAACTCAGCCTTCTTTCTAACAGAATGTGGATTCAGATCAAATATTACTAACGCAGTCTGTGTTCTAACAGAATGTGGACTCAGTCTATGTTTAAAGAATACTCACTCAGCCAGTGTTCTACCAGAATATGGATTCAGACTATTTTCAAGAATACTCACTCAGCCTGTGTTCTAGCAGAACGCTCACTTAGCCTGTGTTCTAACAGAATGTGGACTCAGATATTGTTCAAAAATTACTAACTCAGTCTGTGTTCTAACAGAATTTGGACGCAGTCTCTGTTTAAAAAATACTCACTCACCTCAGTGTTCTAACAGAACACTCACGTAGCCTGTGTTCTAACAGAACACTAACTCAGCCTGTTTTCTAACAAAATGTGGATTCAGATCAAAAATTACTAACGCAGTCTGTGTTCTAACAGAATATGGACTTAGATTTTGTTCAAAAATTACTCAGTCTGTGTTCTAACAGAATATGGACTCAGTCTATGTTTAAAGAATACTCACTCAGCCAGTATTTTACCAGAGTATGGACTCAGCCTGTGTTCTAACAGAATACTCACACAGCCTGTGTTCTAACAGAATATGTACTCAGTCTATATTTAAAGAATACTCACTCACCTCAGTATTCTAACAGAACACTCACGTAGCCAGTGTTCTAACAGAATACTAACTCAGCCTGTGTTCTAACAGAATGTGGACTCAGATTTTGTTCAAAAATTACTCAGTCTGTTTCTAACAGAATATGGAGTCAGTCTATGTTTAAAGAATACTCACTCAACCAGTATTTTACCAGAGTATGGACTCAGCCTGTGTTCTAACAGAATACTCACACAGCCTGTGTTCTAACAGAATATGGACTCAGTCTATATTTAAAGAATACTCACTCACCTCAGTTTTCTAACAGAACACTCACGTACCCTGTGTTCTAACAGAACACTAACTCAGCCTGTTTTCTAACAGAATGTGGATTCAGATCAAAAATTACTAACGCAGTCTGTGTTCTAACAGAATATGGACTTAGATTTTGTTCAAAAATTACTCAGTCTGTGTTCTAACAGAATATGGACTCAGTCTATGTTTAAAGAATACTCACTCAGCCAATATTTTACCAGAGTATGGACTCAGCCTGTGTTCTAACAGAATACTCACACAGCCTGTGTTCTAACAGAATATGTACTCAGTCTATATTTAAAGAATACTCACTCACCTCAGTATTCCAACAGAACACTCACGTAGCCAGTGTTCTAACAGAATACTAACTCAGCCTGTGTTCTAACAGAATGTGGATTCAGATCAAATATTACTAACTCAGTCTGTGTTCTAACAGAATGTGGACGCAGATTTTGCTCAAAATTTATTCAGCCTGTGTTCTAACAGAATGTGGATTCAGATCAAAAATTACTAACTCAGTCTGTGTTCTAACAGAATGTGGACTCAGATTTTGTTCAAAAATTACTCAGTCTGTTTCTAACAGAATATGGTCTCAATCTATGTTTAAAGAATACTCACTCAGCCAGTATTTTACCAGAGTATGGACTCAGCCTGTGTTCTAACAGAATACTCACACAGCCTGTGTTCTAACAGAATATGGGCTCAGTCTATATTTAAAGAATACTCACTCACCTCAGTATTCTAACAGAACACTCACGTAGCCTGTGTTCTAACAGAACACTAACTCAGCCTGTTTTCTAACAGAATGTGGATTCAGATCAAAAATTACTAACGCAGTCTGTGTTCTAACAGAATATGGACTTAGATTTTGTTCAAAAATTACTCAGTCTGTGTTCTAACAGAATATGGAATCAGTCTATGTTTAAAATATACTCACTCAGCCAATATTTTACCAGAGTATGGACTCAGCCTGTGTTCTAACAGAATACTCACACAGCCTGTGTTCTAACAGAATATGGACTCAGTCTATATTTAAAGAATACTCACTCACCTCAGTATTCCAACAGAACACTCACGTAGCCAGTGTTCTAACAGAATACTAACTCAGCCGGTGTTCTAACAGAATGTGGATTCAGATCAAATATTACTAACTCAGTCTGTGTTCTAACAGAATGTGGACTCAGAATTTGTTCAAAAATTATTCAGCCTTTGTTCTAACAGAATGTGGATTCAGATCAAAAATTACTAACTCAGTCTGTGTTCTAACAGAATGTGGGTTCAGATCAAAAATTACTAACTCTGTCTGTGTTCTGAAGAATATGAACTCAGATTTTGTTCAAAAATTACTCAGTCTGTGTTCTAACAGAATATGGACTCAGTCTATATTTAAAGAATACTCACTCACCTCAGTATTCTAACAGAACACTCACGTAGCCAGTGTTCTAACAGAATACTAACTCAGCCTGTGTTCTAACAGAATGTGGATTCAGATCAAAAATTACAAACGCAGTCTGTGTTCTAACAGCATATGGACTTAGATTTTGTTCAAAAATTACTCAGTCTGTGTTCTAACAGAATATGGACTCAGTCTATGTTTAAAGAATACTCACTCAGCCAATATTTTACCAGAGTATGGACTCGGCCTGTGTTCTAACAGAATACTCACACAGCCTGTGTTCTAACAGAATATGGACTCAGTCTATATTTAAAGAATACTCACTCACCTCAGTATTCCTACAGAACACTCACTTAGCCAGTGTTCTAACAGAATACTAACTCAGCCTGTGTTCTAACAGAATGTGGATTCAGTTCAAAAATTACTAACTCAGTCTGTGTTCTAACAGAATGTGGACTCAGATTTTGTTCAAACATTACTCAGTCTGTTTCTAACAGAATATGGTCTCAATCTATGTTTAAAGAATACTCACTCAGCCAGTATTTTACCAGAGTATGGACTCAGCCTGTGTTCTAACAGAATACTCACACAGCCTGTGTTCTAACAGAATATGGACTCAGTCTATATTTAAAGAATACTCACTCACCTCAGTATTCTAACAGAACACTCACGTAGCCTGTGTTCTAACAGAACACTAACTCAGCCTGCTTTCTAACAGAATGTGCATTCAGATCAAATATTACTAACGCAGTCTGTGTTCTAACAGAATGTGGACTCAGATATTGTTCAAAATTTACTCAGTCTGTGTTCTAACAGAATATGGACTCAGTCTATGTTTAAAGAATACTCACTCAGCCAATATTTTACCAGAGTGTGGACTCGGCCTGTGTTCTAACAGAATACTCACACAGCCTGTGTTCTAACAGAATATGGACTCAGTCTATATTTAAAGAATACTCACTCACCTCAGTATTCCTACAGAACACTCACGTAGCCAGTGTTCTAACAGAATACTAACTCAGCCTGTGTTCTCACAGAATGTGGATTCAGATCAAATATTACTAACTCAGTCAGTGTTCTAACAGAATGTGGACTCAGATTTTGTTCAAAAATTACTCAGTCTGTGTTCTAACAGAATATGGACTAAGTCTATGTTTAAAGAATACTCACTCAGCTCAGTGTTCTAACATAACACTCACTTAGCCTGTGTTCTAACAGAATGTGGTTTCAGATCAAAAATTACTAACTCAGTCTCTGTTCTAACAGAATGTGGACTCAGATTTTGTTCAAAAATTACTCAGTCTGTGTTCTAACAGAATATGGACTCAGTCTATGTTTAAAGAATACTCACTCAGCCAGTGTTCTACCAGAATATGGATTCAGACTATTTTCAAGAATACTCACTCAGCCTGTGTTCTAGCAGAACGCTCACTTAGCCTGTGTTCTAACAGAATGTGGACTCAGATATTGTTCAAAAATTACTAACTTAGTCTGTGTTCTAACAGAATTTGGACGCAGTCTCTGTTTAAAAAATACTCACTCACCTCAGTGTTCTAACAGAACACTCACGTAGCCTGTGTTCTAACAGAACACTAACTCAGCCTGTTTTCTAACAAAATGTGGATTGAGATCAAAAATTACTAACGCAGTCTGTGTTCTAACAGAATATGGACTTAGATTTTGTTCAAAAATTACTCAGTCTGTGTTCTAACAGAATATGGACTCAGTCTATGTTTAAAGAATACTCACTCAGCCAGTATTTTACCAGAGTATGGACTCAGCCTGTGTTCTAACAGAATACTCACACAGCCTGTGTTCTAACGGAATATGTACTCAGTCTATATTTAAAGAATACTCACTCACCTCAGTATTCTAACAGAACACTCACGTAGCCAGTGTTCTAACAGAATACTAACTCAGCCTGTGTTATAACAGAATGTGGACTCAGATTTTGTTCAAAAATTACTCAGTCTGTTTCTAACAGAATATGGAGTCAGTCTATGTTTAAAGAATACTCACTCAACCAGTATTTTACCAGAGTATGGACGCAGCCTGTGTTCTAACAGAATACTCACACAGCCTGTGTTCTAACAGAATATGGACTCAGTCTATATTTAAAGAATACTCACTCACCTCAGTTTTCTAACAGAACACTCACGTAGCCTGTGTTCTAACAGAACACTAACTCAGCCTGTTTTCTAACAGAATGTGGATTCAGATCAAAAATTACTAACGCAGTCTGTGTTCTAACAGAATATGGACTTAGATTTTGTTCAAAAATTACTCAGTCTGTGTTCTAACAGAATATGGAATCAGTCTATGTTTAAAATATACTCACTCAGCCAATATTTTACCAGAGTATGGACTCAGCCTGTGTTCTAACAGAATACTCACACAGCCTGTGTTCTAACAGAATATGGACTCAGTCTATATTTAAAGAATACTCACTCACCTCAGTATTCCAACAGAACACTCACGTAGCCAGTGTTCTAACAGAATACTAACTCAGCCTGTGTTCTAACAGAATGTGGATTCAGATCAAATATTACTAACTCAGTCTGTGTTCTAACAGAATGTGGACTCAGAATTTGTTCAAAAATTATTCAGCCTGTGTTCTAACAGAATGTGGATTCAGATCAAAAATTACTAACTCAGTCTGTGTTCTAACAGAATGTGGGTTCAGATCAAAAATTACTAACTCAGTCTGTGTTTTGAAGAATATGAACTCAGATTTTGTTCAAAAATTACTCAGTCTGTGTTCTAACAGAATATGGACTCAGTCTATATTTAAAGAATACTCACTCACCTCAGTATTCTAACAGAACACTCACGTAGCCAGTGTTCTAACAGAATACTAACTCAGCCTGTGTTCTAACAGAATGTGGATTCAGATCAAAAATTACAAACGCAGTCTGTGTTCTAACAGCATATGGACTTAGATTTTGTTCAAAAATTACTCAGTCTGTGTTCTAACAGAATATGGACTCAGTCTATGTTTAAAGAATACTCACTCAGCCAATATTTTACCAGAGTATGGACTCAGCCTGTGTTCTAACAGAATACTCACACAGCCTGTGTTCTAACAGAATATGGACTCAGTCTATATTTAAAGAATACTCACTCACCTCAGTATTCCAACAGAACACTCACGTAGCCAGTGTTCTAACAGAATACTAACTCAGCCTGTGTTCTAACAGAATGTGGATTCAGATCAAATATTACTAACTCAGTCTGTGTTCTAACAGAATGTGGACGCAGATTTTGCTCAAAAATTATTCAGCCTGTGTTCTAACAGAATGTGGATTCAGATCAAAAATTACTAACTCAGTCTGTGTTCTAACAGAATGTGGACTCAGATTTTGTTCAAAAATTACTCAGTCTGTTTCTAACAGAATATGGTCTCAATCTATGTTTAAAGAATACTCACTCAGCCAGTATTTTACCAGAGTATGGACTCAGCCTGTGTTCTAACAGAATACTCACACAGCCTGTGTTCTAACAGAATATGGACTCAGTCTATATTTAAAGAATACTCACTCACCTCAGTATTCTAACAGAACACTTACGTAGCCTGTGTACTAACAGAACACTAACTCAGCATTCTTTCTAACAGAATGTGGATTCAGATCAAATATTACTAACGCAGTCTGTGTTCTAACAGAATGTGGACTCAGTCTATGTTTAAAGAATACTCACTCAGCCAGTGTTCTACCAGAATATGGATTCAGACTATTTTCAAGAATACTCACTCAGCCTGTGTTCTAGCAGAACGCTCACTTAGCCTGTGTTCTAACAGAATGTGGACTCAGATATTGTTCAAAAATTACTAACTCAGTCTGTGTTCTAACAGAATTTGGACGCAGTCTCTGTTTAAAAAATACTCACTCACCTCAGTGTTCTAACAGAACACTCACGTAGCCTGTGTTCTAACAGAACACTAACTCAGCCTGTTTTCTAACAAAATGTGGATTCAGATCAAAAATTACTAACGCAGTCTGTGTTCTAACAGAATATGGACTTAGATTTTGTTCAAAAATTACTCAGTCTGTGTTCTAACAGAATATGGACTCAGTCTATGTTTAAAGAATACTCACTCAGCCAGTATTTTACCAGAGTATGGACTCAGCCTGTGTTCTAACAGAATACTCACACAGCCTGTGTTCTAACAGAATATGTACTCAGTCTATATTTAAAGAATACTCACTCACCTCAGTATACTAACAGAACACTCACGTAGCCAGTGTTCTAACAGAATACTAACTCAGCCTGTGTTCTAACAGAATGTGGACTCAGATTTTGTTCAAAAATTACTCAGTCTGTTTCTAACAGAATATGGAGTCAGTCTATGTTTAAAGAATACTCACTCAACCAGTATTTTACCAGAGTATGGACTCAGCCTGTGTTCTAACAGAATACTCACACAGCCTGTGTTCTAACAGAATATGGACTCAGTCTATATTTAAAGAATACTCACTCACCTCAGTTTTCTAACAGAACACTCACGTACCCTGTGTTCTAACAGAACACTAACTCAGCCTGTTTTCTAACAGAATGTGGATTCAGATCAAAAATTACTAACGCAGTCTGTGTTCTAACAGAATATGGACTTAGATTTTGTTCAAAAATTACTCAGTCTGTGTTCTAACAGAATATGGACTCAGTCTATGTTTAAAGAATACTCACTCAGCCAATATTTTACCAGAGTATGGACTCAGCCTGTGTTCTAACAGAATACTCACACAGCCTGTGTTCTAACAGAATATGTACTCAGTCTATATTTAAAGAATACTCACTCACCTCAGTATTCCAACAGAACACTCACGTAGCCAGTGTTCTAACAGAATACTAACTCAGCCTGTGTTCTAACAGAATGTGGATTCAGATCAAATATTACTAACTCAGTCTGTGTTCTAACAGAATGTGGACGCAGATTTTGCTCAAAATTTATTCAACCTGTGTTCTAACAGAATGTGGACTCAGATTTTGTTCAAAAATTACTCAGTCTGTTTCTAACAGAATATGGTCTCAATCTATGTTTAAAGAATACTCACTCAGCCAGTATTTTACCAGAGTATGGACTCAGCCTGTGTTCTAACAGAATACTCACACAGCCTGTGTTCTAACAGAATATGGACTCAGTCTATATTTAAAGAATACTCACTCACCTCAGTATTCTAACAGAACACTCACGTAGCCTGTGTTCTAACAGAACACTAACTCAGCCTGTTTTCTAACAGAATGTGGATTCAGATCAAAAATTACTAACGCAGTCTGTGTTCTAACGGAATATGGACTTAGATTTTGTTCAAAAATTACTCAGTCTGTGTTCTAACAGAATATGGAATCAGTCTATGTTTAAAATATACTCACTCAGCCAATATTTTACCAGAGTATGGACTCAGCCTGTGTTCTAACAGAATACTCACACAGCCTGTGTTCTAACAGAATATGGACTCAGTCTATATTTAAAGAATACTCACTCACCTCAGTATTCCAACAGAACACTCACGTAGCCAGTGTTCTAACAGAATACTAACTCAGCCTGTGTTCTAACAGAATGTGGATTCAGATCAAATATTACTAACTCAGTCTGTGTTCTAACAGAATGTGGACTCAGAATTTGTTCAAAAATTATTCAGCCTGTGTTCTAACAGAATGTGGATTCAGATCAAAAATTACTAACTCAGTCTGTGTTCTAACAGAATGTGGGTTCAGATCAAAAATTACTAACTCTGTCTGTGTTCTGAAGAATATGAACTCAGATTTTGTTCAAAAATTACTCAGTCTGTGTTCTAACAGAATATGGACTCAGTCTATATTTAAAGAATACTCACTCACCTCAGTATTCTAACAGAACACTCACGTAGCCAGTGTTCTAACAGAATACTAACTCAGCCTGTGTTCTAACAGAATGTGGATTCAGATCAAAAATTACAAACGCAGTCTGTGTTCTAACAGCATATGGACTTAGATTTTGTTCAAAAATTACTCAGTCTGTGTTCTAACAGAATATGGACTCAGTCTATGTTTAAAGAATACTCACTCAGCCAATATTTTACCAGAGTATGGACTCGGCCTGTGTACTAACAGAATACTCACACAGCCTGTGTTCTAACAGAATATGGACTCAGTCTATATTTAAAGAATACTCACTCACCTCAGTATTCCTACAGAACACTCACTTAGCCAGTGTTCTAACAGAATACTAACTCAGCCTGTGTTCTAACAGAATGTGGATTCAGTGCAAAAATTACTAACTCAGTCTGTGTTCTAACAGAATGTGGACTCAGATTTTGTTCAAAAATTACTCAGTCTGTTTCTAACAGAATATGGTCTCAATCTATGTTTAAAGAATACTCACTCAGCCAGTATTTTACCAGAGTATGGACTCAGCCTGTGTTCTAACAGAATACTCACACAGCCTGTGTTCTAACAGAATATGGACTCAGTCTATATTTAAAGAATACTCACTCACCTCAGTATTCTAACAGAACACTCACGTAGCCTGTGTTCTAACAGAACACTAACTCAGCCTGCTTTCTAACAGAATGTGGATTCAGATCAAATATTACTAACGCAGTCTGTGTTCTAACAGAATGTGGACTCAGATATTGTTCAAAATTTACTCAGTCTGTGTTCTAACAGAATATGGACTCAGTCTATGTTTAAAGAATACTCACTCAGCCAATATTTTACCAGAGTGTGGACTCGGCCTGTGTTCTAACAGAATACTCACACAGCCTGTGTTCTAACAGAATATGGACTCAGTCTATATTTAAAGAATACTCACTCACCTCAGTATTCCTACAGAACACTCACGTAGCCAGTGTTCTAACAGAATACTAACTCAGCCTGTGTTCTAACAGAATGTGGATTCAGATCAAATATTACTAACTCAGTCAGTGTTCTAACAGAATGTGGACTCAGATTTTGTTCAAAAATTACTCAGTCTGTGTTCTAACAAAATATGGACTAAGTCTATGTTTAAAGAATACTCACTCAGCTCAGTGTTCTAACATAACACTCACTTAGCCTGTGTTCTAACAGAATGTGGTTTCAGATCAAAAATTACTAACTCAGTCTCTGTTCTAACAGAATGTGGACGCAGATTTTGCTCAAAAATTATTCAGCCTGTGTTCTAACAGAATGTGGATTCAGATCAAAAATTACTAACTCAGTCTGTGTTCTAACAGAATGTGGACTCAGATTTTGTTCAAAAATTACTCAGTCTGTTTCTAACAGAATATGGTCTCAATCTATGTTTAAAGAATACTCACTCAGCCAGTATTTTACCAGAGTATGGACTCAGCCTGTGTTCTAACAGAATACTCACACAGCCTGTGTTCTAACAGAATATGGACTCAGTCTATATTTAAAGAATACTCACTCACCTCAGTATTCTAACAGAACACTCACGTAGCCTGTGTTCTAACAGAACACTAACTCAGCCTTCTTTCTAACAGAATGTGGATTCAGATCAAATATTACTAACGCAGTCTGTGTTCTAACAGAATGTGGACTCAGTCTATGTTTAAAGAATACTCACTCAGCCAGTGTTCTACCAGAATATGGATTCAGACTATTTTCAAGAATACTCACTCAGCCTGTGTTCTAGCAGAACGCTCACTTAGCCTGTGTTCTAACAGAATGTGGACTCAGATATTGTTCAAAAATTACTAACTCAGTCTGTGTTCTAACAGAATTTGGACGCAGTCTCTGTTTAAAAAATACTCACTCACCTCAGTGTTCTAACAGAACACTCACGTAGCCTGTGTTCTAACAGAACACTAACTCAGCCTGTTTTCTAACAAAATGTGGATTCAGATCAAAAATTACTAACGCAGTCTGTGTTCTAACAGAATATGGACTTAGATTTTGTTCAAAAATTACTCAGTCTGTGTTCTAACAGAATATGGACTCAGTCTATGTTTAAAGAATACTCACTCAGCCAGTATTTTACCAGAGTATGGACTCAGCCTGTGTTCTAACAGAATACTCACACAGCCTGTGTTCTAACAGAATATGTACTCAGTCTATATTTAAAGAATACTCACTCACCTCAGTATACTAACAGAACACTCACGTAGCCAGTGTTCTAACAGAATACTAACTCAGCCTGTGTTCTAACAGAATGTGGACTCAGATTTTGTTCAAAAATTACTCAGTCTGTTTCTAACAGAATATGGAGTCAGTCTATGTTTAAAGAATACTCACTCAACCAGTATTTTACCAGAGTATGGACTCAGCCTGTGTTCTAACAGAATACTCACACAGCCTGTGTTCTAACAGAATATGGACTCAGTCTATATTTAAAGAATACTCACTCACCTCAGTTTTCTAACAGAACACTCACGTACCCTGTGTTCTAACAGAACACTAACTCAGCCTGTTTTCTAACAGAATGTGGATTCAGATCAAAAATTACTAACGCAGTCTGTGTTCTAACAGAATATGGACTTAGATTTTGTTCAAAAATTACTCAGTCTGTGTTCTAACAGAATATGGACTCAGTCTATGTTTAAAGAATACTCACTCAGCCAATATTTTACCAGAGTATGGACTCAGCCTGTGTTCTAACAGAATACTCACACAGCCTGTGTTCTAACAGAATATGTACTCAGTCTATATTTAAAGAATACTCACTCACCTCAGTATTCCAACAGAACACTCACGTAGCCAGTGTTCTAACAGAATACTAACTCAGCCTGTGTTCTAACAGAATGTGGATTCAGATCAAATATTACTAACTCAGTCTGTGTTCTAACAGAATGTGGATGCAGATTTTGCTCAAAATTTATTCAACCTGTGTTCTAACAGAATGTGGACTCAGATTTTGTTCAAAAATTACTCAGTCTGTTTCTAACAGAATATGGTCTCAATCTATGTTTAAAGAATACTCACTCAGCCAGTATTTTACCAGAGTATGGACTCAGCCTGTGTTCTAACAGAATACTCACACAGCCTGTGTTCTAACAGAATATGGACTCAGTCTATATTTAAAGAATACTCACTCACCTCAGTATTCTAACAGAACACTCACGTAGCCTGTGTTCTAACAGAACACTAACTCAGCCTGTTTTCTAACAGAATGTGGATTCAGATCAAAAATTACTAACGCAGTCTGTGTTCTAACGGAATATGGACTTAGATTTTGTTCAAAAATTACTCAGTCTGTGTTCTAACAGAATATGGAATCAGTCTATGTTTAAAATATACTCACTCAGCCAATATTTTACCAGAGTATGGACTCAGCCTGTGTTCTAACAGAATACTCACACAGCCTGTGTTCTAACAGAATATGGACTCAGTCTATATTTAAAGAATACTCACTCACCTCAGTATTCCAACAGAACACTCACGTAGCCAGTGTTCTAACAGAATACTAACTCAGCCTGTGTTCTAACAGAATGTGGATTCAGATCAAATATTACTAACTCAGTCTGTGTTCTAACAGAATGTGGACTCAGAATTTGTTCAAAAATTATTCAGCCTGTGTTCTAACAGAATGTGGATTCAGATCAAAAATTACTAACTCAGTCTGTGTTCTAACAGAATGTGGGTTCAGATCAAAAATTACTAACTCTGTCTGTGTTCTGAAGAATATGAACTCAGATTTTGTTCAAAAATTACTCAGTCTGTGTTCTAACAGAATATGGACTCAGTCTATATTTAAAGAATACTCACTCACCTCAGTATTCTAACAGAACACTCACGTAGCCAGTGTTCTAACAGAATACTAACTCAGCCTGTGTTCTAACAGAATGTGGATTCAGATCAAAAATTACAAACGCAGTCTGTGTTCTAACAGCATATGGACTTAGATTTTGTTCAAAAATTACTCAGTCTGTGTTCTAACAGAATATGGACTCAGTCTATGTTTAAAGAATACTCACTCAGCCAATATTTTACCAGAGTATGGACTCGGCCTGTGTACTAACAGAATACTCACACAGCCTGTGTTCTAACAGAATATGGACTCAGTCTATATTTAAAGAATACTCACTCACCTCAGTATTCCTACAGAACACTCACTTAGCCAGTGTTCTAACAGAATACTAACTCAGCCTGTGTTCTAACAGAATGTGGATTCAGTTCAAAAATTACTAACTCAGTCTGTGTTCTAACAGAATGTGGACTCAGATTTTGTTCAAAAATTACTCAGTCTGTTTCTAACAGAATATGGTCTCAATCTATGTTTAAAGAATACTCACTCAGCCAGTATTTTACCAGAGTATGGACTCAGCCTGTGTTCTAACAGAATACTCACACAGCCTGTGTTCTAACAGAATATGGACTCAGTCTATATTTAAAGAATACTCACTCACCTCAGTATTCTAACAGAACACTCACGTAGCCTGTGTTCTAACAGAACACTAACTCAGCCTGCTTTCTAACAGAATGTGGATTCAGATCAAATATTACTAACGCAGTCTGTGTTCTAACAGAATGTGGACTCAGATATTGTTCAAAATTTACTCAGTCTGTGTTCTAACAGAATATGGACTCAGTCTATGTTTAAAGAATACTCACTCAGCCAATATTTTACCAGAGTGTGGACTCGGCCTGTGTTCTAACAGAATACTCACACAGCCTGTGTTCTAACAGAATATGGACTCAGTCTATATTTAAAGAATACTCACTCACCTCAGTATTCCTACAGAACACTCACGTAGCCAGTGTTCTAACAGAATACTAACTCAGCCTGTGTTCTAACAGAATGTGGATTCAGATCAAATATTACTAACTCAGTCAGTGTTCTAACAGAATGTGGACTCAGATTTTGTTCAAAAATTACTCAGTCTGTGTTCTAACAAAATATGGACTAAGTCTATGTTTAAAGAATACTCACTCAGCTCAGTGTTCTAACATAACACTCACTTAGCCTGTGTTCTAACAGAATGTGGTTTCAGATCAAAAATTACTAACTCAGTCTCTGTTCTAACAGAATGTGGACTCAGATTTTGTTCAAAAATTACTCAGTCTGTGTTCTAACAGAATATGGACTCAGTCTATGTTTAAAGAATACTCACTCAGCCAGTGTTCTACCAGAATATGGATTCAGACTATTTTCAAGAATACTCACTCAGCCTGTGTTCTAGCAGAACGCTCACTTAGCCTGTGTTCTAACAGAATGTGGACTCAGATATTGTTCAAAAATTACTAACTCAGTCTGTGTTCTAACAGAATTTGGACGCAGTCTATGTTTAAAAAATACTCACTCACCTCAGTGTTCTAACAGAACACTCACGTAGCCTGTGTTCTAACAGAACACTAACTCAGCCTGTTTTCTAACAAAATGTGGATTCAGATCAAAAATTACTAACGCAGTCTGTGTTCTAACAGAATATGGACTTAGATTTTGTTCAAAAATTACTCAGTCTGTGTTCTAACAGAATATGGACTCAGTCTATGTTTAAAGAATACTCACTCAGCCAGTATTTTACCAGAGTATGGACTCAGCCTGTGTTCTAACAGAATACTCACACAGCCTGTTTTCTAACAGAATATGTACTCAGTCTATATTTAAAGAATACTCACTCACCTCAGTATTCTAACAGAACACTCACGTAGCCAGTGTTCTAACAGAATACTAACTCAGCCTGTGTTCTAACAGAATGTGGATTCAGATCCAAAATTACTAACTCAGTCTGTGTTCTAACAGAATGTGGACTCAGATTTTGTTCAAAAATTACTCAGTCTGTTTCTAACAGAATATGGTCTCAGTCTATGTTTAAAGAATACTCACTCAGCCAGTATTTTACCAGAGTATGGACTCAGCCTGTGTTCTAACAGAATACTCACACAGCCTGTGTTCTAACAGAATATGGACTCAGTCTATATTTAAAGAATACTCACTCACCTCAGTATTCTAACAGAACACTCACGTGGCCTGTGTTCTAACAGAACACTAACTCAGCCTGTTTTCTAACAGAATGTGGATTCAGATCAAAAATTACTAACGCAGTCTGTGTTCTAACAGAATATGGACTTAGATTTTGTTCAAAAATTACTCAGTCTGTGTTCTAACAGAATATGGACTCAGTCTATGTTTAAAGAATACTCACTCAGCCAATATTTTACCAGAGTATGGACTCAGCCTGTGTTCTAACAGAATACTCACACAGCCTGTGTTCTAACAGAATATGTACTCAGTCTATATTTAAAGAATACTCACTCACCTCAGTATTCCAACAGAACACTCACGTAGCCAGTGTTCTAACAGAATACTAACTCAGCCTGTGTTCTAACAGAATGTGGATTCAGATCAAATATTACTAACTCAGTCTGTGTTCTAACAGAATGTGGACGCAGATTTTGCTCAAAAATTATTCAGCCTGTGTTCTAACAGAATGTGGATTCAGATCAAAAATTACTAACTCAGTCTGTGTTCTAACAGAATGTGGACTCAGATTTTGTTCAAAAATTACTCAGTCTGTTTCTAACAGAATATGGTCTCAATCTATGTTTAAAGAATACTCACT
The DNA here is from genome assembly GCF_987537825.1 of Furipterus horrens. Classification (NCBI taxonomy): domain Eukaryota; kingdom Metazoa; phylum Chordata; class Mammalia; order Chiroptera; family Furipteridae; genus Furipterus; species Furipterus horrens. The sequence goes on along the minus strand of NW_028327181.1, from coordinate 38,346,265 downwards.
CAGCCAGTATTTTACCAGAGTATGGACTCAGCCTGTGTTCTAACAGAATACTCACACAGCCTGTGTTCTAACAGAATATGGACTCAGTCTATATTTAAAGAATACTCACTCACCTCAGTATTCTAACAGAACACTCACGTAGCCTGTGTTCTAACAGAACACTAACTCAGCCTTCTTTCTAACAGAATGTGGATTCAGATCAAATATTACTAACGCAGTCTGTGTTCTAACAGAATGTGGACTCAGATATTGTTCAAAATTTACTCAGTCTGTGTTCTAACAGAATATGGACTCAGTCTATGTTTAAAGAATACTCACTCAGCCAATATTTTACCAGAGTATGGACTCGGCCTGTGTTCTAACAGAATACTCACACAGCCTGTGTTCTAACAGAATATGGACTCAGTCTATATTTAAAGAATACTCACTCACCTCAGTATTCCTACAGAACACTCACGTAGCCAGTGTTCTAACAGAATACTAACTCATCCTGTGTTCTAACAGAATGTGGATTCAGATCAAATATTACTAACTCAGTCAGTGTTCTAACAGAATGTGGACTCAGATATTGTTCAAAATTTACTCAGTCTGTGTTCTAACAGAATATGGACTAGTCTATGTTTAAAGAATACTCACTCAGCTCAGTGTTCTAACATAACACTCACTTAGCCTGTGTTATAACACAATGTGGTTTCAGATCAAAAATTACTAACTCAGTCTGTGTTCTAACAGAATGTGGACTCAGATTTTGTTCAGAAATTACTCAGTCTGTGTTCTAACAGAATATGGACTCAGTCTATGTTTAAAGAATACTCACTCAGCCAGTGTTCTACCAGAATATGGATTCAGACTATTTTCAAGAATACTCACTCAGCCTGTGTTCTAGCAGAACGCTCACTTAGCCTGTGTTCTAACAGAATGTGGACTCAGATATTGTTCAAAAATTACTAACTCAGTCTGTGTTCTAACAGAATTTGGACGCAGTCTCTGTTTAAAAAATACTCACTCACCTCAGTGTTCTAACAGAACACTCACGTAGCCTGTGTTCTAACAGAACACTAACTCAGCCTGTTTTCTAACAAAATGTGGATTCAGATCAAAAATTACTAACGCAGTCTGTGTTCTAACAGAATATGGACTTAGATTTTGTTCAAAAATTACTCAGTCTGTGTTCCAACAGAATATGGACTCAGTCTATGTTTAAAGAATACTCACTCAGCCAGTATTTTACCAGAGTATGGACTCAGCCTGTGTTCTAACAGAATACTCACACAGCCTGTGTTCTAACAGAATATGTACTCAGTCTATATTTAAAGAATACTCACTCACCTCAGTATTCTAACAGAACACTCACGTAGCCAGTGTTCTAACAGAATACTAACTCAGCCTGTGTTCTAACAGAATGTGGACTCAGATTTTGTTCAAAAATTACTCATTCTGTTTCTAACAGAATATGGTCTCAGTCTATGTTTAAAGAATACTCACTCAGCCAGTATTTTACCAGAGTATGGACTCAGCCTGTGTTCTAACAGAATACTCACACAGCCTGTGTTCTAACAGTACATGGACTCAGTCTATATTTAAAGAATACTCACTCACCTCAGTATTCTAACAGAACACTCACGTAGCCTGTGTTCTAACAGAACACTAACTCAGCCTGTTTTCTAACAGAATGTGGATTCAGATCAAAAATTACTAACGCAGTCTGTGTTCTAACAGAATATGGACTTAGATTTTGTTCAAAAATTACTCAGCCTGTGTTCTAACAGAATATGGACTCTGTCTATATTTAAAGAATACTCACTCACCTCAGTATTCCAACAGAACACTCACGTAGCCAGTGTTCTAACAGAATACTAACTCAGCCTGTGTTCTAACAGAATGTGGATTCAGATCAAATATTACTAACCCAGTCTGTGTTCTAACAGAATGTGGACTCAGATTTTGTTGAAAAATTATTCAGCCTGTTTTCTAACAGAATGTGGATTCAGATCAATAATTACTAACTCAGTCTGTGTTCTAACAGAATGTGGGTTCAGATCAAAAATTACTAACTCAGTCTGTGTTCTAACAGAATATGAACTGAGATTTTGTTCAAAAATTACTCAGTCTGTGTTCTAACAGAATATGGACTAAGTCTATGTTTAAAGAATACTCACTCAGCTCCGTGTTCTAACATAACACTCACTTAGCCTGTGTTCTAACAGAATGTGGTTTCAGATCAAAAATTACTAACTCAGTCTGTGTTCTAACAGAATGTGGACTCAGATTTTGTTCAAAAATTACTCAGTCTGTGTTCTAACAGAATATGGACTCAGTCTATGTTTAAAGAATACTCACTCAGCCAGTGTTCTACCAGAATATGGATTCAGACTATTTTCAAGAATACTCACTCAGCCTGTGTTCTAGCAGAATGCTCACTTAGCCTGTGTTCTAACAGAATGTGGACTCAGATATTGTTCAAAAATTACTAACTCAGTCTGTGTTCTAACAGAATTTGGACGCAGTCTCTGTTTAAAAAATACCCACTCACCTCAGTGTTCTAACAGAACAATCACGTAGCCTGTGTTCTAACAGAACACTAACTCAGCCTGTTTTCTAACAAAATGTGGATTCAGATCAAAAATTACTAACGCAGTCTGTGTTCTAACAGAGTATGGACTTAGATTTTGTTCAAAAATTACTCAGTCTGTGTTTTAACAGAATATGGACTCAGTCTATGTTTAAAGAATACTCACTCAGCCAATATTTTACCAGAGTATGGACTCAGCCTGTGTTCTAACAGAATACTCACACAGCCTGTGTTCTAACAGAATATGGACTCAGTCTATATTTAAAGAATACTGACTCACCTCAGTATTCTAACAGAACACTCACGTAGCCAGTGTTCTAACAGAATACTAACTCAGCCTGTGTTCTAACAGAATGTGGATTCAGATCAAATATTACTAACTCAGTCTGTGTTCTAACAGAATGTGGACGCAGATTTTGTTCAAAAATTATTCAGCCTGTGTTCTAACAGAATGTGGATTCAGATCAAAAATTACTAACTCAGTCTGTGTTCTAACAGAATATGGACTCAGTCTATGTTTAAAGAATACTCACTCAGCCAATATTTTACCAGAGTATGGACTCAGCCTGTGTTCTAACAGAATACTCACACAGCCTGTGTTCTAACAGAATATGTACTCAGTCTATATTTAAAGAATACTCACTCACCTCAGTATTCCAACAGAACACTCACGTAGCCAGTGTTCTAACAGAATACTAACTCAGCCTGTGTTCTAACAGAATGTGGATTCAGATCAAATATTACTAACTCAGTCTGTGTTCTAACAGAATGTGGACGCAGATTTTGCTCAAAAATTATTCAGCCTGTGTTCTAACAGAATGTGGATTCAGATCAAAAATTACTAACTCAGTCTGTGTTCTAACAGAATGTGGACTCAGATTTTGTTCAAAAATTACTCAGTCTGTTTCTAACAGAATATGGTCTCAATCTATGTTTAAAGAATACTCACTCAGCCAGTATTTTACCAGAGTACGGACTCAGCCTGTGTTCTAACAGAATACTCACACAGCCTGTGTTCTAACAGAATATGGACTCAGTCTATATTTAAAGAATACTCACTCACCTCAGTATTCTAACAGAACACTCACGTAGCCTGTGTTCTAACAGAACACTAACTCAGCCTACTTTCTAACAGAATGTGGATTCAGATCAAATATTACTAACGCAGTCTGTGTTCTAACAGAATGTGGACTCAGATATTGTTCAAAATTTACTCAGTCTGTGTTCTAACAGAATATGGACTCAGTCTATGTTTAAAGAATACTCACTCAGCCAATATTTTACCAGAGTATGGACTCGGCCTGTGTTCTAACAGAATACTCACACAGCCTGTGTTCTAACAGAATATGGACTCAGTCTATATTTAAAGAATACTCACTCACCTCAGTATTCCTACAGAACACTCACGTAGCCAGTGTTCTAACAGAATACTAACTCAGCCTGTGTTCTAACAGAATGTGGATTCAGATCAAATATTACTAACTCAGTCAGTGTTCTAACAGAATGTGGACTCAGATATTGTTCAAAATTTACTCAGTCTGTGTTCTAACAGAATATGGACTAGTCTATGTTTAAAGAATACTCACTCAGCTCAGTGTTCTAACATAACACTCACTTAGCCTGTGTTATAACAGAATGTGGTTTCAGATCAAAAATTACTAACTCAGTCTGTGTTCTAACAGAATGTGGACTCAGATTTTGTTCAGAAATTACTCAGTCTGTGTTCTAACAGAATATGGACTCAGTCTATGTTTAAAGAATACTCACTCAGCCAGTGTTCTACCAGAATATGGATTCAGACTATTTTCAAGAATACTCACTCAGCCTGTGTTCTAGCAGAACGCTCACTTAGCCTGTGTTCTAACAGAATGTGGACTCAGATATTGTTCAAAAATTACTAACTCAGTCTGTGTTCTAACAGAATTTGGACGCAGTCTCTGTTTAAAAAATACTCACTCACCTCAGTGTTCTAACAGAACACTCACGTAGCCTGTGTTCTAACAGAACACTAACTCAGCCTGTTTTCTAACAAAATGTGGATTCAGATCAAAAATTACTAACGCAGTCTGTGTTCTAACAGAATATGGACTTAGATTTTGTTCAAAAATTACTCAGTCTGTGTTCCAACAGAATATGGACTCAGTCTATGTTTAAAGAATACTCACTCAGCCAGTATTTTACCAGAGTATGGACTCAGCCTGTGTTCTAACAGAATACTCACACAGCCTGTGTTCTAACAGAATATGTACTCAGTCTATATTTAAAGAATACTCACTCACCTCAGTATTCTAACAGAACACTCACGTAGCCAGTGTTCTAACAGAATACTAACTCAGCCTGTGTTCTAACAGAATGTGGACTCAGATTTTGTTCAAAAATTACTCATTCTGTTTCTAACAGAATATGGTCTCAGTCTATGTTTAAAGAATACTCACTCAGCCAGTATTTTACCAGAGTATGGACTCGGCCTGTGTTCTAACAGAATACTCACACAGCCTGTGTTCTAACAGTACATGGACTCAGTCTATATTTAAAGAATACTCACTCACCTCAGTATTCTAACAGAACATTCACGTAGCCTGTGTTCTAACAGAACACTAACTCAGCCTGTTTTCTAAGAGAATGTGGATTCAGATCAAAAATTACTAACGCAGTCTGTGTTCTAACAGAATATGGACTTAGATTTTGTTCAAAAATTACTCAGCCTGTGTTCTAACAGAATATGGACTGTGTCTATATTTAAAGAATACTCACTCACCTCAGTATTCCAACAGAACACTCACGTAGCCAGTGTTCTAACAGAATACTAACTCAGCCTGTGTTCTAACAGAATGTGGACTCAGATTTTGTTCAAAAATTACTCATTCTGTTTCTAACAGAATATGGTCTCAGTCTATGTTTAAAGAATACTCACTCAGCCAGTATTTTACCAGAGTATGGACTCAGCCTGTGTTCTAACAGAATACTCACACAGCCTGTGTTCTAACAGTACATGGACTCAGTCTATATTTAAAGAATACTCACTCACCTCAGTATTCTAACAGAACACTCACGTAGCCTGTGTTCTAACAGAACACTAACTCAGCCTGTTTTCTAACAGAATGTGGATTCAGATCAAAAATTACTAACGCAGCCTGTGTTCTAACAGAATATGGACTTAGATTTTGTTCAAAAATTACTCAGCCTGTGTTCTAACAGAATATGGACTCTGTCTATATTTAAAGAATACTCACTCACCTCAGTATTCCAACAGAACACTCACGTAGCAAGTGTTCTAACAGAATACTAACTCAGCCTGTGTTCTAACAGAATGTGGATTCAGATCAAATATTACTAACCCAGTCTGTGTTCTAACAGAATGTGGACTCAGATTTTGTTGAAAAATTATTCAGCCTGTTTTCTAACAGAATGTGGATTCAGATCAATAATTACTAACTCAGTCTGTGTTCTAACAGAATGTGGGTTCAGATCAAAAATTACTAACTCAGTCTGTGTTCTAACAGAATATGAACTGAGATTTTGTTCAAAAATTACTCAGTCTGTGTTCTAACAGAATATGGACTAAGTCTATGTTTAAAGAATACTCACTCAGCTCAGTGTTCTAACATAACACTCACTTAGCCTGTGTTCTAACAGAATGTGGTTTCAGATCAAAAATTACTAACTCAGTCTGTGTTCTAACAGAATGTGGACTCAGATTTTGTTCAAAAATTACTCAGTCTGTGTTCTAACAGAATATGGACTCAGTCTATGTTTAAAGAATACTCACTCAGCCAGTGTTCTACCAGAATATGGATTCAGACTATTTTCAAGAATACTCACTCAGCCTGTGTTCTAGCAGAATGCTCACTTAGCCTGTGTTCTAACAGAATGTGGACTCAGATATTGTTCAAAAATTACTAACTCAGTCTGTGTTCTAACCGAATTTGGACGCAGTCTCTGTTTAAAAAATACTCACTCACCTCAGTGTTCTAACAGAACAATCACGTAGCCTGTGTTCTAACAGAACACTAACTCAGCCTGTTTTCTAACAAAATGTGGATTCAGATCAAAAATTACTAACGCAGTCTGTGTTCTAACAGAGTATGGACTTAGATTTTGTTCAAAAATTACTCAGTCTGTGTTTTAACAGAATATGGACTCAGTCTATGTTTAAAGAATACTCACTCAGCCAATATTTTACCAGAGTATGGACTCAGCCTGTGTTCTAACAGAATACTCACACAGCCTGTGTTCTAACAGAATATGGACTCAGTCTATATTTAAAGAATACTGACTCACCTCAGTATTCTAACAGAACACTCACGTAGCCAGTGTTCTAACAGAATACTAACTCAGCCTGTGTTCTAACAGAATGTGGATTCAGATCAAATATTACTAACTCAGTCTGTGTTCTAACAGAATGTGGACGCAGATTTTGTTCAAAAATTATTCAGCTTGTGTTCTAACAGAATGTGGATTCAGATCAAAAATTACTAACTCAGTCTGTGTTCTAACAGAATATGGACTCAGTCTATGTTTAAAGAATACTCACTCAGCCAATATTTTACCAGAGTATGGACTCAGCCTGTGTTCTAACAGAATACTCACACAGCCTGTGTTCTAACAGAATATGTACTCAGTCTATATTTAAAGAATACTCACTCACCTCAGTATTCCAACAGAACACTCACGTAGCCAGTGTTCTAACAGAATACTAACTCAGCCTGTGTTCTAACAGAATGTGGACGCAGATTTTGCTCAAAAATTATTCAGCCTGTGTTCTAACAGAATGTGGATTCAGATCAAAAATTACTAACTCAGTCTGTGTTCTAACAGAATGTGGACTCAGATTTTGTTCAAAAATTACTCAGTCTGTTTCTAACAGAATATGGTCTCAATCTATGTTTAAAGAATACTCACTCAGCCAGTATTTTACCAGAGTACGGACTCAGCCTGTGTTCTAACAGAATACTCACACAGCCTGTGTTCTAACAGAATATGGACTCAGTCTATATTTAAAGAATACTCACTCACCTCAGTATTCTAACAGAACACTCACGTAGCCTGTGTTCTAACAGAACACTAACTCAGCCTACTTTCTAACAGAATGTGGATTCAGATCAAATATTACTAACGCAGTCTGTGTTCTAACAGAATGTGGACTCAGATATTGTTCAAAATTTACTCAGTCTGTGTTCTAACAGAATATGGACTCAGTCTATGTTTAAAGAATACTCACTCAGCCAATATTTTACCAGAGTATGGACTCGGCCTGTGTTCTAACAGAATACTCACACAGCCTGTGTTCTAACAGAATATGGACTCAGTCTATATTTAAAGAATACTCACTCACCTCAGTATTCCTACAGAACACTCACGTAGCCAGTGTTCTAACAGAATACTAACTCAGCCTGTGTTCTAACAGAATGTGGATTCAGATCAAATATTACTAACTCAGTCAGTGTTCTAACAGAATGTGGACTCAGATATTGTTCAAAATTTACTCAGTCTGTGTTCTAACAGAATATGGACTAGTCTATGTTTAAAGAATACTCACTCAGCTCAGTGTTCTAACATAACACTCACTTAGCCTGTGTTATAACAGAATGTGGTTTCAGATCAAAAATTACTAACTCAGTCTGTGTTCTAACAGAATGTGGACTCAGATTTTGTTCAGAAATTACTCAGTCTGTGTTCTAACAGAATATGGACTCAGTCTATGTTTAAAGAATACTCACTCAGCCAGTGTTCTACCAGAATATGGATTCAGACTATTTTCAAGAATACTCACTCAGCCTGTGTTCTAGCAGAACGCTCACTTAGCCTGTGTTCTAACAGAATGTGGACTCAGATATTGTTCAAAAATTACTAACTCAGTCTGTGTTCTAACAGAATTTGGACGCAGTCTCTGTTTAAAAAATACTCACTCACCTCAGTGTTCTAACAGAACACTCACGTAGCCTGTGTTCTAACAGAACACTAACTCAGCCTGTTTTCTAACAAAATGTGGATTCAGATCAAAAATTACTAACGCAGTCTGTGTTCTAACAGAATATGGACTTAGATTTTGTTCAAAAATTACTCAGTCTGTGTTCCAACAGAATATGGACTCAGTCTATGTTTAAAGAATACTCACTCAGCCAGTATTTTACCAGAGTATGGACTCAGCCTGTGTTCTAACAGAATACTCACACAGCCTGTGTTCTAACAGAATATGTACTCAGTCTATATTTAAAGAATACTCACTCACCTCAGTATTCTAACAGAACACTCACGTAGCCAGTGTTCTAACAGAATACTAACTCAGCCTGTGTTCTAACAGAATGTGGACTCAGATTTTGTTCAAAAATTACTCATTCTGTTTCTAACAGAATATGGTCTCAGTCTATGTTTAAAGAATACTCACTCAGCCAGTATTTTACCAGAGTATGGACTCGGCCTGTGTTCTAACAGAATACTCACACAGCCTGTGTTCTAACAGTACATGGACTCAGTCTATATTTAAAGAATACTCACTCACCTCAGTATTCTAACAGAACATTCACGTAGCCTGTGTTCTAACAGAACACTAACTCAGCCTGTTTTCTAAGAGAATGTGGATTCAGATCAAAAATTACTAACGCAGTCTGTGTTCTAACAGAATATGGACTTAGATTTTGTTCAAAAATTACTCAGCCTGTGTTCTAACAGAATATGGACTGTGTCTATATTTAAAGAATACTCACTCACCTCAGTATTCCAACAGAACACTCACGTAGCCAGTGTTCTAACAGAATACTAACTCAGCCTGTGTTCTAACAGAATGTGGACTCAGATTTTGTTCAAAAATTACTCATTCTGTTTCTAACAGAATATGGTCTCAGTCTATGTTTAAAGAATACTCACTCAGCCAGTATTTTACCAGAGTATGGACTCAGCCTGTGTTCTAACAGAATACTCACACAGCCTGTGTTCTAACAGTACATGGACTCAGTCTATATTTAAAGAATACTCACTCACCTCAGTATTCTAACAGAACACTCACGTAGCCTGTGTTCTAACAGAACACTAACTCAGCCTGTTTTCTAACAGAATGTGGATTCAGATCAAAAATTACTAACGCAGCCTGTGTTCTAACAGAATATGGACTTAGATTTTGTTCAAAAATTACTCAGCCTGTGTTCTAACAGAATATGGACTCTGTCTATATTTAAAGAATACTCACTCACCTCAGTATTCCAACAGAACACTCACGTAGCAAGTGTTCTAACAGAATACTAACTCAGCCTGTGTTCTAACAGAATGTGGATTCAGATCAAATATTACTAACCCAGTCTGTGTTCTAACAGAATGTGGACTCAGATTTTGTTGAAAAATTATTCAGCCTGTTTTCTAACAGAATGTGGATTCAGATCAATAATTACTAACTCAGTCTGTGTTCTAACAGAATGTGGGTTCAGATCAAAAATTACTAACTCAGTCTGTGTTCTAACAGAATATGAACTGAGATTTTGTTCAAAAATTACTCAGTCTGTGTTCTAACAGAATATGGACTAAGTCTATGTTTAAAGAATACTCACTCAGCTCAGTGTTCTAACATAACACTCACTTAGCCTGTGTTCTAACAGAATGTGGTTTCAGATCAAAAATTACTAACTCAGTCTGTGTTCTAACAGAATGTGGACTCAGATTTTGTTCAAAAATTACTCAGTCTGTGTTCTAACAGAATATGGACTCAGTCTATGTTTAAAGAATACTCACTCAGCCAGTGTTCTACCAGAATATGGATTCAGACTATTTTCAAGAATACTCACTCAGCCTGTGTTCTAGCAGAATGCTCACTTAGCCTGTGTTCTAACAGAATGTGGACTCAGATATTGTTCAAAAATTACTAACTCAGTCTGTGTTCTAACCGAATTTGGACGCAGTCTCTGTTTAAAAAATACTCACTCACCTCAGTGTTCTAACAGAACAATCACGTAGCCTGTGTTCTAACAGAACACTAACTCAGCCTGTTTTCTAACAAAATGTGGATTCAGATCAAAAATTACTAACGCAGTCTGTGTTCTAACAGAGTATGGACTTAGATTTTGTTCAAAAATTACTCAGTCTGTGTTTTAACAGAATATGGACTCAGTCTATGTTTAAAGAATACTCACTCAGCCAATATTTTACCAGAGTATGGACTCAGCCTGTGTTCTAACAGAATACTCACACAGCCTGTGTTCTAACAGAATATGGACTCAGTCTATATTTAAAGAATACTGACTCACCTCAGTATTCTAACAGAACACTCACGTAGCCAGTGTTCTAACAGAATACTAACTCAGCCTGTGTTCTAACAGAATGTGGATTCAGATCAAATATTACTAACTCAGTCTGTGTTCTAACAGAATGTGGACGCAGATTTTGTTCAAAAATTATTCAGCTTGTGTTCTAACAGAATGTGGATTCAGATCAAAAATTACTAACTCAGTCTGTGTTCTAACAGAATATGGACTCAGTCTATGTTTAAAGAATACTCACTCAGCCAATATTTTACCAGAGTATGGACTCAGCCTGTGTTCTAACAGAATACTCACACAGCCTGTGTTCTAACAGAATATGTACTCAGTCTATATTTAAAGAATACTCACTCACCTCAGTATTCCAACAGAACACTCACGTAGCCAGTGTTCTAACAGAATACTAACTCAGCCTGTGTTCTAACAGAATGTGGACGCAGATTTTGCTCAAAAATTATTCAGCCTGTGTTCTAACAGAATGTGGATTCAGATCAAAAATTACTAACTCAGTCTGTGTTCTAACAGAATGTGGACTCAGATTTTGTTCAAAAATTACTCAGTCTGTTTCTAACAGAATATGGTCTCAATCTATGTTTAAAGAATACTCACTCAGCCAGTATTTTACCAGAGTACGGACTCAGCCTGTGTTCTAACAGAATACTCACACAGCCTGTGTTCTAACAGAATATGGACTCAGTCTATATTTAAAGAATACTCACTCACCTCAGTATTCTAACAGAACACTCACGTAGCCTGTGTTCTAACAGAACACTAACTCAGCCTACTTTCTAACAGAATGTGGATTCAGATCAAATATTACTAACGCAGTCTGTGTTCTAACAGAATGTGGACTCAGATATTGTTCAAAATTTACTCAGTCTGTGTTCTAACAGAATATGGACTCAGTCTATGTTTAAAGAATACTCACTCAGCCAATATTTTACCAGAGTATGGACTCGGCCTGTGTTCTAACAGAATACTCACACAGCCTGTGTTCTAACAGAATATGGACTCAGTCTATATTTAAAGAATACTCACTCACCTCAGTATTCCTACAGAACACTCACGTAGCCAGTGTTCTAACAGAATACTAACTCAGCCTGTGTTCTAACAGAATGTGGATTCAGATCAAATATTACTAACTCAGTCAGTGTTCTAACAGAATGTGGACTCAGATATTGTTCAAAATTTACTCAGTCTGTGTTCTAACAGAATATGGACTAGTCTATGTTTAAAGAATACTCACTCAGCTCAGTGTTCTAACATAACACTCACTTAGCCTGTGTTATAACAGAATGTGGTTTCAGATCAAAAATTACTAACTCAGTCTGTGTTCTAACAGAATGTGGACTCAGATTTTGTTCAGAAATTACTCAGTCTGTGTTCTAACAGAATATGGACTCAGTCTATGTTTAAAGAATACTCACTCAGCCAGTGTTCTACCAGAATATGGATTCAGACTATTTTCAAGAATACTCACTCAGCCTGTGTTCTAGCAGAACGCTCACTTAGCCTGTGTTCTAACAGAATGTGGACTCAGATATTGTTCAAAAATTACTAACTCAGTCTGTGTTCTAACAGAATTTGGACGCAGTCTCTGTTTAAAAAATACTCACTCACCTCAGTGTTCTAACAGAACACTCACGTAGCCTGTGTTCTAACAGAACACTAACTCAGCCTGTTTTCTAACAAAATGTGGATTCAGATCAAAAATTACTAACGCAGTCTGTGTTCTAACAGAATATGGACTTAGATTTTGTTCAAAAATTACTCAGTCTGTGTTCCAACAGAATATGGACTCAGTCTATGTTTAAAGAATACTCACTCAGCCAGTATTTTACCAGAGTATGGACTCAGCCTGTGTTCTAACAGAATACTCACACAGCCTGTGTTCTAACAGAATATGTACTCAGTCTATATTTAAAGAATACTCACTCACCTCAGTATTCTAACAGAACACTCACGTAGCCAGTGTTCTAACAGAATACTAACTCAGCCTGTGTTCTAACAGAATGTGGACTCAGATTTTGTTCAAAAATTACTCATTCTGTTTCTAACAGAATATGGTCTCAGTCTATGTTTAAAGAATACTCACTCAGCCAGTATTTTACCAGAGTATGGACTCGGCCTGTGTTCTAACAGAATACTCACACAGCCTGTGTTCTAACAGTACATGGACTCAGTCTATATTTAAAGAATACTCACTCACCTCAATATTCTAACAGAACACTCACGTAGCCTGTGTTCTAACAGAACACGAACTCAGCCTGTTTTCTAAGAGAATGTGGATTCAGATCAAAAATTACTAACGCAGTCTGTGTTCTAACAGAATATGGACTTAGATTTTGTTCAAAAATTACTCAGCCTGTGTTCTAACAGAATATGGACTGTGTCTATATTTAAAGAATACTCACTCACCTCAGTATTCCAACAGAACACTCACGTAGCCAGTGTTCTAACAGAATACTAACTCAGCCTGTGTTCTAACAGAATGTGGATTCAGATCAAATATTACTAACCCAGTCTGTGTTCTAACATAATGTGGACTCAGATTTTGTTGAAAAATTATTCAGCCTGTTTTCTAACAGAATGTGGATTCAGATCAATAATTACTAACTCAGTCTGTGTTCTAACAGAATGTGGGTTCAGATCAAAAATTACTAACTCAGTCTGTGTTCTAACAGAATATGAACTGAGATTTTGTTCAAAAATTACTCAGTCTGTGTTCTAACAGAATATGGACTAAGTCTATGTTTAAAGAATACTCACTCAGCTCAGTGTTCTAACATAACACTCACTTAGCCTGTGTTCTAACAGAATGTGGTTTCAGATCAAAAATTACTAACTCAGTCTGTGTTCTAACAGAATGTGGACTCAGATTTTGTTCAAAAATTACTCAGTCTGTTTCTAACAGAATATGGAGTCAGTCTATGTTTAAAGAATACTCACTCAACCAGTATTTTACCAGAGTATGGACTCAGCCTGTGTTCTAACAGAATACTCACACAGCCTGTGTTCTAACAGAATATGGACTCAGTCTATATTTAAAGAATACTCACTCACCTCAGTTTTCTAACACAACACTCACGTACCCTGTGTTCTAACAGAACACTAACTCAGCCTGTTTTCTAACAGAATGTGGATTCAGATCAAAAATTACTAACGCAGTCTGTGTTCTAACAGAATATGGACTTAGATTTTGTTCAAAAATTACTCAGTCTGTGTTCCAACAGAATATGGACTCAGTCTATGTTTAAAGAATACTCACTCAGCCAGTATTTTACCAGAGTATGGACTCAGCCTGTGTTCTAACAGAATACTCACACAGCCTGTGTTCTAACAGAATATGTACTCAGTCTATATTTAAAGAATACTCACTCACCTCAGTATTCTAACAGAACACTCACGTAGCCAGTGTTCTAACAGAATACTAACTCAGCCTGTGTTCTAACAGAATGTGGACTCAGATTTTGTTCAAAAATTACTCATTCTGTTTCTAACAGAATATGGTCTCAGTCTACGTTTAAAGAATACTCACTCAGCCAGTATTTTACCAGAGTATGGACTCGGCCTGTGTTCTAACAGAATACTCACACAGCCTGTGTTCTAACAGTACATGGACTCAGTCTATATTTAAAGAATACTCACTCACCTCAGTATTCTAACAGAACATTCACGTAGCCTGTGTTCTAACAGAACACTAACTCAGCCTGTTTTCTAAGAGAATGTGGATTCAGATCAAAAATTACTAACGCAGTCTGTGTTCTAACAGAATATGGACTTAGATTTTGTTCAAAAATTACTCAGCCTGTGTTCTAACAGAATATGGACTGTGTCTATATTTAAAGAATACTCACTCACCTCAGTATTCCAACAGAACACTCACGTAGCCAGTGTTCTAACAGAATACTAACTCAGCCTGTGTTCTAACAGAATGTGGACTCAGATTTTGTTCAAAAATTACTCATTCTGTTTCTAACAGAATATGGTCTCAGTCTATGTTTAAAGAATACTCACTCAGCCAGTATTTTACCAGAGTATGGACTCAGCCTGTGTTCTAACAGAATACTCACACAGCCTGTGTTCTAACAGTACATGGACTCAGTCTATATTTAAAGAATACTCACTCACCTCAGTATTCTAACAGAACACTCACGTAGCCTGTGTTCTAACAGAACACTAACTCAGCCTGTTTTCTAACAGAATGTGGATTCAGATCAAAAATTACTAACGCAGCCTGTGTTCTAACAGAATATGGACTTAGATTTTGTTCAAAAATTACTCAGCCTGTGTTCTAACAGAATATGGACTCTGTCTATATTTAAAGAATACTCACTCACCTCAGTATTCCAACAGAACACTCACGTAGCAAGTGTTCTAACAGAATACTAACTCAGCCTGTGTTCTAACAGAATGTGGATTCAGATCAAATATTACTAACCCAGTCTGTGTTCTAACAGAATGTGGACTCAGATTTTGTTGAAAAATTATTCAGCCTGTTTTCTAACAGAATGTGGATTCAGATCAATAATTACTAACTCAGTCTGTGTTCTAACAGAATGTGGGTTCAGATCAAAAATTACTAACTCAGTCTGTGTTCTAACAGAATATGAACTGAGATTTTGTTCAAAAATTACTCAGTCTGTGTTCTAACAGAATATGGACTAAGTCTATGTTTAAAGAATACTCACTCAGCTCAGTGTTCTAACATAACACTCACTTAGCCTGTGTTCTAACAGAATGTGGTTTCAGATCAAAAATTACTAACTCAGTCTGTGTTCTAACAGAATGTGGACTCAGATTTTGTTCAAAAATTACTCAGTCTGTGTTCTAACAGAATATGGACTCAGTCTATGTTTAAAGAATACTCACTCAGCCAGTGTTCTACCAGAATATGGATTCAGACTATTTTCAAGAATACTCACTCAGCCTGTGTTCTAGCAGAATGCTCACTTAGCCTGTGTTCTAACAGAATGTGGACTCAGATATTGTTCAAAAATTACTAACTCAGTCTGTGTTCTAACAGAATTTGGACGCAGTCTCTGTTTAAAAAATACTCACTCACCTCAGTGTTCTAACAGAACAATCACGTAGCCTGTGTTCTAACAGAACACTAACTCAGCCTGTTTTCTAACAAAATGTGGATTCAGATCAAAAATTACTAACGCAGTCTGTGTTCTAACAGAGTATGGACTTAGATTTTGTTCAAAAATTACTCAGTCTGTGTTTTAACAGAATATGGACTCAGTCTATGTTTAAAGAATACTCACTCAGCCAATATTTTACCAGAGTATGGACTCAGCCTGTGTTCTAACAGAATACTCACACAGCCTGTGTTCTAACAGAATATGGACTCAGTCTATATTTAAAGAATACTGACTCACCTCAGTATTCTAACAGAACACTCAAGTAGCCAGTGTTCTAACAGAATACTAACTCAGCCTGTGTTCTAACAGAATGTGGATTCAGATCAAATATTACTAACTCAGTCAGTGTTCTAACAGAATGTGGACTCAGATATTGTTCAAAATTTACTCAGTCTGTGTTCTAACAGAATATGGACTAGTCTATGTTTAAAGAATACTCACTCAGCTCAGTGTTCTAACATAACACTCACTTAGCCTGTGTTATAACAGAATGTGGTTTCAGATCAAAAATTACTAACTCAGTCTGTGTTCTAACAGAATGTGGACTCAGATTTTGTTCAGAAATTACTCAGTCTGTGTTCTAACAGAATATGGACTCAGTCTATGTTTAAAGAATACTCACTCAGCCAGTGTTCTACCAGAATATGGATTCAGACTATTTTCAAGAATACTCACTCAGCCTGTGTTCTAGCAGAACGCTCACTTAGCCTGTGTTCTAACAGAATGTGGACTCAGATATTGTTCAAAAATTACTAACTCAGTCTGTGTTCTAACAGAATTTGGACGCAGTCTCTGTTTAAAAAATACTCACTCACCTCAGTGTTCTAACAGAACACTCACGTAGCCTGTGTTCTAACAGAACACTAACTCAGCCTGTTTTCTAACAAAATGTGGATTCAGATCAAAAATTACTAACGCAGTCTGTGTTCTAACAGAATATGGACTTAGATTTTGTTCAAAAATTACTCAGTCTGTGTTCCAACAGAATATGGACTCAGTCTATGTTTAAAGAATACTCACTCAGCCAGTATTTTACCAGAGTATGGACTCAGCCTGTGTTCTAACAGAATACTCACACAGCCTGTGTTCTAACAGAATATGTACTCAGTCTATATTTAAAGAATACTCACTCACCTCAGTATTCTAACAGAACACTCACGTAGCCAGTGTTCTAACAGAATACTAACTCAGCCTGTGTTCTAACAGAATGTGGACTCAGATTTTGTTCAAAAATTACTCATTCTGTTTCTAACAGAATATGGTCTCAGTCTATGTTTAAAGAATACTCACTCAGCCAGTATTTTACCAGAGTATGGACTCGGCCTGTGTTCTAACAGAATACTCACACAGCCTGTGTTCTAACAGTACATGGACTCAGTCTATATTTAAAGAATACTCACTCACCTCAGTATTCTAACAGAACATTCACGTAGCCTGTGTTCTAACAGAACACTAACTCAGCCTGTTTTCTAAGAGAATGTGGATTCAGATCAAAAATTACTAACGCAGTCTGTGTTCTAACAGAATATGGACTTAGATTTTGTTCAAAAATTACTCAGCCTGTGTTCTAACAGAATATGGACTGTGTCTATATTTAAAGAATACTCACTCACCTCAGTATTCCAACAGAACACTCACGTAGCCAGTGTTCTAACAGAATACTAACTCAGCCTGTGTTCTAACAGAATGTGGACTCAGATTTTGTTCAAAAATTACTCATTCTGTTTCTAACAGAATATGGTCTCAGTCTATGTTTAAAGAATACTCACTCAGCCAGTATTTTACCAGAGTATGGACTCAGCCTGTGTTCTAACAGAATACTCACACAGCCTGTGTTCTAACAGTACATGGACTCAGTCTATATTTAAAGAATACTCACTCACCTCAGTATTCTAACAGAACACTCACGTAGCCTGTGTTCTAACAGAACACTAACTCAGCCTGTTTTCTAACAGAATGTGGATTCAGATCAAAAATTACTAACGCAGCCTGTGTTCTAACAGAATATGGACTTAGATTTTGTTCAAAAATTACTCAGCCTGTGTTCTAACAGAATATGGACTCTGTCTATATTTAAAGAATACTCACTCACCTCAGTATTCCAACAGAACACTCACGTAGCAAGTGTTCTAACAGAATACTAACTCAGCCTGTGTTCTAACAGAATGTGGATTCAGATCAAATATTACTAACCCAGTCTGTGTTCTAACAGAATGTGGACTCAGATTTTGTTGAAAAATTATTCAGCCTGTTTTCTAACAGAATGTGGATTCAGATCAATAATTACTAACTCAGTCTGTGTTCTAACAGAATGTGGGTTCAGATCAAAAATTACTAACTCAGTCTGTGTTCTAACAGAATATGAACTGAGATTTTGTTCAAAAATTACTCAGTCTGTGTTCTAACAGAATATGGACTAAGTCTATGTTTAAAGAATACTCACTCAGCTCAGTGTTCTAACATAACACTCACTTAGCCTGTGTTCTAACAGAATGTGGTTTCAGATCAAAAATTACTAACTCAGTCTGTGTTCTAACAGAATGTGGACTCAGATTTTGTTCAAAAATTACTCAGTCTGTGTTCTAACAGAATATGGACTCAGTCTATGTTTAAAGAATACTCACTCAGCCAGTGTTCTACCAGAATATGGATTCAGACTATTTTCAAGAATACTCACTCAGCCTGTGTTCTAGCAGAATGCTCACTTAGCCTGTGTTCTAACAGAATGTGGACTCAGATATTGTTCAAAAATTACTAACTCAGTCTGTGTTCTAACAGAATTTGGACGCAGTCTCTGTTTAAAAAATACTCACTCACCTCAGTGTTCTAACAGAACAATCACGTAGCCTGTGTTCTAACAGAACACTAACTCAGCCTGTTTTCTAACAAAATGTGGATTCAGATCAAAAATTACTAACGCAGTCTGTGTTCTAACAGAGTATGGACTTAGATTTTGTTCAAAAATTACTCAGTCTGTGTTTTAACAGAATATGGACTCAGTCTATGTTTAAAGAATACTCACTCAGCCAATATTTTACCAGAGTATGGACTCAGCCTGTGTTCTAACAGAATACTCACACAGCCTGTGTTCTAACAGAATATGGACTCAGTCTATATTTAAAGAATACTGACTCACCTCAGTATTCTAACAGAACACTCACGTAGCCAGTGTTCTAACAGAATACTAACTCAGCCTGTGTTCTAACAGAATGTGGATTCAGATCAAATATTACTAACTCAGTCTGTGTTCTAACAGAATGTGGACGCAGATTTTGTTCAAAAATTATTCAGCCTGTGTTCTAACAGAATGTGGATTCAGATCAAAAATTACTAACTCAGTCTGTGTTCTAACAGAATATGGACTCAGTCTATGTTTAAAGAATACTCACTCAGCCAATATTTTACCAGAGTATGGACTCAGCCTGTGTTCTAACAGAATACTCACACAGCCTGTGTTCTAACAGAATATGTACTCAGTCTATATTTAAAGAATACTCACTCACCTCAGTATTCCAACAGAACACTCACGTAGCCAGTGTTCTAACAGAATACTAACTCAGCCTGTGTTCTAACAGAATGTGGATTCAGATCAAATATTACTAACTCAGTCTGTGTTCTAACAGAATGTGGACGCAGATTTTGCTCAAAAATTATTCAGCCTGTGTTCTAACAGAATGTGGATTCAGATCAAAAATTACTAACTCAGTCTGTGTTCTAACAGAATGTGGACTCAGATTTTGTTCAAAAATTACTCAGTCTGTTTCTAACAGAATATGGTCTCAATCTATGTTTAAAGAATACTCACTCAGCCAGTATTTTACCAGAGTACGGACTCAGCCTGTGTTCTAACAGAATACTCACACAGCCTGTGTTCTAACAGAATATGGACTCAGTCTATATTTAAAGAATACTCACTCACCTCAGTATTCTAACAGAACACTCACGTAGCCTGTGTTCTAACAGAACACTAACTCAGCCTACTTTCTAACAGAATGTGGATTCAGATCAAATATTACTAACGCAGTCTGTGTTCTAACAGAATGTGGACTCAGATATTGTTCAAAATTTACTCAGTCTGTGTTCTAACAGAATATGGACTCAGTCTATGTTTAAAGAATACTCACTCAGCCAATATTTTACCAGAGTATGGACTCGGCCTGTGTTCTAACAGAATACTCACACAGCCTGTGTTCTAACAGAATATGGACTCAGTCTATATTTAAAGAATACTCACTCACCTCAGTATTCCTACAGAACACTCACGTAGCCAGTGTTCTAACAGAATACTAACTCAGCCTGTGTTCTAACAGAATGTGGATTCAGATCAAATATTACTAACTCAGTCAGTGTTCTAACAGAATGTGGACTCAGATATTGTTCAAAATTTACTCAGTCTGTGTTCTAACAGAATATGGACTAGTCTATGTTTAAAGAATACTCACTCAGCTCAGTGTTCTAACATAACACTCACTTAGCCTGTGTTATAACAGAATGTGGTTTCAGATCAAAAATTACTAACTCAGTCTGTGTTCTAACAGAATGTGGACTCAGATTTTGTTCAGAAATTACTCAGTCTGTGTTCTAACAGAATATGGACTCAGTCTATGTTTAAAGAATACTCACTCAGCCAGTGTTCTACCAGAATATGGATTGAGACTATTTTCAAGAATACTCACTCAGCCTGTGTTCTAGCAGAACGCTCACTTAGCCTGTGTTCTAACAGAATGTGGACTCAGATATTGTTCAAAAATTACTAACTCAGTCTGTGTTCTAACAGAATTTGGACGCAGTCTCTGTTTAAAAAATACTCACTCACCTCAGTGTTCTAACAGAACACTCACGTAGCCTGTGTTCTAACAGAACACTAACTCAGCCTGTTTTCTAACAAAATGTGGATTCAGATCAAAAATTACTAACGCAGTCTGTGTTCTAACAGAATATGGACTTAGATTTTGTTCAAAAATTACTCAGTCTGTGTTCCAACAGAATATGGACTCAGTCTATGTTTAAAGAATACTCACTCAGCCAGTATTTTACCAGAGTATGGACTCAGCCTGTGTTCTAACAGAATACTCACACAGCCTGTGTTCTAACAGAATATGTACTCAGTCTATATTTAAAGAATACTCACTCACCTCAGTATTCTAACAGAACACTCACGTAGCCAGTGTTCTAACAGAATACTAACTCAGCCTGTGTTCTAACAGAATGTGGACTCAGATTTTGTTCAAAAATTACTCATTCTGTTTCTAACAGAATATGGTCTCAGTCTATGTTTAAAGAATACTCACTCAGCCAGTATTTTACCAGAGTATGGACTCGGCCTGTGTTCTAACAGAATACTCACACAGCCTGTGTTCTAACAGTACATGGACTCAGTCTATATTTAAAGAATACTCACTCACCTCAGTATTCTAACAGAACATTCACGTAGCCTGTGTTCTAACAGAACACTAACTCAGCCTGTTTTCTAAGAGAATGTGGATTCAGATCAAAAATTACTAACGCAGTCTGTGTTCTAACAGAATATGGACTTAGATTTTGTTCAAAAATTACTCAGCCTGTGTTCTAACAGAATATGGACTGTGTCTATATTTAAAGAATACTCACTCACCTCAGTATTCCAACAGAACACTCACGTAGCCAGTGTTCTAACAGAATACTAACTCAGCCTGTGTTCTAACAGAATGTGGACTCAGATTTTGTTCAAAAATTACTCATTCTGTTTCTAACAGAATATGGTCTCAGTCTATGTTTAAAGAATACTCACTCAGCCAGTATTTTACCAGAGTATGGACTCAGCCTGTGTTCTAACAGAATACTCACACAGCCTGTGTTCTAACAGTACATGGACTCAGTCTATATTTAAAGAATACTCACTCACCTCAGTATTCTAACAGAACACTCACGTAGCCTGTGTTCTAACAGAACACTAACTCAGCCTGTTTTCTAACAGAATGTGGATTCAGATCAAAAATTACTAACGCAGCCTGTGTTCTAACAGAATATGGACTTAGATTTTGTTCAAAAATTACTCAGCCTGTGTTCTAACAGAATATGGACTCTGTCTATATTTAAAGAATACTCACTCACCTCAGTATTCCAACAGAACACTCACGTAGCAAGTGTTCTAACAGAATACTAACTCAGCCTGTGTTCTAACAGAATGTGGATTCAGATCAAATATTACTAACCCAGTCTGTGTTCTAACAGAATGTGGACTCAGATTTTGTTGAAAAATTATTCAGCCTGTTTTCTAACAGAATGTGGATTCAGATCAATAATTACTAACTCAGTCTGTGTTCTAACAGAATGTGGGTTCAGATCAAAAATTACTAACTCAGTCTGTGTTCTAACAGAATGTGGACTCAGATTTTGTTCAAAAATTACTCAGTCTGTGTTCTAACAGAATATGGACTAAGTCTATGTTTAAAGAATACTCACTCAGCTCAGTGTTCTAACATAACACTCACTTAGCCTGTGTTCTAACAGAATGTGGTTTCAGATCAAAAATTACTAACTCAGTCTGTGTTCTAACAGAATGTGGACTCAGATTTTGTTCAAAAATTACTCAGTCTGTGTTCTAACAGAATATGGACTCAGTCTATGTTTAAAGAATACTCACTCAGCCAGTGTTCTACCAGAATATGGATTCAGACTATTTTCAAGAATACTCACTCAGCCTGTGTTCTAGCAGAATGCTCACTTAGCCTGTGTTCTAACAGAATGTGGACTCAGATATTGTTCAAAAATTACTAACTCAGTCTGTGTTCTAACCGAATTTGGACGCAGTCTCTGTTTAAAAAATACTCACTCACCTCAGTGTTCTAACAGAACAATCACGTAGCCTGTGTTCTAACAGAACACTAACTCAGCCTGTTTTCTAACAAAATGTGGATTCAGATCAAAAATTACTAACGCAGTCTGTGTTCTAACAGAGTATGGACTTAGATTTTGTTCAAAAATTACTCAGTCTGTGTTTTAACAGAATATGGACTCAGTCTATGTTTAAAGAATACTCACTCAGCCAATATTTTACCAGAGTATGGACTCAGCCTGTGTTCTAACAGAATACTCACACAGCCTGTGTTCTAACAGAATATGGACTCAGTCTATATTTAAAGAATACTGACTCACCTCAGTATTCTAACAGAACACTCACGTAGCCAGTGTTCTAACAGAATACTAACTCAGCCTGTGTTCTAACAGAATGTGGATTCAGATCAAATATTACTAACTCAGTCTGTGTTCTAACAGAATGTGGACGCAGATTTTGTTCAAAAATTATTCAGCTTGTGTTCTAACAGAATGTGGATTCAGATCAAAAATTACTAACTCAGTCTGTGTTCTAACAGAATATGGACTCAGTCTATGTTTAAAGAATACTCACTCAGCCAATATTTTACCAGAGTATGGACTCAGCCTGTGTTCTAACAGAATACTCACACAGCCTGTGTTCTAACAGAATATGTACTCAGTCTATATTTAAAGAATACTCACTCACCTCAGTATTCCAACAGAACACTCACGTAGCCAGTGTTCTAACAGAATACTAACTCAGCCTGTGTTCTAACAGAATGTGGATTCAGATCAAATATTACTAACTCAGTCTGTGTTCTAAAAGAATGTGGACGCAGATTTTGCTCAAAAATTATTCAGCCTGTGTTCTAACAGAATGTGGATTCAGATCAAAAATTACTAACTCAGTCTGTGTTCTAACAGAATGTGGACTCAGATTTTGTTCAAAAATTACTCAGTCTGTTTCTAACAGAATATGGTCTCAATCTATGTTTAAAGAATACTCACTCAGCCAGTATTTTACCAGAGTACGGACTCAGCCTGTGTTCTAACAGAATACTCACACAGCCTGTGTTCTAACAGAATATGGACTCAGTCTATATTTAAAGAATACTCACTCACCTCAGTATTCTAACAGAACACTCACGTAGCCTGTGTTCTAACAGAACACTAACTCAGCCTACTTTCTAACAGAATGTGGATTCAGATCAAATATTACTAACGCAGTCTGTGTTCTAACAGAATGTGGACTCAGATATTGTTCAAAATTTACTCAGTCTGTGTTCTAACAGAATATGGACTCAGTCTATGTTTAAAGAATACTCACTCAGCCAATATTTTACCAGAGTATGGACTCGGCCTGTGTTCTAACAGAATACTCACACAGCCTGTGTTCTAACAGAATATGGACTCAGTCTATATTTAAAGAATACTCACTCACCTCAGTATTCCTACAGAACACTCACGTAGCCAGTGTTCTAACAGAATACTAACTCAGCCTGTGTTCTAACAGAATGTGGATTCAGATCAAATATTACTAACTCAGTCAGTGTTCTAACAGAATGTGGACTCAGATATTGTTCAAAATTTACTCAGTCTGTGTTCTAACAGAATATGGACTAGTCTATGTTTAAAGAATACTCACTCAGCTCAGTGTTCTAACATAACACTCACTTAGCCTGTGTTATAACAGAATGTGGTTTCAGATCAAAAATTACTAACTCAGTCTGTGTTCTAACAGAATGTGGACTCAGATTTTGTTCAGAAATTACTCAGTCTGTGTTCTAACAGAATATGGACTCAGTCTATGTTTAAAGAATACTCACTCAGCCAGTGTTCTACCAGAATATGGATTCAGACTATTTTCAAGAATACTCACTCAGCCTGTGTTCTAGCAGAACGCTCACTTAGCCTGTGTTCTAACAGAATGTGGACTCAGATATTGTTCAAAAATTACTAACTCAGTCTGTGTTCTAACAGAATTTGGACGCAGTCTCTGTTTAAAAAATACTCACTCACCTCAGTGTTCTAACAGAACACTCACGTAGCCTGTGTTCTAACAGAACACTAACTCAGCCTGTTTTCTAACAAAATGTGGATTCAGATCAAAAATTACTAACGCAGTCTGTGTTCTAACAGAATATGGACTTAGATTTTGTTCAAAAATTACTCAGTCTGTGTTCCAACAGAATATGGACTCAGTCTATGTTTAAAGAATACTCACTCAGCCAGTATTTTACCAGAGTATGGACTCAGCCTGTGTTCTAACAGAATACTCACACAGCCTGTGTTCTAACAGAATATGTACTCAGTCTATATTTAAAGAATACTCACTCACCTCAGTATTCTAACAGAACACTCACGTAGCCAGTGTTCTAACAGAATACTAACTCAGCCTGTGTTCTAACAGAATGTGGACTCAGATTTTGTTCAAAAATTACTCATTCTGTTTCTAACAGAATATGGTCTCAGTCTATGTTTAAAGAATACTCACTCAGCCAGTATTTTACCAGAGTATGGACTCAGCCTGTGTTCTAACAGAATACTCACACAGCCTGTGTTCTAACAGTACATGGACTCAGTCTATATTTAAAGAATACTCACTCACCTCAGTATTCTAACAGAACACTCACGTAGCCTGTGTTCTAACAGAACACGAACTCAGCCTGTTTTCTAAGAGAATGTGGATTCAGATCAAAAATTACTAACGCAGTCTGTGTTCTAACAGAATATGGACTTAGATTTTGTTCAAAAATTACTCAGCCTGTGTTCTAACAGAATATGGACTGTGTCTATATTTAAAGAATACTCACTCACCTCAGTATTCCAACAGAACACTCACGTAGCCAGTGTTCTAACAGAATACTAACTCAGCCTGTGTTCTAACAGAATGTGGATTCAGATCAAATATTACTAACCCAGTCTGTGTTCTAACATAATGTGGACTCAGATTTTGTTGAAAAATTATTCAGCCTGTTTTCTAACAGAATGTGGATTCAGATCAATAATTACTAACTCAGTCTGTGTTCTAACAGAATGTGGGTTCAGATCAAAAATTACTAACTCAGTCTGTGTTCTAACAGAATATGAACTGAGATTTTGTTCAAAAATTACTCAGTCTGTGTTCTAACAGAATATGGACTAAGTCTATGTTTAAAGAATACTCACTCAGCTCAGTGTTCTAACATAACACTCACTTAGCCTGTGTTCTAACAGAATGTGGTTTCAGATCAAAAATTACTAACTCAGTCTGTGTTCTAACAGAATGTGGACTCAGATTTTGTTCAAAAATTACTCAGTCTGTTTCTAACAGAATATGGAGTCAGTCTATGTTTAAAGAATACTCACTCAACCAGTATTTTACCAGAGTATGGACTCAGCCTGTGTTCTAACAGAATACTCACACAGCCTGTGTTCTAACAGAATATGTACTCAGTCTATATTTAAAGAATACTCACTCACCACAGTATTCCAACAGAACACTCACGTAGCCAGTGTTCTAACAGAATACTAACTCAGCCTGTGTTCTAACAGAATGTGGATTCAGATCAAATATTACTAACTCAGTCTGTGTTCTAACAGAATGTGGACGCAGATTTTGTTCAAAAATTATTCAGCCTGTGTTCTAACAGAATGTGGATTCAGATCAAAAATTACTAACTCAGTCTGTGTTCTAACAGAATGTGGACTCAGATTTTGTTCAAAAATTACTCAGTCTGTTTCTAACAGAATATGGTCTCAATCTATGTTTAAAGAATACTCACTCAGCCAGTATTTTACCAGAGTATGGACTCAGCCTGTGTTCTAACAGAATACTCACACAGCCTGTGTTCTAACAGAATATGGACTCAGTCTATATTTAAAGAATACTCACTCACCTCAGTATTCTAACAGAACACTCACGTAGCCTGTGTTCTAACAGAACACTAACTCAGCCTGCTTTCTAACAGAATGTCGATTCAGATCAAAAATTACTAACGCAGTCTGTGTTCTAACAGAATATGGACTTAGATTTTGTTCAAAAATTACTCAGTCTGTGTTCTAACAGAATATGGACTCAGTCTATGTTTAAAGAATACTCACTCAGCCAGTGTTCTACCAGAATATGGATTCAGACTATTTTCAAGAATACTCACTCAGCCTGTGTTCTAGCAGAACGCTCACTTAGCCTGAGTTCTAGCAGAATGTGTACTCAGATATTGTTCAAAAATTACTTACTCAGTCTGTGTTCTAACAGAATTTGGACGCAGTCTCTGTTTAAAAAATACTCACTCACCTCAGTATTCTAACAGAACACTCACGTAGCCTGTGTTCTAACAGAACACTAACTCAGCCTGTTTTCTAACAAAATGTGGATTCAGATCAAAAATTACTAACGCAGTCTGTGTTCTAACAGAATATGGACTTAGATTTTGTTCAAAAATTACTCAGTCTGTGTTCTAACAGAATATGGACTCAGTCTATGTTTAAAGAATACTCACTCAGTCAGTATTTTACCAGAGTATGGACTCAGCCTGTGTTCTAACAGAATACTCACACAGCCTGTGTTCTAACAGAATATGTACTCAGTCTATATTTAAAGAATACTCACTCACCTCAGTATTCTAACAGAACACTCACGTAGCCAGTGTTCTAACAGAATACTAACTCAGCCTGTGTTCTAACAGAATGTGGACTCAGATTTTGTTCAAAAATTACTCAGTCTGTTTCTAACAGAATATTGTCTCAGTCTATGTTTAAAGAATACTCACTCTGCCAGTATTTTACCAGAGTATGGACTCAGCCTGTGTTCTAACAGAATACTCACACAGCCTGTGTTCTAACAGAATATGGACTCAGTCTATATTTAAAGAATACTCACTCACCTCAGTATTCCAACAGAACACTCACGTAGCCAGTGTTCTAACAGAATACTAACTCAGCCTGTGTTCTAACAGAATGTGGACTCAGATTTTGTTCAAAAATTACTCATTCTGTTTCTAACAGAATATGGTCTCAGTCTATGTTTAAAGAATACTCACTCAGCCAGTATTTTACCAGAGTATGGACTCAGCCTGTGTTCTAACAGAATACTCACACAGCCTGTGTTCTAACAGTACATGGACTCAGTCTATATTTAAAGAATACTCACTCACCTCAGTATTCTAACAGAACACTCACGTAGCCTGTGTTCTAACAGAACACTAACTCAGCCTGTTTTCTAACAGAATGTGGATTCAGATCAAAAATTACTAACGCAGCCTGTGTTCTAACAGAATATGGACTTAGATTTTGTTCAAAAATTACTCAGCCTGTGTTCTAACAGAATATGGACTCTGTCTATATTTAAAGAATACTCACTCACCTCAGTATTCCAACAGAACACTCACGTAGCAAGTGTTCTAACAGAATACTAACTCAGCCTGTGTTCTAACAGAATGTGGATTCAGATCAAATATTACTAACCCAGTCTGTGTTCTAACAGAATGTGGACTCAGATTTTGTTGAAAAATTATTCAGCCTGTTTTCTAACAGAATGTGGATTCAGATCAATAATTACTAACTCAGTCTGTGTTCTAACAGAATGTGGGTTCAGATCAAAAATTACTAACTCAGTCTGTGTTCTAACAGAATATGAACTGAGATTTTGTTCAAAAATTACTCAGTCTGTGTTCTAACAGAATATGGACTAAGTCTATGTTTAAAGAATACTCACTCAGCTCAGTGTTCTAACATAACACTCACTTAGCCTGTGTTCTAACAGAATGTGGTTTCAGATCAAAAATTACTAACTCAGTCTGTGTTCTAACAGAATGTGGACTCAGATTTTGTTCAAAAATTACTCAGTCTGTGTTCTAACAGAATATGGACTCAGTCTATGTTTAAAGAATACTCACTCAGCCAGTGTTCTACCAGAATATGGATTCAGACTATTTTCAAGAATACTCACTCAGCCTGTGTTCTAGCAGAATGCTCACTTAGCCTGTGTTCTAACAGAATGTGGACTCAGATATTGTTCAAAAATTACTAACTCAGTCTGTGTTCTAACAGAATTTGGACGCAGTCTCTGTTTAAAAAATACTCACTCACCTCAGTGTTCTAACAGAACAATCACGTAGCCTGTGTTCTAACAGAACACTAACTCAGCCTGTTTTCTAACAAAATGTGGATTCAGATCAAAAATTACTAACGCAGTCTGTGTTCTAACAGAGTATGGACTTAGATTTTGTTCAAAAATTACTCAGTCTGTGTTTTAACAGAATATGGACTCAGTCTATGTTTAAAGAATACTCACTCAGCCAATATTTTACCAGAGTATGGACTCAGCCTGTGTTCTAACAGAATACTCACACAGCCTGTGTTCTAACAGAATATGGACTCAGTCTATATTTAAAGAATACTGACTCACCTCAGTATTCTAACAGAACACTCAAGTAGCCAGTGTTCTAACAGAATACTAACTCAGCCTGTGTTCTAACAGAATGTGGATTCAGATCAAATATTACTAACTCAGTCAGTGTTCTAACAGAATGTGGACTCAGATATTGTTCAAAATTTACTCAGTCTGTGTTCTAACAGAATATGGACTAGTCTATGTTTAAAGAATACTCACTCAGCTCAGTGTTCTAACATAACACTCACTTAGCCTGTGTTATAACAGAATGTGGTTTCAGATCAAAAATTACTAACTCAGTCTGTGTTCTAACAGAATGTGGACTCAGATTTTGTTCAGAAATTACTCAGTCTGTGTTCTAACAGAATATGGACTCAGTCTATGTTTAAAGAATACTCACTCAGCCAGTGTTCTACCAGAATATGGATTCAGACTATTTTCAAGAATACTCACTCAGCCTGTGTTCTAGCAGAACGCTCACTTAGCCTGTGTTCTAACAGAATGTGGACTCAGATATTGTTCAAAAATTACTAACTCAGTCTGTGTTCTAACAGAATTTGGACGCAGTCTCTGTTTAAAAAATACTCACTCACCTCAGTGTTCTAACAGAACACTCACGTAGCCTGTGTTCTAACAGAACACTAACTCAGCCTGTTTTCTAACAAAATGTGGATTCAGATCAAAAATTACTAACGCAGTCTGTGTTCTAACAGAATATGGACTTAGATTTTGTTCAAAAATTACTCAGTCTGTGTTCCAACAGAATATGGACTCAGTCTATGTTTAAAGAATACTCACTCAGCCAGTATTTTACCAGAGTATGGACTCAGCCTGTGTTCTAACAGAATACTCACACAGCCTGTGTTCTAACAGAATATGTACTCAGTCTATATTTAAAGAATACTCACTCACCTCAGTATTCTAACAGAACACTCACGTAGCCAGTGTTCTAACAGAATACTAACTCAGCCTGTGTTCTAACAGAATGTGGACTCAGATTTTGTTCAAAAATTACTCATTCTGTTTCTAACAGAATATGGTCTCAGTCTATGTTTAAAGAATACTCACTCAGCCAGTATTTTACCAGAGTATGGACTCGGCCTGTGTTCTAACAGAATACTCACACAGCCTGTGTTCTAACAGTACATGGACTCAGTCTATATTTAAAGAATACTCACTCACCTCAGTATTCTAACAGAACATTCACGTAGCCTGTGTTCTAACAGAACACTAACTCAGCCTGTTTTCTAAGAGAATGTGGATTCAGATCAAAAATTACTAACGCAGTCTGTGTTCTAACAGAATATGGACTTAGATTTTGTTCAAAAATTACTCAGCCTGTGTTCTAACAGAATATGGACTGTGTCTATATTTAAAGAATACTCACACACCTCAGTATTCCAACAGAACACTCACGTAGCCAGTGTTCTAACAGAATACTAACTCAGCCTGTGTTCTAACAGAATGTGGACTCAGATTTTGTTCAAAAATTACTCATTCTGTTTCTAACAGAATATGGTCTCAGTCTATGTTTAAAGAATACTCACTCAGCCAGTATTTTACCAGAGTATGGACTCAGCCTGTGTTCTAACAGAATACTCACACAGCCTGTGTTCTAACAGTACATGGACTCAGTCTATATTTAAAGAATACTCACTCACCTCAGTATTCTAACAGAACACTCACGTAGCCTGTGTTCTAACAGAACACTAACTCAGCCTGTTTTCTAACAGAATGTGGATTCAGATCAAAAATTACTAACGCAGCCTGTGTTCTAACAGAATATGGACTTAGATTTTGTTCAAAAATTACTCAGCCTGTGTTCTAACAGAATATGGACTCTGTCTATATTTAAAGAATACTCACTCACCTCAGTATTCCAACAGAACACTCACGTAGCAAGTGTTCTAACAGAATACTAACTCAGCCTGTGTTCTAACAGAATGTGGATTCAGATCAAATATTACTAACCCAGTCTGTGTTCTAACAGAATGTGGACTCAGATTTTGTTGAAAAATTATTCAGCCTGTTTTCTAACAGAATGTGGATTCAGATCAATAATTACTAACTCAGTCTGTGTTCTAACAGAATGTGGGTTCAGATCAAAAATTACTAACTCAGTCTGTGTTCTAACAGAATATGAACTGAGATTTTGTTCAAAAATTACTCAGTCTGTGTTCTAACAGAATATGGACTAAGTCTATGTTTAAAGAATACTCACTCAGCTCAGTGTTCTAACATAACACTCACTTAGCCTGTGTTCTAACAGAATGTGGTTTCAGATCAAAAATTACTAACTCAGTCTGTGTTCTAACAGAATGTGGACTCAGATTTTGTTCAAAAATTACTCAGTCTGTGTTCTAACAGAATATGGACTCAGTCTATGTTTAAAGAATACTCACTCAGCCAGTGTTCTACCAGAATATGGATTCAGACTATTTTCAAGAATACTCACTCAGCCTGTGTTCTAGCAGAATGCTCACTTAGCCTGTGTTCTAACAGAATGTGGACTCAGATATTGTTCAAAAATTACTAACTCAGTCTGTGTTCTAACAGAATTTGGACGCAGTCTCTGTTTAAAAAATACTCACTCACCTCAGTGTTCTAACAGAACAATCACGTAGCCTGTGTTCTAACAGAACACTAACTCAGCCTGTTTTCTAACAAAATGTGGATTCAGATCAAAAATTACTAACGCAGTCTGTGTTCTAACAGAGTATGGACTTAGATTTTGTTCAAAAATTACTCAGTCTGTGTTTTAACAGAATATGGACTCAGTCTATGTTTAAAGAATACTCACTCAGCCAATATTTTACCAGAGTATGGACTCAGCCTGTGTTCTAACAGAATACTCACACAGCCTGTGTTCTAACAGAATATGGACTCAGTCTATATTTAAAGAATACTGACTCACCTCAGTATTCTAACAGAACACTCACGTAGCCAGTGTTCTAACAGAATACTAACTCAGCCTGTGTTCTAACAGAATGTGGATTCAGATCAAATATTACTAACTCAGTCTGTGTTCTAACAGAATGTGGACGCAGATTTTGTTCAAAAATTATTCAGCCTGTGTTCTAACAGAATGTGGATTCAGATCAAAAATTACTAACTCAGTCTGTGTTCTAACAGAATATGGACTCAGTCTATGTTTAAAGAATACTCACTCAGCCAATATTTTACCAGAGTATGGACTCAGCCTGTGTTCTAACAGAATACTCACACAGCCTGTGTTCTAACAGAATATGTACTCAGTCTATATTTAAAGAATACTCACTCACCTCAGTATTCCAACAGAACACTCACGTAGCCAGTGTTCTAACAGAATACTAACTCAGCCTGTGTTCTAACAGAATGTGGATTCAGATCAAATATTACTAACTCAGTCTGTGTTCTAACAGAATGTAGACGCAGATTTTGCTCAAAAATTATTCAGCCTGTGTTCTAACAGAATGTGGATTCAGATCAAAAATTACTAACTCAGTCTGTGTTCTAACAGAATGTGGACTCAGATTTTGTTCAAAAATTACTCAGTCTGTTTCTAACAGAATATGGTCTCAATCTATGTTTAAAGAATACTCACTCAGCCAGTATTTTACCAGAGTACGGACTCAACCTGTGTTCTAACAGAATACTCACACAGCCTGTGTTCTAACAGAATATGGACTCAGTCTATATTTAAAGAATACTCACTCACCTCAGTATTCTAACAGAACACTCACGTAGCCTGTGTTCTAACAGAACACTAACTCAGCCTACTTTCTAACAGAATGTGGATTCAGATCAAATATTACTAACGCAGTCTGTGTTCTAACAGAATGTGGACTCAGATATTGTTCAAAATTTACTCAGTCTGTGTTCTAACAGAATATGGACTCAGTCTATGTTTAAAGAATACTCACTCAGCCAATATTTTACCAGAGTATGGACTCGGCCTGTGTTCTAACAGAATACTCACACAGCCTGTGTTCTAACAGAATATGGACTCAGTCTATATTTAAAGAATACTCACTCACCTCAGTATTCCTACAGAACACTCACGTAGCCAGTGTTCTAACAGAATACTAACTCAGCCTGTGTTCTAACAGAATGTGGATTCAGATCAAATATTACTAACCCAGTCTGTGTTCTAACAGAATGTGGACTCAGATTTTGTTGAAAAATTATTCAGCCTGTTTTCTAACAGAATGTGGATTCAGATCAATAATTACTAACTCAGTCTGTGTTCTAACAGAATGTGGGTTCAGATCAAAAATTACTAACTCAGTCTGTGTTCTAACAGAATATGAACTGAGATTTTGTTCAAAAATTACTCAGTCTGTGTTCTAACAGAATATGGACTAAGTCTATGTTTAAAGAATACTCACTCAGCTCAGTGTTCTAACATAACACTCACTTAGCCTGTGTTCTAACAGAATGTGGTTTCAGATCAAAAATTACTAACTCAGTCTGTGTTCTAACAGAATGTGGACTCAGATTTTGTTCAAAAATTACTCAGTCTGTGTTCTAACAGAATATGGACTCAGTCTATGTTTAAAGAATACTCACTCAGCCAGTGTTCTACCAGAATATGGATTCAGACTATTTTCAAGAATACTCACTCAGCCTGTGTTCTAGCAGAATGCTCACTTAGCCTGTGTTCTAACAGAATGTGGACTCAGATATTGTTCAAAAATTACTAACTCAGTCTGTGTTCTAACAGAATTTGGACGCAGTCTCTGTTTAAAAAATACTCACTCACCTCAGTGTTCTAACAGAACAATCACGTAGCCTGTGTTCTAACAGAACACTAACTCAGCCTGTTTTCTAACAAAATGTGGATTCAGATCAAAAATTACTAACGCAGTCTGTGTTCTAACAGAGTATGGACTTAGATTTTGTTCAAAAATTACTCAGTCTGTGTTTTAACAGAATATGGACTCAGTCTATGTTTAAAGAATACTCACTCAGCCAATATTTTACCAGAGTATGGACTCAGCCTGTGTTCTAACAGAATACTCACACAGCCTGTGTTCTAACAGAATATGGACTCAGTCTATATTTAAAGAATACTGACTCACCTCAGTATTCTAACAGAACACTCAAGTAGCCAGTGTTCTAACAGAATACTAACTCAGCCTGTGTTCTAACAGAATGTGGATTCAGATCAAATATTACTAACTCAGTCAGTGTTCTAACAGAATGTGGACTCAGATATTGTTCAAAATTTACTCAGTCTGTGTTCTAACAGAATATGGACTAGTCTATGTTTAAAGAATACTCACTCAGCTCAGTGTTCTAACATAACACTCACTTAGCCTGTGTTATAACAGAATGTGGTTTCAGATCAAAAATTACTAACTCAGTCTGTGTTCTAACAGAATGTGGACTCAGATTTTGTTCAGAAATTACTCAGTCTGTGTTCTAACAGAATATGGACTCAGTCTATGTTTAAAGAATACTCACTCAGCCAGTGTTCTACCAGAATATGGATTCAGACTATTTTCAAGAATACTCACTCAGCCTGTGTTCTAGCAGAACGCTCACTTAGCCTGTGTTCTAACAGAATGTGGACTCAGATATTGTTCAAAAATTACTAACTCAGTCTGTGTTCTAACAGAATTTGGACGCAGTCTCTGTTTAAAAAATACTCACTCACCTCAGTGTTCTAACAGAACACTCACGTAGCCTGTGTTCTAACAGAACACTAACTCAGCCTGTTTTCTAACAAAATGTGGATTCAGATCAAAAATTACTAACTCAGTCTGTGTTCTAACAGAATGTGGACTCAGATTTTGTTCAAAAATTACTCATTCTGTTTCTAACAGAATATGGTCTCAGTCTATGTTTAAAGAATACTCACTCAGCCAGTATTTTACCAGAGTATGGACTCAGCATGTGTTCTAACAGAATATGGACTTAGATTTTGTTCAAAAATTACTCAGCCTGTGTTCTAACAGAATATGGACTGTGTCTATATTTAAAGAATACTCACTCACCTCAGTATTCCAACAGAACACTCACGTAGCCAGTGTTCTAACAGAATACTAACTCAGCCTGTGTTCTAACAGAATGTGGATTCAGATCAAATATTACTAACCCAGTCTGTGTTCTAACATAATGTGGACTCAGATTTTGTTGAAAAATTATTCAGCCTGTTTTCTAACAGAATGTGGATTCAGATCAATAATTACTAACTCAGTCTGTGTTCTAACAGAATGTGGGTTCAGATCAAAAATTACTAACTCAGTCTGTGTTCTAACAGAATATGAACTGAGATTTTGTTCAAAAATTACTCAGTCTGTGTTCTAACAGAATATGGACTAAGTCTATGTTTAAAGAATACTCACTCAGCTCAGTGTTCTAACATAACACTCACTTAGCCTGTGTTCTAACAGAATGTGGTTTCAGATCAAAAATTACTAACTCAGTCTGTGTTCTAACAGAATGTGGACTCAGATTTTGTTCAAAAATTACTCAGTCTGTTTCTAACAGAATATGGAGTCAGTCTATGTTTAAAGAATACTCACTCAACCAGTATTTTACCAGAGTATGGACTCAGCCTGTGTTCTAACAGAATACTCACACAGCCTGTGTTCTAACAGAATATGGACTCAGTCTATATTTAAAGAATACTCACTCACCTCAGTTTTCTAACACAACACTCACGTACCCTGTGTTCTAACAGAACACTAACTCAGCCTGTTTTCTAACAGAATGTGGATTCAGATCAAAAATTACTAACGCAGTCTGTGTTCTAACAGAATATGGACTTAGATTTTGTTCAAAAATTACTCAGTCTGTGTTCCAACAGAATATGGACTCAGTCTATGTTTAAAGAATACTCACTCAGCCAGTATTTTACCAGAGTATGGACTCAGCCTGTGTTCTAACAGAATACTCACACAGCCTGTGTTCTAACAGAATATGTACTCAGTCTATATTTAAAGAATACTCACTCACCTCAGTATTCTAACAGAACACTCACGTAGCCAGTGTTCTAACAGAATACTAACTCAGCCTGTGTTCTAACAGAATGTGGACTCAGATTTTGTTCAAAAATTACTCATTCTGTTTCTAACAGAATATGGTCTCAGTCTATGTTTAAAGAATACTCACTCAGCCAGTATTTTACCAGAGTATGGACTCGGCCTGTGTTCTAACAGAATACTCACACAGCCTGTGTTCTAACAGTACATGGACTCAGTCTATATTTAAAGAATACTCACTCACCTCAGTATTCTAACAGAACATTCACGTAGCCTGTGTTCTAACAGAACACTAACTCAGCCTGTTTTCTAAGAGAATGTGGATTCAGATCAAAAATTACTAACGCAGTCTGTGTTCTAACAGAATATGGACTTAGATTTTGTTCAAAAATTACTCAGCCTGTGTTCTAACAGAATATGGACTGTGTCTATATTTAAAGAATACTCACTCACCTCAGTATTCCAACAGAACACTCACGTAGCCAGTGTTCTAACAGAATACTAACTCAGCCTGTGTTCTAACAGAATGTGGACTCAGATTTTGTTCAAAAATTACTCATTCTGTTTCTAACAGAATATGGTCTCAGTCTATGTTTAAAGAATACTCACTCAGCCAGTATTTTACCAGAGTATGGACTCAGCCTGTGTTCTAACAGAATACTCACACAGCCTGTGTTCTAACAGTACATGGACTCAGTCTATATTTAAAGAATACTCACTCACCTCAGTATTCTAACAGAACACTCACGTAGCCTGTGTTCTAACAGAACACTAACTCAGCCTGTTTTCTAACAGAATGTGGATTCAGATCAAAAATTACTAACGCAGCCTGTGTTCTAACAGAATATGGACTTAGATTTTGTTCAAAAATTACTCAGCCTGTGTTCTAACAGAATATGGACTCTGTCTATATTTAAAGAATACTCACTCACCTCAGTATTCCAACAGAACACTCACGTAGCCAGTGTTGTAACAGAATACTAACTCAGCCTGTGTTCTAACAGAATGTGGATTCAGATCAAATATTACTAACTCAGTCTGTGTTCTAACAGAATGTGGACTCAGATTTTGTTCAAAATTACTCAGTCTCTGTTCTAACAGAATATGGACTAAGTCTATGTTTAAAAAATACTCACTCAGCTCAGTGTTCTAACATAACACTCACTTAGCCTGTGTTCTAACAGAATGTGGGTTCAGATCAAATATTACTAACTCAGTCTGTGTTCTAACAGAATGTGGACTCAGATTTTGTTCAAAAATTACTCAGTCTGTTTCTAACAGAATATGGACTCAGTCTATGTTTAAAGAATACTCACTCAGCCAGTATTTTACCAGAGTATGGACTCAGCCTGTGTTCTACCAGAATACTCACACAGCCTGTGTTCTAACAGAATATGTACTCAGTCTATATTTAAAGAATACTCACTCAACACAGTATTCCAACAGAACACTCACGTAGCCAGTGTTCTAACAGAATACTAACTCAGCCTGTGTTCTAACAGAATGTGCATTCAGATCAAATATTACTAAATCAGTCTGTGTTCTAACAGAATGTGGACGCAGATTTTGTTCAAAAATTATTCAGCCTGTGTTCTAACAGAATGTGGATTCAGATCAAAAATTACTAACTCAGTCTGTGTTCTAACAGAATGTGGACTCAGATTTTGTTCAAAAATTACTCAGTCTGTTTCTAACAGAATATGGTCTCAATCTATGTTTAAAGAATACTCACTCAGCCAGTATTTTACCAGAGTATGGACTCAGCATGTGTTCTAACAGAATACTCACACAGCCTGTGTTCTAACAGAATATGGACTCAGTCTATATTTAAAGAATACTCACTCACCTCAGTATTCTAACAGAACACTCACGTAGCCTGTGTTCTAACAGAACACTAACTCAGCCTGCTTTCTAACAGAATGTCGATTCAGATCAAAAATTACCAACGCAGTCTGTGTTCTAACAGAATATGGACTTAGATTTTGTTCAAAAATTACTCAGTCTGTGTTCTAACAGAATATGGACTCAGTCTATGTTTAAAGAATACTCACTCAGCCAGTATTTTACCAGAGTATGGACTCAGCCTGTGTTCTAACAGAATACTCACACAGCCTGTGTTCTAACAGAGTATGTACTCAGTCTATATTTAAAGAATACTCACTCACCTCAGTATTCTAACAGAACACTCACGTAGCCAGTGTTCTAACAGAATACTAACTCAGCCTGTGTTCTAACAGAATGTGGACTCAGATTTTGTTCAAAAATTACTCAGTCTGTTTCGAACAGAATATGGACTCAGTCTATGTTTAAAGAATACTCACTCAACCAGTATTTTACCAGAGTATGGACTCAGCCTGTGTTCTACCAGAATACTCACACAGCCTGTGTTCTAACAGAATATGGACTCAGTCTATATTTAAAGAATACTCACTGACCTCAGTATTCTAACAGAACACTCACGTACCCTGTGTTCTAACAGAACACTAACTCAGCCTGTTTTCTAACAGAATGTGGATTCAGATCAAAAATTACTAACGCAGTCTGTGTTCTAACAGAATATGGACTTAGATTTTGTTCAAAAATTACTCAGTCTGTGTTCTAACAGAATATGGACTCAGTCTATGTTTAAAGAATACTCACTCAGCCAGTATTTTACCAGAGTATGGACTCAGCCTGTGTTCTAACAGAATACTCACACAGCCTGTGTTCTAACAGAATATGGACTCAGTCTATATTTAAAGAATACTCACTCACCTCAGTATTCCTACAGAACACTCACGTAGCCAGTGTTCTAACAGAATACTAACTCAGCCTGTGTTCTAACAGAATGTGCATTCAGATCAAATATTACTAACTCAGTCTGTGTTCTAACAGAATGTGGACTCAGATTTTGTTCAAAAATTACTCAGTCTGTGTTCTAACAGAATGTGGATTCAGATCAAAAATTACTAACTCAGTCTGTGTTCTAACAGAATGTGGATTCAGATCAAAAATTACTAACTCAGTCTGTGTTCTAACAGAATATGAACTCAGATTTTGTTCAAAAATTACTCAGTCTGTGTTCTAACAGAATATGGACTCAGTCTATATTTAAAGAATACTCACTCACCTCAGTATTCTAACAGAACACTCACGTAGCCAGTGTTCTAACAGAATACTAACTCATCCTGTGTTCTAACAGAATGTGGATTCAGATCAAAAATTACTAACTCAGTCTGTGTTCTAACAGAATGTGGACTCAGATTTTGTTCAAAAATTACTCAGTCTGTTTCTAACAGAATATGGTCTCAGTCTTTGTTTAAAGAATACTCACTCAGCTCAGTGTTCTAACATAACACTCACTTAGCCTGTGTTCTAACAGAATGTGGTTTCAGATCAAAAATTACTAACTCAGTCTGTGTTCTAACAGAATATGAACTCAGATTTTGTTCAAAAATTACTCAGTCTGTGTTCTAACAGAATATGGACTCAGTCTATGTTTAAAGAATACTCACTCAGCCAGTGTTCTACCAGAATATGGATTCAGACTATTTTCAAGAATACTCACTCAGCCTGTGTTCTAGCAGAACGCTCACTTAGCCTGTGTTCTAACAGAATGTGTACTCAGATATTGTTCAAAAATTACTAACTCAGTCTGTGTTCTAACAGAATTTGGACGCAGTCTCTGTTTAAAAAATACTCACTCACCTCAGTGTTCTAACAGAACACTCACGTAGCCTGTGTTCTAACAGAACACTAACTCAGCCTGTTTTCTAACAAAATGTGGATTCAGATCAAAAATTACTAACGCAGTCTGTGTTCTAACAAAATATGGACTTAGATTTTGTTCAAAAATTACTCAGTCTGTGTTCTAACAGAATATGGACTCAGTCTATGTTTAAAGAATACTCACTCAGCCAATATTTGACCAGAGTATGGACTCAGCCTGTGTTCTAACAGAATACTCACACAGCCTGTGTTCTAACAGAATATGGACTCAGTCTATATTTAAAGAATACTCACTCACCTCAGTATTCCTACAGAACACTCACGTAGCCAGTGTTCTAACAGAATATTAACTCAGCCTGTGTTCTAACAGAATGTGGATTCAGATCAAATATTACTAACTCAGTCTGTGTTCTAACAGAATGTGGACTCAGATTTTGTTCAAAAATTACTCAGTCTGTGTTCTAACAGAATATGGACTAAGTCTATGTTTAAAGAATACTCACTCAGCTAAGTGTTCTAACATAACACTCACTTAGCCTGTGTTCTAACAGAATGTGGTTTCAGATCAAAAATTACTAACTCAGTCTGTGTTCTAAAAGAATGTGGACTCAGATTTTGTTCAAAAATTACTCAGTCTGTGTTCTAACAGAATATGGACTCAGTCTATGTTTAAAGAATACTCACTCAGCCAGTGTTCTAGCAGAATATGGATTCAGACTATTTTCAAGAATACTCACTCAGCCTGTGTTCTAGCAGAACCCTCACTTAGCCTGTGTTCTAACAGAATATGGACTAAGTCTATGTTTAAAAAATACTCACTCAGCTCAGTGTTCTAACATAACACTCACTTAGCCTGTGTTCTAACAGAATGTGGGTTCAGATCAAATATTACTAACTCAGTCTGTGTTCTAACAGAATGTGGACTCAGATTTTGTTCAAAAATTACTCAGTCTGTTTCTAACAGAATATGGACTCAGTCTATGTTTAAAGAATACTCACTCAGCCAGTATTTTACCAGAGTATGGACTCAGCCTGTGTTCTACCAGAATACTCACACAGCCTGTGTTCTAACAGAATATGGACTCAGTCTATATTTAAAGAATACTCACTCACCTCAGTTTTCTAACACAACACTCACGTACCCTGTGTTCTAACAGAACACTAACTCAGCCTGTTTTCTAACAGAATGTGGATTCAGGTCAAAAATTACTAACGCAGTCTGTGTTCTAACAGAATATGGACTTAGATTTTGTTCAAAAATTACTCAGTCTGTGTTCTAACAGAATATGGACTCAGTCTATGTTTAAAGAATACTCACTCAGCCAATATTTTACCAGAGTATGGACTCAGCCTGTGTTCTAACAGAATACTCACACAGCCTGTGTTCTAACAGAATATGTACTCAGTCTATATTTAAAGAATACTCACTCAACACAGTATTCCAACAGAACACTCACGTAGCCAGTGTTCTAACAGAATACTAACTCAGCCTGTGTTCTAACAGAATGTGGATTCAGATCAAATATTACTAACTCAGTCTGTGTTCTAACAGAATGTGGACGCAGATTTTGTTCAAAAATTATTCAGCCTGTGTTCTAACAGAATGTGGATTCAGATCAAAAATTACTAACTCAGTCTGTGTTCTAACAGAATGTGGACTCAGATTTTGTTCAAAAATTACTCAGTCTGTTTCTAACAGAATATGGTCTCAATCTATGTTTAAAGAATACTCACTCAGCCAGTATTTTACCAGAGTATGGACTCAGCATGTGTTCTAACAGAATACTCACACAGCCTGTGTTCTAACAGAATATGGACTCAGTCTATATTTAAAGAATACTCACTCACCTCAGTATTCTAACAGAACACTCACGTAGCCTGTGTTCTAACAGAACACTAACTCAGCCTGCTTTCTAACAGAATGTCGATTCAGATCAAAAATTACCAACGCAGTCTGTGTTCTAACAGAATATGGACTTTGATTTTGTTCAAAAATTACTCAGTCTGTGTTCTAACAGAATATGGACTCAGTCTATGTTTAAAGAATACTCACTCAGCCAGTATTTTACCAGAGTATGGACTCAGCCTGTGTTCTAACAGAATACTCACACAGCCTGTGTTCTAACAGAGTATGTACTCAGTCTATATTTAAAGAATACTCACTCACCTCAGTATTCTAACAGAACACTCACGTAGCCAGTGTTCTAACAGAATACTAACTCAGCCTGTGTTCTAACAGAATGTGGACTCAGATTTTGTTCAAAAATTACTCAGTCTGTTTCGAACAGAATATGGACTCAGTCTATGTTTAAAGAATACTCACTCAACCAGTATTTTACCAGAGTATGGACTCAGCCTGTGTTCTACCAGAATACTCACACAGCCTGTGTTCTAACAGAATATGGACTCAGTCTATATTTAAAGAATACTCACTGACCTCAGTATTCTAACAGAACACTCACGTACCCTGTGTTCTAACAGAACACTAACTCAGCCTGTTTTCTAACAGAATGTGGATTCAGATCAAAAATTACTAACGCAGTCTGTGTTCTAACAGAATATGGACTTAGATTTTGTTCAAAAATTACTCAGTCTGTGTTCTAACAGAATATGGACTCAGTCTATGTTTAAAGAATACTCACTCAGCCAGTATTTTACCAGAGTATGGACTCAGCCTGTGTTCTAACAGAATACTCACACAGCCTGTGTTCTAACAGAATATGGACTCAGTCTATATTTAAAGAATACTCACTCACCTCAGTATTCCTACAGAACACTCACGTAGCCAGTGTTCTAACAGAATACTAACTCAGCCTGTGTTCTAACAGAATGTGCATTCAGATCAAATATTACTAACTCAGTCTGTGTTCTAACAGAATGTGGACTCAGATTTTGTTCAAAAATTACTCAGTCTGTGTTCTAACAGAATGTGGATTCAGATCAAAAATTACTAACTCAGTCTGTGTTCTAACAGAATGTGGATTCAGATCAAAAATTACTAACTCAGTCTGTGTTCTAACAGAATATGAACTCAGATTTTGTTCAAAAATTACTCAGTCTGTGTTCTAACAGAATATGGACTCAGTCTATATTTAAAGAATACTCACTCACCTCAGTATTCTAACAGAACACTCACGTAGCCAGTGTTCTAACAGAATACTAACTCATCCTGTGTTCTAACAGAATGTGGATTCAGATCAAAAATTACTAACTCAGTCTGTGTTCTAACAGAATGTGGACTCAGATTTTGTTCAAAAATTACTCAGTCTGTTTCTAACAGAATATGGTCTCAGTCTTTGTTTAAAGAATACTCACTCAGCTCAGTGTTCTAACATAACACTCACTTAGCCTGTGTTCTAACAGAATGTGGTTTCAGATCAAAAATTACTAACTCAGTCTGTGTTCTAACAGAATTTGGACGCAGTCTCTGTTTAAAAAATACTCACTCACCTCAGTGTTCTAACAGAACACTCACGTAGCCTGTGTTCTAACAGAACACTAACTCAGCCTGTTTTCTAACAAAATGTGGATTCAGATCAAAAATTACTAACGCAGTCTGTGTTCTAACAAAATATGGACTTAGATTTTGTTCAAAAATTACTCAGTCTGTGTTCTAACAGAATATGGACTCAGTCTATGTTTAAAGAATACTCACTCAGCCAATATTTGACCAGAGTATGGACTCAGCCTGTGTTCTAACAGAATACTCACACAGCCTGTGTTCTAACAGAATATGGACTCAGTCTATATTTAAAGAATACTCACTCACCTCAGTATTCCTACAGAACACTCACGTAGCCAGTGTTCTAACAGAATATTAACTCAGCCTGTGTTCTAACAGAATGTGGATTCAGATCAAATATTACTAACTCAGTCTGTGTTCTAACAGAATGTGGACTCAGATTTTGTTCAAAAATTACTCAGTCTGTGTTCTAACAGAATATGGACTAAGTCTATGTTTAAAGAATACTCACTCAGCTAAGTGTTCTAACATAACACTCACTTAGCCTGTGTTCTAACAGAATGTGGTTTCAGATCAAAAATTACTAACTCAGTCTGTGTTCTAAAAGAATGTGGACTCAGATTTTGTTCAAAAATTACTCAGTCTGTGTTCTAACAGAATATGGACTCAGTCTATGTTTAAAGAATACTCACTCAGCCAGTGTTCTAGCAGAATATGGATTCAGACTATTTTCAAGAATACTCACTCAGCCTGTGTTCTAGCAGAACGCTCACTTAGCCTGTGTTCTAACAGAATATGGACTT
The DNA here is from genome assembly GCF_987537825.1 of Furipterus horrens. Lineage (NCBI taxonomy): Eukaryota > Metazoa > Chordata > Mammalia > Chiroptera > Furipteridae > Furipterus > Furipterus horrens. The sequence goes on along the minus strand of NW_028327181.1, from coordinate 38,302,187 downwards.
AGATTTTGTTCAAAAATTACTCAGTCTGTGTTCTAACAGAATATGGACTCAGTCTATGTTTAAAGAATACTCACTCAGCCAGTATTTTACCAGAGTATGGACTCAGCCTGTGTTCTAACAGAATACTCACACAGCCTGTGTTCTAACAGAATATGTACTCAGTCTATATTTAAAGAATACTCACTCACCTCAGTATTCTAACAGAACACTCACGTAGCCAGTGTTCTAACAGAATACTAACTCAGCCTGTGTTCTAACAGAATGTGGACTCAGATTTTGTTCAAAAATTACTCAGTCTGTTTCTAACAGAATATGGAGTCAGTCTATATTTAAAGAATACTCACTCAACCAGTATTTTACCAGAGTATGGACTCAGCCTTTGTTCTACCAGAATACTCACACAGCCTGTGTTCTAACAGAATATGGACTCAGTCTATATTTAAAGAATACTCACTCACCTCAGTTTTCTAACACAACACTCACGTACCCTGTGTTCTAACAGAACACTAACTCAGCCTGTTTTCTAACAGAATGTGGATTCAGATCAAAAATTACTAACGCAGTCTGTGTTCTAACAGAATATGGACTTAGATTTTGTTCAAAAATTACTCAGTCTGTGTTCTAACAGAATATGGACTCAGTCTATGTTTAAAGAATACTCACTCAGCCAATATTTTACCAGAGTATGGACTCAGCCTGTGTTCTAACAGAATACTCACACAGCCTGTGTTCTAACAGAATATGTACTCAGTCTATATTTAAAGAATACTCACTCACCACAGTATTCCAACAGAACACTCACGTAGCCAGTGTTCTAACAGAATACTAACTCAGCCTGTGTTCTAACAGAATGTGGATTCAGATCAAATATTACTAACTCAGTCTGTGTTCTAACAGAATGTGGACGCAGATTTTGTTCAAAAATTATTCAGCCTGTGTTCTAACAGAATGTGGATTCAGATCAAAAATTACTAACTCAGTCTGTGTTCTAACAGAATGTGGACTCAGATTTTGTTCAAAAATTACTCAGTCTGTTTCTAACAGAATATGGTCTCAATCTATGTTTAAAGAATACTCACTCAGCCAGTATTTTACCAGAGTATGGACTCAGCCTGTGTTCTAACAGAATACTCACACAGCCTGTGTTATAACAGAATATGGACTCAGTCTATATTTAAAGAATACTCACTCACCTCAGTATTCTAACAGAACACTCACGTAGCCTGTTTTCTAACAGAACACTAACTCAGCCTGCTTTCTAACAGAATGTCGATTCAGATCAAAAATTACTAACGCAGTCTGTGTTCTAACAGAATATGGACTTAGATTTTGTTCAAAAATTACTCAGTCTGTGTTCTAACAGAATATGGACTCAGTCTATGTTTAAAGAATACTCACTCAGCCAGTATTTTACCAGAGTATGGACTCAGCCTGTGTTCTAACAGAATACTCACACAGCCTGTGTTCTAACAGAATATGGACTCAGTCTATATTTAAAGAATACTCACTCACCTCAGTATTCCTACAGAACACTCACGTAGCCAGTGTTCTAACAGAATACTAACTCAGCCTGTGTTCTAACAGAATGTGCATTCAGATCAAATATTACTAACTCAGTCTGTGTTCTAACAGAATGTGGACTCAGATTTTGTTCAAAAATTACTCAGTCTGTGTTCTAACAGAATGTGGATTCAGATCAAAAATTACTAACTCAGTCTGTGTTCTAACAGAATGTGGATTCAGATCAAAAATTACTAACTCAGTCTGTGTTCTAACAGAATATGAACTCAGATTTTGTTCAAAAATTACTCAGTCTGTGTTCTAACAGAATATGGACTCAGTCTATATTTAAAGAATACTCACTCACCTCAGTATTCTAACAGAACACTCACGTAGCCAGTGTTCTAACAGAATACTAACTCATCCTGTGTTCTAACAGAATGTGGATTCAGATCAAAAATTACTAACTCAGTCTGTGTTCTAACAGAATGTGGACTCAGATTTTGTTCAAAAATTACTCAGTCTGTTTCTAACAGAATATGATCTCAGTCTTTGTTTAAAGAATACTCACTCAGCTCAGTGTTCTAACATAACACTCACTTAGCCTGTGTTCTAACAGAATGTGGTTTCAGATCAAAAATTACTAACTCAGTCTGTGTTCTAACAGAATATGAACTCAGATTTTGTTCAAAAATTACTCAGTCTGTGTTCTAACAGAATATGGACTCAGTCTATGTTTAAAGAATACTCACTCAGCCAGTGTTCTACCAGAATATGGATTCAGACTATTTTCAAGAATACTCACTCAGCCTGTGTTCTAGCAGAACGCTCACTTAGCCTGTGTTCTAACAGAATGTGTACTCAGATATTGTTCAAAAATTACTAACTCTGTGTTCTAACAGAATTTGGACGCAGTCTCTGTTTAAAAAATACTCACTCACCTCAGTGTTCTAACAGAACACTCACGTAGCCTGTGTTCTAACAGAACACTAACTCAGCCTGTTTTCTAACAAAATGTGGATTCAGATCAAAAATTACTAACGCAGTCTGTGTTCTAACAGAATATGGACTTAGATTTTGTTCAAAAATTACCCAGTCTGTGTTCTAACAGAATATGGACTAAGTCTATGTTTAAAGAATACTCACTCAGCTCAGTGTTCTAACATAACACTCACTTAGCCTGTGTTCTAACAGAATGTGGTTTCAGATCAAAAATTACTAACTCAGTCTGTGTTCTAAAAGAATGTGGACTCAGATTTTGTTCAAAAATTACTCACTCTGTGTTCTAACAGAATATGGACTCAGTCTATGTTTAAAGAATACTCACTCAGCCAGTGTTCTACCAGAATATGGATTCAGACTATTTTCAAGAATACTCACTCAGCCTGTGTTCTAGCAGAACGCTCACTTAGCCTGTGTTCTAACAGAATATGGACTTAGATTTTGTTCAAAAATTACTCAGTCTGTGTTCTAACAGATTATGGACTCAGTCTATGTTTAAAGAATACTCACTCAGCCAGTATTTTACCAGAGTATGGACTCAGCCTGTGTTCTAACAGAATACTCACACAGCCTGTGTTCTAACAGAATATGTACTCAGTCTATATTTAAAGAATACTCACTCACCTCAGTATTCTAACAGAACACTCACGTAGCCAGTGTTCTAACAGAATACTAACTCAGCCTGTGTTCTAACAGAATGTGGACTCAGATTTTGTTCAAAAATTACTCAGTCTGTTTCTAACAGAATATGGAGTCAGTCTATGTTTAAAGAATACTCACTCAACCAGTATTTTACCAGAGTATGGACTCAGCCTTTGTTCTACCAGAATACTCACACAGCCTGTGTTCTAACAGAATATGGACTCAGTCTATATTTAAAGAATACTCACTCACCTCAGTTTTCTAACACAACACTCACGTACCCTGTGTTCTAACAGAACACTAACTCAGCCTGTTTTCTAACAGAATGTGGATTCAGATCAAAAATTACTAACGCAGTCTGTGTTCTAACAGAATATGGACTTAGATTTTGTTCAAAAATTATTCAGCCTGTGTTCTAACAGAATGTGGATTCAGATCAAAAATTACTAACTCAGTCTGTGTTCTAACAGAATTTGGACGCAGTCTCTGTTTAAAAAATACTCACTCACCTCAGTGTTCTAACAGAACACTCACGTAGCCTGTGTTCTAACAGAACACTAACTCAGCCTGTTTTCTAACAAAATGTGGATTCAGATCAAAAATTACTAACGCAGTCTGTGTTCTAACAGAATATGGACTTAGATTTTGTTCAAAAATTACTCAGTCTGTGTTCTAACAGAATATGGACTCAGTCTATGTTTAAAGAATACTCACTCAGCCAATATTTGACCAGAGTATGGACTCAGCCTGTGTTCTAACAGAATACTCACACAGCCTGTGTTCTAACAGAATATGGACTCAGTCTATATTTAAAGAATACTCACTCACCTCAGTATTCCTACAGAACACTCACGTAGCCAGTGTTCTAACAGAATATTAACTCAGCCTGTGTTCTAACAGAATGTGGATTCAGATCAAATATTACTAACTCAGTCTGTGTTCTAACAGAATGTGGACTCAGATTTTGTTCAAAAATTACCCAGTCTGTGTTCTAACAGAATATGGACTAAGTCTATGTTTAAAGAATACTCACTCAGCTCAGTGTTCTAACATAACACTCACTTAGCCTGTGTTCTAACAGAATGTGGTTTCAGATCAAAAATTACTAACTCAGTCTGTGTTCTAAAAGAATGTGGACTCAGATTTTGTTCAAAAATTACTCACTCTGTGTTCTAACAGAATATGGACTCAGTCTATGTTTAAAGAATACTCACTCAGCCAGTGTTCTACCAGAATATGGATTCAGACTATTTTCAAGAATACTCACTCAGCCTGTGTTCTAGCAGAACGCTCACTTAGCCTGTGTTCTAACAGAATATGGACTTAGATTTTGTTCAAAAATTACTCAGTCTGTGTTCTAACAGATTATGGACTCAGTCTATGTTTAAAGAATACTCACTCAGCCAGTATTTTACCAGAGTATGGACTCAGCCTGTGTTCTAACAGAATACTCACACAGCCTGTGTTCTAACAGAATATGTACTCAGTCTATATTTAAAGAATACTCACTCACCTCAGTATTCTAACAGAACACTCACGTAGCCAGTGTTCTAACAGAATACTAACTCAGCCTGTGTTCTAACAGAATGTGGACTCAGATTTTGTTCAAAAATTACTCAGTCTGTTTCTAACAGAATATGGAGTCAGTCTATGTTTAAAGAATACTCACTCAACCAGTATTTTACCAGAGTATGGACTCAGCCTTTGTTCTACCAGAATACTCACACAGCCTGTGTTCTAACAGAATATGGACTCAGTCTATATTTAAAGAATACTCACTCACCTCAGTTTTCTAACACAACACTCACGTACCCTGTGTTCTAACAGAACACTAACTCAGCCTGTTTTCTAACAGAATGTGGATTCAGATCAAAAATTACTAACGCAGTCTGTGTTCTAACAGAATATGGACTTAGATTTTGTTCAAAAATTATTCAGCCTGTGTTCTAACAGAATGTGGATTCAGATCAAAAATTACTAACTCAGTCTGTGTTCTAACAGAATGTGGACTCAGATTTTGTTCAAAAATTACTCAGTCTGTTTCTAACAGAATATGGTCTCAATCTATGTTTAAAGAATACTCACTCAGCCAGTATTTTACCAGAGTATGGACTCAGCCTGTGTTCTAACAGAATACTCACACAGCCTGTGTTCTAACAGAATATGGACTCAGTCTATATTTAAAGAATACTCACTCACCTCAGTATTCTAACAGAACACTCACGTAGCCTTTGTTCTAACAGAACACTAACTCAGCCTGCTTTCTAACAGAATGTCGATTCAGATCAAAAATTACTAACGCAGTCTGTGTTCTAACAGAATATGGACTTAGATTTTGTTCAAAAATTACTCAGTCTGTGTTCTAACAGAATATGGACTCAGTCTATGTTTAAAGAATACTCACTCAGCCAGTGTTCTACCAGAATATGGATTCAGACTATTTTCAAGAATACTCACTCAGCCTGTGTTCTAGCAGAACGCTCACTTAGCCTGAGTTCTAGCAGAATGTGTACTCAGATATTGTTCAAAAATTACTTACTCAGTCTGTGTTCTAACAGAATTTGGACGCAGTCTCTGTTTAAAAAATACTCACTCACCTCAGTATTCTAACAGAACACTCACGTAGCCTGTGTTCTAACAGAACACTAACTCAGCCTGTTTTCTAACAAAATGTGGATTCAGATCAAAAATTACTAACGCAGTCTGTGTTCTAACAGAATATGGACTTAGATTTTGTTCAAAAATTACTCAGTCTGTGTTCTAACAGAATATGGACTCAGTCTATGTTTAAAGAATACTCACTCAGCCAGTATTTTACCAGAGTATGGACTCAGCCTGTGTTCTAACAGAATACTCACACAGCCTGTGTTCTAACAGAATATGTACTCAGTCTATATTTAAAGAATACTCACTCACCTCAGTATTCTAACAGAACACTCACGTAGCCAGTGTTCTAACAGAATACTAACTCAGCCTGTGTTCTAACAGAATGTGGACTCAGATTTTGTTCAAAAATTACTCATTCTGTTTCTAACAGAATATGGTCTCAGTCTATGTTTAAAGAATACTCACTCAGCCAGTATTTTACCAGAGTATGGACTCAGCCTGTGTTCTACCAGAATACTCACACAGCCTGTGTTCTAACAGAATATGGACTCAGTCTATATTTAAAGAATACTCACTCACCTCAGTATTCTAACAGAACACTCACGTAGCCTGTGTTCTAACAGTACACTAACTCAGCCTGCTTTCTAACAGAATGTGGATTCAGATCAAATATTACTAACGCAGTCTGTGTTCTAACAGAATATGGACTTAGATTTTGTTCAAAAATTACTCAGTCTGTGTTCTAACAGAATATGGACTCAGTCTATATTTAAAGAATACTGACTCACCTCAGTATTCCAACAGAACACTCACGTAGCCAGTGTTGTAACAGAATACTAACTCAGCCTGTGTTCTAACAGAATGTGGATTCAGATCAAATATTACTAACTCAGTCTGTGTTCTAACAGAATGTGGACTCAGATTTTGTTCAAAATTACTCAGTCTCTGTTCTAACAGAATATGGACTAAGTCTATGTTTAAAGAATACTCACTCAGCTCAGTGTTCTAACATAACACTCACTTAGCCTGTGTTCTAACAGAATGTGGGTTCAGATCAAATATTACTAACTCAGTCTGTGTTCTAACAGAATGTGGACTCAGATTTTGTTCAAAAATTACTCAGTCTGTTTCTAACAGAATATGGACTCAGTCTATGTTTAAAGAATACTCACTCAGCCAGTATTTTACCAGAGTATGGACTCAGCCTGTGTTCTACCAGAATACTCACACAGCCTGTGTTCTAACAGAATATGGACTCAGTCTATATTTAAAGAATACTCACTCACCTCAGTTTTCTAACACAACACTCACGTACCCTGTGTTCTAACAGAACACTAACTCAGCCTGTTTTCTAACAGAATGTGGATTCAGGTCAAAAATTACTAACGCAGTCTGTGTTCTAACAGAATATGGACTTAGATTTTGTTCAAAAATTACTCAGTCTGTGTTCTAACAGAATATGGACTCAGTCTATGTTTAAAGAATACTCACTCAGCCAATATTTTACCAGAGTATGGACTCAGCCTGTGTTCTAACAGAATACTCACACAGCCTGTGTTCTAACAGAATATGTACTCAGTCTATATTTAAAGAATACTCACTCAACACAGTATTCCAACAGAACACTCACGTAGCCAGTGTTCTAACAGAATACTAACTCAGCCTGTGTTCTAACAGAATGTGGATTCAGATCAAATATTACTAAATCAGTCTGTGTTCTAACAGAATGTGGACGCAGATTTTGTTCAAAAATTATTCAGCCTGTGTTCTAACAGAATGTGGATTCAGATCAAAAATTACTAACTCAGTCTGTGTTCTAACAGAATGTGGACTCAGATTTTGTTCAAAAATTACTCAGTCTGTTTCTAACAGAATATGGTCTCAATCTATGTTTAAAGAATACTCACTCAGCCAGTATTTTACCAGAGTATGGACTCAGCATGTGTTCTAACAGAATACTCACACAGCCTGTGTTCTAACAGAATATGGACTCAGTCTATATTTAAAGAATACTCACTCACCTCAGTATTCTAACAGAACACTCACGTAGCCTGTGTTCTAACAGAACACTAACTCAGCCTGCTTTCTAACAGAATGTCGATTCAGATCAAAAATTACCAACGCAGTCTGTGTTCTAACAGAATATGGACTTAGATTTTGTTCAAAAATTACTCAGTCTGTGTTCTAACAGAATATGGACTCAGTCTATGTTTAAAGAATACTCACTCAGCCAGTATTTTACCAGAGTATGGACTCAGCCTGTGTTCTAACAGAATACTCACACAGCCTGTGTTCTAACAGAGTATGTACTCAGTCTATATTTAAAGAATACTCACTCACCTCAGTATTCTAACAGAACACTCACGTAGCCAGTGTTCTAACAGAATACTAACTCAGCCTGTGTTCTAACAGAATGTGGACTCAGATTTTGTTCAAAAATTACTCAGTCTGTTTCGAACAGAATATGGACTCAGTCTATGTTTAAAGAATACTCACTCAACCAGTATTTTACCAGAGTATGGACTCAGCCTGTGTTCTACCAGAATACTCACACAGCCTGTGTTCTAACAGAATATGGACTCAGTCTATATTTAAAGAATACTCACTGACCTCAGTATTCTAACAGAACACTCACGTACCCTGTGTTCTAACAGAACACTAACTCAGCCTGTTTTCTAACAGAATGTGGATTCAGATCAAAAATTACTAACGCAGTCTGTGTTCTAACAGAATATGGACTTAGATTTTGTTCAAAAATTACTCAGTCTGTGTTCTAACAGAATATGGACTCAGTCTATGTTTAAAGAATACTCACTCAGCCAGTATTTTACCAGAGTATGGACTCAGCCTGTGTTCTAACAGAATACTCACACAGCCTGTGTTCTAACAGAATATGGACTCAGTCTATATTTAAAGAATACTCACTCACCTCAGTATTCCTACAGAACACTCACGTAGCCAGTGTTCTAACAGAATACTAACTCAGCCTGTGTTCTAACAGAATGTGCATTCAGATCAAATATTACTAACTCAGTCTGTGTTCTAACAGAATGTGGACTCAGATTTTGTTCAAAAATTACTCAGTCTGTGTTCTAACAGAATGTGGATTCAGATCAAAAATTACTAACTCAGTCTGTGTTCTAACAGAATGTGGATTCAGATCAAAAATTACTAACTCAGTCTGTGTTCTAACAGAATATGAACTCAGATTTTGTTCAAAAATTACTCAGTCTGTGTTCTAACAGAATATGGACTCAGTCTATATTTAAAGAATACTCACTCACCTCAGTATTCTAACAGAACACTCACGTAGCCAGTGTTCTAACAGAATACTAACTCATCCTGTGTTCTAACAGAATGTGGATTCAGATCAAAAATTACTAACTCAGTCTGTGTTCTAACAGAATGTGGACTCAGATTTTGTTCAAAAATTACTCAGTCTGTTTCTAACAGAATATGGTCTCAGTCTTTGTTTAAAGAATACTCACTCAGCTCAGTGTTCTAACATAACACTCACTTAGCCTGTGTTCTAACAGAATGTGGTTTCAGATCAAAAATTACTAACTCAGTCTGTGTTCTAACAGAATATGAACTCAGATTTTGTTCAAAAATTACTCAGTCTGTGTTCTAACAGAATATGGACTCAGTCTATGTTTAAAGAATACTCACTCAGCCAGTGTTCTACCAGAATATGGATTCAGACTATTTTCAAGAATACTCACTCAGCCTGTGTTCTAGCAGAACGCTCACTTAGCCTGTGTTCTAACAGAATGTGTACTCAGATATTGTTCAAAAATTACTAACTCAGTCTGTGTTCTAACAGAATTTGGACGCAGTCTCTGTTTAAAAAATACTCACTCACCTCAGTGTTCTAACAGAACACTCACGTAGCCTGTGTTCTAACAGAACACTAACTCAGCCTGTTTTCTAACAAAATGTGGATTCAGATCAAAAATTACTAACGCAGTCTGTGTTCTAACAAAATATGGACTTAGATTTTGTTCAAAAATTACTCAGTCTGTGTTCTAACAGAATATGGACTCAGTCTATGTTTAAAGAATACTCACTCAGCCAATATTTGACCAGAGTATGGACTCAGCCTGTGTTCTAACAGAATACTCACACAGCCTGTGTTCTAACAGAATATGGACTCAGTCTATATTTAAAGAATACTCACTCACCTCAGTATTCCTACAGAACACTCACGTAGCCAGTGTTCTAACAGAATATTAACTCAGCCTGTGTTCTAACAGAATGTGGATTCAGATCAAATATTACTAACTCAGTCTGTGTTCTAACAGAATGTGGACTCAGATTTTGTTCAAAAATTACTCAGTCTGTGTTCTAACAGAATATGGACTAAGTCTATGTTTAAAGAATACTCACTCAGCTAAGTGTTCTAACATAACACTCACTTAGCCTGTGTTCTAACAGAATGTGGTTTCAGATCAAAAATTACTAACTCAGTCTGTGTTCTAAAAGAATGTGGACTCAGATTTTGTTCAAAAATTACTCAGTCTGTGTTCTAACAGAATATGGACTCAGTCTATGTTTAAAGAATACTCACTCAGCCAGTGTTCTAGCAGAATATGGATTCAGACTATTTTCAAGAATACTCACTCAGCCTGTGTTCTAGCAGAACGCTCACTTAGCCTGTGTTCTAACAGAATATGGACTAAGTCTATGTTTAAAAAATACTCACTCAGCTCAGTGTTCTAACATAACACTCACTTAGCCTGTGTTCTAACAGAATGTGGGTTCAGATCAAATATTACTAACTCAGTCTGTGTTCTAACAGAATGTGGACTCAGATTTTGTTCAAAAATTACTCAGTCTGTTTCTAACAGAATATGGACTCAGTCTATGTTTAAAGAATACTCACTCAGCCAGTATTTTACCAGAGTATGGACTCAGCCTGTGTTCTACCAGAATACTCACACAGCCTGTGTTCTAACAGAATATGGACTCAGTCTATATTTAAAGAATACTCACTCACCTCAGTTTTCTAACACAACACTCACGTACCCTGTGTTCTAACAGAACACTAACTCAGCCTGTTTTCTAACAGAATGTGGATTCAGGTCAAAAATTACTAACGCAGTCTGTGTTCTAACAGAATATGGACTTAGATTTTGTTCAAAAATTACTCAGTCTGTGTTCTAACAGAATATGGACTCAGTCTATGTTTAAAGAATACTCACTAAGCCAATATTTTACCAGAGTATGGACTCAGCCTGTGTTCTAACAGAATACTCACACAGCCTGTGTTCTAACAGAATATGTACTCAGTCTATATTTAAAGAATACTCACTCAACACAGTATTCCAACAGAACACTCACGTAGCCAGTGTTCTAACAGAATACTAACTCAGCCTGTGTTCTAACAGAATGTGGATTCAGATCAAATATTACTAACTCAGTCTGTGTTCTAACAGAATGTGGACGCAGATTTTGTTCAAAAATTATTCAGCCTGTGTTCTAACAGAATGTGGATTCAGATCAAAAATTACTAACTCAGTCTGTGTTCTAACAGAATGTGGACTCAGATTTTGTTCAAAAATTACTCAGTCTGTTTCTAACAGAATATGGTCTCAATCTATGTTTAAAGAATACTCACTCAGCCAGTATTTTACCAGAGTATGGACTCAGCCTGTGTTCTAACAGAATACTCACACAGCCTGTGTTCTAACAGAATATGGACTCAGTCTATATTTAAAGAATACTCACTCACCTCAGTATTCTAACAGAACACTCACGTAGCCTGTGTTCTAACAGAACACTAACTCAGCCTGCTTTCTAACAGAATGTCGATTCAGATCAAAAATTACCAACGCAGTCTGTGTTCTAACAGAATATGGACTTAGATTTTGTTCAAAAATTACTCAGTCTGTGTTCTAACAGAATATGGACTCAGTCTATGTTTAAAGAATACTCACTCAGCCAGTATTTTACCAGAGTATGGACTCAGCCTGTGTTCTAACAGAATACTCACACAGCCTGTGTTCTAACAGAGTATGTACTCAGTCTATATTTAAAGAATACTCACTCACCTCAGTATTCTAACAGAACACTCACGTAGCCAGTGTTCTAACAGAATACTAACTCAGCCTGTGTTCTAACAGAATGTGGACTCAGATTTTGTTCAAAAATTACTCAGTCTGTTTCGAACAGAATATGGACTCAGTCTATGTTTAAAGAATACTCACTCAACCAGTATTTTACCAGAGTATGGACTCAGTCTGTGTTCTACCAGAATACTCACACAGCCTGTGTTCTAACAGAATATGGACTCAGTCTATATTTAAAGAATACTCACTGACCTCAGTATTCTAACAGAACACTCACGTACCCTGTGTTCTAACAGAACACTAACTCAGCCTGTTTTCTAACAGAATGTGGATTCAGATCAAAAATTACTAACGCAGTCTGTGTTCTAACAGAATATGGACTTAGATTTTGTTCAAAAATTACTCAGTCTGTGTTCTAACAGAATATGGACTCAGTCTATGTTTAAAGAATACTCACTCAGCCAGTATTTTACCAGAGTATGGACTCAGCCTGTGTTCTAACAGAATACTCACACAGCCTGTGTTCTAACAGAATATGGACTCAGTCTATATTTAAAGAATACTCACTCACCTCAGTATTCCTACAGAACACTCACGTAGCCAGTGTTCTAACAGAATACTAACTCAGCCTGTGTTCTAACAGAATGTGCATTCAGATCAAATATTACTAACTCAGTCTGTGTTCTAACAGAATGTGGACTCAGATTTTGTTCAAAAATTACTCAGTCTGTGTTCTAACAGAATGTGGATTCAGATCAAAAATTACTAACTCAGTCTGTGTTCTAACAGAATGTGGATTCAGATCAAAAATTACTAACTCAGTCTGTGTTCTAACAGAATATGAACTCAGATTTTGTTCAAAAATTACTCAGTCTGTGTTCTAACAGAATATGGACTCAGTCTATATTTAAAGAATACTCACTCACCTCAGTATTCTAACAGAACACTCACGTAGCCAGTGTTCTAACAGAATACTAACTCATCCTGTGTTCTAACAGAATGTGGATTCAGATCAAAAATTACTAACTCAGTCTGTGTTCTAACAGAATGTGGACTCAGATTTTGTTCAAAAATTACTCAGTCTGTTTCTAACAGAATATGGTCTCAGTCTTTGTTTAAAGAATACTCACTCAGCTCAGTGTTCTAACATAACACTCACTTAGCCTCTGTTCTAACAGAATGTGGTTTCAGATCAAAAATTACTAACTCAGTCTGTGTTCTAACAGAATTTGGACGCAGTCTCTGTTTAAAAAATACTCACTCACCTCAGTGTTCTAACAGAACACTCACGTAGCCTGTGTTCTAACAGAACACTAACTCAGCCTGTTTTCTAACAAAATGTGGATTCAGATCAAAAATTACTAACGCAGTCTGTGTTCTAACAAAATATGGACTTAGATTTTGTTCAAAAATTACTCAGTCTGTGTTCTAACAGAATATGGACTCAGTCTATGTTTAAAGAATACTCACTCAGCCAATATTTGACCAGAGTATGGACTCAGCCTGTGTTCTAACAGAATACTCACACAGCCTGTGTTCTAACAGAATATGGACTCAGTCTATATTTAAAGAATACTCACTCACCTCAGTATTCCTACAGAACACTCACGTAGCCAGTGTTCTAACAGAATATTAACTCAGCCTGTGTTCTAACAGAATGTGGATTCAGATCAAATATTACTAACTCAGTCTGTGTTCTAACAGAATGTGGACTCAGATTTTGTTCAAAAATTACTCAGTCTGTGTTCTAACAGAATATGGACTAAGTCTATGTTTAAAGAATACTCACTCAGCTAAGTGTTCTAACATAACACTCACTTAGCCTGTGTTCTAACAGAATGTGGTTTCAGATCAAAAATTACTAACTCAGTCTGTGTTCTAAAAGAATGTGGACTCAGATTTTGTTCAAAAATTACTCAGTCTGTGTTCTAACAGAATATGGACTCAGTCTATGTTTAAAGAATACTCACTCAGCCAGTGTTCTAGCAGAATATGGATTCAGACTATTTTCAAGAATACTCACTCAGCCTGTGTTCTAGCAGAACGCTCACTTAGCCTGTGTTCTAACAGAATATGGACTTAGATTTTGTTCAAAAATTACTCAGTCTGTGTTCTAACAGAATATGGACTCAGTCTATGTTTAAAGAATACTCACTCAGCCAGTATTTTACCAGAGTATGGACTCAGCCTGTGTTCTAACAGAATACTCACACAGCCTGTGTTCTAACAGAATATGTACTCAGTCTATATTTAAAGAATACTCACTCACCTCAGTATTCTAACAGAACACTCACGTAGCCAGTGTTCTAACAGAATACTAACTCAGCCTGTGTTCTAACAGAATGTGGACTCAGATTTTGTTCAAAAATTACTCAGTCTGTTTCTAACAGAATATGGAGTCAGTCTATATTTAAAGAATACTCACTCAACCAGTATTTTACCAGAGTATGGACTCAGCCTTTGTTCTACCAGAATACTCACACAGCCTGTGTTCTAACAGAATATGGACTCAGTCTATATTTAAAGAATACTCACTCACCTCAGTTTTCTAACACAACACTCACGTACCCTGTGTTCTAACAGAACACTAACTCAGCCTGTTTTCTAACAGAATGTGGATTCAGATCAAAAATTACTAACGCAGTCTGTGTTCTAACAGAATATGGACTCAGTCTATGTTTAAAGAATACTCACTCAGCCAATATTTTACCAGAGTATGGACTCAGCCTGTGTTCTAACAGAATACTCACACAGCCTGTGTTCTAACAGAATATGTACTCAGTCTATATTTAAAGAATACTCACTCACCACAGTATTCCAACAGAACACTCACGTAGCCAGTGTTCTAACAGAATACTAACTCAGCCTGTGTTCTAACAGAATGTGGATTCAGATCAAATATTACTAACTCAGTCTGTGTTCTAACAGAATGTGGACGCAGATTTTGTTCAAAAATTATTCAGCCTGTGTTCTAACAGAATGTGGATTCAGATCAAAAATTACTAACTCAGTCTGTGTTCTAACAGAATGTGGACTCAGATTTTGTTCAAAAATTACTCAGTCTGTTTCTAACAGAATATGGTCTCAATCTATGTTTAAAGAATACTCACTCAGCCAGTATTTTACCAGAGTATGGACTCAGCCTGTGTTCTAACAGAATACTCACACAGCCTGTGTTATAACAGAATATGGACTCAGTCTATATTTAAAGAATACTCACTCACCTCAGTATTCTAACAGAACACTCACGTAGCCTGTTTTCTAACAGAACACTAACTCAGCCTGCTTTCTAACAGAATGTCGATTTAGATCAAAAATTACTAACGCAGTCTGTGTTCTAACAGAATATGGACTTAGATTTTGTTCAAAAATTACTCAGTCTGTGTTCTAACAGAATATGGACTCAGTCTATGTTTAAAGAATACTCACTCAGCCAGTATTTTACCAGAGTATGGACTCAGCCTGTGTTCTAACAGAATACTCACACAGCCTGTGTTCTAACAGAATATGGACTCAGTCTATATTTAAAGAATACTCACTCACCTCAGTATTCCTACAGAACACTCACGTAGCCAGTGTTCTAACAGAATACTAACTCAGCCTGTGTTCTAACAGAATGTGCATTCAGATCAAATATTACTAACTCAGTCTGTGTTCTAACAGAATGTGGACTCAGATTTTGTTCAAAAATTACTCAGTCTGTGTTCTAACAGAATGTGGATTCAGATCAAAAATTACTAACTCAGTCTGTGTTCTAACAGAATGTGGATTCAGATCAAAAATTACTAACTCAGTCTGTGTTCTAACAGAATGTGGACTCAGATTTTGTTCAAAAATTACTCAGTCTGTTTCTAACAGAATATGATCTCAGTCTTTGTTTAAAGAATACTCACTCAGCTCAGTGTTCTAACATAACACTCACTTAGCCTGTGTTCTAACAGAATGTGGTTTCAGATCAAAAATTACTAACTCAGTCTGTGTTCTAACAGAATATGAACTCAGATTTTGTTCAAAAATTACTCAGTCTGTGTTCTAACAGAGTATGGACTCAGTCTATGTTTAAAGAATACTCACTCAGCCAGTGTTCTACCAGAATATGGATTCAGACTATTTTCAAGAATACTCACTCAGCCTGTGTTCTAGCAGAACGCTCACTTAGCCTGTGTTCTAACAGAATGTGTACTCAGATATTGTTCAAAAATTACTAACTCTGTGTTCTAACAGAATTTGGACGCAGTCTCTGTTTAAAAAATACTCACTCACCTCAGTGTTCTAACAGAACACTCACGTAGCCTGTGTTCTAACAGAACACTAACTCAGCCTGTTTTCTAACAAAATGTGGATTCAGATCAAAAATTACTAACGCAGTCTGTGTTCTAACAGAATATGGACTTAGATTTTGTTCAAAAATTACTCAGTCTGTGTTCTAACAGAATATGGACTCAGTCTATGTTTAAAGAATACTCACTCAGCCAATATTTGACCAGAGTATGGACTCAGCCTGTGTTCTAACAGAATACTCACACAGCCTGTGTTCTAACAGAATATGGACTCAGTCTATATTTAAAGAATACTCACTCACCTCAGTATTCCTACAGAACACTCACGTAGCCAGTGTTCTAACAGAATATTAACTCAGCCTGTGTTCTAACAGAATGTGGATTCAGATCAAATATTACTAACTCAGTCTGTGTTCTAACAGAATGTGGACTCAGATTTTGTTCAAAAATTACCCAGTCTGTGTTCTAACAGAATATGGACTAAGTCTATGTTTAAAGAATACTCACTCAGCTCAGTGTTCTAACATAACACTCACTTAGCCTGTGTTCTAACAGAATGTGGTTTCAGATCAAAAATTACTAACTCAGTCTGTGTTCTAAAAGAATGTGGACTCAGATTTTGTTCAAAAATTACTCACTCTGTGTTCTAACAGAATATGGACTCAGTCTATGTTTAAAGAATACTCACTCAGCCAGTGTTCTACCAGAATATGGATTCAGACTATTTTCAAGAATACTCACTCAGCCTGTGTTCTAGCAGAACGCTCACTTAGCCTGTGTTCTAACAGAATATGGACTTAGATTTTGTTCAAAAATTACTCAGTCTGTGTTCTAACAGATTATGGACTCAGTCTATGTTTAAAGAATACTCACTCAGCCAGTATTTTACCAGAGTATGGACTCAGCCTGTGTTCTAACAGAATACTCACACAGCCTGTGTTCTAACAGAATATGTACTCAGTCTATATTTAAAGAATACTCACTCACCTCAGTATTCTAACAGAACACTCACGTAGCCAGTGTTCTAACAGAATACTAACTCAGCCTGTGTTCTAACAGAATGTGGACTCAGATTTTGTTCAAAAATTACTCAGTCTGTTTCTAACAGAATATGGAGTCAGTCTATGTTTAAAGAATACTCACTCAACCAGTATTTTACCAGAGTATGGACTCAGCCTTTGTTCTACCAGAATACTCACACAGCCTGTGTTCTAACAGAATATGGACTCAGTCTATATTTAAAGAATACTCACTCACCTCAGTTTTCTAACACAACACTCACGTACCCTGTGTTCTAACAGAACACTAACTCAGCCTGTTTTCTAACAGAATGTGGATTCAGATCAAAAATTACTAACGCAGTCTGTGTTCTAACAGAATATGGACTTAGATTTTGTTCAAAAATTATTCAGCCTGTGTTCTAACAGAATGTGGATTCAGATCAAAAATTACTAACTCAGTCTGTGTTCTAACAGAATGTGGACTCAGATTTTATTCAAAAATTACTCAGTCTGTTTCTAACAGAATATGGTCTCAATCTATGTTTAAAGAATACTCACTCAGCCAGTATTTTACCAGAGTATGGACTCAGCCTGTGTTCTAACAGAATACTCACACAGCCTGTGTTCTAACAGAATATGGACTCAGTCTATATTTAAAGAATACTCACTCACCTCAGTATTCTAACAGAACACTCACGTAGCCTTTGTTCTAACAGAACACTAACTCAGCCTGCTTTCTAACAGAATGTCGATTCAGATCAAAAATTACTAACGCAGTCTGTGTTCTAACAGAATATGGACTTAGATTTTGTTCAAAAATTACTCAGTCTGTGTTCTAACAGAATATGGACTCAGTCTATGTTTAAAGAATACTCACTCAGCCAGTGTTCTACCAGAATATGGATTCAGACTATTTTCAAGAATACTCACTCAGCCTGTGTTCTAGCAGAACGCTCACTTAGCCTGAGTTCTAGCAGAATGTGTACTCAGATATTGTTCAAAAATTACTTACTCAGTCTGTGTTCTAACAGAATTTGGACGCAGTCTCTGTTTAAAAAATACTCACTCACCTCAGTATTCTAACAGAACACTCACGTAGCCTGTGTTCTAACAGAACACTAACTCAGCCTGTTTTCTAACAAAATGTGGATTCAGATCAAAAATTACTAACGCAGTCTGTGTTCTAACAGAATATGGACTTAGATTTTGTTCAAAAATTACTCAGTCTGTGTTCTAACAGAATATGGACTCAGTCTATGTTTAAAGAATACTCACTCAGCCAGTATTTTACCAGAGTATGGACTCAGCCTGTGTTCTAACAGAATACTCACACAGCCTGTGTTCTAACAGAATATGTACTCAGTCTATATTTAAAGAATACTCACTCACCTCAGTATTCTAACAGAACACTCACGTAGCCAGTGTTCTAACAGAATACTAACTCAGCCTGTGTTCTAACAGAATGTGGA
The DNA here is from genome assembly GCF_987537825.1 of Furipterus horrens. Classification (NCBI taxonomy): domain Eukaryota; kingdom Metazoa; phylum Chordata; class Mammalia; order Chiroptera; family Furipteridae; genus Furipterus; species Furipterus horrens. The sequence goes on along the minus strand of NW_028327181.1, from coordinate 38,283,618 downwards.
CTCAGATTTTGTTCAAAAATTACTCATTCTGTTTCTAACAGAATATGGTCTCAGTCTATGTTTAAAGAATACTCACTCAGCCAGTATTTTACCAGAGTATGGACTCAGCCTGTGTTCTACCAGAATACTCACACAGCCTGTGTTCTAACAGAATATGGACTCAGTCTATATTTAAAGAATACTCACTCACCTCAGTATTCTAACAGAACACTCACGTAGCCTGTGTTCTAACAGTACACTAACTCAGCCTGCTTTCTAACAGAATGTGGATTCAGATCAAATATTACTAACGCAGTCTGTGTTCTAACAGAATATGGACTTAGATTTTGTTCAAAAATTACTCAGTCTGTGTTCTAACAGAATATGGACTCAGTCTATATTTAAAGAATACTGACTCACCTCAGTATTCCAACAGAACACTCACGTAGCCAGTGTTGTAACAGAATACTAACTCAGCCTGTGTTCTAACAGAATGTGGATTCAGATCAAATATTACTAACTCAGTCTGTGTTCTAACAGAATGTGGACTCAGATTTTGTTCAAAATTACTCAGTCTCTGTTCTAACAGAATATGGACTAAGTCTATGTTTAAAGAATACTCACTCAGCTCAGTGTTCTAACATAACACTCACTTAGCCTGTGTTCTAACAGAATGTGGGTTCAGATCAAATATTACTAACTCAGTCTGTGTTCTAACAGAAAGTGGACTCAGATTTTGTTCAAAAATTACTCAGTCTGTTTCTAACAGAATATGGACTCAGTCTATGTTTAAAGAATACTCACTCAGCCAGTATTTTACCAGAGTATGGACTCAGCCTGTGTTCTACCAGAATACTCACACAGCCTGTGTTCTAACAGAATATGGACTCAGTCTATATTTAAAGAATACTCACTCACCTCAGTTTTCTAACACAACACTCACGTACCCTGTGTTCTAACAGAACACTAACTCAGCCTGTTTTCTAACAGAATGTGGATTCAGATCAAAAATTACTAACGCAGTCTGTGTTCTAACAGAATATGGACTTAGATTTTGTTCAAAAATTACTCAGTCTGTGTTCTAACAGAATATGGACTCAGTCTATGTTTAAAGAATACTCACTCAGCCAATATTTTACCAGAGTATGGACTCAGCCTGTGTTCTAACAGAATACTCACACAGCCTGTGTTCTAACAGAATATGTACTCAGTCTATATTTAAAGAATACTCACTCAACACAGTATTCCAACAGAACACTCACGTAGCCAGTGTTCTAACAGAATACTAACTCAGCCTGTGTTCTAACAGAATGTGGATTCAGATCAAATATTACTAACTCAGTCTGTGTTCTAACAGAATGTGGACGCAGATTTTGTTCAAAAATTATTCAGCCTGTGTTCTAACAGAATGTGGATTCAGATCAAAAATTACTAACTCAGTCTGTGTTCTAACAGAATGTGGACTCAGATTTTGTTCAAAAATTACTCAGTCTGTTTCTAACAGAATATGGTCTCAATCTATGTTTAAAGAATACTCACTCAGCCAGTATTTTACCAGAGTATGGACTCAGCATGTGTTCTAACAGAATACTCACACAGCCTGTGTTCTAACAGAATATGGACTCAGTCTATATTTAAAGAATACTCACTCACCTCAGTATTCTAACAGAACACTCACGTAGCCTGTGTTCTAACAGAACACTAACTCAGCCTGCTTTCTAACAGAATGTCGATTCAGATCAAAAATTACTAACGCAGTCTGTGTTCTAACAGAATATGGACTTAGATTTTGTTCAAAAATTACTCAGTCTGTGTTCTAACAGAATATGGACTCAGTCTATGTTTAAAGAATACTCACTCAGCCAATATTTGACCAGAGTATGGACTCAGCCTGTGTTCTAACAGAATACTCACACAGCCTGTGTTCTAACAGAATATGGACTCAGTCTATATTTAAAGAATACTCACTCACCTCGTATTCCTACAGAACACTCACGTAGCCAGTGTTCTAACAGAATACTAACTCAGCCTGTGTTCTAACAGAATGTGGATTCAGATCAAATATTACTAACGCAGTCTGTGTTCTAACAGAATATGGACTTAGATTTTGTTCAAAAATTACTCAGTCTGTGTTCTAACAGAATATGGACTCAGTCTATGTTTAAAGAATACTCACTCAGCCAATATTTTACCAGAGTATGGACTCAGCCTGTGTTCTAACAGAATACTCACACAGCCTGTGTTCTAACAGAATATGTACACAGTCTATATTTAAAGAATACTCACTCACCTCAGTATTCCAACAGAACACTCACGTAGCCAGTGTTCTAACAGAATACTAACTCAGCCTGTGTTCTAACAGAATGTGGATTCAGATCAAATATTACTAACTCAGTCTGTGTTCTAACAGAATGTGGACGCAGATTTTGTTCAAAAATTATTCAGCCTGTGTTCTAACAGAATGTGGATTCAGATCAAAAATTACTAACTCAGTCTGTGTTCTAACAGAATGTGGACTCAGATTTTGTTCAAAAATTACTCAGTCTGTTTCTAACAGAATATGATTTCAATCTATGTTTAAAGAATACTCACTCAACCAGTATTTTACCAGAGTATGGACTCAGCCTGTGTTCTAACAGAATACTCACACAGCCTGTGTTCTAACAGAATATGGACTCAGTCTATATTTAAAGAATACTCACTCACCTCAGTATTCTAACAGAACACTCACGTAGCCTGTGTTCTAACAGAACACTAACTCAGCCTGCTTTCTAACAGAATGTCGATTCAGATCAAAAATTACTAACGCAGTCTGTGTTCTAACAGAATATGGACTTAGATTTTGTTCAAAAATTACTCAGTCTGTGTTCTAACAGAATATGGACTCAGTCTATGTTTAAAGAATACTCACTCAGCCAATATTTGACCAGAGTATGGACTCAGCCTGTGTTCTAACAGAATACTCACACAGCCTGTGTTCTAACAGAATATGGACTCAGTCTATATTTAAAGAATACTCACTCACCTCAGTATTCCTACAGAACACTCACGTATCCAGTGTTCTAACAGAATACTAACTCAGCCTGTGTTCTAACAGAATGTGGATTCAGATCAAATATTACTAACGCAGTCTGTGTTCTAACAGAATATGGACTTAGATTTTGTTCAAAAATTACTCAGTCTGTGTTCTAACAGAATATGGACTCAGTCTATGTTTAAAGAATACTCACTCATCCAATATTTTACCAGAGTATGGTCTCGGCCTGTGTTCTAACAGAATACTCACACAGCCTGTGTTCTAACAGAATATGGACTCAGTCTATATTTAAAGAATACTCACTCACCTCAGTATTCTTACAGAACACTCACCTAGCCAGTGTTCTAACAGAATACTAACTCAGCCTGTGTTCTAACAGAATGTGGATTCAGATCAAATATTACTAACTCAGTCAGTGTTCTAACAGAATGTGGACTCAGATTTTGTTCAAAAATTACTCAATCTGTGTTCTAACAGAATATGTACTAAGTCTATGTTTAAAGAATACTCACTCAGCTCAGTGTTCTAACATAACACTCACTTAGCTTGTGTTCTAACAGAATGTGGTTTCAGATCAAAAATTACTAACTCAGTCTGTGTTCTAACAGAATGTGGACTCAGATTTTGTTCAAAAATTACTCAGTCTGTGTTCTAACAGAATATGGACTCAGTCTATGTTTAAAGAATACTCACTCAGCCAGTGTTCTACCAGAATATGGATTCAGACTATTTTCAAGAATACTCACTCAGCCTGTGTTCTAGCAGAACGCTCACTTAGCCTGTGTTCTAACAGAATGTGGACTCAGATATTGTTCAAAAATTACTAACTCAGTCTGTGTTCTAACAGAATTTGGACGCAGTCTCTGTTTAAAAAATACTCACTCACCTCAGTGTTCTAACAGAACACTAACTCAGCCTGTTTTCTAACAAAATGTGGATTCAGATCAAAAATTACTAACGCAGTCTGTGTTCTAACAGAATATGGACTTAGATTTTGTTCAAAAATTACTCAGTCTGTTTCTAACAGAATATGTACTCAGTCTATGTTTAAAGAATACTCACTCAGCCAGTATTTTACCAGAGTATGGACTCAGCCTGTGTTCTAACAGAATACTCACACAGCCTGTGTTCTAACAGAATATGTACTCAGTCTATATTTAAAGAATACTCACTCACCTCAGTATTCCTACAGAACACTCACGTAGCCAGTGTTCTAACAGAATACTAACTCAGCCTGTGTTCTAACAGAATGTGGATTCAGATCAAATATTACTAACTCACTCTGTGTTCTAACAGAATGTGGACACAGATTTTGTTCAAAAATTATTCAGCCTGTGTTCTAACAGAATGTGGATTCAGATCAAAAATTACTAACTCAGCCTGTGTTCTAACAGAATATGGACTCAGTCTATATTTAAAGAATACTCACTCACCTCAGTATTCTAACAGAACACTCACGTAGCCTGTGTTCTAACAGAACACTAACTCAGCCTGCTTTCTAACAGAATGTCGATTCAGATCAAAAATTACTAACGCAGTCTGTGTTCTAACAGAATATGGACTTAGATGTTGTTCAAAAATTACTCAGTCTGTGTTCTAACAGAATATGGACTCAGTCTATGTTTAAAGAATACTCACTCAGCCAATATTTGACCAGAGTATGGACTCAGCCTGTGTTCTAACAGAATACTCACACAGCCTGTGTTCTAACAGAATATGGACTCAGTCTATATTTAAAGAATACTCACTCACCTCAGTATTCCTACAGAACACTCACGTAGCCAGTGTTCTAACAGAATACTAACTCAGCCTGTGTTCTAACAGAATGTGGATTCAGATCAAATATTACTAACGCAGTCTGTGTTCTAACAGAATATGGACTTAGATTTTGTTCAAAAATTACTCAGTCTGTGTTCTAACAGAATATGGACTCAGTCTATGTTTAAAGAATACTCACTCAGCCAATATTTTACCAGAGTATGGACTCAGCCTGTGTTCTAACAGAATACTCACACAGCCTGTGTTCTAACAGAATATGTACACAGTCTATATTTAAAGAATACTCACTCACCTCAGTATTCCAACAGAACACTCACGTAGCCAGTGTTCTAACAGAATACTAACTCAGCCTGTGTTCTAACAGAATGTGGATTCAGATCAAATATTACTAACTCAGTCTGTGTTCTAACAGAATGTGGACGCAGATTTTGTTCAAAAATTATTCAGCCTGTGTTCTAACAGAATGTGGATTCAGATCAAAAATTACTAACTCAGTCTGTGTTCTAACAGAATGTGGACTCAGATTTTGTTCAAAAATTACTCAGTCTGTTTCTAACAGAATATGATCTCAATCTATGTTTAAAGAATACTCACTCAGCCAGTATTTTACCAGAGTATGGACTCAGCCTGTGTTCTAACAGAATACTCACACAGCCTGTGTTCTAACAGAATATGGACTCAGTCTATATTTAAAGAATACTCACTCACCTCAGTATTCTAACAGAACACTCACGTAGCCTGTGTTCTAACATAACACTAACTCAGCCTGCTTTCTAACAGAATGTCGATTCAGATCAAAAATTACTAACGCAGTCTGTGTTCTAACAGAATATGGACTTAGATTTTGTTCAAAAATTACTCAGTCTGTGTTCTAACAGAATATGGACTCAGTCTATGTTTAAAGAATACTCACTCAGCCAATATTTGACCAGAGTATGGACTCAGCCTGTGTTCTAACAGAATACTCACACAGCCTGTGTTCTAACAGAATATGGACTCAGTCTATATTTAAAGAATACTCACTCACCTCAGTATTCCTACAGAACACTCACGTATCCAGTGTTCTAACAGAATACTAACTCAGCCTGTGTTCTAACAGAATGTGGATTCAGATCAAATATTACTAACGCAGTCTGTGTTCTAACAGAATATGGACTTAGATTTTGTTCAAAAATTACTCAGTCTGTGTTCTAACAGAATATGGACTCAGTCTATGTTTAAAGAATACTCACTCAGCCAATATTTTACCAGAGTATGGACTCGGCCTGTGTTCTAACAGAATACTCACACAGCCTGTGTTCTAACAGAATATGGACTCAGTCTATATTCAAAGAATACTCACTCACCTCAGTATTCTTACAGAACACTCAGGTAGCCAGTGTTCTAACAGAATACTAACTCAGCCTGTGTTCTAACAGAATGTGGATTCAGATCAAAAATTACTAACTCAGTCTGTGTTCTAACAGAATGTGGACTCAGATTTTGTTCAAAAATTACTCAGTCTGTTTCTAAGAGAATATGGTCTCAGTCTATGTTTAAAGAATACTCACTCAGCCAGTATCTTACCAGAGTATGGACTCAGCCTGTGTTCTAATAGAATACTCACACAGCCTGTGTTCTAACAGAATATGGACTCAGTCTATATTTAAAGAATACTCACTCACCTCAGTATTCTAACAGAACACTCACGTAGCCTGTGTTCTAACAGAACACTAACTCAGCCTGTTTTCTAACAGAATGTGGATTCAGATCAAAAATTACTAACTCAGTCTGTGTTCTAACAGAATGTGGACTCAGAATTTGTTCAAAAATTATTCAGCCTGTGTTCTAACAGAATGTGGATTCAGATCAAAAATTACAAACGCAGTCTGTGTTCTAACAGAATATGGACTTAGATTTTGTTCAAAAATTACTCAGTCTGTGTTCTAACAGAATATGGACTCAGTCTATGTTTAAAGAATACTCACTCAGCCAATATTTTACCAGAGTATGGACTCGGCCTGTGTTCTAACAGAATACTCACACAGCCTGTGTTCTAACAGAATATGGACTCAGTCTATATTTAAAGAATACTCACTCACCTCAGTATTCCTACAGAACACTCACGTAGCCAGTGTTCTAACAGAATACTAACTCAGCCTGTGTTCTAACAGAATGTGGATTCAGATCAAATATTACTAACTCAGTCAGTGTTCTAACAGAATGTGGACTCAGATTTTGTTCAAAAATTACTCAGTCTGTGTTCTAACAGAATATGGACTAAGTCTATGTTTAAAGAATACTCACTCAGCTCAGTGTTCTAACATAACACTCACTTAGCCTGTGTTCTAACAGAATGTGGTTTCAGATCAAAAATTACTAACTCAGTCTGTGTTCTAACAGAATGTGGACTCAGATTTTGTTCAAAAATTACTCAGTCTGTGTTCTAACAGAATATGGACTCAGTCTATGTTTAAAGAATACTCACTCAGCCAGTGTTCTACCAGAATATGGATTCAGACTATTTTCAAGAATACTCACTCAGCCTGTGTTCTAGCAGAACGCTCACTTAGCCTGTGTTCTAACAGAATGTGGACTCAGATATTGTTCAAAAATTACTAACTCAGTCTGTGTTCTAACAGAATTTGGACGCAGTCTCTGTTTAAAAAATACTCACTCACCTCAGTGTTCTAACAGAACACTCACGTAGCCTGTGTTCTAACAGAACACTAACTCAGCCTGTTTTCTAACAAAATGTGGATTCAGATCAAAAATTACTAACGCAGTCTGTGTTCTAACAGAATATGGACTTAGATTTTGTTCAAAAATTACTCAGTCTGTGTTCTAACAGAATATGGACTCAGTCTATGTTTAAAGAATACTCACTCAGCCAGTATTTTACCAGAGTATGGACTCAGCCTGTGTTCTAACAGAATACTCACACAGCCTGTGTTCTAACAGAATATGTACTCAGTCTATATTTAAAGAATACTCACTCACCTCAGTATTCTAACAGAACACTCACGTAGCCAGTGTTCTAACAGAATACTAACTCAGCCTGTGTTCTAACAGAATGTGGACTCAGATTTTGTTCAAAAATTACTCAGTCTGTTTCTAACAGAATATGGAGTCAGTCTATGTTTAAAGAATACTCACTCAACCAGTATTTTACCAGAGTATGGACTCAGCCTGTGTTCTAACAGAATACTCACACAGCCTGTGTTCTAACAGAATATGGACTCAGTCTATATTTAAAGAATACTCACTCACCTCAGTTTTCTAACAGAACACTCACGTACCCTGTGTTCTAACAGAACACTAACTCAGCCTGTTTTCTAACAGAATGTGGATTCAGATCAAAAATTACTAACGCAGTCTGTGTTCTGACAGAATATGGACTTAGATTTTGTTCAAAAATTACTCAGTCTGTGTTCTAACAGAATATGGAATCAGTCTATGTTTAAAATATACTCACTCAGCCAATATTTTACCAGAGTATGGACTCAGCCTGTGTTCTAACAGAATACTCACACAGCCTGTGTTCTAACAGAATATGGACTCAGTCTATATTTAAAGAATACTCACTCACCTCAGTATTCCAACAGAACACTCATGTAGCCAGTGTTCTAACAGAATACTAACTCAGCCTGTGTTCTAACAGAATGTGGATTCAGATCAAATATTACTAACTCAGTCTGTGTTCTAACAGAATGTGGACTCAGAATTTGTTCAAAAATTATTCAGCCTGTGTTCTAACAGAATGTGGATTCAGATCAAAAATTACAAACGCAGTCTGTGTTCTAACAGAATATGGACTTAGATTTTGTTCAAAAATTACTCAGTCTGTGTTCTAACAGAATATGGACTCAGTCTATGTTTAAAGAATACTCACTCAGCCAATATTTTACCAGAGTATGGACTCGGCCTGTGTTCTAACAGAATACTCACACAGCCTGTGTTCTAACAGAATATGGACTCAGTCTATATTTAAAGAATACTCACTCACCTCAGTATTCCTACAGAACACTCACGTAGCCAGTGTTCTAACAGAATACTAACTCAGCCTGTGTTCTAACAGAATGTGGATTCAGATCAAATATTACTAACTCAGTCAGTGTTCTAACAGAATGTGGACTCAGATTTTGTTCAAAAATTACTCAGTCTGTGTTCTAACAGAATATGGACTAAGTCTATGTTTAAAGAATACTCACTCAGCTCAGTGTTCTAACATAACACTCACTTAGCCTGTGTTCTAACAGAATGTGGTTTCAGATCAAAAATTACTAACTCAGTCCGTGTTCTAACAGAATGTGGACTCAGATTTTGTTCAAAAATTACTCAGTCTGTGTTCTAACAGAATATGGACTCAGTCTAAGTTTAAAGAATACTCACTCAGCCAGTGTTCTACCAGTATATGGATTCAGACTATTTTCAAGAATGCTCACTCAGCCTGTGTTCTAGCAGAACGCTCACTTAGCCTGTGTTCTAACAGAATGTGGACTCAGATATTGTTCAAAAATTACTAACTCAGTCTGTGTTCTAACAGAATTTGGACGCAGTCTCTGTTTAAAAAATACTCACTCACCTCAGTGTTCTAACAGAACACTCACGTAGCCTGTGTTCTAACAGAACACTAACTCAGCCTGTTTTCTAACAAAATGTGGATTCAGATCAAAAATTACTAACGCAGTCTGTGTTCTAACAGAATATGGACTTAGATTTTGTTCAAAAATTACTCAGTCTGTGTTCTAACAGAATATGGACTCAGTCTATGTTTAAAGAATACTCACTCAGCCAGTATTTTACCAGAGTATGGACTCAGCCTGTGTTCTAACAGAATACTCACACAGCCTGTGTTCTAACAGAATATGTACTCAGTCTATATTTAAAGAATACTCACTCACCTCAGTATTCTAACAGAACACTCACGTAGCCAGTGTTCTAACAGAATACTAACTCAGCCTGTGTTCTAACAGAATGTGGACTCAGATTTTGTTCAAAAATTACTCAGTCTGTTTCTAACAGAATATGGAGTCAGTCTATGTTTAAAGAATACTCACTCAACCAGTATTTTACCAGAGTATGGACTCAGCCTGTGTTCTAACAGAATAATCACACAGCCTGTGTTCTAACAGAATATGGACTCAGTCTATATTTAAAGAATACTCACTCACCTCAGTTTTCTAACAGAGCACTCACGTACCCTGTGTTCTAACAGAACACTAACTCAGCCTGTTTTCTAACAGAATGTGGATTCAGATCAAAAATTACTAACGCAGTCTGTGTTCTAACAGAATATGGACTTAGATTTTGTTCAAAAATTACTCAGTCTGTGTTCTAACAGAATATGGACTCAGTCTATGTTTAAAGAATACTCACTCAGCCAATATTTTACCAGAGTATGGACTCAGCCTGTGTTCTAACAGAATACTCACACAGCCTGTGTTCTAACAGAATATGTACTCAGTCTATATTTAAAGAATACTCACTCACCTCAGTATTCCAACAGAACACTCACGTAGCCAGTGTTCTAACAGAATACTAACTCAGCCTGTGTTCTAACAGAATGTGGATTCAGATCAAATATTACTAACTCAGTCTGTGTTCTAACAGAATGTGGACGCAGATTTTGCTCAAAAATTATTCAGCCTGTGTTCTAACAGAATGTGGATTCAGATCAAAAATTACTAACTCAGTCTGTGTTCTAACAGAATGTGGACTCAGATTTTGTTCAAAAATTACTCAGTCTGTTTCTAACAGAATATGGTCTCAATCTATGTTTAAAGAATACTCACTCAGCCAGTATTTTACCAGAGTATGGACTCAGCCTGTGTTCTAACAGAATACTCACACAGCCTGTGTTCTAACAGAATATGGACTCAGTCTATATTTAAAGAATACTCACTCACCTCAGTATTCTAACAGAACACTCACGTAGCCAGTGTTCTAACAGAATACTAACTCAGCCTGTGTTCTAACAGAATGTGGATTCAGATCAAAAATTACAAACGCAGTCTGTGTTCTAACAGCATATGGACTTAGATTTTGTTCAAAAATTACTCAGTCTGTGTTCTAACAGAATATGGACTCAGTCTGTGTTTAAAGAATACTCACTCAGCCAATATTTTACCAGAGTATGGACTCGGCCTGTGTTCTAACAGAATACTCACACAGCCTGTGTTCTAACAGAATATGGACTCAGTCTATATTTAAAGAATACTCACTCACCTCAGTATTCCTACAGAACACTCACTTAGCCAGTGTTCTAACAGAATACTAACTCAGCCTGTGTTCTAACAGAATGTGGATTCAGTTCAAAAATTACTAACTCAGTCTGTGTTCTAACAGAATGTGGACTCAGATTTTGTTCAAAAATTACTCAGTCTGTTTCTAACAGAATATGGTCTCAATCTATGTTTAAAGAATACTCACTCAGCCAGTATTTTACCAGAGTATGGACTCAGCCTGTGTTCTAACAGAATACTCACACAGCCTGTGTTCTAACAGAATATGGACTCAGTCTATATTTAAAGAATACTCACTCACCTCAGTATTCTAACAGAACACTCACGTAGCCTGTGTTCTAACAGAACACTAACTCAGCCTGCTTTCTAACAGAATGTGGATTCAGATCAAATATTACTAACGCAGTCTGTGTTCTAACAGAATGTGGACTCAGATATTGTTCAAAATTTACTCAGTCTGTGTTCTAACAGAATATGGACTCAGTCTATGTTTAAAGAATACTCACTCAGCCAATATTTTACCAGAGTGTGGACTCGGCCTGTGTTCTAACAGAATACTCACACAGCCTGTGTTCTAACAGAATATGGACTCAGTCTATATTTAAAGAATACTCACTCACCTCTGTATTCCTACAGAACACTCACGTAGCCAGTGTTCTAACAGAATACTAACTCAGCCTGTGTTCTAACAGAATGTGGATTCAGATCAAATATTACTAACTCAGTCAGTGTTCTAACAGAATGTGGACTCAGATTTTGTTCAAAAATTACTCAGTCTGTGTTCTAACAGAATATGGACTAAGTCTATGTTTAAAGAATACTCACTCAGCTCAGTGTTCTAACATAACACTCACTTAGCCTGTGTTCTAACAGAATGTGGTTTCAGATCAAAAATTACTAACTCAGTCTGTGTTCTAACAGAATGTGGACTCAGATTTTGTTCAAAAATTACTCAGTCTGTGTTCTAACAGAATATGGACTCAGTCTATGTTTAAAGAATACTCACTCAGCCAGTGTTCTACCAGAATATGGATTCAGACTATTTTCAAGAATACTCACTCAGCCTGTGTTCTAGCAGAACGCTCACTTAGCCTGTGTTCTAACAGAATGTGGACTCAGATATTGTTCAAAAATTACTAACTTAGTCTGTGTTCTAACAGAATTTGGACGCAGTCTCTGTTTAAAAAATACTCACTCACCTCAGTGTTCTAACAGAACACTCACGTAGCCTGTGTTCTAACAGAACACTAACTCAGCCTGTTTTCTAACAAAATGTGGATTGAGATCAAAAATTACTAACGCAGTCTGTGTTCTAACAGAATATGGACTTAGATTTTGTTCAAAAATTACTCAGTCTGTGTTCTAACAGAATATGGACTCAGTCTATGTTTAAAGAATACTCACTCAGCCAGTATTTTACCAGAGTATGGACTCAGCCTGTGTTCTAACAGAATACTCACACAGCCTGTGTTCTAACAGAATATGTACTCAGTCTATATTTAAAGAATACTCACTCACCTCAGTATTCTAACAGAACACTCACGTAGCCAGTGTTCTAACAGAATACTAACTCAGCCTGTGTTCTAACAGAATGTGGTCTCAGATTTTGTTCAAAAATTACTCAGTCTGTTTCTAACAGAATATGGAGTCAGTCTATGTTTAAAGAATACTCACTCAACCAGTATTTTACCAGAGTATGGACTCAGCCTGTGTTCTAACAGAATACTCACACAGCCTGTGTTCTAACAGAATATGGACTCAGTCTATATTTAAAGAATACTCACTCACCTCAGTATTCTAACAGAACACTCACGTAGCCAGTGTTCTAACAGAATACTAACTCAGCCTGTGTTCTAACAGAATGTGGATTCAGATCAAAAATTACAAACGCAGTCTGTGTTCTAACAGCATATGGACTTAGATTTTGTTCAAAAATTACTCAGTCTGTGTTCTAACAGAATATGGACTCAGTCTATGTTTAAAGAATACTCACTCAGGCAATATTTTACCAGAGTATGGACTCGGCCTGTGTTCTAACAGAATACTCACCCAGCCTGTGTTCTAACAGAATATGGACTCAGTCTATATTTAAAGAATACTCACTCACCTCAGTATTCCTACAGAACACTCACTTAGCCAGTGTTCTAACAGAATACTAACTCAGCCTGTGTTCTAACAGAATGTGGATTCAGTTCAAAAATTACTAACTCAGTCTGTGTTCTAACAGAATGTGGACTCAGATTTTGTTCAAAAATTACTCAGTCTGTTTCTAACAGAATATGGTCTCAATCTATGTTTAAAGAATACTCACTCAGCCAGTATTTTACCAGAGTATGGACTCAGCCTGTGTTCTAACAGAATACTCACACAGCCTGTGTTCTAACAGAATATGGACTCAGTCTATATTTAAAGAATACTCACTCACCTCAGTATTCTAACATAACACTCACGTAGCCTGTGTTCTAACAGAACACTAACTCAGCCTGCTTTCTAACAGAATGTGGATTGAGATCAAATATTACTAACGCAGTCTGTGTTCTAACAGAATGTGGACTCAGATATTGTTCAAAATTTACTCAGTCTGTGTTCTAACAGAATATGGACTCAGTCTATGTTTAAAGAATACTCACTCAGCCAATATTTTACCAGAGTATGGACTCGGCCTGTGTTCTAACAGAATACTCACACAGCCTGTGTTCTAACAGAATATGGACTCAGTTTATATTTAAAGAATACTCACTCACTTCAGTATTCCTACAGAACACTCACGTAGCCAGTGTTCTAACAGAATACTAACTCAGCCTGTGTTCTAACAGAATGTGGATTCAGATCAAATATTACTAACTCAGTCAGTGTTCTAACAGAATGTGGACTCAGATTTTGTTCAAAAATTACTCAGTCTGTGTTCTAACAGAATATGGACTAAGTCTATGTTTAAAGAATACTCACTCAGCTCAGTGTTCTAACATAACACTCACTTAGCCTGTGTTCTAACAGAATGTGGTTTCAGATCAAAAATTACTAACTCAGTCTGTGTTCTAACAGAATGTGGACTCAGATTTTGTTCAAAAATTACTCAGTCTGTGTTCTAACAGAATATGGACTCAGTCTATGTTTAAAGAATACTCACTCAGCCAGTGTTCTACCAGAATATGGATTCAGACTATTTTCAAGAATACTCACTCAGCCTGTGTTCTAGCAGAACGCTCACTTAGCCTGTGTTCTAACAGAATGTGGACTCAGATATTGTTCAAAAATTACTAACTCAGTCTGTGTTCTAACAGAATTTGGAGGCAGTCTCGTTTTAAAAAATACTCACTCACCTCAGTGTTCTAACAGAACACTCACGTAGCCTGTGTTCTAACAGAACACTAACTCAGCCTGTTTTCTAACAAAATGTGGATTCAGATCAAAAATTACTAACGCAGTCTGTGTTCTAACAGAATATGGACTTAGATTTTGTTCAAAAATTACTCAGTCTGTGTTCTAACAGAATATGGACTCAGTCTATGTTTAAAGAATACTCACTCAGCCAGTATTTTACCAGAGTATAGACTCAGCCTGTGTTCTAACAGAATACTCACACAGCCTGTGTTCTAACAGAATATGTACTCAGTCTATATTTAAAGAATACTCACTCACCTCAGTATTCTAACAGAACACTCACGTAGCCAGTGTTCTAACAGAATACTAACTCAGCCTGTGTTCTAACAGAATGTGGACTCAGATTTTGTTCAAAAATTACTCAGTCTGTTTCTAACAGAATATGGAGTCAGTCTATGTTTAAAGAATACTCACTCAACCAGTATTTTACCAGAGTATGGACTCAGCCTGTGTTCTAACAGAATACTCACACAGCCTGTGTTCTAACAGAATATGGACTCAGTCTATATTTAAAGAATACTCACTCACCTCAGTTTTCTAACAGAACACTCACGTACCCTGTGTTCTAACAGAACACTAACACAGCCTGTTTTCTAACAGAATGTGGATTCAGATCAAAAATTACTAACGCAGTCTGTGTTCTAACAGAATATGGACTTAGATTTTGTTCAAAAATTACTCAGTCTGTGTTCTAACAGAATATGGACTCAGTCTATGTTTAAAGAATACTCACTCAGCCAATACTTTACCAGAGTATGGACTCAGCCTGTGTTCTAACAGAATAATCACACAGCCTGTGTTCTAACAGAATATGTACTCAGTCTATATTTAAAGAATACTCACTCACCTCAGTATTCCAACAGAACACTCACGTAGCCAGTGTTCTAACAGAATACTAACTCAGCCTGTGTTCTAACAGAATGTGGACTCAGAATTTGTTCAAAAATTATTCAGCCTGTGTTCTAACAGAATGTGGATTCAGATCAAAAATTACTAACTCAGTCTGTGTTCTAACAGAATGTGGGTTCAGATCAAAAATTACTAACTCAGTCTGTGTTTTGAAGAATATGAACTCAGATTTTGTTCAAAAATTACTCAGTCTGTGTTCTAACAGAATATGGACTCTGTCTATATTTAAAGAATACTCACTCACCTCAGTATTCTAACAGAACACTCACGTAGCCAGTGTTCTAACAGAATACTAACTCAGCCTGTGTTCTAACAGAATGTGGATTCAGTTCAAAAATTACTAACTCAGTCTGTGTTCTAACAGAATGTGGACTCAGATTTTGTTCAAAAATTACTCAGTCTGTTTCTAACAGAATATGGTCTCAATCTATGTTTAAAGAATACTCACTCAGCCAGTATTTTACCAGAGTATGGACTCAGCCTGTGTTCTAACAGAATACTCACACAGCCTGTGTTCTAACAGAATATGGACTCAGTCTATATTTAAAGAATACTCACTCACCTCAGTATTCTAACATAACACTCACGTAGCCTGTGTTCTAACAGAACACTAACTCAGCCTGCTTTCTAACAGAATGTGGATTCAGATCAAATATTACTAACGCAGTCTGTGTTCTAACAGAATGTGGACTCAGAAATTGTTCAAAATTTACTCAGTCTGTGTTCTAACAGAATATGGACTCAGTCTATGTTTAAAGAATACTCACTCAGCCAATATTTTACCAGAGTATGGACTCGGCCTGTGTTCTAACAGAATACTCACACAGCCTGTGTTCTAACAGAATATGGACTCAGTCTATATTTAAAGAATACTCACTCACTTCAGTATTCCTACAGAACACTCACGTAGCCAGTGTTCTAACAGAATACTAACTCAGCCTGTGTTCTAACAGAATGTGGATTCAGATCAAATATTACTAACTCAGTCAGTGTTCTAACAGAATGTGGACTCAGATTTTGTTCAAAAATTACTCAGTCTGTGTTCTAACAGAATATGGACTAAGTCTATGTTTAAAGAATACTCACTCAGCTCAGTGTTCTAACATAACACTCACTTAGCCTGTGTTCTAACAGAATGTGGTTTCAGATCAAAAATTACTAACTCAGTCTGTGTTCTAACAGAATGTGGACTCAGATTTTGTTCAAAAATTACTCATTCTGTGTTCTAACAGAATATGGACTCAGTCTATGTTTAAAGAATACTCACTCAGCCAGTGTTCTACCAGAATATGGATTCAGACTATTTTCAAGAATACTCACTCAGCCTATGTTCTAGCAGAACGCTCACTTAGCCTGTGTTCTAACAGAATGTGGACTCAGATATTGTTCAAAAATTACTAACTCAGTCTGTGTTCTAACAGAATTTGGAGGCAGTCTCGTTTTAAAAAATACTCACTCACCTCAGTGTTCTAACAGAACACTCACGTAGCCTGTGTTCTAACAGAACACTAACTCAGCCTGTTTTCTAACAAAATGTGGATTCAGATCAAATATTACTAACTCAGTCTGTGTTCTAACAGAATGTGGACGCAGATTTTGCTCAAAAATTATTCAGCCTGTGTTCTAACAGAATGTGGATTCAGATCAAAAATTACTAACTCAGTCTGTGTTCTAACAGAATGTGGACTCAGATTTTGTTCAAAAATTACTCAGTCTGTTTCTTACAGAATATGGTCTCAATCTATGTTTAAAGAATACTCACTCAGCCAGTATTTTACCAGAGTATGGACTCAGCCTGTGTTCTAACAGAACACTCACGTAGCCTGTGTTCTAACAGAACACTAACTCAGCCTTCTTTCTAACAGAATGTGGATTCAGATCAAATATTACTAACGCAGTCTGTGTTCTAACAGAATGTGGACTCAGTCTATGTTTAAAGAATACTCACTCAGCCAGTGTTCTACCAGAATATGGATTCAGACTATTTTCAAGAATACTCATTCAGCCTGTGTTCTAGCAGAACGCTCACTTAGCCTGTGTTCTAACAGAATGTGGACTCAGATATTGTTCAAAAATTACTAACTCAGTCTGTGTTCTAACAGAATTTGGACGCAGTCTCTGTTTAAAAAATACTCACTCACCTCAGTGTTCTAACAGAACACTCACGTAGCCTGTGTTCTAACAGAACACTAACTCAGCCTGTTTTCTAACAAAATGTGGATTCAGATCAAAAATTACTAACGCAGTCTGTGTTCTAACAGAATATGGACTTAGATTTTGTTCAAAAATTACTCAGTCTGTGTTCTAACAGAATATGGACTCAGTCTATGTTTAAAGAATACTCACTCAGCCAGTATTTTACCAGAGTATGGACTCAGCCTGTGTTCTAACAGAATACTCACACAGCCTGTGTTCTAACAGAATATGTACTCAGTCTATATTTAAAGAATACTCACTCACCTCAGTATTCTAACAGAACACTCACGTAGCCAGTGTTCTAACAGAATACTAACTCAGCCTGTGTTCTAACAGAATGTGGACTCAGATTTTGTTCAAAAATTACTCAGTCTGTTTCTAACAGAATATGGAGTCAGTCTATGTTTAAAGAATACTCACTCAACCAGTATTTTACCAGAGTATGGACTCAGCCTGTGTTCTAACAGAATACTCACACAGCCTGTGTTCTAACAGAATATGGACTCAGTCTATATTTAAAGAATACTCACTCACCTCAGTTTTCTAACAGAACACTCACGTACCCTGTGTTCTAACAGAACACTAACTCAGCCTGTTTTCTAACAGAATGTGGATTCAGATCAAAAATTACTAACGCAGTCTGTGTTCTAACAGAATATGGACTTAGATTTTGTTCAAAAATTACTCAGTCTGTGTTCTAACAGAATATGGACTCAGTCTATGTTTAAAGAATACTCACTCAGCCAATATTTTACCAGAGTATGGACTCAGCCTGTGTTCTAACAGAATACTCACACAGCCTGTGTTCTAACAGAATATGTACTCAGTCTATATTTAAAGAATACTCACTCACCTCAGTATTCCAACAGAACACTCACGTAGCCAGTGTTCTAACAGAATACTAACTCAGCCTGTGTTCTAACAGAATGTGGATTCAGATCAAATATTACTAACTCAGTCTGTGTTCTAACAGAATGTGGACGCAGATTTTGCTCAAAAATTATTCAGCCTGTGTTCTAACAGAATGTGGATTCAGATCAAAAATTACTAACTCAGTCTGTGTTCTAACAGAATGTGGACTCAGATTTTGTTCAAAAATTACTCAGTCTGTTTCTAACAGAATATGGTCTCAATCTATGTTTAAAGAATACTCACTCAGCCAGTATTTTACCAGAGTATGGACTCAGCCTGTGTTCTAACAGAATACTCACACAGCCTGTGTTCTAACAGAATATGGACTCAGTCTATATTTAAAGAATACTCACTCACCTCAGTATTCTAACAGAACACTCACGTAGCCTGTGTTCTAACAGAACACTAACTCAGCCTTCTTTCTAACAGAATGTGGATTCAGATCAAATATTACTAACGCAGTCTGTGTTCTAACAGAATGTGGACTCAGTCTATGTTTAAAGAATACTCACTCAGCCAGTGTTCTACCAGAATATGGATTCAGACTATTTTCAAGAATACTCACTCAGCCTGTGTTCTAGCAGAACGCTCACTTAGCCTGTGTTCTAACAGAATGTGGACTCAGATATTGTTCAAAAATTACTAACTCAGTCTGTGTTCTAACAGAATTTGGACGCAGTCTCTGTTTAAAAAATACTCACTCACCTCAGTGTTCTAACAGAACACTCACGTAGCCTGTGTTCTAACAGAACACTAACTCAGCCTGTTTTCTAACAAAATGTGGATTCAGATCAAAAATTACTAACGCAGTCTGTGTTCTAACAGAATATGGACTTAGATTTTGTTCAAAAATTACTCAGTCTGTGTTCTAACAGAATATGGACTCAGTCTATGTTTAAAGAATACTCACTCAGCCAGTATTTTACCAGAGTATGGACTCAGCCTGTGTTCTAACAGAATACTCACACAGCCTGTGTTCTAACAGAATATGTACTCAGTCTATATTTAAAGAATACTCACTCACCTCAGTATTCTAACAGAACACTCACGTAGCCAGTGTTCTAACAGAATACTAACTCAGCCTGTGTTCTAACAGAATGTGGACTCTGATTTTGTTCAAAAATTACTCAGTCTGTTTCTAACAGAATATGGAGTCAGTCTATGTTTAAAGAATACTCACTCAACCAGTATTTTACCAGAGTATGGACTCAGACTGTGTTCTAACAGAATACTCACACAGCCTGTGTTCTAACAGAATATGGACTCAGTCTATATTTAAAGAATACTCACTCACCTCAGTTTTCTAACAGAACACTCACGTACCCTGTGTTCTAACAGAACACTAACTCAGCCTGTTTTCTAACAGAATGTGGATTCAGATCAAAAATTACTAACGCAGTCTGTGTTCTAACAGAATATGGACTTAGATTTTGTTCAAAAATTACTCAGTCTGTGTTCTAACAGAATATGGACTCAGTCTATGTTTAAAGAATACTCACTCAGCCAATATTTTACCAGAGTATGGACTCAGCCTGTGTTCTAACAGAATACTCACACAGCCTGTGTTCTAACAGAATATGTACTCAGTCTATATTTAAAGAATACTCACTCACCTCAGTATTCCAACAGAACACTCACGTAGCCAGTGTTCTAACAGAATACTAACTCAGCCTGTGTTCTAACAGAATGTGGATTCAGATCAAATATTACTAACTCAGTCTGTGTTCTAACAGAATGTGGACGCAGATTTTGCTCAAAAATTATTCAGCCTGTGTTCTAACAGAATGTGGATTCAGATCAAAAATTACTAACTCAGTCTGTGTTCTAACAGAATGTGGACTCAGATTTTGTTCAAAAATTACTCAGTCTGTTTCTAACAGAATATGGTCTCAATCTATGTTTAAAGAATACTCACTCAGCCAGTATTTTACCAGAGTATGGACTCAGCCTGTGTTCTAACAGAATACTCACACAGCCTGTGTTCTAACAGAATATGGACTCAGTCTATATTTAAAGAATACTCACTCACCTCAGTATTCTAACAGAACACTCACGTAGCCTGTGTTCTAACAGAACACTAACTCAGCCTGTTTTCTAACAGAATGTCGATTCAGATCAAAAATTACTAACGCAGTCTGTGTTCTAACAGAATATGGACTTAGATTTTGTTCAAAAATTACTCAGTCTGTGTTCTAACAGAATATGGAATCAGTCTATGTTTAAAATATACTCACTCAGCCAATATTTTACCAGAGTATGGACTCAGCCTGTGTTCTAACAGAATACCCACACAGCCTGTGTTCTAACAGAATATGGACTCAGTCTATATTTAAAGAATACTCACTCACCTCAGTATTCCAACAGAACACTCACGTAGCCAGTGTTCTAACAGAATACTAACTCAGCCTGTGTTCTAACAGAATGTGGATTCAGATCAAATATTACTAACTCAGTCTGTGTTCTAACAGAATGTGGACTCAGAATTTGTTCAAAAATTATTCAGCCTGTGTTCTAACAGAATGTGGATTCAGATCAAAAATTACTAACTCAGTCTGTGTTCTAACAGAATGTGGGTTCAGATCAAAAATTACTAACTCTGTCTGTGTTCTGAAGAATATGAACTCAGATTTTGTTCAAAAATTACTCAGTCTGTGTTCTAACAGAATATGGACTCAGTCTATATTTAAAGAATACTCACTCACCTCAGTATTCTAACAGAACACTCACGTAGCCAGTGTTCTAACAGAATACTAACTCAGCCTGTGTTCTAACAGAATGTGGATTCAGATCAAAAATTACAAACGCAGTCTGTGTTCTAACAGCATATGGACTTAGATTTTGTTCAAAAATTACTCAGTCTGTGTTCTAACAGAATATGGACTCAGTCTATGTTTAAAGAATACTCACTCAGCCAATATTTTACCAGAGTATGGACTCGGCCTGTGTTCTAACAGAATACTCACACAGCCTGTGTTCTAACAGAATATGGACTCAGTCTATATTTAAAGAATACTCACTCACCTCAGTATTCCTACAGAACACTCACTTAGCCAGTGTTCTAACAGAATACTAACTCAGCCTGTGTTCTAACAGAATGTGGATTCAGTTCAAAAATTACTAACTCAGTCTGTGTTCTAACAGAATGTGGACTCAGATTTTGTTCAAAAATTACTCAGTCTGTTTCTAACAGAATATGGTCTCAATCTATGTTTAAAGAATACTCACTCAACCAGTATTTTACCAGAGTATGGACTCAGCCTGTGTTCTAACAGAATACTCACACAGCCTGTGTTCTAACAGAATATGGACTCAGTCTATATTTAAAGAATACTCACTCACCTCAGTATTCTAACAGAACACTCACGTAGCCTGTGTTCTAACAGAACACTAACTCAGCCTGCTTTCTAACAGAATGTGGATTCAGATCAAATATTACTAACGCAGTCTGTGTTCTAACAGAATGTGGACTCAGATATTGTTCAAAATTTACTCAGTCTGTGTTCTAACAGAATATGGACTCAGTCTATGTTTAAAGAATACTCACTCAGCCAATATTTTACCAGAGTGTTGACTCGGCCTGTGTTCTAACAGAATACTCACACAGCCTGTGTTCTAACAGAATATGGACTCAGTCTATATTTAAAGAATACTCACTCACCTCAGTATTCCTACAGAACACTCACGTAGCCAGTGTTCTAACAGAATACTAACTCAGCCTGTGTTCTAACAGAATGTGGATTCAGATCAAATATTACTAACTCAGTCAGTGTTCTAACAGAATGTGGACTCAGATTTTGTTCAAAAATTACTCAGTCTGTGTTCTAACAGAATATGGACTAAGTCTATGTTTAAAGAATACTCACTCAGCTCAGTGTTCTAACATAACACTCACTTAGCCTGTGTTCTAACAGAATGTGGTTTCAGATCAAAAATTACTAACTCAGTCTGTGTTCTAACAGAATGTGGACTCAGATTTTTTTCAAAAATTACTCAGTCTGTGTTCTAACAGAATATGGACTCAGTCTATGTTTAAAGAATACTCACTCAGCCAGTGTTCTACCAGAATATGGATTCAGACTATTTTCAAGAATACTCACTCAGCCTGTGTTCTAGCAGAACGCTCACTTAGCCTGTGTTCTAACAGAATGTGGACTCAGATATTGTTCAAAAATTACTAACTTAGTCTGTGTTCTAACAGAATTTGGACGCAGTCTCTGTTTAAAAAATACTCACTCACCTCAGTGTTCTAACAGAACACTCACGTAGCCTGTGTTCTAACAGAACACTAACTCAGCCTGTTTTCTAACAAAATGTGGATTGAGATCAAAAATTACTAACGCAGTCTGTGTTCTAACAGAATATGGACTTAGATTTTGTTCAAAAATTACTCAGTCTGTGTTCTAACAGAATATGGACTCAGTCTATGTTTAAAGAATACTCACTCAGCCAGTATTTTACCAGAGTATGGACTCAGCCTGTGTTCTAACAGAATACTCACACAGCCTGTGTTCTAACAGAATATGTACTCAGTCTATATTTAAAGAATACTCACTCACCTCAGTATTCTAACAGAACACTCACGTAGCCAGTGTTCTAACAGAATACTAACTCAGCCTGTGTTCTAACAGAATGTGGACTCAGATTTTGTTCAAAAATTACTCAGTCTGTTTCTAACAGAATATGGAGTCAGTCTATGTTTAAAGAATACTCACTCAACCAGTATTTTACCAGAGTATGGACTCAGCCTGTGTTCTAACAGAATACTCACACAGCCTGTGTTCTAACAGAATATGGACTCAGTCTATATTTAAAGAATACTCACTCACCTCAGTTTTCTAACAGAACACTCACGTACCCTGTGTTCTAACAGAACACTAACTCAGCCTGTTTTCTAACAGAATGTGGATTCAGATCAAAAATTACTAACGCAGTCTGTGTTCTAACAGAATATGGACTTAGATTTTGTTCAAAAATTACTCAGTCTGTGTTCTAACAGAATATGGAATCAGTCTATGTTTAAAATATACTCACTCAGCCAATATTTTACCAGAGTATGGACTCAGCCTGTGTTCTAACAGAATACTCACACAGCCTGTGTTCTAACAGAATATGGACTCAGTCTATATTTAAAGAATACTCACTCACCTCAGTATTCCAACAGAACACTCACGTAGCCAGTGTTCTAACAGAATACCAACTCAGCCTGTGTTCTAACAGAATGTGGATTCAGATCAAATATTACTAACTCAGTCTGTGTTCTAACAGAATGTGGACTCAGAATTTGTTCAAAAATTATTCAGCCTGTGTTCTAACAGAATGTGGATTCAGATCAAAAATTACTAACTCAGTCTGTGTTCTAACAGAATGTGGGTTCAGATCAAAAATTACTAACTCAGTCTGTGTTTTGAAGAATATGAACTCAGATTTTGTTCAAAAATTACTCAGTCTGTGTTCTAACAGAATATGGACTCAGTCTATATTTAAAGAATACTCACTCACCTCAGTATTCTAACAGAACACTCACGTAGCCAGTGTTCTAACAGAATACTAACTCAGCCTGTGTTCTAACAGAATGTGGATTCAGATCAAAAATTACAAACGCAGTCTGTGTTCTAACAGCATATGGACTTAGATTTTGTTCAAAAATTACTCAGTCTGTGTTCTAACAGAATATGGACTCAGTCTATGTTTAAAGAATACTCACTCAGCCAATATTTTACCAGAGTATGGACTCGGCCTGTGTTCTAACAGAATACTCACACAGCCTGTGTTCTAACAGAATATGGACTCAGTCTATATTTAAAGAATACTCACTCACCTCAGTATTCCTACAGAACACTCACTTAGCCAGTGTTCTAACAGAATACTAACTCAGCCTGTGTTCTAACGGAATGTGGATTCAGTTCAAAAATTACTAACTCAGTCTGTGTTCTAACAGAATGTGGACTCAGATTTTGTTCAAAAATTACTCAGTCTGTTTCTAACAGAATATGGTCTCAATCTATGTTTAAAGAATACTCACTCAGCCAGTATTTTACCAGAGTATGGACTCAGCCTGTGTTCTAACAGAATACTCACACAGCCTGTGTTCTAACAGAATATGGACTCAGTCTATATTTAAAGAATACTCACTCACCTCAGTATTCTAACATAACACTCACGTAGCCTGTGTTCTAACAGAACACTAACTCAGCCTGCTTTCTAACAGAATGTGGATTCAGATCAAATATTACTAATGCAGTCTGTGTTCTAACAGAATGTGGACTCAGATATTGTTCAAAATTTACTCAGTCTGTGTTCTAACAGAATATGGACTCAGTCTATGTTTAAAGAATACTCACTCAGCCAATATTTTACCAGAGTATGGACTCGGCCTGTGTTCTAACAGAATACTCACACAGCCTGTGTTCTAACAGAATATGGACTCAGTCTATATTTAAAGAATACTCACTCACCTCAGTATTCCTACAGAACACTCACGTAGCCAGTGTTCTAACAGAATACTAACTCAGCCTGTGTTCTAACAGAATGTGGATTCAGATCAAATATTACTAACTCAGTCAGTGTTCTAACAGAATGTGGACTCAGATTTTGTTCAAAAATTACTCAGTCTGTGTTCTAACAGAATATGGACTAAGTCTATGTTTAAAGAATACTCACTCAGCTCAGTGTTCTAACATAACACTCACTTAGCCTGTGTTCTAACAGAATGTGGTTTCAGATCAAAAATTACTAACTCAGTCTGTGTTCTAACAGAATGTGGACTCAGATTTTGTTCAAAAATTACTCAGTCTGTGTTCTAACAGAATATGGACTCAGTCTATGTTTAAAGAATACTCACTCAGCCAGTGTTCTACCAGAATATGGATTCAGACTATTTTCAAGAATACTCACTCAGCCTGTGTTCTAGCAGAACGCTCACTTAGCCTGTGTTCTAACAGAATGTGGACTCAGATATTTTTCAAAAATTACTAACTCAGTCTGTGTTCTAACAGAATTTGGAGGCAGTCTCGTTTTAAAAAATACTCACTCACCTCAGTGTTCTAACAGAACACTCACGTAGCCTGTGTTCTAACAGAACACTAACTCAGCCTGTTTTCTAACAAAATGTGGATTGAGATCAAAAATTACTAACGCAGTCTGTGTTCTAACAGAATATGGACTTAGATTTTGTTCAAAAATTACTCAGTCTGTGTTCTAACAGAATATGGACTCAGTCTATGTTTAAAGAATACTCACTCAGCCAGTATTTTACCAGAGTATGGACTCAGCCTGTGTTCTAACAGAATACTCACACAGCCTGTGTTCTAACAGAATATGTACTCAGTCTATATTTAAAGAATACTCACTCACCTCAGTATTCTAACAGAACACTCACGTAGCCAGTGTTCTAACAGAATACTAACTCAGCCTGTGTTCTAACAGAATGTGGACTCAGATTTTGTTCAAAAATTACTCAGTCTGTTTCTAACAGAATATGGAGTCAGTCTATGTTTAAAGAATACTCACTCAACCAGTATTTTACCAGAGTATGGACTCAGCCTGTGTTCTAACAGAATACTCACACAGCCTGTGTTCTAACAGAATATGGACTCAGTCTATATTTAAAGAATACTCACTCACCTCAGTTTTCTAACAGAACACTCACGTACCCTGTGTTCTAACAGAACACTAACTCAGCCTGTTTTCTAACAGAATGTGGATTCAGATCAAAAATTACTAACGCAGTCTGTGTTCTAACAGAATATGGACTTAGATTTTGTTCAAAAATTACTCAGTCTGTGTTCTAACAGAATATGGACTCAGTCTATGTTTAAAGAATACTCACTCAGCCAATATTTTACCAGAGTATGGACTCAGCCTGTGTTCTAACAGAATACTCACACAGCCTGTGTTCTAACAGAATATGTACTCAGTCTATATTTAAAGAATACTCACTCACCTCAGTATTCCAACAGAACACTCACGTAGCCAGTGTTCTAACAGAATACTAACTCAGCCTGTGTTCTAACAGAATGTGGATTCAGATCAAATATTACTAACTCAGTCTGTGTTCTAACAGAATGTGGACGCAGATTTTGCTCAAAAATTATTCAGCCTGTGTTCTAACAGAATGTGGATTCAGATCAAAAATTACTAACTCAGTCTGTGTTCTAACAGAATGTGGACTCAGATTTTTTTCAAAAATTACTCAGTCTGTGTTCTAACAGAATATGGACTCAGTCTATGTTTAAAGAATACTCACTCAGCCAGTGTTCTACCAGAATATGGATTCAGACTATTTTCAAGAATACTCACTCAGCCTGTGTTCTAGCAGAACGCTCACTTAGCCTGTGTTCTAACAGAATGTGGACTCAGATATTGTTCAAAAATTACTAACTTAGTCTGTGTTCTAACAGAATTTGGACGCAGTCTCTGTTTAAAAAATACTCACTCACCTCAGTGTTCTAACAGAACACTCACGTAGCCTGTGTTCTAACAGAACACTAACTCAGCCTGTTTTCTAACAAAATGTGGATTGAGATCAAAAATTACTAACGCAGTCTGTGTTCTAACAGAATATGGACTTAGATTTTGTTCAAAAATTACTCAGTCTGTGTTCTAACAGAATATGGACTCAGTCTATGTTTAAAGAATACTCACTCAGCCAGTATTTTACCAGAGTATGGACTCAGCCTGTGTTCTAACAGAATACTCACACAGCCTGTGTTCTAACAGAATATGTACTCAGTCTATATTTAAAGAATACTCACTCACCTCAGTATTCTAACAGAACACTCACGTAGCCAGTGTTCTAACAGAATACTAACTCAGCCTGTGTTCTAACAGAATGTGGACTCAGATTTTGTTCAAAAATTACTCAGTCTGTTTCTAACAGAATATGGAGTCAGTCTATGTTTAAAGAATACTCACTCAACCAGTATTTTACCAGAGTATGGACTCAGCCTGTGTTCTAACAGAATACTCACACAGCCTGTGTTCTAACAGAATATGGACTCAGTCTATATTTAAAGAATACTCACTCACCTCAGTTTTCTAACAGAACACTCACGTACCCTGTGTTCTAACAGAACACTAACTCAGCCTGTTTTCTAACAGAATGTGGATTCAGATCAAAAATTACTAACGCAGTCTGTGTTCTAACAGAATATGGACTTAGATTTTGTTCAAAAATTACTCAGTCTGTGTTCTAACAGAATATGGAATCAGTCTATGTTTAAAATATACTCACTC
Source organism: Furipterus horrens (assembly GCF_987537825.1). Lineage (NCBI taxonomy): Eukaryota > Metazoa > Chordata > Mammalia > Chiroptera > Furipteridae > Furipterus > Furipterus horrens. Next base: position 38,255,964 of record NW_028327181.1, on the reverse strand, counting down.
AGCCAATATTTTACCAGAGTATGGACTCAGCCTGTGTTCTAACAGAATACTCACACAGCCTGTGTTCTAACAGAATATGGACTCAGTCTATATTTAAAGAATACTCACTCACCTCAGTATTCCAACAGAACACTCACGTAGCCAGTGTTCTAACAGAATACCAACTCAGCCTGTGTTCTAACAGAATGTGGATTCAGATCAAATATTACTAACTCAGTCTGTGTTCTAACAGAATGTGGACTCAGAATTTGTTCAAAAATTATTCAGCCTGTGTTCTAACAGAATGTGGATTCAGATCAAAAATTACTAACTCAGTCTGTGTTTTGAAGAATATGAACTCAGATTTTGTTCAAAAATTACTCAGTCTGTGTTCTAACAGAATATGGACTCAGTCTATATTTAAAGAATACTCACTCACCTCAGTATTCTAACAGAACACTCACGTAGCCAGTGTTCTAACAGAATACTAACTCAGCCTGTGTTCTAACAGAATGTGGATTCAGATCAAAAATTACAAACGCAGTCTGTGTTCTAACAGCATATGGACTTAGATTTTGTTCAAAAATTACTCAGTCTGTGTTCTAACAGAATATGGACTCAGTCTATGTTTAAAGAATACTCACTCAGCCAATATTTTACCAGAGTATGGACTCGGCCTGTGTTCTAACAGAATACTCACACAGCCTGTGTTCTAACAGAATATGGACTCAGTCTATATTTAAAGAATACTCACTCACCTCAGTATTCCTACAGAACACTCACTTAGCCAGTGTTCTAACAGAATACTAACTCAGCCTGTGTTCTAACGGAATGTGGATTCAGTTCAAAAATTACTAACTCAGTCTGTGTTCTAACAGAATGTGGACTCAGATTTTGTTCAAAAATTACTCAGTCTGTTTCTAACAGAATATGGTCTCAATCTATGTTTAAAGAATACTCACTCAGCCAGTATTTTACCAGAGTATGGACTCAGCCTGTGTTCTAACAGAATACTCACACAGCCTGTGTTCTAACAGAATATGGACTCAGTCTATATTTAAAGAATACTCACTCACCTCAGTATTCTAACATAACACTCACGTAGCCTGTGTTCTAACAGAACACTAACTCAGCCTGCTTTCTAACAGAATGTGGATTCAGATCAAATATTACTAATGCAGTCTGTGTTCTAACAGAATGTGGACTCAGATATTGTTCAAAATTTACTCAGTCTGTGTTCTAACAGAATATGGACTCAGTCTATGTTTAAAGAATACTCACTCAGCCAATATTTTACCAGAGTATGGACTCGGCCTGTGTTCTAACAGAATACTCACACAGCCTGTGTTCTAACAGAATATGGACTCAGTCTATATTTAAAGAATACTCACTCACCTCAGTATTCCTACAGAACACTCACGTAGCCAGTGTTCTAACAGAATACTAACTCAGCCTGTGTTCTAACAGAATGTGGATTCAGATCAAATATTACTAACTCAGTCAGTGTTCTAACAGAATGTGGACTCAGATTTTGTTCAAAAATTACTCAGTCTGTGTTCTAACAGAATATGGACTAAGTCTATGTTTAAAGAATACTCACTCAGCTCAGTGTTCTAACATAACACTCACTTAGCCTGTGTTCTAACAGAATGTGGTTTCAGATCAAAAATTACTAACTCAGTCTGTGTTCTAACAGAATGTGGACTCAGATTTTGTTCAAAAATTACTCAGTCTGTGTTCTAACAGAATATGGACTCAGTCTATGTTTAAAGAATACTCACTCAGCCAGTGTTCTACCAGAATATGGATTCAGACTATTTTCAAGAATACTCACTCAGCCTGTGTTCTAGCAGAACGCTCACTTAGCCTGTGTTCTAACAGAATGTGGACTCAGATATTTTTCAAAAATTACTAACTCAGTCTGTGTTCTAACAGAATTTGGAGGCAGTCTCGTTTTAAAAAATACTCACTCACCTCAGTGTTCTAACAGAACACTCACGTAGCCTGTGTTCTAACAGAACACTAACTCAGCCTGTTTTCTAACAAAATGTGGATTGAGATCAAAAATTACTAACGCAGTCTGTGTTCTAACAGAATATGGACTTAGATTTTGTTCAAAAATTACTCAGTCTGTGTTCTAACAGAATATGGACTCAGTCTATGTTTAAAGAATACTCACTCAGCCAGTATTTTACCAGAGTATGGACTCAGCCTGTGTTCTAACAGAATACTCACACAGCCTGTGTTCTAACAGAATATGTACTCAGTCTATATTTAAAGAATACTCACTCACCTCAGTATTCTAACAGAACACTCACGTAGCCAGTGTTCTAACAGAATACTAACTCAGCCTGTGTTCTAACAGAATGTGGACTCAGATTTTGTTCAAAAATTACTCAGTCTGTTTCTAACAGAATATGGAGTCAGTCTATGTTTAAAGAATACTCACTCAACCAGTATTTTACCAGAGTATGGACTCAGCCTGTGTTCTAACAGAATACTCACACAGCCTGTGTTCTAACAGAATATGGACTCAGTCTATATTTAAAGAATACTCACTCACCTCAGTTTTCTAACAGAACACTCACGTACCCTGTGTTCTAACAGAACACTAACTCAGCCTGTTTTCTAACAGAATGTGGATTCAGATCAAAAATTACTAACGCAGTCTGTGTTCTAACAGAATATGGACTTAGATTTTGTTCAAAAATTACTCAGTCTGTGTTCTAACAGAATATGGAATCAGTCTATGTTTAAAATATACTCACTCAGCCAATATTTTACCAGAGTATGGACTCAGCCTGTGTTCTAACAGAATACTCACACAGCCTGTGTTCTAACAGAATATGGACTCAGTCTATATTTAAAGAATACTCACTCACCTCAGTATTCCAACAGAACACTCACGTAGCCAGTGTTCTAACAGAATACCAACTCAGCCTGTGTTCTAACAGAATGTGGATTCAGATCAAATATTACTAACTCAGTTTGTGTTCTAACAGAATGTGGACTCAGAATTTGTTCAAAAATTATTCAGCCTGTGTTCTAACAGAATGTGGATTCAGATCAAAAATTACTAACTCAGTCTGTGTTTTGAAGAATATGAACTCAGATTTTGTTCAAAAATTACTCAGTCTGTGTTCTAACAGAATATGGACTCAGTCTATATTTAAAGAATACTCACTCACCTCAGTATTCTAACAGAACACTCACGTAGCCAGTGTTCTAACAGAATACTAACTCAGCCTGTGTTCTAACAGAATGTGGATTCAGATCAAAAATTACAAACGCAGTCTGTGTTCTAACAGCATATGGACTCAGTCTATGTTTAAAGAATACTCACTCAGCCAATATTTTACCAGAGTATGGACTCGGCCTGTGTTCTAACAGAATACTCACACAGCCTGTGTTCTAACAGAATATGGACTCAGTCTATATTTAAAGAATACTCACTCACCTCAGTATTCCTACAGAACACTCACTTAGCCAGTGTTCTAACAGAATACTAACTCAGCCTGTGTTCTAACGGAATGTGGATTCAGTTCAAAAATTACTAACTCAGTCTGTGTTCTAACAGAATGTGGACTCAGATTTTGTTCAAAAATTACTCAGTCTGTTTCTAACAGAATATGGTCTCAATCTATGTTTAAAGAATACTCACTCAGCCAGTATTTTACCAGAGTATGGACTCAGCCTGTGTTCTAACAGAATACTCACACAGCCTGTGTTCTAACAGAATATGCACTCAGTCTATATTTAAAGAATACTCACTCACCTCAGTATTCTAACATAACACTCACGTAGCCTGTGTTCTAACAGAACACTAACTCAGCCTGCTTTCTAACAGAATGTGGATTCAGATCAAATATTACTAATGCAGTCTGTGTTCTAACAGAATGTGGACTCAGATATTGTTCAAAATTTACTCAGTCTGTGTTCTAACAGAATATGGACTCAGTCTATGTTTAAAGAATACTCACTCAGCCAATATTTTACCAGAGTATGGACTCGGCCTGTGTTCTAACAGAATACTCACACAGCCTGTGTTCTAACAGAATATGGACTCAGTCTATATTTAAAGAATACTCACTCACCTCAGTATTCCTACAGAACACTCACGTAGCCAGTGTTCTAACAGAATACTAACTCAGCCTGTGTTCTAACAGAATGTGGATTCAGATCAAATATTACTAACTCAGTCAGTGTTCTAACAGAATGTGGACTCAGATTTTGTTCAAAAATTACTCAGTCTGTGTTCTAACAGAATATGGACTAAGTCTATGTTTAAAGAATACTCACTCAGCTCAGTGTTCTAACATAACACTCACTTAGCCTGTGTTCTAACAGAATGTGGTTTCAGATCAAAAATTACTAACTCAGTCTGTGTTCTAACAGAATGTGGACTCAGATATTTTTCAAAAATTACTAACTCAGTCTGTGTTCTAACAGAATTTGGAGGCAGTCTCGTTTTAAAAAATACTCACTCACCTCAGTGTTCTAACAGAACACTCACGTAGCCTGTGTTCTAACAGAACACTAACTCAGCCTGTTTTCTAACAAAATGTGGATTGAGATCAAAAATTACTAACGCAGTCTGTGTTCTAACAGAATATGGACTTAGATTTTGTTCAAAAATTACTCAGTCTGTGTTATAACAGAATATGGACTCAGTCTATGTTTAAAGAATACTCACTCAGCCAGTATTTTACCAGAGTATGGACTCAGCCTGTGTTCTAACAGAATACTCACACAGCCTGTGTTCTAACAGAATATGTACTCAGTCTATATTTAAAGAATACTCACTCACCTCAGTATTCTAACAGAACACTCACGTAGCCAGTGTTCTAACAGAATACTAACTCAGCCTGTGTTCTAACAGAATGTGGACTCAGATTTTGTTCAAAAATTACTCAGTCTGTTTCTAACAGAATATGGAGTCAGTCTATGTTTAAAGAATACTCACTCAACCAGTATTTTACCAGAGTATGGACTCAGCCTGTGTTCTAACAGAATACTCACACAGCCTGTGTTCTAACAGAATATGGACTCAGTCTATATTTAAAGAATACTCACTCACCTCAGTTTTCTAACAGAACACTCACGTACCCTGTGTTCTAACAGAACACTAACTCAGCCTGTTTTCTAACAGAATGTGGATTCAGATCAAAAATTACTAACGCAGTCTGTGTTCTAACAGAATATGGACTTAGATTTTGTTCAAAAATTACTCAGTCTGTGTTCTAACAGAATATGGACTCAGTCTATGTTTAAAGAATACTCACTCAGCCAATATTTTACCAGAGTATGGACTCAGCCTGTGTTCTAACAGAATACTCACACAGCCTGTGTTCTAACAGAATATGTACTCAGTCTATATTTAAAGAATACTCACTCACCTCAGTATTCCAACAGAACACTCACGTAGCCAGTGTTCTAACAGAATACTAACTCAGCCTGTGTTCTAACAGAATGTGGATTCAGATCAAATATTACTAACTCAGTCTGTGTTCTAACAGAATGTGGACGCAGATTTTGCTCAAAAATTATTCAGCCTGTGTTCTAACAGAATGTGGATTCAGATCAAAAATTACTAACTCAGTCTGTGTTCTAACAGAATGTGGACTCAGATTTTGTTCAAAAATTACTCAGTCTGTTTCTAACAGAATATGGTCTCAATCTATGTTTAAAGAATACTCACTCAGCCAGTATTTTACCAGAGTATGGACTCAGCCTGTGTTCTAACAGAATACTCACACAGCCTGTGTTCTAACAGAATATGTACTCAGTCTATATTTAAAGAATACTCACTCACCTCAGTATTCTAACAGAACACTCACGTAGCCAGTGTTCTAACAGAATACTAACTCAGCCTGTGTTCTAACAGAATGTGGACTCAGATTTTGTTCAAAAATTACTCAGTCTGTTTCTAACAGAATATGGAGTCAGTCTATGTTTAAAGAATACTCACTCAACCAGTATTTTACCAGAGTATGGACTCAGCCTGTGTTCTAACAGAATACTCACACAGCCTGTGTTCTAACAGAATATGGACTCAGTCTATATTTAAAGAATACTCACTCACCTCAGTTTTCTAACAGAACACTCACGTACCCTGTGTTCTAACAGAACACTAACTCAGCCTGTTTTCTAACAGAATGTGGATTCAGATCAAAAATTACTAACGCAGTCTGTGTTCTAACAGAATATGGACTTAGATTTTGTTCAAAAATTACTCAGTCTGTGTTCTAACAGAATATGGACTCAGTCTATGTTTAAAGAATACTCACTCAGCCAATATTTTACCAGAGTATGGACTCAGCCTGTGTTCTAACAGAATACTCACACAGCCTGTGTTCTAACAGAATATGTACTCAGTCTATATTTAAAGAATACTCACTCACCTCAGTATTCCAACAGAACACTCACGTAGCCAGTGTTCTAACAGAATACTAACTCAGCCTGTGTTCTAACAGAATGTGGATTCAGATCAAATATTACTAACTCAGTCTGTGTTCTAACAGAATGTGGACGCAGATTTTGCTCAAAAATTATTCAGCCTGTGTTCTAACAGAATGTGGATTCAGATCAAAAATTACTAACTCAGTCTGTGTTCTAACAGAATGTGGACTCAGATTTTGTTCAAAAATTACTCAGTCTGTTTCTAACAGAATATGGTCTCAATCTATGTTTAAAGAATACTCACTCAGCCAGTATTTTACCAGAGTATGGACTCAGCCTGTGTTCTAACAGAATACTCACACAGCCTGTGTTCTAACAGAATATGGACTCAGTCTATATTTAAAGAATACTCACTCACCTCAGTATTCTAACAGAACACTCACGTAGCCTGTGTTCTAACAGAACACTAACTCAGCCTTCTTTCTAACAGAATGTGGATTCAGATCAAATATTACTAACGCAGTCTGTGTTCTAACAGAATGTGGACTCAGTCTATGTTTAAAGAATACTCACTCAGCCAGTGTTCTACCAGAATATGGATTCAGACTATTTTCAAGAATACTCACTCAGCCTGTGTTCTAGCAGAACGCTCACTTAGCCTGTGTTCTAACAGAATGTGGACTCAGATATTGTTCAAAAATTACTAACTCAGTCTGTGTTCTAACAGAATTTGGACGCAGTCTCTGTTTAAAAAATACTCACTCACCTCAGTGTTCTAACAGAACACTCACGTAGCCTGTGTTCTAACAGAACACTAACTCAGCCTGTTTTCTAACAAAATGTGGATTCAGATCAAAAATTACTAACGCAGTCTGTGTTCTAACAGAATATGGACTTAGATTTTGTTCAAAAATTACTCAGTCAGTGTTCTAACAGAATATGGACTCAGTCTATGTTTAAAGAATACTCACTCAGCCAGTATTTTACCAGAGTATGGACTCAGCCTGTGTTCTAACAGAATACTCACACAGCCTGTGTTCTAACAGAATATGTACTCAGTCTATATTTAAAGAATACTCACTCACCTCAGTATTCTAACAGAACACTCACGTAGCCAGTGTTCTAACAGAATACTAACTCAGCCTGTGTTCTAACAGAATGTGGACTCAGATTTTGTTCAAAAATTACTCAGTCTGTGTTCTAACAGAATATGGAGTCAGTCTATGTTTAAAGAATACTCACTCAACCAGTATTTTACCAGAGTATGGACTCAGCCTGTGTTCTAACAGAATACTCACACAGCCTGTGTTCTAACAGAATATGGACTCAGTCTATATTTAAAGAATACTCACTCACCTCAGTTTTCTAACAGAACACTCACGTACCCTGTGTTCTAACAGAACACTAACTCAGCCTGTTTTCTAACAGAATGTGGATTCAGATCAAAAATTACTAACGCAGTCTGTGTTCTAACAGAATATGGACTTAGATTTTGTTCAAAAATTACTCAGTCTGTGTTCTAACAGAATATGGACTCAGTCTATGTTTAAAGAATACTCACTCAGCCAATATTTTACCAGAGTATGGACTCAGCCTGTGTTCTAACAGAATACTCACACAGCCTGTGTTCTAACAGAATATGTACTCAGTCTATATTTAAAGAATACTCACTCACCTCAGTATTCCAACAGAACACTCACGTAGCCAGTGTTCTAACAGAATACTAACTCAGCCTGTGTTCTAACAGAATGTGGATTCAGATCAAATATTACTAACTCAGTCTGTGTTCTAACAGAATGTGGACGCAGATTTTGCTCAAAATTTATTCAGCCTGTGTTCTAACAGAATGTGGATTCAGATCAAAAATTACTAACTCAGTCTGTGTTCTAACAGAATGTGGACTCAGATTTTGTTCAAAAATTACTCAGTCTGTTTCTAACAGAATATGGTCTCAATCTATGTTTAAAGAATACTCACTCAGCCAGTATTTTACCAGAGTATGGACTCAGCCTGTGTTCTAACAGAATACTCACACAGCCTGTGTTCTAACAGAATATGGACTCAGTCTATATTTAAAGAATACTCACTCACCTCAGTATTCTAACAGAACACTCACGTAGCCTGTGTTCTAACAGAACACTAACTCAGCCTGTTTTCTAACAGAATGTGGATTCAGATCAAAAATTACTAACGCAGTCTGTGTTCTAACAGAATATGGACTTAGATTTTGTTCAAAAATTACTCAGTCTGTGTTCTAACAGAATATGGAATCAGTCTATGTTTAAAATATACTCACTCAGCCAATATTTTACCAGAGTATGGACTCAGCCTGTGTTCTAACAGAATACTCACACAGCCTGTGTTCTAACAGAATTTGGACTCAGTCTATATTTAAAGAATACTCACTCACCTCAGTATTCCAACAGAACACTCACGTAGCCAGTGTTCTAACAGAATACTAACTCAGCCTGTGTTCTAACAGAATGTGGATTCAGATCAAATATTACTAACTCAGTCTGTGTTCTAACAGAATGTGGACTAAGAATTTGTTCAAAAATTATTCAGCCTTTGTTCTAACAGAATGTGGATTCAGATCAAAAATTACTAACTCAGTCTGTGTTCTAACAGAATGTGGGTTCAGATCAAAAATTACTAACTCTGTCTGTGTTCTGAAGAATATGAACTCAGATTTTGTTCAAAAATTACTCAGTCTGTGTTCTAACAGAATATGGACTCAGTCTATATTTAAAGAATACTCACTCACCTCAGTATTCTAACAGAACACTCACGTAGCCAGTGTTCTAACAGAATACTAACTCAGCCTGTGTTCTAACAGAATGTGGATTCAGATCAAAAATTACAAACGCAGTCTGTGTTCTAACAGCATATGGACTTAGATTTTGTTCAAAAATTACTCAGTCTGTGTTCTAACAGAATATGGACTCAGTCTATGTTTAAAGAATACTCACTCAGCCAATATTTTACCAGAGTATGGACTCGGCCTGTGTTCTAACAGAATACTCACACAGCCTGTGTTCTAACAGAATATGGACTCAGTCTATATTTAAAGAATACTCACTCACCTCAGTATTCCTACAGAACACTCACTTAGCCAGTGTTCTAACAGAATACTAACTCAGCCTGTGTTCTAACAGAATGTGGATTCAGTTCAAAAATTACTAACTCAGTCTGTGTTCTAACAGAATGTGGACTCAGATTTTGTTCAAAAATTACTCAGTCTGTTTCTAACAGAATATGGTCTCAATCTATGTTTAAAGAATACTCACTCAGCCAGTATTTTACCAGAGTATGGACTCAGCCTGTGTTCTAACAGAATACTCACACAGACTGTGTTCTAACAGAATATGGACTCAGTCTATATTTAAAGAATACTCACTCACCTCAGTATTCCTACAGAACACTCACGTAGCCAGTGTTCTAACAGAATACTAACTCAGCCTGTGTTCTAACAGAATGTGGATTCAGATCAAATATTACTAACTCAGTCAGTGTTCTAACAGAATGTGGACTCAGATTTTGTTCAAAAATTACTCAGTCTGTGTTCTAACAGAATATGGACTAAGTCTATGTTTAAAGAATACTCACTCAGCTCAGTGTTCTAACATAACACTCACTTAGCCTGTGTTCTAACAGAATGTGGTTTCAGATCAAAAATTACTAACTCAGTCTGTGTTCTAACAGAATGTGGACTCAGATTTTTTTCAAAAATTACTCAGTCTGTGTTCTAACAGAATATGGACTCAGTCTATGTTTAAAGAATACTCACTCAGCCAGTGTTCTAGCAGAATATGGATTCAGACTATTTTCAAGAATACTCACTCAGCCTGTGTTCCAGCAGAACGCTCACTTAGCCTGTGTTCTAACAGAATGTGGACTCAGATATTGTTCAAAAATTACTAACTTAGTCTGTGTTCTAACAGAATTTGGACGCAGTCTCTGTTTAAAAAATACTCACTCACCTCAGTGTTCTAACAGAACACTCACGTAGCCTGTGTTCTAACAGAACACTAACTCAGCCTGTTTTCTAACAAAATGTGGATTGAGATCAAAAATTACTAACGCAGTCTGTGTTCTAACAGAATATGGACTTAGATTTTGTTCAAAAATTACTCAGTCTGTGTTCTAACAGAATATGGACTCAGTCTATGTTTAAAGAATACTCACTCAGCCAGTATTTTACCAGAGTATGGACTCAGCCTGTGTTCTAACAGAATACTCACACAGCCTGTGTTCTAACAGAATATGTACTCAGTCTATATTTAAAGAATACTCACTCACCTCAGTATTCTAACAGAACACTCACGTAGCCAGTGTTCTAACAGAATACTAACTCAGCCTGTGTTCTAACAGAATGTGGACTCAGATTTTGTTCAAAAATTACTCAGTCTGTTTCTAACAGAATATGGAGTCAGTCTATGTTTAAAGAATACTCACTCAACCAGTATTTTACCAGAGTATGGACTCAGCCTGTGTTCTAACAGAATACTCACACAGCCTGTGTTCTAACAGAATATGGACTCAGTCTATATTTAAAGAATACTCACTCACCTCAGTTTTCTAACAGAACACTCACGTACCCTGTGTTCTAACAGAACACTAACTCAGCCTGTTTTCTAACAGAATGTGGATTCAGATCAAAAATTACTAACGCAGTCTGTGTTCTAACAGAATATGGACTTAGATTTTGTTCAAAAATTACTCAGTCTGTGTTCTAACAGAATATGGAATCAGTCTATGTTTAAAATATACTCACTCAGCCAATATTTTACCAGAGTATGGACTCAGCCTGTGTTCTAACAGAATACTCACACAGCCTGTGTTCTAACAGAATATGGACTCAGTCTATATTTAAAGAATACTCACTCACCTCAGTATTCCAACAGAACACTCACGTAGCCAGTGTTCTAACAGAATACCAACTCAGCCTGTGTTCTAACAGAATGTGGATTCAGATCAAATATTACTAACTCAGTCTGTGTTCTAACAGAATGTGGACTCAGAATTTGTTCAAAAATTATTCAGCCTGTGTTCTAACAGAATGTGGATTCAGATCAAAAATTACTAACTCAGTCTGTGTTCTAACAGAATGTGGGTTCAGATCAAAAATTACTAACTCAGTCTGTGTTTTGAAGAATATGAACTCAGATTTTGTTCAAAAATTACTCAGTCTGTGTTCTAACAGAATATGGACTCAGTCTATATTTAAAGAATACTCACTCACCTCAGTATTCTAACAGAACACTCACGTAGCCAGTGTTCTAACAGAATACTAACTCAGCCTGTGTTCTAACAGAATGTGGATTCAGATCAAAAATTACAAACGCAGTCTGTGTTCTAACAGCATATGGACTTAGATTTTGTTCAAAAATTACTCAGTCTGTGTTCTAACAGAATATGGACTCAGTCTATGTTTAAAGAATACTCACTCAGCCAATATTTTACCAGAGTATGGACTCGGCCTGTGTTCTAACAGAATACTCACACAGCCTGTGTTCTAACAGAATATGGACTCAGTCTATATTTAAAGAATACTCACTCACCTCAGTATTCCTACAGAACACTCACTTAGCCAGTGTTCTAACAGAATACTAACTCAGCCTGTGTTCTAACAGAATGTGGATTCAGTTCAAAAATTACTAACTCAGTCTGTGTTCTAACAGAATGTGGACTCAGATTTTGTTCAAAAATTACTCAGTCTGTTTCTAACAGAATATGGTCTCAATCTATGTTTAAAGAATACTCACTCAGCCAGTATTTTACCAGAGTATGGACTCAGCCTGTGTTCTAACAGAATACTCACACAGCCTGTGTTCTAACAGAATATGGACTCAGTCTATATTTAAAGAATACTCACTCACCTCAGTATTCTAACATAACACTCACGTAGCCTGTGTTCTAACAGAACACTAACTCAGCCTGCTTTCTAACAGAATGTGGATTCAGATCAAATATTACTTACGCAGTCTGTGTTCTAACAGAATGTGGACTCAGATATTGTTCAAAATTTACTCAGTCTGTGTTCTAACAGAATATGGACTCAGTCTATGTTTAAAGAATACTCACTCAGCCAATATTTTACCAGAGTATGGACTCGGCCTGTGTTCTAACAGAATACTCACACAGCCTGTGTTCTAACAGAATATGGACTCAGTCTATATTTAAAGAATACTCACTCACCTCAGTATTCCTACAGAACACTCACGTAGCCAGTGTTCTAACAGAATACTAACTCAGCCTGTGTTCTAACAGAATGTGGATTCAGATCAAATATTACTAACTCAGTCAGTGTTCTAACAGAATGTGGACTCAGATTTTGTTCAAAAATTACTCAGTCTGTGTTCTAACAGAATATGGACTAAGTCTATGTTTAAAGAATACTCACTCAGCTCAGTGTTCTAACATAACACTCACTTAGCCTGTGTTCTAACAGAATGTGGTTTCAGATCAAAAATTACTAACTCAGTCTGTGTTCTAACAGAATGTGGACTCAGATTTTGTTCAAAAATTACTCAGTCTGTGTTCTAACAGAATATGGACTCAGTCTATGTTTAAAGAATACTCACTCAGCCAGTGTTCTACCAGAATATGGATTCAGACTATTTTCAAGAATACTCACTCAGCCTGTGTTCTAGCAGAACGCTCACTTAGCCTGTGTTCTAACAGAATGTGGACTCAGATATTGTTCAAAAATTACTAACTTAGTCTGTGTTCTAACAGAATTTGGACGCAGTCTCTGTTTAAAAAATACTCACTCACCTCAGTGTTCTAACAGAACACTCACGTAGCCTGTGTTCTAACAGAACACTAACTCAGCCTGTTTTCTAACAAAATGTGGATTGAGATCAAAAATTACTAACGCAGTCTGTGTTCTAACAGAATATGGACTTAGATTTTGTTCAAAAATTACTCAGTCTGTGTTCTAACAGAATATGGACTCAGTCTATGTTTAAAGAATACTCACTCAGCCAGTATTTTACCAGAGTATGGACTCAGCCTGTGTTCTAACAGAATACTCACACAGCCTGTGTTCTAACAGAATATGTACTCAGTCTATATTTAAAGAATACTCACTCACCTCAGTATTCTAACAGAACACTCACGTAGCCAGTGTTCTAACAGAATACTAACTCAGCCTGTGTTCTAACAGAATGTGGACTCAGATTTTGTTCAAAAATTACTCAGTCTGTTTCTAACAGAATATGGAGTCAGTCTATGTTTAAAGAATACTCACTCAACCAGTATTTTACCAGAGTATGGACTCAGCCTGTGTTCTAACAGAATACTCACACAGCCTGTGTTCTAACAGAATATGGACTCAGTCTATATTTAAAGAATACTCACTCACCTCAGTTTTCTAACAGAACACTCACGTACCCTGTGTTCTAACAGAACACTAACTCAGCCTGTTTTCTAACAGAATGTGGATTCAGATCAAAAATTACTAACGCAGTCTGTGTTCTAACAGAATATGGACTTAGATTTTGTTCAAAAATTACTCAGTCTGTGTTCTAACAGAATATGGAATCAGTCTATGTTTAAAATATACTCACTCAGCCAATATTTTACCAGAGTATGGACTCAGCCTGTGTTCTAACAGAATACTCACACAGCCTGTGTTCTAACAGAATATGGACTCAGTCTATATTTAAAGAATACTCACTCACCTCAGTATTCCAACAGAACACTCACGTAGCCAGTGTTCTAACAGAATACCAACTCAGCCTGTGTTCTAACAGAATGTGGATTCAGATCAAATATTACTAACTCAGTCTGTGTTCTAACAGAATGTGGACTCAGAATTTGTTCAAAAATTATTCAGCCTGTGTTCTAACAGAATGTGGATTCAGATCAAAAATTACTAACTCAGTCTGTGTTCTAACAGAATGTGGGTTCAGATCAAAAATTACTAACTCAGTCTGTGTTTTGAAGAATATGAACTCAGATTTTGTTCAAAAATTACTCAGTCTGTGTTCTAACAGAATATGGACTCAGTCTATATTTAAAGAATACTCACTCACCTCAGTATTCTAACAGAACACTCACGTAGCCAGTGTTCTAACAGAATACTAACTCAGCCTGTGTTCTAACAGAATGTGGATTCAGATCAAAAATTACAAACGCAGTCTGTGTTCTAACAGCATATGGACTTAGATTTTGTTCAAAAATTACTCAGTCTGTGTTCTAACAGAATATGGACTCAGTCTATGTTTAAAGAATACTCACTCAGCCAATATTTTACCAGAGTATGGACTCGGCCTGTGTTCTAACAGAATACTCACACAGCCTGTGTTCTAACAGAATATGGACTCAGTCTATATTTAAAGAATACTCACTCACCTCAGTATTCCTACAGAACACTCACTTAGCCAGTGTTCTAACAGAATACTAACTCAGCCTGTGTTCTAACAGAATGTGGATTCAGTTCAAAAATTACTAACTCAGTCTGTGTTCTAACAGAATGTGGACTCAGATTTTGTTCAAAAATTACTCAGTCTGTTTCTAACAGAATATGGTCTCAATCTATGTTTAAAGAATACTCACTCAGCCAGTATTTTACCAGAGTATGGACTCAGCCTGTGTTCTAACAGAATACTCACACAGCCTGTGTTCTAACAGAATATGGACTCAGTCTATATTTAAAGAATACTCACTCACCTCAGTATTCTAACATAACACTCACGTAGCCTGTGTTCTAACAGAACACTAACTCAGCCTGCTTTCTAACAGAATGTGGATTCAGATCAAATATTACTAATGCAGTCTGTGTTCTAACAGAATGTGGACTCAGATATTGTTCAAAATTTACTCAGTCTGTGTTCTAACAGAATATGGACTCAGTCTATGTTTAAAGAATACTCACTCAGCCAATATTTTACCAGAGTATGGACTCGGCCTGTGTTCTAACAGAATACTCACACAGCCTGTGTTCTAACAGAATATGGACTCAGTCTATATTTAAAGAATACTCACTCACCTCAGTATTCCTACAGAACACTCACGTAGCCAGTGTTCTAACAGAATACTAACTCAGCCTGTGTTCTAACAGAATGTGGATTCAGATCAAATATTACTAACTCAGTCAGTGTTCTAACAGAATGTGGACTCAGATTTTGTTCAAAAATTACTCAGTCTGTGTTCTAACAGAATATGGACTAAGTCTATGTTTAAAGAATACTCACTCAGCTCAGTGTTCTAACATAACACTCACTTAGCCTGTGTTCTAACAGAATGTGGTTTCAGATCAAAAATTACTAACTCAGTCTGTGTTCTAACAGAATGTGGACTCAGATTTTGTTCAAAAATTACTCAGTCTGTGTTCTAACAGAATATGGACTCAGTCTATGTTTAAAGAATACTCACTCAGCCAGTGTTCTACCAGAATATGGATTCAGACTATTTTCAAGAATACTCACTCAGCCTGTGTTCTAGCAGAACGCTCACTTAGCCTGTGTTCTAACAGAATGTGGACTCAGATATTTTTCAAAAATTACTAACTCAGTCTGTGTTCTAACAGAATTTGGAGGCAGTCTCGTTTTAAAAAATACTCACTCACCTCAGTGTTCTAACAGAACACTCACGTAGCCTGTGTTCTAACAGAACACTAACTCAGCCTGTTTTCTAACAAAATGTGGATTGAGATCAAAAATTACTAACGCAGTCTGTGTTCTAACAGAATATGGACTTAGATTTTGTTCAAAAATTACTCAGTCTGTGTTATAACAGAATATGGACTCAGTCTATGTTTAAAGAATACTCACTCAGCCAGTATTTTACCAGAGTATGGACTCAGCCTGTGTTCTAACAGAATACTCACACAGCCTGTGTTCTAACAGAATATGTACTCAGTCTATATTTAAAGAATACTCACTCACCTCAGTATTCTAACAGAACACTCACGTAGCCAGTGTTCTAACAGAATACTAACTCAGCCTGTGTTCTAACAGAATGTGGACTCAGATTTTGTTCAAAAATTACTCAGTCTGTTTCTAACAGAATATGGAGTCAGTCTATGTTTAAAGAATACTCACTCAACCAGTATTTTACCAGAGTATGGACTCAGCCTGTGTTCTAACAGAATACTCACACAGCCTGTGTTCTAACAGAATATGGACTCAGTCTATATTTAAAGAATACTCACTCACCTCAGTTTTCTAACAGAACACTCACGTACCCTGTGTTCTAACAGAACACTAACTCAGCCTGTTTTCTAACAGAATGTGGATTCAGATCAAAAATTACTAACGCAGTCTGTGTTCTAACAGAATATGGACTTAGATTTTGTTCAAAAATTACTCAGTCTGTGTTCTAACAGAATATGGACTCAGTCTATGTTTAAAGAATACTCACTCAGCCAATATTTTACCAGAGTATGGACTCAGCCTGTGTTCTAACAGAATACTCACACAGCCTGTGTTCTAACAGAATATGTACTCAGTCTATATTTAAAGAATACTCACTCACCTCAGTATTCCAACAGAACACTCACGTAGCCAGTGTTCTAACAGAATACTAACTCAGCCTGTGTTCTAACAGAATGTGGATTCAGATCAAATATTACTAACTCAGTCTGTGTTCTAACAGAATGTGGACGCAGATTTTGCTCAAAAATTATTCAGCCTGTGTTCTAACAGAATGTGGATTCAGATCAAAAATTACTAACTCAGTCTGTGTTCTAACAGAATGTGGACTCAGATTTTGTTCAAAAATTACTCAGTCTGTTTCTAACAGAATATGGTCTCAATCTATGTTTAAAGAATACTCACTCAGCCAGTATTTTACCAGAGTATGGACTCAGCCTGTGTTCTAACAGAATACTCACACAGCCTGTGTTCTAACAGAATATGTACTCAGTCTATATTTAAAGAATACTCACTCACCTCAGTATTCTAACAGAACACTCACGTAGCCAGTGTTCTAACAGAATACTAACTCAGCCTGTGTTCTAACAGAATGTGGACTCAGATTTTGTTCAAAAATTACTCAGTCTGTTTCTAACAGAATATGGAGTCAGTCTATGTTTAAAGAATACTCACTCAACCAGTATTTTACCAGAGTATGGACTCAGCCTGTGTTCTAACAGAATACTCACACAGCCTGTGTTCTAACAGAATATGGACTCAGTCTATATTTAAAGAATACTCACTCACCTCAGTTTTCTAACAGAACACTCACGTACCCTGTGTTCTAACAGAACACTAACTCAGCCTGTTTTCTAACAGAATGTGGATTCAGATCAAAAATTACTAACGCAGTCTGTGTTCTAACAGAATATGGACTTAGATTTTGTTCAAAAATTACTCAGTCTGTGTTCTAACAGAATATGGACTCAGTCTATGTTTAAAGAATACTCACTCAGCCAATATTTTACCAGAGTATGGACTCAGCCTGTGTTCTAACAGAATACTCACACAGCCTGTGTTCTAACAGAATATGTACTCAGTCTATATTTAAAGAATACTCACTCACCTCAGTATTCCAACAGAACACTCACGTAGCCAGTGTTCTAACAGAATACTAACTCAGCCTGTGTTCTAACAGAATGTGGATTCAGATCAAATATTACTAACTCAGTCTGTGTTCTAACAGAATGTGGACGCAGATTTTGCTCAAAAATTATTCAGCCTGTGTTCTAACAGAATGTGGATTCAGATCAAAAATTACTAACTCAGTCTGTGTTCTAACAGAATGTGGACTCAGATTTTGTTCAAAAATTACTCAGTCTGTTTCTAACAGAATATGGTCTCAATCTATGTTTAAAGAATACTCACTCAGCCAGTATTTTACCAGAGTATGGACTCAGCCTGTGTTCTAACAGAATACTCACACAGCCTGTGTTCTAACAGAATATGGACTCAGTCTATATTTAAAGAATACTCACTCACCTCAGTATTCTAACAGAACACTCACGTAGCCTGTGTTCTAACAGAACACTAACTCAGCCTTCTTTCTAACAGAATGTGGATTCAGATCAAATATTACTAACGCAGTCTGTGTTCTAACAGAATGTGGACTCAGTCTATGTTTAAAGAATACTCACTCAGCCAGTGTTCTACCAGAATATGGATTCAGACTATTTTCAAGAATACTCACTCAGCCTGTGTTCTAGCAGAACGCTCACTTAGCCTGTGTTCTAACAGAATGTGGACTCAGATATTGTTCAAAAATTACTAACTCAGTCTGTGTTCTAACAGAATTTGGACGCAGTCTCTGTTTAAAAAATACTCACTCACCTCAGTGTTCTAACAGAACACTCACGTAGCCTGTGTTCTAACAGAACACTAACTCAGCCTGTTTTCTAACAAAATGTGGATTCAGATCAAAAATTACTAACGCAGTCTGTGTTCTAACAGAATATGGACTTAGATTTTGTTCAAAAATTACTCAGTCAGTGTTCTAACAGAATATGGACTCAGTCTATGTTTAAAGAATACTCACTCAGCCAGTATTTTACCAGAGTATGGACTCAGCCTGTGTTCTAACAGAATACTCACACAGCCTGTGTTCTAACAGAATATGTACTCAGTCTATATTTAAAGAATACTCACTCACCTCAGTATTCTAACAGAACACTCACGTAGCCAGTGTTCTAACAGAATACTAACTCAGCCTGTGTTCTAACAGAATGTGGACTCAGATTTTGTTCAAAAATTACTCAGTCTGTGTTCTAACAGAATATGGAGTCAGTCTATGTTTAAAGAATACTCACTCAACCAGTATTTTACCAGAGTATGGACTCAGCCTGTGTTCTAACAGAATACTCACACAGCCTGTGTTCTAACAGAATATGGACTCAGTCTATATTTAAAGAATACTCACTCACCTCAGTTTTCTAACAGAACACTCACGTACCCTGTGTTCTAACAGAACACTAACTCAGCCTGTTTTCTAACAGAATGTGGATTCAGATCAAAAATTACTAACGCAGTCTGTGTTCTAACAGAATATGGACTTAGATTTTGTTCAAAAATTACTCAGTCTGTGTTCTAACAGAATATGGACTCAGTCTATGTTTAAAGAATACTCACTCAGCCAATATTTTACCAGAGTATGGACTCAGCCTGTGTTCTAACAGAATACTCACACAGCCTGTGTTCTAACAGAATATGTACTCAGTCTATATTTAAAGAATACTCACTCACCTCAGTATTCCAACAGAACACTCACGTAGCCAGTGTTCTAACAGAATACTAACTCAGCCTGTGTTCTAACAGAATGTGGATTCAGATCAAATATTACTAACTCAGTCTGTGTTCTAACAGAATGTGGACGCAGATTTTGCTCAAAATTTATTCAGCCTGTGTTCTAACAGAATGTGGATTCAGATCAAAAATTACTAACTCAGTCTGTGTTCTAACAGAATGTGGACTCAGATTTTGTTCAAAAATTACTCAGTCTGTTTCTAACAGAATATGGTCTCAATCTATGTTTAAAGAATACTCACTCAGCCAGTATTTTACCAGAGTATGGACTCAGCCTGTGTTCTAACAGAATACTCACACAGCCTGTGTTCTAACAGAATATGGACTCAGTCTATATTTAAAGAATACTCACTCACCTCAGTATTCTAACAGAACACTCACGTAGCCTGTGTTCTAACAGAACACTAACTCAGCCTGTTTTCTAACAGAATGTGGATTCAGATCAAAAATTACTAACGCAGTCTGTGTTCTAACAGAATATGGACTTAGATTTTGTTCAAAAATTACTCAGTCTGTGTTCTAACAGAATATGGAATCAGTCTATGTTTAAAATATACTCACTCAGCCAATATTTTACCAGAGTATGGACTCAGCCTGTGTTCTAACAGAATACTCACACAGCCTGTGTTCTAACAGAATTTGGACTCAGTCTATATTTAAAGAATACTCACTCACCTCAGTATTCCAACAGAACACTCACGTAGCCAGTGTTCTAACAGAATACTAACTCAGCCTGTGTTCTAACAGAATGTGGATTCAGATCAAATATTACTAACTCAGTCTGTGTTCTAACAGAATGTGGACTAAGAATTTGTTCAAAAATTATTCAGCCTTTGTTCTAACAGAATGTGGATTCAGATCAAAAATTACTAACTCAGTCTGTGTTCTAACAGAATGTGGGTTCAGATCAAAAATTACTAACTCTGTCTGTGTTCTGAAGAATATGAACTCAGATTTTGTTCAAAAATTACTCAGTCTGTGTTCTAACAGAATATGGACTCAGTCTATATTTAAAGAATACTCACTCACCTCAGTATTCTAACAGAACACTCACGTAGCCAGTGTTCTAACAGAATACTAACTCAGCCTGTGTTCTAACAGAATGTGGATTCAGATCAAAAATTACAAACGCAGTCTGTGTTCTAACAGCATATGGACTTAGATTTTGTTCAAAAATTACTCAGTCTGTGTTCTAACAGAATATGGACTCAGTCTATGTTTAAAGAATACTCACTCAGCCAATATTTTACCAGAGTATGGACTCGGCCTGTGTTCTAACAGAATACTCACACAGCCTGTGTTCTAACAGAATATGGACTCAGTCTATATTTAAAGAATACTCACTCACCTCAGTATTCCTACAGAACACTCACTTAGCCAGTGTTCTAACAGAATACTAACTCAGCCTGTGTTCTAACAGAATGTGGATTCAGTTCAAAAATTACTAACTCAGTCTGTGTTCTAACAGAATGTGGACTCAGATTTTGTTCAAAAATTACTCAGTCTGTTTCTAACAGAATATGGTCTCAATCTATGTTTAAAGAATACTCACTCAGCCAGTATTTTACCAGAGTATGGACTCAGCCTGTGTTCTAACAGAATACTCACACAGACTGTGTTCTAACAGAATATGGACTCAGTCTATATTTAAAGAATACTCACTCACCTCAGTATTCCTACAGAACACTCACGTAGCCAGTGTTCTAACAGAATACTAACTCAGCCTGTGTTCTAACAGAATGTGGATTCAGATCAAATATTACTAACTCAGTCAGTGTTCTAACAGAATGTGGACTCAGATTTTGTTCAAAAATTACTCAGTCTGTGTTCTAACAGAATATGGACTAAGTCTATGTTTAAAGAATACTCACTCAGCTCAGTGTTCTAACATAACACTCACTTAGCCTGTGTTCTAACAGAATGTGGTTTCAGATCAAAAATTACTAACTCAGTCTGTGTTCTAACAGAATGTGGACTCAGATTTTTTTCAAAAATTACTCAGTCTGTGTTCTAACAGAATATGGACTCAGTCTATGTTTAAAGAATACTCACTCAGCCAGTGTTCTAGCAGAATATGGATTCAGACTATTTTCAAGAATACTCACTCAGCCTGTGTTCCAGCAGAACGCTCACTTAGCCTGTGTTCTAACAGAATGTGGACTCAGATATTGTTCAAAAATTACTAACTTAGTCTGTGTTCTAACAGAATTTGGACGCAGTCTCTGTTTAAAAAATACTCACTCACCTCAGTGTTCTAACAGAACACTCACGTAGCCTGTGTTCTAACAGAACACTAACTCAGCCTGTTTTCTAACAAAATGTGGATTGAGATCAAAAATTACTAACGCAGTCTGTGTTCTAACAGAATATGGACTTAGATTTTGTTCAAAAATTACTCAGTCTGTGTTCTAACAGAATATGGACTCAGTCTATGTTTAAAGAATACTCACTCAGCCAGTATTTTACCAGAGTATGGACTCAGCCTGTGTTCTAACAGAATACTCACACAGCCTGTGTTCTAACAGAATATGTACTCAGTCTATATTTAAAGAATACTCACTCACCTCAGTATTCTAACAGAACACTCACGTAGCCAGTGTTCTAACAGAATACTAACTCAGCCTGTGTTCTAACAGAATGTGGACTCAGATTTTGTTCAAAAATTACTCAGTCTGTTTCTAACAGAATATGGAGTCAGTCTATGTTTAAAGAATACTCACTCAACCAGTATTTTACCAGAGTATGGACTCAGCCTGTGTTCTAACAGAATACTCACACAGCCTGTGTTCTAACAGAATATGGACTCAGTCTATATTTAAAGAATACTCACTCACCTCAGTTTTCTAACAGAACACTCACGTACCCTGTGTTCTAACAGAACACTAACTCAGCCTGTTTTCTAACAGAATGTGGATTCAGATCAAAAATTACTAACGCAGTCTGTGTTCTAACAGAATATGGACTTAGATTTTGTTCAAAAATTACTCAGTCTGTGTTCTAACAGAATATGGAATCAGTCTATGTTTAAAATATACTCACTCAGCCAATATTTTACCAGAGTATGGACTCAGCCTGTGTTCTAACAGAATACTCACACAGCCTGTGTTCTAACAGAATATGGACTCAGTCTATATTTAAAGAATACTCACTCACCTCAGTATTCCAACAGAACACTCACGTAGCCAGTGTTCTAACAGAATACCAACTCAGCCTGTGTTCTAACAGAATGTGGATTCAGATCAAATATTACTAACTCAGTCTGTGTTCTAACAGAATGTGGACTCAGAATTTGTTCAAAAATTATTCAGCCTGTGTTCTAACAGAATGTGGATTCAGATCAAAAATTACTAACTCAGTCTGTGTTCTAACAGAATGTGGGTTCAGATCAAAAATTACTAACTCAGTCTGTGTTTTGAAGAATATGAACTCAGATTTTGTTCAAAAATTACTCAGTCTGTGTTCTAACAGAATATGGACTCAGTCTATATTTAAAGAATACTCACTCACCTCAGTATTCTAACAGAACACTCACGTAGCCAGTGTTCTAACAGAATACTAACTCAGCCTGTGTTCTAACAGAATGTGGATTCAGATCAAAAATTACAAACGCAGTCTGTGTTCTAACAGCATATGGACTTAGATTTTGTTCAAAAATTACTCAGTCTGTGTTCTAACAGAATATGGACTCAGTCTATGTTTAAAGAATACTCACTCAGCCAATATTTTACCAGAGTATGGACTCGGCCTGTGTTCTAACAGAATACTCACACAGCCTGTGTTCTAACAGAATATGGACTCAGTCTATATTTAAAGAATACTCACTCACCTCAGTATTCCTACAGAACACTCACTTAGCCAGTGTTCTAACAGAATACTAACTCAGCCTGTGTTCTAACAGAATGTGGATTCAGTTCAAAAATTACTAACTCAGTCTGTGTTCTAACAGAATGTGGACTCAGATTTTGTTCAAAAATTACTCAGTCTGTTTCTAACAGAATATGGTCTCAATCTATGTTTAAAGAATACTCACTCAGCCAGTATTTTACCAGAGTATGGACTCAGCCTGTGTTCTAACAGAATACTCACACAGCCTGTGTTCTAACAGAATATGGACTCAGTCTATATTTAAAGAATACTCACTCACCTCAGTATTCTAACATAACACTCACGTAGCCTGTGTTCTAACAGAACACTAACTCAGCCTGCTTTCTAACAGAATGTGGATTCAGATCAAATATTACTTACGCAGTCTGTGTTCTAACAGAATGTGGACTCAGATATTGTTCAAAATTTACTCAGTCTGTGTTCTAACAGAATATGGACTCAGTCTATGTTTAAAGAATACTCACTCAGCCAATATTTTACCAGAGTATGGACTCGGCCTGTGTTCTAACAGAATACTCACACAGCCTGTGTTCTAACAGAATATGGACTCAGTCTATATTTAAAGAATACTCACTCACCTCAGTATTCCTACAGAACACTCACGTAGCCAGTGTTCTAACAGAATACTAACTCAGCCTGTGTTCTAACAGAATGTGGATTCAGATCAAATATTACTAACTCAGTCAGTGTTCTAACAGAATGTGGACTCAGATTTTGTTCAAAAATTACTCAGTCTGTGTTCTAACAGAATATGGACTAAGTCTATGTTTAAAGAATACTCACTCAGCTCAGTGTTCTAACATAACACTCACTTAGCCTGTGTTCTAACAGAATGTGGTTTCAGATCAAAAATTACTAACTCAGTCTGTGTTCTAACAGAATGTGGACTCAGATTTTGTTCAAAAATTACTCAGTCTGTGTTCTAACAGAATATGGACTCAGTCTATGTTTAAAGAATACTCACTCAGCCAGTGTTCTACCAGAATATGGATTCAGACTATTTTCAAGAATACTCACTCAGCCTGTGTTCTAGCAGAACGCTCACTTAGCCTGTGTTCTAACAGAATGTGGACTCAGATATTGTTCAAAAATTACTAACTTAGTCTGTGTTCTAACAGAATTTGGACGCAGTCTCTGTTTAAAAAATACTCACTCACCTCAGTGTTCTAACAGAACACTCACGTAGCCTGTGTTCTAACAGAACACTAACTCAGCCTGTTTTCTAACAAAATGTGGATTGAGATCAAAAATTACTAACGCAGTCTGTGTTCTAACAGAATATGGACTTAGATTTTGTTCAAAAATTACTCAGTCTGTGTTCTAACAGAATATGGACTCAGTCTATGTTTAAAGAATACTCACTCAGCCAGTATTTTACCAGAGTATGGACTCAGCCTGTGTTCTAACAGAATACTCACACAGCCTGTGTTCTAACAGAATATGTACTCAGTCTATATTTAAAGAATACTCACTCACCTCAGTATTCTAACAGAACACTCACGTAGCCAGTGTTCTAACAGAATACTAACTCAGCCTGTGTTCTAACAGAATGTGGACTCAGATTTTGTTCAAAAATTACTCAGTCTGTTTCTAACAGAATATGGAGTCAGTCTATGTTTAAAGAATACTCACTCAACCAGTATTTTACCAGAGTATGGACTCAGCCTGTGTTCTAACAGAATACTCACACAGCCTGTGTTCTAACAGAATATGGACTCAGTCTATATTTAAAGAATACTCACTCACCTCAGTTTTCTAACAGAACACTCACGTACCCTGTGTTCTAACAGAACACTAACTCAGCCTGTTTTCTAACAGAATGTGGATTCAGATCAAAAATTACTAACGCAGTCTGTGTTCTAACAGAATATGGACTTAGATTTTGTTCAAAAATTACTCAGTCTGTGTTCTAACAGAATATGGAATCAGTCTATGTTTAAAATATACTCACTCAGCCAATATTTTACCAGAGTATGGACTCAGCCTGTGTTCTAACAGAATACTCACACAGCCTGTGTTCTAACAGAATATGGACTCAGTCTATATTTAAAGAATACTCACTCACCTCAGTATTCCAACAGAACACTCACGTAGCCAGTGTTCTAACAGAATACCAACTCAGCCTGTGTTCTAACAGAATGTGGATTCAGATCAAATATTACTAACTCAGTCTGTGTTCTAACAGAATGTGGACTCAGAATTTGTTCAAAAATTATTCAGCCTGTGTTCTAACAGAATGTGGATTCAGATCAAAAATTACTAACTCAGTCTGTGTTCTAACAGAATGTGGGTTCAGATCAAAAATTACTAACTCAGTCTGTGTTTTGAAGAATATGAACTCAGATTTTGTTCAAAAATTACTCAGTCTGTGTTCTAACAGAATATGGACTCAGTCTATATTTAAAGAATACTCACTCACCTCAGTATTCTAACAGAACACTCACGTAGCCAGTGTTCTAACAGAATACTAACTCAGCCTGTGTTCTAACAGAATGTGGATTCAGATCAAAAATTACAAACGCAGTCTGTGTTCTAACAGCATATGGACTTAGATTTTGTTCAAAAATTACTCAGTCTGTGTTCTAACAGAATATGGACTCAGTCTATGTTTAAAGAATACTCACTCAGCCAATATTTTACCAGAGTATGGACTCGGCCTGTGTTCTAACAGAATACTCACACAGCCTGTGTTCTAACAGAATATGGACTCAGTCTATATTTAAAGAATACTCACTCACCTCAGTATTCCTACAGAACACTCACTTAGCCAGTGTTCTAACAGAATACTAACTCAGCCTGTGTTCTAACAGAATGTGGATTCAGTTCAAAAATTACTAACTCAGTCTGTGTTCTAACAGAATGTGGACTCAGATTTTGTTCAAAAATTACTCAGTCTGTTTCTAACAGAATATGGTCTCAATCTATGTTTAAAGAATACTCACTCAGCCAGTATTTTACCAGAGTATGGACTCAGCCTGTGTTCTAACAGAATACTCACACAGCCTGTGTTCTAACAGAATATGGACTCAGTCTATATTTAAAGAATACTCACTCACCTCAGTATTCTAACATAACACTCACGTAGCCTGTGTTCTAACAGAACACTAACTCAGCCTGCTTTCTAACAGAATGTGGATTCAGATCAAATATTACTTACGCAGTCTGTGTTCTAACAGAATGTGGACTCAGATATTGTTCAAAATTTACTCAGTCTGTGTTCTAACAGAATATGGACTCAGTCTATGTTTAAAGAATACTCACTCAGCCAATATTTTACCAGAGTATGGACTCGGCCTGTGTTCTAACAGAATACTCACACAGCCTGTGTTCTAACAGAATATGGACTCAGTCTATATTTAAAGAATACTCACTCACCTCAGTATTCCTACAGAACACTCACGTAGCCAGTGTTCTAACAGAATACTAACTCAGCCTGTGTTCTAACAGAATGTGGATTCAGATCAAATATTACTAACTCAGTCAGTGTTGTAACAGAATGTGGACTCAGATTTTGTTCAAAAATTACTCAGTCTGTGTTCTAACAGAATATGGACTAAGTCTATGTTTAAAGAATACTCACTCAGCTCAGTGTTCTAACATAACACTCACTTAGCCTGTGTTCTAACAGAATGTGGTTTCAGATCAAAAATTACTAACTCAGTCTGTGTTCTAACAGAATGTGGACTCAGATTTTGTTCAAAAATTACTCAGTCTGTGTTCTAACAGAATATGGACTCAGTCTATGTTTAAAGAATACTCACTCAGCCAGTGTTCTACCAGAATATGGATTCAGACTATTTTCAAGAATACTCACTCAGCCTGTGTTCTAGCAGAACGCTCACTTAGCCTGTGTTCTAACAGAATGTGGACTCAGATATTTTTCAAAAATTACTAACTCAGTCTGTGTTCTAACAGAATTTGGAGGCAGTCTCGTTTTAAAAAATACTCACTCACCTCAGTGTTCTAACAGAACACTCACGTAGCCTGTGTTCTAACAGAACACGAACTCAGCCTGTTTTCTAACAAAATGTGGATTGAGATCAAAAATTACTAACGCAGTCTGTGTTCTAACAGAATATGGACTTAGATTTTGTTCAAAAATTACTCAGTCTGTGTTCTAACAGAATATGGACTCAGTCTATGTTTAAAGAATACTCACTCAGCCAGTATTTTACCAGAGTATGGACTCAGCCTGTGTTCTAACAGAATACTCACACAGCCTGTGTTCTAACAGAATATGTACTCAGTCTATATTTAAAGAATACTCACTCACCTCAGTATTCTAACAGAACACTCACGTAGCCAGTGTTCTAACAGAATACTAACTCAGCCTGTGTTCTAACAGAATGTGGACTCAGATTTTGTTCAAAAATTACTCAGTCTGTTTCTAACAGAATATGGAGTCAGTCTATGTTTAAAGAATACTCACTCAACCAGTATTTTACCAGAGTATGGACTCAGCCTGTGTTCTAACAGAATACTCACACAGCCTGTGTTCTAACAGAATATGGACTCAGTCTATATTTAAAGAATACTCACTCACCTCAGTTTTCTAACAGAACACTCACGTACCCTGTGTTCTAACAGAACACTAACTCAGCCTGTTTTCTAACAGAATGTGGATTCAGATCAAAAATTACTAACGCAGTCTGTGTTCTAACAGAATATGGACTTAGATTTTGTTCAAAAATTACTCAGTCTGTGTTCTAACAGAATATGGACTCAGTCTATGTTTAAAGAATACTCACTAAGCCAATATTTTACCAGAGTATGGACTCAGCCTGTGTTCTAACAGAATACTCACACAGCCTGTGTTCTAACAGAATATGTACTCAGTCTATATTTAAAGAATACTCACTCACCTCAGTATTCCAACAGAACACTCACGTAGCCAGTGTTCTAACAGAATACTAACTCAGCCTGTGTTCTAACAGAATGTGGATTCAGATCAAATATTACTAACTCAGTCTGTGTTCTAACAGAATGTGGACGCAGATTTTGCTCAAAAATTATTCAGCCTGTGTTCTAACAGAATGTGGATTCAGATCAAAAATTACTAACTCAGTCTGTGTTCTAAAAGAATGTGGACTCAGATTTTGTTCAAAAATTACTCAGTCTGTTTCTAACAGAATATGGTCTCAATCTATGTTTAAAGAATACTCACTCAGCCAGTATTTTACCAGAGTATGGACTCAGCCTGTGTTCTAACAGAATACTCACACAGCCTGTGTTCTAACAGAATATGGACTCAGTCTATATTTAAAGAATACTCACTCACCTCAGTATTCTAACAGAACACTCACGTAGCCTGTGTTCTAACAGAACACTAACTCAGCCTTCTTTCTAACAGAATGTGGATTCAGATCAAATATTACTAACGCAGTCTGTGTTCTAACAGAATGTGGACTCAGTCTATGTTTAAAGAATACTCACTCAGCCAGTGTTCTACCAGAATATGGATTCAGACTATTTTCAAGAATACTCACTCAGCCTGTGTTCTAGCAGAACGCTCACTTAGCCTGTGTTCTAACAGAATGTGGACTCAGATATTGTTCAAAAATTACTAACTCAGTCTGTGTTCTAACAGAATTTGGACGCAGTCTCTGTTTAAAAAATACTCACTCACCTCAGTGTTCTAACAGAACACTCACGTAGCCTGTGTTCTAACAGAACACTAACTCAGCCTGTTTTCTAACAAAATGTGGATTCAGATCAAAAATTACTAACGCAGTCTGTGTTCTAACAGAATATGGACTTAGATTTTGTTCAAAAATTACTCAGTCTGTGTTCTAACAGAATATGGACTCAGTCTATGTTTAAAGAATACTCACTCAGCCAGTATTTTACCAGAGTATGGACTCAGCCTGTGTTCTAACAGAATACTCACACAGCCTGTGTTCTAACAGAATATGTACTCAGTCTATATTTAAAGAATACTCACTCACCTCAGTATTCTAACAGAACACTCACGTAGCCAGTGTTCTAACAGAATACTAACTCAGCCTGTGTTCTAACAGAATGTGGACTCAGATTTTGTTCAAAAATTACTCAGTCTGTTTCTAACAGAATATGGAGTCAGTCTATGTTTAAAGAATACTCACTCAACCAGTATTTTACCAGAGTATGGACTCAGCCTGTGTTCTAACAGAATACTCACACAGCCTGTGTTCTAACAGAATATGGACTCAGTCTATATTTAAAGAATACTCACTCACCTCAGTTTTCTAACAGAACACTCACGTACCCTGTGTTCTAACAGAACACTAACTCAGCCTGTTTTCTAACAGAATGTGGATTCAGATCAAAAATTACTAACGCAGTCTGTGTTCTAACAGAATATGGACTTAGATTTTGTTCAAAAATTACTCAGTCTGTGTTCTAACAGAATATGGACTCAGTCTATGTTTAAAGAATACTCACTCAGCCAATATTTTACCAGAGTATGGACTCAGCCTGTGTTCTAACAGAATACTCACACAGCCTGTGTTCTAACAGAATATGTACTCAGTCTATATTTAAAGAATACTCACTCACCTCAGTATTCCAACAGAACACTCACGTAGCCAGTGTTCTAACAGAATACTAACTCAGCCTGTGTTCTAACAGAATGTGGATTCAGATCAAATATTACTAACTCAGTCTGTGTTCTAACAGAATGTGGACGCAGATTTTGCTCAAAAATTATTCAGCCTGTGTTCTAACAGAATGTGGATTCAGATCAAAAATTACTAACTCAGTCTGTGTTCTAAAAGAATGTGGACTCAGATTTTGTTCAAAAATTACTCAGTCTGTTTCTAACAGAATATGGTCTCAATCTATGTTTAAAGAATACTCACTCAGCCAGTATTTTACCAGAGTATGGACTCAGCCTGTGTTCTAACAGAATACTCACACAGCCTGTGTTCTAACAGAATATGGACTCAGTCTATATTTAAAGAATACTCACTCACCTCAGTATTCTAACAGAACACTCACGTAGCCTGTGTTCTAACAGAACACTAACTCAGCCTTCTTTCTAACAGAATGTGGATTCAGATCAAATATTACTAACGCAGTCTGTGTTCTAACAGAATGTGGACTCAGTCTATGTTTAAAGAATACTCACTCAGCCAGTGTTCTACCAGAATATGGATTCAGACTATTTTCAAGAATACTCACTCAGCCTGTGTTCTAGCAGAACGCTCACTTAGCCTGTGTTCTAACAGAATGTGGACTCAGATATTGTTCAAAAATTACTAACTCAGTCTGTGTTCTAACAGAATTTGGACGCAGTCTCTGTTTAAAAAATACTCACTCACCTCAGTGTTCTAACAGAACACTCACGTAGCCTGTGTTCTAACAGAACACTAACTCAGCCTGTTTTCTAACAAAATGTGGATTCAGATCAAAAATTACTAACGCAGTCTGTGTTCTAACAGAATATGGACTTAGATTTTGTTCAAAAATTACTCAGTCTGTGTTCTAACAGAATATGGACTCAGTCTATGTTTAAAGAATACTCACTCAGCCAGTATTTTACCAGAGTATGGACTCAGCCTGTGTTCTAACAGAATACTCACACAGCCTGTGTTCTAACAGAATATGTACTCAGTCTATATTTAAAGAATACTCACTCACCTCAGTATTCTAACAGAACACTCACGTAGCCAGTGTTCTAACAGAATACTAACTCAGCCTGTGTTCTAACAGAATGTGGACTCAGATTTTGTTCAAAAATTACTCAGTCTGTTTCTAACAGAATATGGAGTCAGTCTATGTTTAAAGAATACTCACTCAACCAGTATTTTACCAGAGTATGGACTCAGCCTGTGTTCTAACAGAATACTCACACAGCCTGTGTTCTAACAGAATATGGACTCAGTCTATATTTAAAGAATACTCACTCACCTCAGTTTTCTAACAGAACACTCACGTACCCTGTGTTCTAAGAGAACACTAACTCAGCCTGTTTTCTAACAGAATGTGGATTCAGATCAAAAATTACTAACGCAGTCTGTGTTCTAACAGAATATGGACTTAGATTTTGTTCAAAAATTACTCAGTCTGTGTTCTAACAGAATATGGACTCAGTCTATGTTTAAAGAATACTCACTCAGCTAATATTTTACCAGAGTATGGACTCAGCCTGTGTTCTAACAGAATACTCACACAGCCTGTGTTCTAACAGAATATGTACTCAGTCTATATTTAAAGAATACTCACTCACCTCAGTATTCCAACAGAACACTCACGTAGCCAGTGTTCTAACAGAATACTAACTCAGCCTGTGTTCTAACAGAATGTGGATTCAGATCAAATATTACTAACTCAGTCTGTGTTCTAACAGAATGTGGACGCAGATTTTGCTCAAAAATTATTCAGCCTGTGTTCTAACAGAATGTGGATTCAGATCAAAAATTACTAACTCAGTCTGTGTTCTAACAGAATGTGGACTCAGATTTTGTTCAAAAATTACTCAGTCTGTTTCTAACAGAATATGGTCTCAATCTATGTTTAAAGAATACTCACTCAGCCAGTATTTTACCAGAGTATGGACTCAGCCTGTGTTCTAACAGAATACTCACACAGCCTGTGTTCTAACAGAATATGGACTCAGTCTATATTTAAAGAATACTCACTCACCTCAGTATTCTAACAGAACACTCACGTAGCCTGTGTTCTAACAGAACACTAACTCAGCCTTCTTTCTAACAGAATGTGGATTCAGATCAAATATTACTAACGCAGTCTGTGTTCTAACAGAATGTGGACTCAGTCTATGTTTAAAGAATACTCACTCAGCCAGTGTTCTACCAGAATATGGATTCAGACTATTTTCAAGAATACTCACTCAGCCTGTGTTCTAGCAGAACGCTCACTTAGCCTGTGTTCTAACAGAATGTGGACTCAGATATTGTTCAAAAATTACTAACTCAGTCTGTGTTCTAACAGAATTTGGACGCAGTCTCTGTTTAAAAAATACTCACTCACCTCAGTGTTCTAACAGAACACTCACGTAGCCTGTGTTCTAACAGAACACGAACTCAGCCTGTTTTCTAACAAAATGTGGATTGAGATCAAAAATTACTAACGCAGTCTGTGTTCTAACAGAATATGGACTTAGATTTTGTTCAAAAATTACTCAGTCTGTGTTCTAACAGAATATGGACTCAGTCTATGTTTAAAGAATACTCACTCAGCCAGTATTTTACCAGAGTATGGACTCAGCCTGTGTTCTAACAGAATACTCACACAGCCTGTGTTCTAACAGAATATGTACTCAGTCTATATTTAAAGAATACTCACTCACCTCAGTATTCTAACAGAACACTCACGTAGCCAGTGTTCTAACAGAATACTAACTCAGCCTGTGTTCTAACAGAATGTGGACTCAGATTTTGTTCAAAAATTACTCAGTCTGTTTCTAACAGAATATGGAGTCAGTCTATGTTTAAAGAATACTCACTCAACCAGTATTTTACCAGAGTATGGACTCAGCCTGTGTTCTAACAGAATACTCACACAGCCTGTGTTCTAACAGAATATGGACTCAGTCTATATTTAAAGAATACTCACTCACCTCAGTTTTCTAACAGAACACTCACGTAGCCTGTGTTCTAACAGAACACTAACTCAGCCTGTTTTCTAACAGAATGTGGATTCAGATCAAAAATTACTAACGCAGTCTGTGTTCTAACAGAATATGGACTTAGATTTTGTTCAAAAATTACTCAGTCTGTGTTCTAACAGAATATGGACTCAGTCTATGTTTAAAGAATACTCACTAAGCCAATATTTTACCAGAGTATGGACTCAGCCTGTGTTCTAACAGAATACTCACACAGCCTGTGTTCTAACAGAATATGTACTCAGTCTATATTTAAAGAATACTCACTCACCTCAGTATTCCAACAGAACACTCACGTAGCCAGTGTTCTAACAGAATACTAACTCAGCCTGTGTTCTAACAGAATGTGGATTCAGATCAAATATTACTAACTCAGTCTGTGTTCTAACAGAATGTGGACGCAGATTTTGCTCAAAAATTATTCAGCCTGTGTTCTAACAGAATGTGGATTCAGATCAAAAATTACTAACTCAGTCTGTGTTCTAAAAGAATGTGGACTCAGATTTTGTTCAAAAATTACTCAGTCTGTTTCTAACAGAATATGGTCTCAATCTATGTTTAAAGAATACTCACTCAGCCAGTATTTTACCAGAGTATGGACTCAGCCTGTGTTCTAACAGAATACTCACACAGCCTGTGTTCTAACAGAATATGGACTCAGTCTATATTTAAAGAATACTCACTCACCTCAGTATTCTAACAGAACACTCACGTAGCCTGTGTTCTAACAGAACACTAACTCAGCCTTCTTTCTAACAGAATGTGGATTCAGATCAAATATTACTAACGCAGTCTGTGTTCTAACAGAATGTGGACTCAGTCTATGTTTAAAGAATACTCACTCAGCCAGTGTTCTACCAGAATATGGATTCAGACTATTTTCAAGAATACTCACTCAGCCTGTGTTCTAGCAGAACGCTCACTTAGCCTGTGTTCTAACAGAATGTGGACTCAGATATTGTTCAAAAATTACTAACTCAGTCTGTGTTCTAACAGAATTTGGACGCAGTCTCTGTTTAAAAAATACTCACTCACCTCAGTGTTCTAACAGAACACTCACGTAGCCTGTGTTCTAACAGAACACTAACTCAGCCTGTTTTCTAACAAAATGTGGATTCAGATCAAAAATTACTAACGCAGTCTGTGTTCTAACAGAATATGGACTTAGATTTTGTTCAAAAATTACTCAGTCTGTGTTCTAACAGAATATGGACTCAGTCTATGTTTAAAGAATACTCACTCAGCCAGTATTTTACCAGAGTATGGACTCAGCCTGTGTTCTAACAGAATACTCACACAGCCTGTGTTCTAACAGAATATGTACTCAGTCTATATTTAAAGAATACTCACTCACCTCAGTATTCTAACAGAACACTCACGTAGCCAGTGTTCTAACAGAATACTAACTCAGCCTGTGTTCTAACAGAATGTGGACTCAGATTTTGTTCAAAAATTACTCAGTCTGTTTCTAACAGAATATGGAGTCAGTCTATGTTTAAAGAATACTCACTCAACCAGTATTTTACCAGAGTATGGACTCAGCCTGTGTTCTAACAGAATACTCACACAGCCTGTGTTCTAACAGAATATGGACTCAGTCTATATTTAAAGAATACTCACTCACCTCAGTTTTCTAACAGAACACTCACGTACCCTGTGTTCTAACAGAACACTAACTCAGCCTGTTTTCTAACAGAATGTGGATTCAGATCAAAAATTACTAACGCAGTCTGTGTTCTAACAGAATATGGACTTAGATTTTGTTCAAAAATTACTCAGTCTGTGTTCTAACAGAATATGGACTCAGTCTATGTTTAAAGAATACTCACTCAGCCAATATTTTACCAGAGTATGGACTCAGCCTGTGTTCTAACAGAATACTCACACAGCCTGTGTTCTAACAGAATATGTACTCAGTCTATATTTAAAGAATACTCACTCACCTCAGTATTCCAACAGAACACTCACGTAGCCAGTGTTCTAACAGAATACTAACTCAGCCTGTGTTCTAACAGAATGTGGATTCAGATCAAATATTACTAACTCAGTCTGTGTTCTAACAGAATGTGGACGCAGATTTTGCTCAAAAATTATTCAGCCTGTGTTCTAACAGAATGTGGATTCAGATCAAAAATTACTAACTCAGTCTGTGTTCTAACAGAATGTGGACTCAGATTTTGTTCAAAAATTACTCAGTCTGTTTCTAACAGAATATGGTCTCAATCTATGTTTAAAGAATACTCACTCAGCCAGTATTTTACCAGAGTATGGACTCAGCCTGTGTTCTAACAGAATACTCACACAGCCTGTGTTCTAACAGAATATGGACTCAGTCTATATTTAAAGAATACTCACTCACCTCAGTATTCTAACAGAACACTCACGTAGCCTGTGTTCTAACAGAACACTAACTCAGCCTTCTTTCTAACAGAATGTGGATTCAGATCAAATATTACTAACGCAGTCTGTGTTCTAACAGAATGTGGACTCAGTCTATGTTTAAAGAATACTCACTCAGCCAGTGTTCTACCAGAATATGGATTCAGACTATTTTCAAGAATACTCACTCAGCCTGTGTTCTAGCAGAACGCTCACTTAGCCTGTGTTCTAACAGAATGTGGACTCAGATATTGTTCAAAAATTACTAACTCAGTCTGTGTTCTAACAGAATTTGGACGCAGTCTCTGTTTAAAAAATACTCACTCACCTCAGTGTTCTAACAGAACACTCACGTAGCCTGTGTTCTAACAGAACACTAACTCAGCCTGTTTTCTAACAAAATGTGGATTCAGATCAAAAATTACTAACGCAGTCTGTGTTCTAACAGAATATGGACTTAGATTTTGTTCAAAAATTACTCAGTCTGTGTTCTAACAGAATATGGACTCAGTCTATGTTTAAAGAATACTCACTCAGCCAGTATTTTACCAGAGTATGGACTCAGCCTGTGTTCTAACAGAATACTCACACAGCCTGTGTTCTAACAGAATATGTACTCAGTCTATATTTAAAGAATACTCACTCACCTCAGTATTCTAACAGAACACTCACGTAGCCAGTGTTCTAACAGAATACTAACTCAGCCTGTGTTCTAACAGAATGTGGACTCAGATTTTGTTCAAAAATTACTCAGTCTGTTTCTAACAGAATATGGAGTCAGTCTATGTTTAAAGAATACTCACTCAACCAGTATTTTACCAGAGTATGGACTCAGCCTGTGTTCTAACAGAATACTCACACAGCCTGTGTTCTAACAGAATATGGACTCAGTCTATATTTAAAGAATACTCACTCACCTCAGTTTTCTAACAGAACACTCACGTACCCTGTGTTCTAAGAGAACACTAACTCAGCCTGTTTTCTAACAGAATGTGGATTCAGATCAAAAATTACTAACGCAGTCTGTGTTCTAACAGAATATGGACTTAGATTTTGTTCAAAAATTACTCAGTCTGTGTTCTAACAGAATATGGACTCAGTCTATGTTTAAAGAATACTCACTCAGCTAATATTTTACCAGAGTATGGACTCAGCCTGTGTTCTAACAGAATACTCACACAGCCTGTGTTCTAACAGAATATGTACTCAGTCTATATTTAAAGAATACTCACTCACCTCAGTATTCCAACAGAACACTCACGTAGCCAGTGTTCTAACAGAATACTAACTCAGCCTGTGTTCTAACAGAATGTGGATTCAGATCAAATATTACTAACTCAGTCTGTGTTCTAACAGAATGTGGACGCAGATTTTGCTCAAAAATTATTCAGCCTGTGTTCTAACAGAATGTGGATTCAGATCAAAAATTACTAACTCAGTCTGTGTTCTAACAGAATGTGGACTCAGATTTTGTTCAAAAATTACTCAGTCTGTTTCTAACAGAATATGGTCTCAATCTATGTTTAAAGAATACTCACTCAGCCAGTATTTTACCAGAGTATGGACTCAGCCTGTGTTCTAACAGAATACTCACACAGCCTGTGTTCTAACAGAATATGGACTCAGTCTATATTTAAAGAATACTCACTCACCTCAGTATTCTAACAGAACACTCACGTAGCCTGTGTTCTAACAGAACACTAACTCAGCCTTCTTTCTAACAGAATGTGGATTCAGATCAAATATTACTAACGCAGTCTGTGTTCTAACAGAATGTGGACTCAGTCTATGTTTAAAGAATACTCACTCAGCCAGTGTTCTACCAGAATATGGATTCAGACTATTTTCAAGAATACTCACTCAGCCTGTGTTCTAGCAGAACGCTCACTTAGCCTGTGTTCTAACAGAATGTGGACTCAGATATTGTTCAAAAATTACTAACTCAGTCTGTGTTCTAACAGAATTTGGACGCAGTCTCTGTTTAAAAAATACTCACTCACCTCAGTGTTCTAACAGAACACTCACGTAGCCTGTGTTCTAACAGAACACTAACTCAGCCTGTTTTCTAACAAAATGTGGATTCAGATCAAAAATTACTAACGCAGTCTGTGTTCTAACAGAATATGGACTTAGATTTTGTTCAAAAATTACTCAGTCTGTGTTCTAACAGAATATGGACTCAGTCTATGTTTAAAGAATACTCACTCAGCCAGTATTTTACCAGAGTATGGACTCAGCCTGTGTTCTAACAGAATACTCACACAGCCTGTGTTCTAACAGAATATGTACTCAGTCTATATTTAAAGAATATTCACTCACCTCAGTATTCTAACAGAACACTCACGTAGCCAGTGTTCTAACAGAATACTAACTCAGCCTGTGTTCTAACAGAATGTGGACTCAGATTTTGTTCAAAAATTACTCAGTCTGTTTCTAACAGAATATGGAGTCAGTCTATGTTTAAAGAATACTCACTCAACCAGTATTTTACCAGAGTATGGACTCAGCCTGTGTTCTAACAGAATACTCACACAGCCTGTGTTCTAACAGAATATGGACTCAGTCTATATTTAAAGAATACTCACTCACCTCAGTTTTCTAACAGAACACTCACGTACCCTGTGTTCTAACAGAACACTAACTCAGCCTGTTTTCTAACAGAATGTGGATTCAGATCAAAAATTACTAACGCAGTCTGTGTTCTAACAGAATATGGACTTAGATTTTGTTCAAAAATTACTCAGTCTGTGTTCTAACAGAATATGGACTCAGTCTATGTTTAAAGAATACTCACTCAGCCAATATTTTACCAGAGTATGGACTCAGCCTGTGTTCTAACAGAATACTCACACAGCCTGTGTTCTAACAGAATATGTACTCAGTCTATATTTAAAGCATACTCACTCACCTCAGTATTCCAACAGAACACTCACGTAGCCAGTGTTCTAACAGAATACTAACTCAGCCTGTGTTCTAACAGAATGTGGATTCAGATCAAATATTACTAACTCAGTCTGTGTTCTAACAGAATGTGGACGCAGATTTTGCTCAAAATTTATTCAGCCTGTGTTCTAACAGAATGTGGATTCAGATCAAAAATTACTAACTCAGTCTGTGTTCTAACAGAATGTGGACTCAGATTTTGTTCAAAAATTACTCAGTCTGTTTCTAACAGAATATGGTCTCAATCTATGTTTAAAGAATACTCACTCAGCCAGTATTTTACCAGAGTATGGACTCAGCCTGTGTTCTAACAGAATACTCACACAGCCTGTGTTCTAACAGAATATGGACTCAGTCTATATTTAAAGAATACTCACTCACCTCAGTATTCTAACAGAACACTCACGTAGCCTGTGTTCTAACAGAACACTAACTCAGCCTGTTTTCTAACAGAATGTGGATTCAGATCAAAAATTACTAACGCAGTCTGTGTTCTAACGGAATATGGACTTAGATTTTGTTCAAAAATTACTCAGTCTGTGTTCTAACAGAATATGGAATCAGTCTATGTTTAAAATATACTCACTCAGCCAATATTTTACCAGAGTATGGACTCAGCCTGTGTTCTAACAGAATACTCACACAGCCTGTGTTCTAACAGAATATGGACTCAGTCTATATTTAAAGAATAATCACTCACCTCAGTATTCCAACAGAACACTCACGTAGCCAGTGTTCTAACAGAATACTAACTCAGCCTGTGTTCTAACAGAATGTGGATTCAGATCAAATATTACTAACTCAGTCTGTGTTCTAACAGAATGTGGACTCAGAATTTGTTCAAAAATTATTCAGCCTGTGTTCTAACAGAATGTGGATTCAGATCAAAAATTACTAACTCAGTCTGTGTTCTAACAGAATGTGGGTTCAGATCAAAAATTACTAACTCTGTCTGTGTTCTGAAGAATATGAACTCAGATTTTGTTCAAAAATTACTCAGTCTGTGTTCTAACAGAATATGGACTCAGTCTATATTTAAAGAATACTCACTCACCTCAGTATTCTAACAGAACACTCACGTAGCCAGTGTTCTAACAGAATACTAACTCAGCCTGTGTTCTAACAGAATGTGGATTCAGATCAAAAATTACAAACGCAGTCTGTGTTCTAACAGCATATGGACTTAGATTTTGTTCAAAAATTACTCAGTCTGTGTTCTAACAGAATATGGACTCAGTCTATGTTTAAAGAATACTCACTCAGCCAATATTTTACCAGAGTATGGACTCGGCCTGTGTACTAACAGAATACTCACACAGCCTGTGTTCTAACAGAATATGGACTCAGTCTATATTTAAAGAATACTCACTCACCTCAGTATTCCTACAGAACACTCACTTAGCCAGTGTTCTAACAGAATACTAACTCAGCCTGTGTTCTAACAGAATGTGGATTCAGTTCAAAAATTACTAACTCAGTCTGTGTTCTAACAGAATGTGGACTCAGATTTTGTTCAAAAATTACTCAGTCTGTTTCTAACAGAATATGGTCTCAATCTATGTTTAAAGAATACTCACTCAGCCAGTATTTTACCAGAGTATGGACTCAGCCTGTGTTCTAACAGAATACTCACACAGCCTGTGTTCTAACAGAATATGGACTCAGTCTATATTTAAAGAATACTCACTCACCTCAGTATTCTAACAGAACACTCACGTAGCCTGTGTTCTAACAGAACACTAACTCAGCCTGCTTTCTAACAGAATGTGGATTCAGATCAAATATTACTAACGCAGTCTGTGTTCTAACAGAATGTGGACTCAGATATTGTTCAAAATTTACTCAGTCTGTGTTCTAACAGAATATGGACTCAGTCTATGTTTAAAGAATACTCACTCAGCCAATATTTTACCAGAGTGTGGACTCGGCCTGTGTTCTAACAGAATACTCACACAGCCTGTGTTCTAACAGAATATGGACTCAGTCTATATTTAAAGAATACTCACTCACCTCAGTATTCCTACAGAACACTCACGTAGCCAGTGTTCTAACAGAATACTAACTCAGCCTGTGTTCTAACAGAATGTGGATTCAGATCAAATATTACTAACTCAGTCAGTGTTCTAACAGAATGTGGACTCAGATTTTGTTCAAAAATTACTCAGTCTGTGTTCTAACAAAATATGGACTAAGTCTATGTTTAAAGAATACTCACTCAGCTCAGTGTTCTAACATAACACTCACTTAGCCTGTGTTCTAACAGAATGTGGTTTCAGATCAAAAATTACTAACTCAGTCTCTGTTCTAACAGAATGTGGACTCAGATTTTGTTCAAAAATTACTCAGTCTGTGTTCTAACAGAATATGGACTCAGTCTATGTTTAAAGAATACTCACTCAGCCAGTGTTCTACCAGAATATGGATTCAGACTATTTTCAAGAATACTCACTCAGCCTGTGTTCTAGCAGAACGCTCACTTAGCCTGTGTTCTAACAGAATGTGGACTCAGATATTGTTCAAAAATTACTAACTTAGTCTGTGTTCTAACAGAATTTGGACGCAGTCTCTGTTTAAAAAATACTCACTCACCTCAGTGTTCTAACAGAACACTCACGTAGCCTGTGTTCTAACAGAACACTAACTCAGCCTGTTTTCTAACAAAATGTGGATTGAGATCAAAAATTACTAACGCAGTCTGTGTTCTAACAGAATATGGACTTAGATTTTGTTCAAAAATTACTCAGTCTGTGTTCTAACAGAATATGGACTCAGTCTATGTTTAAAGAATACTCACTCAGCCAGTATTTTACCAGAGTATGGACTCAGCCTGTGTTCTAACAGAATACTCACACAGCCTGTGTTCTAACAGAATATGTACTCAGTCTATATTTAAAGAATACTCACTCACCTCAGTATTCTAACAGAACACTCACGTAGCCAGTGTTCTAACAGAATACTAACTCAGCCTGTGTTCTAACAGAATGTCGACTCAGATTTTGTTCAAAAATTACTCAGTCTGTTT
This sequence comes from Furipterus horrens, assembly GCF_987537825.1. Taxonomy (NCBI): domain Eukaryota; kingdom Metazoa; phylum Chordata; class Mammalia; order Chiroptera; family Furipteridae; genus Furipterus; species Furipterus horrens. Next base: position 38,214,530 of record NW_028327181.1, on the reverse strand, counting down.
CTAACAGAATATGGAGTCAGTCTATGTTTAAAGAATACTCACTCAACCAGTATTTTACCAGAGTATGGACTCAGCCTGTGTTCTAACAGAATGTCGACTCAGATTTTGTTCAAAAATTACTCAGTCTGTTTCTAACAGAATATGGACTCAGTCTATATTTAAAGAATACTCACTCACCTCAGTTTTCTAACAGAACACTCACGTACCCTGTGTTCTAACAGAACACTAACTCAGCCTGTTTTCTAACAGAATGTGGATTCAGATCAAAAATTACTAACGCAGTCTGTGTTCTAACAGAATATGGACTTAGATTTTGTTCAAAAATTACTCAGTGTGTGTTCTAACAGAATATGGACTCAGTCTATGTTTAAAGAATACTCACTCAGCCAATATTTTACCAGAGTATGGACTCAGCCTGTGTTCTAACAGAATACTCACACAGCCTGTGTTCTAACAGAATATGTACTCAGTCTATATTTAAAGAATACTCACTCACCTCAGTATTCCAACAGAACACTCACGTAGCCAGTGTTCTAACAGAATACTAACTCAGCCTGTGTTCTAACAGAATGTGGATTCAGATCAAATATTACTAACTCAGTCTGTGTTCTAACAGAATGTGGACGCAGATTTTGCTCAAAAATTATTCAGCCTGTGTTCTAACAGAATGTGGATTCAGATCAAAAATTACTAACTCAGTCTGTGTTCTAACAGAATGTGGACTCAGATTTTGTTCAAAAATTACTCAGTCTGTTTCTAACAGAATATGGTCTCAATCTATGTTTAAAGAATACTCACTCAGCCAGTATTTTACCAGAGTATGGACTCAGCCTGTGTTCTAACAGAATACTCACACAGCCTGTGTTCTAACAGAATATGGACTCAGTCTATATTTAAAGAATACTCACTCACCTCAGTATTCTAACAGAACACTCACGTAGCCTGTGTTCTAACAGAACACTAACTCAGCCTTCTTTCTAACAGAATGTGGATTCAGATCAAATATTACTAACGCAGTCTGTGTTCTAACAGAATGTGGACTCAGTCTATGTTTAAAGAATACTCACTCAGCCAGTGTTCTACCAGAATATGGATTCAGACTATTTTCAAGAATACTCACTCAGCCTGTGTTCTAGCAGAACGCTCACTTAGCCTGTGTTCTAACAGAATGTGGACTCAGATATTGTTCAAAAATTACTAACTCAGTCTGTGTTCTAACAGAATTTGGACGCAGTCTCTGTTTAAAAAATACTCACTCACCTCAGTGTTCTAACAGAACACTCACGTAGCCTGTGTTCTAACAGAACACTAACTCAGCCTGTTTTCTAACAAAATGTGGATTCAGATCAAAAATTACTAACGCAGTCTGTGTTCTAACAGAATATGGACTTAGATTTTGTTCAAAAATTACTCAGTCTGTGTTCTAACAGAATATGGACTCAGTCTATGTTTAAAGAATACTCACTCAGCCAGTATTTTACCAGAGTATGGACTCAGCCTGTGTTCTAACAGAATACTCACACAGCCTGTGTTCTAACAGAATATGTACTCAGTCTATATTTAAAGAATACTCACTCACCTCAGTATTCTAACAGAACACTCACGTAGCCAGTGTTCTAACAGAATACTAACTCAGCCTGTGTTCTAACAGAATGTGGACTCAGATTTTGTTCAAAAATTACTCAGTCTGTTTCTAACAGAATATGGAGTCAGTCTATGTTTAAAGAATACTCACTCAACCAGTATTTTACCAGAGTATGGACTCAGCCTGTGTTCTAACAGAATACTCACACAGCCTGTGTTCTAACAGAATATGGACTCAGTCTATATTTAAAGAATACTCACTCACCTCAGTTTTCTAACAGAACACTCACGTACCCTGTGTTCTAACAGAACACTAACTCAGCCTGTTTTCTAACAGAATGTGGATTCAGATCAAAAATTACTAACGCAGTCTGTGTTCTAACAGAATATGGACTTAGATTTTGTTCAAAAATTACTCAGTCTGTGTTCTAACAGAATATGGACTCAGTCTATGTTTAAAGAATACTCACTCAGCCAATATTTTACCAGAGTATGGACTCAGCCTGTGTTCTAACAGAATACTCACACAGCCTGTGTTCTAACAGAATATGTACTCAGTCTATATTTAAAGCATACTCACTCACCTCAGTATTCCAACAGAACACTCACGTAGCCAGTGTTCTAACAGAATACTAACTCAGCCTGTGTTCTAACAGAATGTGGATTCAGATCAAATATTACTAACTCAGTCTGTGTTCTAACAGAATGTGGACGCAGATTTTGCTCAAAATTTATTCAGCCTGTGTTCTAACAGAATGTGGATTCAGATCAAAAATTACTAACTCAGTCTGTGTTCTAACAGAATGTGGACTCAGATTTTGTTCAAAAATTACTCAGTCTGTTTCTAACAGAATATGGTCTCAATCTATGTTTAAAGAATACTCACTCAGCCAGTATTTTACCAGAGTATGGACTCAGCCTGTGTTCTAACAGAATACTCACACAGCCTGTGTTCTAACAGAATATGGACTCAGTCTATATTTAAAGAATACTCACTCACCTCAGTATTCTAACAGAACACTCACGTAGCCTGTGTTCTAACAGAACACTAACTCAGCCTGTTTTCTAACAGAATGTGGATTCAGATCAAAAATTACTAATGCAGTCTGTGTTCTAACGGAATATGGACTTAGATTTTGTTCAAAAATTACTCAGTCTGTGTTCTAACAGAATATGGAATCAGTCTATGTTTAAAATATACTCACTCAGCCAATATTTTACCAGAGTATGGACTCAGCCTGTGTTCTAACAGAATACTCACACAGCCTGTGTTCTAACAGAATATGGACTCAGTCTATATTTAAAGAATAATCACTCACCTCAGTATTCCAACAGAACACTCACGTAGCCAGTGTTCTAACAGAATACTAACTCAGCCTGTGTTCTAACAGAATGTGGATTCAGATCAAATATTACTAACTCAGTCTGTGTTCTAACAGAATGTGGACTCAGAATTTGTTCAAAAATTATTCAGCCTGTGTTCTAACAGAATGTGGATTCAGATCAAAAATTACTAACTCAGTCTGTGTTCTAACAGAATGTGGGTTCAGATCAAAAATTACTAACTCTGTCTGTGTTCTGAAGAATATGAACTCAGATTTTGTTCAAAAATTACTCAGTCTGTGTTCTAACAGAATATGGACTCAGTCTATATTTAAAGAATACTCACTCACCTCAGTATTCTAACAGATCACTCACGTAGCCAGTGTTCTAACAGAATACTAACTCAGCCTGTGTTCTAACAGAATGTGGATTCAGATCAAAAATTACAAACGCAGTCTGTGTTCTAACAGCATATGGACTTAGATTTTGTTCAAAAATTACTCAGTCTGTGTTCTAACAGAATATGGACTCAGTCTATGTTTAAAGAATACTCACTCAGCCAATATTTTACCAGAGTATGGACTCGGCCTGTGTACTAACAGAATACTCACACAGCCTGTGTTCTAACAGAATATGGACTCAGTCTATATTTAAAGAATACTCACTCACCTCAGTATTCCTACAGAACACTCACTTAGCCAGTGTTCTAACAGAATACTAACTCAGCCTGTGTTCTAACAGAATGTGGATTCAGTTCAAAAATTACTAACTCAGTCTGTGTTCTAACAGAATGTGGACTCAGATTTTGTTCAAAAATTACTCAGTCTGTTTCTAACAGAATATGGTCTCAATCTATGTTTAAAGAATACTCACTCAGCCAGTATTTTACCAGAGTATGGACTCAGCCTGTGTTCTAACAGAATACTCACACAGCCTGTGTTCTAACAGAATATGGACTCAGTCTATATTTAAAGAATACTCACTCACCTCAGTATTCTAACAGAACACTCACGTAGCCTGTGTTCTAACAGAACACTAACTCAGCCTGCTTTCTAACAGAATGTGGATTCAGATCAAATATTACTAACGCAGTCTGTGTTCTAACAGAATGTGGACTCAGATATTGTTCAAAATTTACTCAGTCTGTGTTCTAACAGAATATGGACTCAGTCTATGTTTAAAGAATACTCACTCAGCCAATATTTTACCAGAGTGTGGACTCGGCCTGTGTTCTAACAGAATACTCACACAGCCTGTGTTCTAACAGAATATGGACTCAGTCTATATTTAAAGAATACTCACTCACCTCAGTATTCCTACAGAACACTCACGTAGCCAGTGTTCTAACAGAATACTAACTCAGCCTGTGTTCTAACAGAATGTGGATTCAGATCAAATATTACTAACTCAGTCAGTGTTCTAACAGAATGTGGACTCAGATTTTGTTCAAAAATTACTCAGTCTGTGTTCTAACAGAATATGGACTAAGTCTATGTTTAAAGAATACTCACTCAGCTCAGTGTTCTAACATAACACTCACTTAGCCTGTGTTCTAACAGAATGTGGTTTCAGATCAAAAATTACTAACTCAGTCTGTGTTCTAACAGAATGTGGACTCAGATTTTGTTCAAAAATTACTCAGTCTGTGTTCTAACAGAATATGGACTCAGTCTATGTTTAAAGAATACTCACTCAGCCAGTGTTCTACCAGAATATGGATTCAGACTATTTTCAAGAATACTCACTCAGCCTGTGTTCTAGCAGAACGCTCACTTAGCCTGTGTTCTAACAGAATGTGGACTCAGATATTGTTCAAAAATTACTAACTTAGTCTGTGTTCTAACAGAATTTGGACGCAGTCTCTGTTTAAAAAATACTCACTCACCTCAGTGTTCTAACAGAACACTCACGTAGCCTGTGTTCTAACAGAACACTAACTCAGCCTGTTTTCTAACAAAATGTGGATTGAGATCAAAAATTACTAACGCAGTCTGTGTTCTAACAGAATATGGACTTAGATTTTGTTCAAAAATTACTCAGTCTGTGTTCTAACAGAATATGGACTCAGTCTATGTTTAAAGAATACTCACTCAGCCAGTATTTTACCAGAGTATGGACTCAGCCTGTGTTCTAACAGAATACTCACACAGCCTGTGTTCTAACAGAATATGTACTCAGTCTATATTTAAAGAATACTCACTCACCTCAGTATTCTAACAGAACACTCACGTAGCCAGTGTTCTAACAGAATACTAACTCAGCCTGTGTTCTAACAGAATGTGGACTCAGATTTTGTTCAAAAATTACTCAGTCTGTTTCTAACAGAATATGGAGTCAGTCTATGTTTAAAGAATACTCACTCAACCAGTATTTTACCAGAGTATGGACTCAGCCTGTGTTCTAACAGAATACTCACACAGCCTGTGTTCTAACAGAATATGGACTCAGTCTATATTTAAAGAATACTCACTCACCTCAGTTTTCTAACAGAACACTCACGTACCCTGTGTTCTAACAGAACACTAACTCAGCCTGTTTTCTAACAAAATGTGGATTCAGATCAAAAATTACTAACGCAGTCTGTGTTCTAACAGAATATGGACTTAGATTTTGTTCAAAAATTACTCAGTCTGTGTTCTAACAGAATATGGAATCAGTCTATGTTTAAAATATACTCACTCAGCCAATATTTTACCAGAGTATGGACTCAGCCTGTGTTCTAACAGAATACTCACACAGCCTGTGTTCTAACAGAATATGGACTCAGTCTATATTTAAAGAATACTCACTCACCTCAGTATTCCAACAGAACACTCACGTAGCCAGTGTTCTAACAGAATACTAACTCAGCCTGTGTTCTAACAGAATGTGGATTCAGATCAAATATTACTAACTCAGTCTGTGTTCTAACAGAATGTGGACTCAGAATTTGTTCAAAAATTATTCAGCCTGTGTTCTAACAGAATGTGGATTCAGATCAAAAATTACTAACTCAGTCTGTGTTCTAACAGAATGTGGGTTCAGATCAAAAATTACGAACTCAGTCTGTGTTTTGAAGAATATGAACTCAGATTTTGTTCAAAAATTACTCAGTCTGTGTTCTAACAGAATATGGACTCAGTCTATATTTAAAGAATACTCACTCACCTCAGTATTCTAACAGAACACTCACGTAGCCAGTGTTCTAACAGAATACTAACTCAGCCTGTGTTCTAACAGAATGTGGATTCAGATCAAAAATTACAAACGCAGTCTGTGTTCTAACAGCATATGGACTTAGATTTTGTTCAAAAATTACTCAGTCTGTGTTCTAACAGAATATGGACTCAGTCTATGTTTAAAGAATACTCACTCAGCCAATATTTTACCAGAGTATGGACCCGGCCTGTGTTCTAACAGAATACTCACACAGCCTGTGTTCTAACAGAATATGGACTCAGTCTATATTTAAAGAATACTCACTCACCTCAGTATTCCTACAGAACACTCACTTAGCCAGTGTTCTAACAGAATACTAACTCAGCCTGTGTTCTAACAGAATGTGGATTCAGTTCAAAAATTACTAACTCAGTCTGTGTTCTAACAGAATGTGGACTCAGATTTTGTTCAAAAATTACTCAGTCTGTTTCTAACAGAATATGGTCTCAATCTATGTTTAAAGAATACTCACTCAGCCAGTATTTTACCAGAGTATGGACTCAGCCTGTGTTCTAACAGAATACTCACACAGCCTGTGTTCTAACAGAATATGGACTCAGTCTATATTTAAAGAATACTCACTCACCTCAGTATTCTAACAGAACACTCACGTAGCCTGTGTTCTAACAGAACACTAACTCAGCCTGCTTTCTAACAGAATGTGGATTCAGATCAAATATTACTAACGCAGTCTGTGTTCTAACAGAATGTGGACTCAGATATTGTTCAAAATTTACTCAGTCTGTGTTCTAACAGAATATGGACTCAGTCTATGTTTAAAGAATACTCACTCAGCCAATATTTTACCAGAGTGTGGACTCGGCCTGTGTTCTAACAGAATACTCACACAGCCTGTGTTCTAACAGAATATGGACTCAGTCTATATTTAAAGAATACTCACTCACCTCAGTATTCCTACAGAACACTCACGTAGCCAGTGTTCTAACAGAATACTAACTCAGCCTGTGTTCTAACAGAATGTGGATTCAGATCAAATATTACTAACTCAGTCAGTGTTCTAACAGAATGTGGACTCAGATTTTGTTCAAAAATTACTCAGTCTGTGTTCTAACAAAATATGGACTAAGTCTATGTTTAAAGAATACTCACTCAGCTCAGTGTTCTAACATAACACTCACTTAGCCTGTGTTCTAACAGAATGTGGTTTCAGATCAAAAATTACTAACTCAGTCTCTGTTCTAACAGAATGTGGACTCAGATTTTGTTCAAAAATTACTCAGTCTGTGTTCTAACAGAATATGGACTCAGTCTATGTTTAAAGAATACTCACTCAGCCAGTGTTCTACCAGAATATGGATTCAGACTATTTTCAAGAATACTCACTCAGCCTGTGTTCTAGCAGAACGCTCACTTAGCCTGTGTTCTAACAGAATGTGGACTCAGATATTGTTCAAAAATTACTAACTTAGTCTGTGTTCTAACAGAATTTGGACGCAGTCTCTGTTTAAAAAATACTCACTCACCTCAGTGTTCTAACAGAACACTCACGTAGCCTGTGTTCTAACAGAACACTAACTCAGCCTGTTTTCTAACAAAATGTGGATTGAGATCAAAAATTACTAACGCAGTCTGTGTTCTAACAGAATATGGACTTAGATTTTGTTCAAAAATTACTCAGTCTGTGTTCTAACAGAATATGGACTCAGTCTATGTTTAAAGAATACTCACTCAGCCAGTATTTTACCAGAGTATGGACTCAGCCTGTGTTCTAACAGAATACTCACACAGCCTGTGTTCTAACAGAATATGTACTCAGTCTATATTTAAAGAATACTCACTCACCTCAGTATTCTAACAGAACACTCACGTAGCCAGTGTTCTAACAGAATACTAACTCAGCCTGTGTTCTAACAGAATGTCGACTCAGATTTTGTTCAAAAATTACTCAGTCTGTTTCTAACAGAATATGGAGTCAGTCTATGTTTAAAGAATACTCACTCAACCAGTATTTTACCAGAGTATGGACTCAGCCTGTGTTCTAACAGAATACTCACACAGCCTGTGTTCTAACAGAATATGGACTCAGTCTATATTTAAAGAATACTCACTCACCTCAGTTTTCTAACAGAACACTCACGTACCCTGTGTTCTAACAGAACACTAACTCAGCCTGTTTTCTAACAGAATGTGGATTCAGATCAAAAATTACTAACGCAGTCTGTGTTCTAACAGAATATGGACTTAGATTTTGTTCAAAAATTACTCAGTCTGTGTTCTAACAGAATATGGAATCAGTCTATGTTTAAAATATACTCACTCAGCCAATATTTTACCAGAGTATGGACTCAGCCTGTGTTCTAACAGAATACTCACACAGCCTGTGTTCTAACAGAATATGGACTCAGTCTATATTTAAAGAATACTCACTCACCTCAGTATTCCAACAGAACACTCACGTAGCCAGTGTTCTAACAGAATACTAACTCAGCCTGTGTTCTAACAGAATGTGGATTCAGATCAAATATTACTAACTCAGTCTGTGTTCTAACAGAATGTGGACTCAGAATTTGTTCAAAAATTATTCAGCCTGTGTTCTAACAGAATGTGGATTCAGATCAAAAATTACTAACTCAGTCTGTGTTCTAACAGAATGTGGGTTCAGATCAAAAATTACGAACTCAGTCTGTGTTTTGAAGAATATGAACTCAGATTTTGTTCAAAAATTACTCAGTCTGTGTTCTAACAGAATATGGACTCAGTCTATATTTAAAGAATACTCACTCACCTCAGTATTCTAACAGAACACTCACGTAGCCAGTGTTCTAACAGAATACTAACTCAGCCTGTGTTCTAACAGAATGTGGATTCAGATCAAAAATTACAAACGCAGTCTGTGTTCTAACAGCATATGGACTTAGATTTTGTTCAAAAATTACTCAGTCTGTGTTCTAACAGAATATGGACTCAGTCTATGTTTAAAGAATACTCACTCAGCCAATATTTTACCAGAGTATGGACCCGGCCTGTGTTCTAACAGAATACTCACACAGCCTGTGTTCTAACAGAATATGGACTCAGTCTATATTTAAAGAATACTCACTCACCTCAGTATTCCTACAGAACACTCACTTAGCCAGTGTTCTAACAGAATACTAACTCAGCCTGTGTTCTAACAGAATGTGGATTCAGTTCAAAAATTACTAACTCAGTCTGTGTTCTAACAGAATGTGGACTCAGATTTTGTTCAAAAATTACTCAGTCTGTTTCTAACAGAATATGGTCTCAATCTATGTTTAAAGAATACTCACTCAGCCAGTATTTTACCAGAGTATGGACTCAGCCTGTGTTCTAACAGAATACTCACACAGCCTGTGTTCTAACAGAATATGGACTCAGTCTATATTTAAAGAATACTCACTCACCTCAGTATTCTAACATAACACTCACGTAGCCTGTGTTCTAACAGAACACAAACTCAGCCTGCTTTCTAACAGAATGTGGATTCAGATCAAATATTACTAACGCAGTCTGTGTTCTAACAGAATGTGGACTCAGATATTGTTCAAAATTTACTCAGTCTGTGTTCTAACAGAATATGGACTCAGTCTATATTTAAAGAATACTCACTCAGCTCAGTGTTCTAACATAACACTCACTTAGCCTGTGTTCTAACAGAATGTGGTTTCAGATCAAAAATTACTAACTCAGTCTGTGTTCTAACAGAATATGGACTTAGATTTTGTTCAAAAATTACTCAGTCTGTGTTCTAACAGAATATGGACTCAGTCTATGTTTAAAGAATACTCACTCAGCCAGTATTTTACCAGAGTATGGACTCAGCCTGTGTTCTAACAGAATACTCACACAGCCTGTGTTCTAACAGAATATGTACTCAGTCTATATTTAAAGAATACTCACTCACCTCAGTATTCTAACAGAACACTCACGTAGCCAGTGTTCTAACAGAATACTAACTCAGCCTGTGTTCTAACAGAATGTCGACTCAGATTTTGTTCAAAAATTACTCAGTCTGTTTCTAACAGAATATGGAGTCAGTCTATGTTTAAAGAATACTCACTCAACCAGTATTTTACCAGAGTATGGACTCAGCCTGTGTTCTAACAGAATACTCACACAGCCTGTGTTCTAACAGAATATGGACTCAGTCTATATTTAAAGAATACTCACTCACCTCAGTTTTCTAACAGAACACTCACGTACCCTGTGTTCTAACAGAACACTAACTCAGCCTGTTTTCTAACAGAATGTGGATTCAGATCAAAAATTACTAACGCAGTCTGTGTTCTAACAGAATATGGACTTAGATTTTGTTCAAAAATTACTCAGTCTGTGTTCTAACAGAATATGGAATCAGTCTATGTTTAAAATATACTCACTCAGCCAATATTTTACCAGAGTATGGACTCAGCCTGTGTTCTAACAGAATACTCACACAGCCTGTGTTCTAACAGAATATGGACTCAGTCTATATTTAAAGAATACTCACTCACCTCAGTATTCCAACAGAACACTCACGTAGCCAGTGTTCTAACAGAATACTAACTCAGCCTGTGTTCTAACAGAATGTGGATTCAGATCAAATATTACTAACTCAGTCTGTGTTCTAACAGAATGTGGACTCAGAATTTGTTCAAAAATTATTCAGCCTGTGTTCTAACAGAATGTGGATTCAGATCAAAAATTACTAACTCAGTCTGTGTTCTAACAGAATGTGGGTTCAGATCAAAAATTACGAACTCAGTCTGTGTTTTGAAGAATATGAACTCAGATTTTGTTCAAAAATTACTCAGTCTGTGTTCTAACAGAATATGGACTCAGTCTATATTTAAAGAATACTCACTCACCTCAGTATTCTAACAGAACACTCACGTAGCCAGTGTTCTAACAGAATACTAACTCAGCCTGTGTTCTAACAGAATGTGGATTCAGATCAAAAATTACAAACGCAGTCTGTGTTCTAACAGCATATGGACTTAGATTTTGTTCAAAAATTACTCAGTCTGTGTTCTAACAGAATATGGACTCAGTCTATGTTTAAAGAATACTCACTCAGCCAATATTTTACCAGAGTATGGACCCGGCCTGTGTTCTAACAGAATACTCACACAGCCTGTGTTCTAACAGAATATGGACTCAGTCTATATTTAAAGAATACTCACTCACCTCAGTATTCCTACAGAACACTCACTTAGCCAGTGTTCTAACAGAATACTAACTCAGCCTGTGTTCTAACAGAATGTGGATTCAGTTCAAAAATTACTAACTCAGTCTGTGTTCTAACAGAATGTGGACTCAGATTTTGTTCAAAAATTACTCAGTCTGTTTCTAACAGAATATGGTCTCAATCTATGTTTAAAGAATACTCACTCAGCCAGTATTTTACCAGAGTATGGACTCAGCCTGTGTTCTAACAGAATACTCACACAGCCTGTGTTCTAACAGAATATGGACTCAGTCTATATTTAAAGAATACTCACTCACCTCAGTATTCTAACAGAACACTCACGTAGCCTGTGTTCTAACAGAACACTAACTCAGCCTGCTTTCTAACAGAATGTGGATTCAGATCAAATATTACTAACGCAGTCTGTGTTCTAACAGAATGTGGACTCAGATATTGTTCAAAATTTACTCAGTCTGTGTTCTAACAGAATATGGACTCAGTCTATGTTTAAAGAATACTCACTCAGCCAATATTTTACCAGAGTGTGGACTCGGCCTGTGTTCTAACAGAATACTCACACAGCCTGTGTTCTAACAGAATATGGACTCAGTCTATATTTAAAGAATACTCACTCACCTCAGTATTCCTACAGAACACTCACGTAGCCAGTGTTCTAACAGAATACTAACTCAGCCTGTGTTCTAACAGAATGTGGATTCAGATCAAATATTACTAACTCAGTCAGTGTTCTAACAGAATGTGGACTCAGATTTTGTTCAAAAATTACTCAGTCTGTGTTCTAACAAAATATGGACTAAGTCTATGTTTAAAGAATACTCACTCAGCTCAGTGTTCTAACATAACACTCACTTAGCCTGTGTTCTAACAGAATGTGGTTTCAGATCAAAAATTACTAACTCAGTCTCTGTTCTAACAGAATGTGGACTCAGATTTTGTTCAAAAATTACTCAGTCTGTGTTCTAACAGAATATGGACTCAGTCTATGTTTAAAGAATACTCACTCAGCCAGTGTTCTACCAGAATATGGATTCAGACTATTTTCAAGAATACTCACTCAGCCTGTGTTCTAGCAGAACGCTCACTTAGCCTGTGTTCTAACAGAATGTGGACTCAGATATTGTTCAAAAATTACTAACTTAGTCTGTGTTCTAACAGAATTTGGACGCAGTCTCTGTTTAAAAAATACTCACTCACCTCAGTGTTCTAACAGAACACTCACGTAGCCTGTGTTCTAACAGAACACTAACTCAGCCTGTTTTCTAACAAAATGTGGATTGAGATCAAAAATTACTAACGCAGTCTGTGTTCTAACAGAATATGGACTTAGATTTTGTTCAAAAATTACTCAGTCTGTGTTCTAACAGAATATGGACTCAGTCTATGTTTAAAGAATACTCACTCAGCCAGTATTTTACCAGAGTATGGACTCAGCCTGTGTTCTAACAGAATACTCACACAGCCTGTGTTCTAACAGAATATGTACTCAGTCTATATTTAAAGAATACTCACTCACCTCAGTATTCTAACAGAACACTCACGTAGCCAGTGTTCTAACAGAATACTAACTCAGCCTGTGTTCTAACAGAATGTGGACTCAGATTTTGTTCAAAAATTACTCAGTGTGTTTCTAACAGAATATGGAGTCAGTCTATGTTTAAAGAATACTCACTCAACCAGTATTTTACCAGAGTATGGACTCAGCCTGTGTTCTAACAGAATACTCACACAGCCTGTGTTCTAACAGAATATGGACTCAGTCTATATTTAAAGAATACTCACTCACCTCAGTTTTCTAACAGAACACTCACGTACCCTGTGTTCTAACAGAACACTAACTCAGCCTGTTTTCTAACAGAATGTGGATTCAGATCAAAAATTACTAACGCAGTCTGTGTTCTAACAGAATATGGACTTAGATTTTGTTCAAAAATTACTCAGTCTGTGTTCTAACAGAATATGGAATCAGTCTATGTTTAAAATATACTCACTCAGCCAATATTTTACCAGAGTATGGACTCAGCCTGTGTTCTAACAGAATACTCACACAGCCTGTGTTCTAACAGAATATGGACTCAGTCTATATTTAAAGAATACTCACTCACCTCAGTATTCCAACAGAACACTCACGTAGCCAGTGTTCTAACAGAATACTAACTCAGCCTGTGTTCTAACAGAATGTGGATTCAGATCAAATATTACTAACTCAGTCTGTGTTCTAACAGAATGTGGACTCAGAATTTGTTCAAAAATTATTCAGCCTGTGTTCTAACAGAATGTGGATTCAGATCAAAAATTACTAACTCAGTCTGTGTTCTAACAGAATGTGGGTTCAGATCAAAAATTACGAACTCAGTCTGTGTTTTGAAGAATATGAACTCAGATTTTGTTCAAAAATTACTCAGTCTGTGTTCTAACAGAATATGGACTCAGTCTATATTTAAAGAATACTCACTCACCTCAGTATTCTAACAGAACACTCACGTAGCCAGTGTTCTAACAGAATACTAACTCAGCCTGTGTTCTAACAGAATGTGGATTCAGATCAAAAATTACAAACGCAGTCTGTGTTCTAACAGCATATGGACTTAGATTTTGTTCAAAAATTACTCAGTCTGTGTTCTAACAGAATATGGACTCAGTCTATGTTTAAAGAATACTCACTCAGCCAATATTTTACCAGAGTATGGACCCGGCCTGTGTTCTAACAGAATACTCACACAGCCTGTGTTCTAACAGAATATGGACTCAGTCTATATTTAAAGAATACTCACTCACCTCAGTATTCCTACAGAACACTCACTTAGCCAGTGTTCTAACAGAATACTAACTCAGCCTGTGTTCTAACAGAATGTGGATTCAGTTCAAAAATTACTAACTCAGTCTGTGTTCTAACAGAATGTGGACTCAGATTTTGTTCAAAAATTACTCAGTCTGTTTCTAACAGAATATGGTCTCAATCTATGTTTAAAGAATACTCACTCAGCCAGTATTTTACCAGAGTATGGACTCAGCCTGTGTTCTAACAGAATACTCACACAGCCTGTGTTCTAACAGAATATGGACTCAGTCTATATTTAAAGAATACTCACTCACCTCAGTATTCTAACAGAACACTCACGTAGCCTGTGTTCTAACAGAACACTAACTCAGCCTGCTTTCTAACAGAATGTGGATTCAGATCAAATATTACTAACGCAGTCTGTGTTCTAACAGAATGTGGACTCAGATATTGTTCAAAATTTACTCAGTCTGTGTTCTAACAGAATATGGACTCAGTCTATGTTTAAAGAATACTCACTCAGCCAATATTTTACCAGAGTGTGGACTCGGCCTGTGTTCTAACAGAATACTCACACAGCCTGTGTTCTAACAGAATATGGACTCAGTCTATATTTAAAGAATACTCACTCACCTCAGTATTCCTACAGAACACTCACGTAGCCAGTGTTCTAACAGAATACTAACTCAGCCTGTGTTCTAACAGAATGTGGATTCAGATCAAATATTACTAACTCAGTCAGTGTTCTAACAGAATGTGGACTCAGATTTTGTTCAAAAATTACTCAGTCTGTGTTCTAACAAAATATGGACTAAGTCTATGTTTAAAGAATACTCACTCAGCTCAGTGTTCTAACATAACACTCACTTAGCCTGTGTTCTAACAGAATGTGGTTTCAGATCAAAAATTACTAACTCAGTCTCTGTTCTAACAGAATGTGGACTCAGATTTTGTTCAAAAATTACTCAGTCTGTGTTCTAACAGAATATGGACTCAGTCTATGTTTAAAGAATACTCACTCAGCCAGTGTTCTACCAGAATATGGATTCAGACTATTTTCAAGAATACTCACTCAGCCTGTGTTCTAGCAGAACGCTCACTTAGCCTGTGTTCTAACAGAATGTGGACTCAGATATTGTTCAAAAATTACTAACTTAGTCTGTGTTCTAACAGAATTTGGACGCAGTCTCTGTTTAAAAAATACTCACTCACCTCAGTGTTCTAACAGAACACTCACGTAGCCTGTGTTCTAACAGAACACTAACTCAGCCTGTTTTCTAACAAAATGTGGATTGAGATCAAAAATTACTAACGCAGTCTGTGTTCTAACAGAATATGGACTTAGATTTTGTTCAAAAATTACTCAGTCTGTGTTCTAACAGAATATGGACTCAGTCTATGTTTAAAGAATACTCACTCAGCCAGTATTTTACCAGAGTATGGACTCAGCCTGTGTTCTAACAGAATACTCACACAGCCTGTGTTCTAACAGAATATGTACTCAGTCTATATTTAAAGAATACTCACTCACCTCAGTATTCTAACAGAACACTCACGTAGCCAGTGTTCTAACAGAATACTAACTCAGCCTGTGTTCTAACAGAATGTGGACTCAGATTTTGTTCAAAAATTACTCAGTGTGTTTCTAACAGAATATGGAGTCAGTCTATGTTTAAAGAATACTCACTCAACCAGTATTTTACCAGAGTATGGACTCAGCCTGTGTTCTAACAGAATACTCACACAGCCTGTGTTCTAACAGAATATGGACTCAGTCTATATTTAAAGAATACTCACTCACCTCAGTTTTCTAACAGAACACTCACGTACCCTGTGTTCTAACAGAACACTAACTCAGCCTGTTTTCTAACAGAATGTGGATTCAGATCAAAAATTACTAACGCAGTCTGTGTTCTAACAGAATATGGACTTAGATTTTGTTCAAAAATTACTCAGTCTGTGTTCTAACAGAATATGGAATCAGTCTATGTTTAAAATATACTCACTCAGCCAATATTTTACCAGAGTATGGACTCAGCCTGTGTTCTAACAGAATACTCACACAGCCTGTGTTCTAACAGAATATGGACTCAGTCTATATTTAAAGAATACTCACTCACCTCAGTATTCCAACAGAACACTCACGTAGCCAGTGTTCTAACAGAATACTAACTCAGCCTGTGTTCTAACAGAATGTGGATTCAGATCAAATATTACTAACTCAGTCTGTGTTCTAACAGAATGTGGACTCAGAATTTGTTCAAAAATTATTCAGCCTGTGTTCTAACAGAATGTGGATTCAGATCAAAAATTACTAACTCAGTCTGTGTTCTAACAGAATGTGGGTTCAGATCAAAAATTACGAACTCAGTCTGTGTTTTGAAGAATATGAACTCAGATTTTGTTCAAAAATTACTCAGTCTGTGTTCTAACAGAATATGGACTCAGTCTATATTTAAAGAATACTCACTCACCTCAGTATTCTAACAGAACACTCACGTAGCCAGTGTTCTAACAGAATACTAACTCAGCCTGTGTTCTAACAGAATGTGGATTCAGATCAAAAATTACAAACGCAGTCTGTGTTCTAACAGCATATGGACTTAGATTTTGTTCAAAAATTACTCAGTCTGTGTTCTAACAGAATATGGACTCAGTCTATGTTTAAAGAATACTCACTCAGCCAATATTTTACCAGAGTATGGACCCGGCCTGTGTTCTAACAGAATACTCACACAGCCTGTGTTCTAACAGAATATGGACTCAGTCTATATTTAAAGAATACTCACTCACCTCAGTATTCCTACAGAACACTCACTTAGCCAGTGTTCTAACAGAATACTAACTCAGCCTGTGTTCTAACAGAATGTGGATTCAGTTCAAAAATTACTAACTCAGTCTGTGTTCTAACAGAATGTGGACTCAGATTTTGTTCAAAAATTACTCAGTCTGTTTCTAACAGAATATGGTCTCAATCTATGTTTAAAGAATACTCACTCAGCCAGTATTTTACCAGAGTATGGACTCAGCCTGTGTTCTAACAGAATACTCACACAGCCTGTGTTCTAACAGAATATGGACTCAGTCTATATTTAAAGAATACTCACTCACCTCAGTATTCTAACAGAACACTCACGTAGCCTGTGTTCTAACAGAACACTAACTCAGCCTGCTTTCTAACAGAATGTGGATTCAGATCAAATATTACTAACGCAGTCTGTGTTCTAACAGAATGTGGACTCAGATATTGTTCAAAATTTACTCAGTCTGTGTTCTAACAGAATATGGACTCAGTCTATGTTTAAAGAATACTCACTCAGCCAATATTTTACCAGAGTGTGGACTCGGCCTGTGTTCTAACAGAATACTCACACAGCCTGTGTTCTAACAGAATATGGACTCAGTCTATATTTAAAGAATACTCACTCACCTCAGTATTCCTACAGAACACTCACGTAGCCAGTGTTCTAACAGAATACTAACTCAGCCTGTGTTCTAACAGAATGTGGATTCAGATCAAATATTACTAACTCAGTCAGTGTTCTAACAGAATGTGGACTCAGATTTTGTTCAAAAATTACTCAGTCTGTGTTCTAACAAAATATGGACTAAGTCTATGTTTAAAGAATACTCACTCAGCTCAGTGTTCTAACATAACACTCACTTAGCCTGTGTTCTAACAGAATGTGGTTTCAGATCAAAAATTACTAACTCAGTCTCTGTTCTAACAGAATGTGGACTCAGATTTTGTTCAAAAATTACTCAGTCTGTGTTCTAACAGAATATGGACTCAGTCTATGTTTAAAGAATACTCACTCAGCCAGTGTTCTACCAGAATATGGATTCAGACTATTTTCAAGAATACTCACTCAGCCTGTGTTCTAGCAGAACGCTCACTTAGCCTGTGTTCTAACAGAATGTGGACTCAGATATTGTTCAAAAATTACTAACTTAGTCTGTGTTCTAACAGAATTTGGACGCAGTCTCTGTTTAAAAAATACTCACTCACCTCAGTGTTCTAACAGAACACTCACGTAGCCTGTGTTCTAACAGAACACTAACTCAGCCTGTTTTCTAACAAAATGTGGATTGAGATCAAAAATTACTAACGCAGTCTGTGTTCTAACAGAATATGGACTTAGATTTTGTTCAAAAATTACTCAGTCTGTGTTCTAACAGAATATGGACTCAGTCTATGTTTAAAGAATACTCACTCAGCCAGTATTTTACCAGAGTATGGACTCAGCCTGTGTTCTAACACAATACTCACACAGCCTGTGTTCTAACAGAATATGTACTCAGTCTATATTTAAAGAATACTCACTCACCTCAGTATTCTAACAGAACACTCACGTAGCCAGTGTTCTAACAGAATACTAACTCAGCCTGTGTTCTAACAGAATGTGGACTCAGATTTTGTTCAAAAATTACTCAGTGTGTTTCTAACAGAATATGGAGTCAGTCTATGTTTAAAGAATACTCACTCAACCAGTATTTTACCAGAGTATGGACTCAGCCTGTGTTCTAACAGAATACTCACACAGCCTGTGTTCTAACAGAATATGGACTCAGTCTATATTTAAAGAATACTCACTCACCTCAGTTTTCTAACAGAACACTCACGTACCCTGTGTTCTAACAGAACACTAACTCAGCCTGTTTTCTAACAGAATGTGGATTCAGATCAAAAATTACTAACGCAGTCTGTGTTCTAACAGAATATGGACTTAGATTTTGTTCAAAAATTACTCAGTCTGTGTTCTAACAGAATATGGAATCAGTCTATGTTTAAAATATACTCACTCAGCCAATATTTTACCAGAGTATGGACTCAGCCTGTGTTCTAACAGAATACTCACACAGCCTGTGTTCTAACAGAATATGGACTCAGTCTATATTTTAAGAATACTCACTCACCTCAGTATTCCAACAGAACACTCACGTAGCCAGTGTTCTAACAGAATACTAACTCAGCCTGTGTTCTAACAGAATGTGGATTCAGATCAAATATTACTAACTCAGTCTGTGTTCTAACAGAATGTGGACTCAGAATTTGTTCAAAAATTATTCAGCCTGTGTTCTAACAGAATGTGGATTCAGATCAAAAATTACTAACTCAGTCTGTGTTCTAACAGAATGTGGGTTCAGATCAAAAATTACGAACTCAGTCTGTGTTTTGAAGAATATGAACTCAGATTTTGTTCAAAAATTACTCAGTCTGTGTTCTAACAGAATATGGACTCAGTCTATATTTAAAGAATACTCACTCACCTCAGTATTCTAACAGAACACTCACGTAGCCAGTGTTCTAACAGAATACTAACTCAGCCTGTGTTCTAACAGAATGTGGATTCAGATCAAAAATTACAAACGCAGTCTGTGTTCTAACAGCATATGGACTTAGATTTTGTTCAAAAATTACTCAGTCTGTGTTCTAACAGAATATGGACTCAGTCTATGTTTAAAGAATACTCACTCAGCCAATATTTTACCAGAGTATGGACCCGGCCTGTGTTCTAACAGAATACTCACACAGCCTGTGTTCTAACAGAATATGGACTCAGTCTATATTTAAAGAATACTCACTCACCTCAGTATTCCTACAGAACACTCACTTAGCCAGTGTTCTAACAGAATACTAACTCAGCCTGTGTTCTAACAGAATGTGGATTCAGTTCAAAAATTACTAACTCAGTCTGTGTTCTAACAGAATGTGGACTCAGATTTTGTTCAAAAATTACTCAGTCTGTTTCTAACAGAATATGGTCTCAATCTATGTTTAAAGAATACTCACTCAGCCAGTATTTTACCAGAGTATGGACTCAGCCTGTGTTCTAACAGAATACTCACACAGCCTGTGTTCTAACAGAATATGGACTCAGTCTATATTTAAAGAATACTCACTCACCTCAGTATTCTAACAGAACACTCACGTAGCCTGTGTTCTAACAGAACACTAACTCAGCCTGCTTTCTAACAGAATGTGGATTCAGATCAAATATTACTAACGCAGTCTGTGTTCTAACAGAATGTGGACTCAGATATTGTTCAAAATTTACTCAGTCTGTGTTCTAACAGAATATGGACTCAGTCTATGTTTAAAGAATACTCACTCAGCCAATATTTTACCAGAGTGTGGACTCGGCCTGTGTTCTAACAGAATACTCACACAGCCTGTGTTCTAACAGAATATGGACTCAGTCTATATTTAAAGAATACTCACTCACCTCAGTATTCCTACAGAACACTCACGTAGCCAGTGTTCTAACAGAATACTAACTCAGCCTGTGTTCTAACAGAATGTGGATTCAGATCAAATATTACTAACTCAGTCAGTGTTCTAACAGAATGTGGACTCAGATTTTGTTCAAAAATTACTCAGTCTGTGTTCTAACAAAATATGGACTAAGTCTATGTTTAAAGAATACTCACTCAGCTCAGTGTTCTAACATAACACTCACTTAGCCTGTGTTCTAACAGAATGTGGTTTCAGATCAAAAATTACTAACTCAGTCTCTGTTCTAACAGAATGTGGACTCAGATTTTGTTCAAAAATTACTCAGTCTGTGTTCTAACAGAATATGGACTCAGTCTATGTTTAAAGAATACTCACTCAGCCAGTGTTCTACCAGAATATGGATTCAGACTATTTTCAAGAATACTCACTCAGCCTGTGTTCTAGCAGAACGCTCACTTAGCCTGTGTTCTAACAGAATGTGGACTCAGATATTGTTCAAAAATTACTAACTTAGTCTGTGTTCTAACAGAATTTGGACGCAGTCTCTGTTTAAAAAATACTCACTCACCTCAGTGTTCTAACAGAACACTCACGTAGCCTGTGTTCTAACAGAACACTAACTCAGCCTGTTTTCTAACAAAATGTGGATTGAGATCAAAAATTACTAACGCAGTCTGTGTTCTAACAGAATATGGACTTAGATTTTGTTCAAAAATTACTCAGTCTGTGTTCTAACAGAATATGGACTCAGTCTATGTTTAAAGAATACTCACTCAGCCAGTATTTTACCAGAGTATGGACTCAGCCTGTGTTCTAACAGAATACTCACACAGCCTGTGTTCTAACAGAATATGTACTCAGTCTATATTTAAAGAATACTCACTCACCTCAGTATTCTAACAGAACACTCACGTAGCCAGTGTTCTAACAGAATACTAACTCAGCCTGTGTTCTAACAGAATGTCGACTCAGATTTTGTTCAAAAATTACTCAGTCTGTTTCTAACAGAATATGGAGTCAGTCTATGTTTAAAGAATACTCACTCAACCAGTATTTTACCAGAGTATGGACTCAGCCTGTGTTCTAACAGAATACTCACACAGCCTGTGTTCTAACAGAATATGGACTCAGTCTATATTTAAAGAATACTCACTCACCTCAGTTTTCTAACAGAACACTCACGTACCCTGTGTTCTAACAGAACACTAACTCAGCCTGTTTTCTAACAGAATGTGGATTCAGATCAAAAATTACTAACGCAGTCTGTGTTCTAACAGAATATGGACTTAGATTTTGTTCAAAAATTACTCAGTCTGTGTTCTAACAGAATATGGAATCAGTCTATGTTTAAAATATACTCACTCAGCCAATATTTTACCAGAGTATGGACTCAGCCTGTGTTCTAACAGAATACTCACACAGCCTGTGTTCTAACAGAATATGGACTCAGTCTATATTTAAAGAATACTCACTCACCTCAGTATTCCAACAGAACACTCACGTAGCCAGTGTTCTAACAGAATACTAACTCAGCCTGTGTTCTAACAGAATGTGGATTCAGATCAAATATTACTAACTCAGTCTGTGTTCTAACAGAATGTGGACTCAGAATTTGTTCAAAAATTATTCAGCCTGTGTTCTAACAGAATGTGGATTCAGATCAAAAATTACTAACTCAGTCTGTGTTCTAACAGAATGTGGGTTCAGATCAAAAATTACGAACTCAGTCTGTGTTTTGAAGAATATGAACTCAGATTTTGTTCAAAAATTACTCAGTCTGTGTTCTAACAGAATATGGACTCAGTCTATATTTAAAGAATACTCACTCACCTCAGTATTCTAACAGAACACTCACGTAGCCAGTGTTCTAACAGAATACTAACTCAGCCTGTGTTCTAACAGAATGTGGATTCAGATCAAAAATTACAAACGCAGTCTGTGTTCTAACAGCATATGGACTTAGATTTTGTTCAAAAATTATTCAGTCTGTGTTCTAACAGAATATGGACTCAGTCTATGTTTAAAGAATACTCACTCAGCCAATATTTTACCAGAGTATGGACCCGGCCTGTGTTCTAACAGAATACTCACACAGCCTGTGTTCTAACAGAATATGGACTCAGTCTATATTTAAAGAATACTCACTCACCTCAGTATTCCTACAGAACACTCACTTAGCCAGTGTTCTAACAGAATACTAACTCAGCCTGTGTTCTAACAGAATGTGGATTCAGTTCAAAAATTACTAACTCAGTCTGTGTTCTAACAGAATGTGGACTCAGATTTTGTTCAAAAATTACTCAGTCTGTTTCTAACAGAATATGGTCTCAATCTATGTTTAAAGAATACTCACTCAGCCAGTATTTTACCAGAGTATGGACTCAGCCTGTGTTCTAACAGAATACTCACACAGCCTGTGTTCTAACAGAATATGGACTCAGTCTATATTTAAAGAATACTCACTCACCTCAGTATTCTAACATAACACTCACGTAGCCTGTGTTCTAACAGAACACTAACTCAGCCTGCTTTCTAACAGAATGTGGATTCAGATCAAATATTACTAACGCAGTCTGTGTTCTAACAGAATGTGGACTCAGATATTGTTCAAAATTTACTCAGTCTGTGTTCTAACAGAATATGGACTCAGTCTATATTTAAAGAATACTCACTCAGCTCAGTGTTCTAACATAACACTCACTTAGCCTGTGTTCTAACAGAATGTGGTTTCAGATCAAAAATTACTAACTCAGTCTGTGTTCTAACAGAATGTGGACTCAGATTTTGTTCAAAAATTACTCAGTCTGTGTTCTAACAGAATATGGACTCAGTCTATGCTTAAAGAATACTCACTCAGCCAGTGTTCTACCAGAATATGGATTCAGACTATTTTCAAGAATACTCACTCAGCCTGTGTTCTAGCAGAACGCTCACTTAGCCTGTGTTCTAACAGAATGTGGACTCAGATATTGTTCAAAAATTACTAACTCAGTCTGTGTTCTAACAGAATTTGGAGGCAGTCTCGTTTTAAAAAATACTCACTCACCTCAGTGTTCTAACAGAACACTCACGTAGCCTGTGTTCTAACAGAACACTAACTCAGCCTGTTTTCTAACAAAATGTGGATTCAGATCAAAAATTACTAACGCAGTCTGTGTTCTAACAGAATATGGACTTAGATTTTGTTCAAAAATTACTCAGTCTGTGTTCTAACAGAATATGGACTCAGTCTATGTTTAAAGAATACTCACTCAGCCAGTATTTTACCAGAGTATGGACTCAGCCTGTGTTCTAACAGAATACTCACACAGCCTGTGTTCTAACAGAATATGTACTCAGTCTATATTTAAAGAATACTCACTCACCTCAGTATTCTAACAGAACACTCACGTAGCCAGTGTTCTAACAGAATACTAACTCAGCCTGTGTTCTAACAGAATGTGGACTCAGATTTTGTTCAAAAATTACTCAGTCTGTTTCTAACAGAATATGGAGTCAGTCTATGTTTAAAGAATACTCACTCAACCAGTATTTTACAATAGTATGGACTCAGCCTGTGTTCTAACAGAATACTCACACAGCCTGTGTTCTAACAGAATATAGACTCAGTCTATATTTAAAGAATACTCACTCACCTCAGTTTTCTAACAGAACACTCACGTACCCTGTGTTCTAACAGAACACTAACTCAGCCTGTTTTCTAACAGAATGTGGATTCAGATCAAAAATTACTAACGCAGTCTGTGTTCTAACAGAATATGGACTTAGATTTTGTTCAAAAATTACTCAGTCTGTGTTCTAACAGAATATGGACTCAGTCTATGTTTAAAGAATACTCACTCAGCCAATATTTTACCAGAGTATGGACTCAGCCTGTGTTCTAACAGAACACTCACACAGCCTGTGTTCTAACAGAATATGTACTCAGTCTATATTTAAAGAATACTCACTCACCTCAGTATTCCAACAGAACACTCACGTAGCCAGTGTTCTAACAGAATACTAACTCAGCCTGTGTTCTAACAGAATGTGGATTCAGATCAAATATTACTAACTCAGTCTGTGTTCTAACAGAATGTGGACGCAGATTTTGCTCAAAAATTATTCAGCCTGTGTTCTAACAGAATGTGGATTCAGATCAAAAATTACTAACTCAGTCTGTGTTCTAACAGAATGTGGACTCAGATTTTGTTCAAAAATTACTCAGTCTGTTTCTAACAGAATATGGTCTCAATCTATGTTTAAAGAATACTCACTCAGCCAGTATTTTACCAGAGTATGGACTCAGCCTGTGTTCTAACAGAATACTCACACAGCCTGTGTTCTAACAGAATATGGACTCAGTCTATATTTAAAGAATACTCACTCACCTCAGTATTCTAACAGAACACTCACGTAGCCTGTGTTCTAACAGAACACTAACTCAGCCTGCTTTCTAACAGAATGTGGATTCAGATCAAATATTACTAACGCAGTCTGTGTTCTAACAGAATGTGGACTCAGATATTGTTCAAAATTTACTCAGTCTGTGTTCTAACAGAATATGGACTCAGTCTATGTTTAAAGAATACTCACTCAGCCAATATTTTACCAGAGTGTGGACTCGGCCTGTGTTCTAACAGAATACTCACACAGCCTGTGTTCTAACAGAATATGGACTCAGTCTATATTTAAAGAATACTCACTCACCTCAGTATTCCAACAGAACACTCACGTAGCCAGTGTTCTAACAGAATACTAACTCAGCCTGTGTTCTAACAGAATGTGGATTCAGATCAAATATTACTAACTCAGTCTGTGTTCTAACAGAATGTGGACTCAGAATTTGTTCAAAAATTATTCAGCCTGTGTTCTAACAGAATGTGGATTCAGATCAAAAATTACTAACTCAGTCTGTGTTCTAACAGAATGTGGGTTCAGATCAAAAATTACTAACTCAGTCTGTGTTTTGAAGAATATGAACTCAGATTTTGTTCAAAAATTACTCAGTCTGTGTTCTAACAGAATATGGACTCAGTCTATATTTAAAGAATACTCACTCACCTCAGTATTGTAACAGAACACTCACGTAGCCAGTGTTCTAACAGAATACTAACTCAGCCTGTGTTCTAACAGAATGTGGATTCAGATCAAAAATTACAAACGCAGTCTGTGTTCTAACAGCATATGGACTTAGATTTTATTCAAAAATTACTCAGTCTGTGTTCTAACAGAATATGGACTCAGTCTATGTTTAAAGAATACTCACTCAGCCAATATTTTACCAGAGTATGGACTCGGCCTGTGTTCTAACAGAATACTCACACAGCCTGTGTTCTAACAGAATATGGACTCAGTCTATATTTAAAGAATACTCACTCACCTCAGTATTCCTACAGAACACTCACTTAGCCAGTGTTCTAACAGAATACTAACTCAGCCTGTGTTCTAACAGAATGTGGATTCAGTTCAAAAATTACTAACTCAGTCTGTGTTCTAACAGAATGTGGACTCAGATTTTGTTCAAAAATTACTCAGTCTGTTTCTAACAGAATGTGGATTCAGATCAAAAATTACTAACTCAGTCTGTGTTCTAACAGAATATGGACTCAGTCTATGTTTAAAGAATACTCACCCAGCCAATATTTTACCAGAGTATGGACTCAGCCTGTGTTCTAACAGAATACTCACACAGCCTGTGTTCTAACAGAATATGTACTCAGTCTATATTTAAAGAATACTCACTCACCTCAGTATTCCAACAGAACACTCACGTAGCCAGTGTTCTAACAGAATACTAACTCAGCCTGTGTTCTAACAGAATGTGGATTCAGATCAAATATTACTAACTCAGTCTGTGTTCTAACAGAATGTGGACGCAGATTTTGCTCAAAAATTATTCAGCCTGTGTTCTAACAGAATGTGGATTCAGATCAAAAATTACTAACTCAGTCTGTGTTCTAACAGAATGTGGACTCAGATTTTGTTCAAAAATTACTCAGTCTGTTTCTAACAGAATATGGTCTCAATCTATGTTTAAAGAATACTCACTCAGCCAGTATTTTACCAGAGTATGGACTCAGCCTGTGTTCTAACAGAATACTCACACAGCCTGTGTTCTAACAGAATATGGACTCAGTCTATATTTAAAGAATACTCACTCACCTCAGTATTCTAACAGAACACTCACGTAGCCTGTGTTCTAACAGAACACTAACTCAGCCTGCTTTCTAACAGAATGTGGATTCAGATCAAATATTACTAACGCAGTCTGTGTTCTAACAGAATGTGGACTCAGATATTGTTCAAAATTTACTCAGTCTGTGTTCTAACAGAATATGGACTCAGTCTATGTTTAAAGAATACTCACTCAGCCAATATTTTACCAGAGTGTGGACTCGGCCTGTGTTCTAACAGAATACTCACACAGCCTGTGTTCTAACAGAATATGGACTCAGTCTATATTTAAAGAATACTCACTCACCTCAGTATTCCTACAGAACACTCACGTAGCCAGTGTTCTAACAGAATACTAACTCAGCCTGTGTTCTAACAGAATGTGGATTCAGATCAAATATTACTAACTCAGTCAGTGTTCTAACAGAATGTGGACTCAGATTTTGTTCAAAAATTACTCAGTCTGTGTTCTAACAGAATATGGACTAAGTCTATGTTTAAAGAATACTCACTCAGCTCAGTGTTCTAACATAACACTCACTTAGCCTGTGTTCTAACAGAATGTGGTTTCAGATCAAAAATTACTAACTCAGTCTGTGTTCTAACAGAATGTGGACTCAGATTTTGTTCAAAAATTACTCAGTCTGTGTTCTAACAGAATATGGACTCAGTCTATGTTTAAAGAATACTCACTCAGCCAGTGTTCTACCAGAATATGGATTCAGACTATTTTCAAGAATACTCACTCAGCCTGTGTTCTAGCAGAACGCTCACTTAGCCTGTGTTCTAACAGAATGTGGACTCAGATATTGTTCAAAAATTACTAACTCAGTCTGTGTTCTAACAGAATTTGGAGGCAGTCTCGTTTTAAAAAATACTCACTCACCTCAGTGTTCTAACAGAACACTCACGTAGCCTGTGTTCTAACAGAACACTAACTCAGCCTGTTTTCTAACAAAATGTGGATTCAGATCAAAAATTACTAACGCAGTCTGTGTTCTAACAGAATATGGACTTAGATTTTGTTCAAAAATTACTCAGTCTGTGTTCTAACAGAATATGGACTCAGTCTATGTTTAAAGAATACTCACTCAGCCAGTATTTTACCAGAGTATGGACTCAGCCTGTGTTCTAACAGAATACTCACACAGCCTGTGTTCTAACAGAATATAGACTCAGTCTATATTTAAAGAATACTCACTCACCTCAGTTTTCTAACAGAACACTCACGTACCCTGTGTTCTAACAGAACACTAACTCAGCCTGTTTTCTAACAGAATGTGGATTCAGATCAAAAATTACTAACGCAGTCTGTGTTCTAACAGAATATGGACTTAGATTTTGTTCAAAAATTACTCAGTCTGTGTTCTAACAGAATATGGACTCAGTCTATGTTTAAAGAATACTCACTCAGCCAATATTTTACCAGAGTATGGACTCAGCCTGTGTTCTAACAGAATACTCACACAGCCTGTGTTCTAACAGAATATGTACTCAGTCTATATTTAAAGAATACTCACTCACCTCAGTATTCCAACAGAACACTCACGTAGCCAGTGTTCTAACAGAATAATAACTCAGCCTGTGTTCTAACAGAATGTGGATTCAGATCAAATATTACTAACTCAGTCTGTGTTCTAACAGAATGTGGACGCAGATTTTGCTCAAAAATTATTCAGCCTGTGTTCTAACAGAATGTGGATTCAGATCAAAAATTACTAACTCAGTCTGTGTTCTAACAGAATGTGGACTCAGATTTTGTTCAAAAATTACTCAGTCTGTTTCTAACAGAATATGGTCTCAATCTATGTTTAAAGAATACTCACTCAGCCAGTATTTTACCAGAGTATGGACTCAGCCTGTGTTCTAACAGAATACTCACACAGCCTGTGTTCTAACAGAATATGGACTCAGTCTATATTTAAAGAATACTCACTCACCTCAGTATTCTAACAGAACACTCACGTAGCCTGTGTTCTAACAGAACACTAACTCAGCCTGCTTTCTAACAGAATGTGGATTCAGATCAAATATTACTAACGCAGTCTGTGTTCTAACAGAATGTGGACTCAGATATTGTTCAAAATTTACTCAGTCTGTGTTCTAACAGAATATGGACTCAGTCTATGTTTAAAGAATACTCACTCAGCCAATATTTATCCAGAGTGTGGACTCGGCCTGTGTTCTAACAGAATACTCACACAGCCTGTGTTCTAACAGAATATGGACTCAGTCTATATTTAAAGAATACTCACTCACCTCAGTATTCCAACAGAACACTCACGTAGCCAGTGTTCTAACAGAATACTAACTCAGCCTGTGTTCTAACAGAATGTGGATTCAGATCAAAAATTACAAACGCAGTCTGTGTTCTAACAGCACATGGACTTAGATTTTGTTCAAAAATTACTCAGTCTGTGTTCTAACAGAATATGGACTCAGTCTATGTTTAAAGAATACTCACTCAGCCAATATTTTACCAGAGTATGGACTCGGCCTGTGTTCTAACAGAATACTCACACAGCCTGTGTTCTAACAGAATATGGACTCAGTCTATATTTAAAGAATACTCACTCACCTCAGTATTCCTACAGAACACTCACTTAGCCAGTGTTCTAACAGAATACTAACTCAGCCTGTGTTCTAACAGAATGTGGATTCAGTTCAAAAATTACTAACTCAGTCTGTGTTCTAACAGAATGTGGACTCAGATTTTGTTCAAAAATTACTCAGTCTGTTTCTAACAGAATGTGGATTCAGATCAAAAATTACTAACTCAGTCTGTGTTCTAACAGAATATGGACTCAGTCTATGTTTAAAGAATACTCACTCAGCCAATATTTTACCAGAGTATGGACTCAGCCTGTGTTCTAACAGAATACTCACACAGCCTGTGTTCTAACAGTATATGGACTCAGTCTATATTTAAAGAATACTCACTCACCTCAGTATTCTAACAGAACACTCACGTAGCCTGTGTTCTAACAGAACACTAACTCAGCCTGTTTTCTAACAGAATGTGGATTCAGATCAAAAATTACTAACGCAGTCTGTGTTCTAACAGAATATGGACTTAGATTTCGTTCAAAAATTACTCAGTCTGTGTTCTAACAGAATATGGACTCAGTCTATGTTTAAAGAATACTCACTCAGCCAATATTTTACCAGAGTATGGACTCAGCCTGTGTTCTAACAGAATACTCACACAGCCTGTGTTCTAACAGAATATGGACTCAGTCTATATTTAAAGAATACTCACTCACCTCAGTATTCCAACAGAACACTCACGTAGCCAGTGTTCTAACAGAATACTAACTCAGCCTGTGTTCTAACAGAATGTGGATTCAGATCAAATATTACTAACCCAGTCTGTGTTCTAACAGAATGTGGACTCAGATTTTGTTCAAAAATTATTCAGCCTGTTTTCTAACAGAATGTGGATTCAGATCAATAATTACTAACTCAGTCTGTGTTCTAACAGAATGTGGGTTCAGATCAAAAATTACTAACTCAGTCTGTGTTCTAACAGAATATGAACTGAGATTTTGTTCAAAAATTACTCAGTCTGTGTTCTAACAGAATATGGACTAAATCTATGTTTAAAGAATACTCACTCAGCTCAGTGTTCTAACATAACACTCACTTAGCCTGTGTTCTAACAGAATGTGGTTTCAGATCAAAAATTACTAACTCAGTCTGTGTTATAACAGAATGTGGACTCAGATTTTGTTCAAAAATTACTCAGTCTGTGTTCTAACAGAATATGGACTCAGTCTATGTTTAAAGAATACTCACTCAGCCAGTGTTCTACCATAATATGGATTCAGACTATTTTCAAGAATACTCACTCAGCCTGTGTTCTAGCAGAACGCTCACTTAGCCTGTGTTCTAACAGAATGTGGACTCAGATATTGTTCAAAAATTACTAACTCAGTCTGTGTTCTAACAGAATTTGGACGCAGTCTATGTTTAAAAAATACTCACTCACCTCAGTGTTCTAACAGAACACTCACGTAGCCTGTGTTCTAACAGAACACTAACTCAGCCTGTTTTCTAACAAAATGTGGATTCAGATCAAAAATTACTAACGCAGTCTGTGTTCTAACAGAATGTGGACTCAGATTTTGTTCAAAAATTACTCAGTCTGTTTCTAACAGAATATGGTCTCAGTCTATGTTTAAAGAATACTCACTCAGCCAGTATTTTACCAGAGTATGGACTCAGCCTGTGTTCTAACAGAATACTCACACAGCCTGTTTTCTAACAGAATATGTACTCAGTCTATATTTAAAGAATACTCACTCACCTCAGTATTCTAACAGAACACTCACGTAGCCAGTGTTCTAACAGAATACTAACTCAGCCTGTGTTCTAACAGAATGTGGATTCAGATCCAAAATTACTAACTCAGTCTGTGTTCTAACAGAATGTGGACTCAGATTTTGTTCAAAAATTACTCAGTCTGTTTCTAACAGAATATGGTCTCAGTCTATGTTTAAAGAATACTCACTCAGCCAGTATTTTACCAGAGTATGGACTCAGCCTGTGTTCTAACAGAATACTCACACAGCCTGTGTTCTAACAGAATATGGACTCAGTCTATATTTAAAGAATACTCACTCACCTCAGTATTCTAACAGAACACTCACGTGGCCTGTGTTCTAACAGAACACTAACTCAGCCTGTTTTCTAACAGAATGTGGATTCAGATCAAAAATTACTAACGCAGTCTGTGTTCTAACAGAATATGGACTTAGATTTTGTTCAAAAATTACTCAGTCTGTGTTCTAACAGAATATGGACTCAGTCTATGTTTAAAGAATACTCACTCAGCCAATATTTTACCAGAGTATGGACTCAGCCTGTGTTCTAACAGAATACTCACACAGCCTGTGTTCTAACAGAATATGTACTCAGTCTATATTTAAAGAATACTCACTCACCTCAGTATTCCAACAGAACACTCACGTAGCCAGTGTTCTAACAGAATACTAACTCAGCCTGTGTTCTAACAGAATGTGGATTCAGATCAAATATTACTAACTCAGTCTGTGTTCTAACAGAATGTGGACGCAGATTTTGCTCAAAAATTATTCAGCCTGTGTTCTAACAGAATGTGGATTCAGATCAAAAATTACTAACTCAGTCTGTGTTCTAACAGAATGTGGACTCAGATTTTGTTCAAAAATTACTCAGTCTGTTTCTAACAGAATATGGTCTCAATCTATGTTTAAAGAATACTCACTCAGCCAGTATTTTACCAGAGTATGGACTCAGCCTGTGTTCTAACAGAATACTCACACAGCCTGTGTTCTAACAGAATATGTACTCAGTCTATATTTAAAGAATACTCACTCACCTCAGTATTCCAACAGAACACTCACGTAGCCAGTGTTCTAACAGAATACTAACTCAGCCTGTGTTCTAACAGAATGTGGATTCAGATCAAATATTACTAACTCAGTCTGTGTTCTAACAGAATGTGGACGCAGATTTTGCTCAAAAATTATTCAGCCTGTGTTCTAACAGAATGTGGATTCAGATCAAAAATTACTAACTCAGTCTGTGTTCTAACAGAATGTGGACTCAGATTTTGTTCAAAAATTACTCAGTCTGTTTCTAACAGAATATGGTCTCAATCTATGTTTAAAGAATACTCACTCAGCCAGTATTTTACCAGAGTATGGACTCAGCCTGTGTTCTAACAGAATACTCACACAGCCTGTGTTCTAACAGAATATGGACTCAGTCTATATTTAAAGAATACTCACTCACCTCAGTATTCTAACAGAACACTCCCGTAGCCTGTGTTCTAACAGAACACTAACTCAGCCTACTTTCTAACAGAATGTGGATTCAGATCAAATATTACTAACGCAGTCTGTGTTCTAACAGAATGTGGACTCAGATATTGTTCAAAATTTACTCAGTCTGTGTTCTAACAGAATATGGACTCAGTCTATGTTTAAAGAATACTCACTCAGCCAATATTTTACCAGAGTATGGACTCGGCCTGTGTTCTAACAGAATACTCACACAGCCTGTGTTCTAGCAGAATATGGACTCAGTCTATATTTAAAGAATACTCACTCACCTCAGTTTTCTAACAGAACACTCACGTACCCTGTGTTCTAACAGAACACTAACTCAGCCTGTTTTCTAACAGAATGTGGATTCAGATCAAAAATTACTAACGCAGTCTGTGTTCTAACAGAATATGGACTTAGATTTTGTTCAAAAATTACTCAGTCTGTGTTCTAACAGAATATGGAATCAGTCTATGTTTAAAATATACTCACTCAGCCAATATTTTACCAGAGTATGGACTCAGCCTGTGTTCTAACAGAATACTCACACAGCCTGTGTTCTAACAGAATATGGACTCAGTCTATATTTAAAGAATACTCACTCACCTCAGTATTCCAACAGAACACTCACGTAGCCAGTGTTCTAACAGAATACTAACTCAGCCTGTGTTCTAACAGAATGTGGATTCAGATCAAATATTACTAACTCAGTCTGTGTTCTAACAGAATGTGGACTCAGAATTTGTTCAAAAATTATTCAGCCTGTGTTCTAACAGAATGTGGATTCAGATCAAAAATTACTAACTCAGTCTGTGTTCTAACAGAATGTGGGTTCAGATCAAAAATTACGAACTCAGTCTGTGTTTTGAAGAATATGAACTCAGATTTTGTTCAAAAATTACTCAGTCTGTGTTCTAACAGAATATGGACTCAGTCTATATTTAAAGAATACTCACTCACCTCAGTATTCCTACAGAACACTCACTTAGCCAGTGTTCTAACAGAATACTAACTCAGCCTGTGTTCTAACAGAATGTGGATTCAGTTCAAAAATTACTAACTCAGTCTGTGTTCTAACAGAATGTGGACTCAGATTTTGTTCAAAAATTACTCAGTCTGTTTCTAACAGAATATGGTCTCAATCTATGTTTAAAGAATACTCACTCAGCCAGTATTTTACCAGAGTATGGACTCAGCCTGTGTTCTAACAGAATACTCACACAGCCTGTGTTCTAACAGAATATGGACTCAGTCTATATTTAAAGAATACTCACTCACCTCAGTATTCTAACAGAACACTCACGTAGCCTGTGTTCTAACAGAACACTAACTCAGCCTGCTTTCTAACAGAATGTGGATTCAGATCAAATATTACTAACGCAGTCTGTGTTCTAACAGAATGTGGACTCAGATATTGTTCAAAATTTACTCAGTCTGTGTTCTAACAGAATATGGACTCAGTCTATGTTTAAAGAATACTCACTCAGCCAATATTTTACCAGAGTGTGGACTCGGCCTGTGTTCTAACAGAATACTCACACAGCCTGTGTTCTAACAGAATATGGACTCAGTCTATATTTAAAGAATACTCACTCACCTCAGTATTCCTACAGAACACTCACGTAGCCAGTGTTCTAACAGAATACTAACTCAGCCTGTGTTCTAACAGAATGTGGATTCAGATCAAATATTACTAACTCAGTCAGTGTTCTAACAGAATGTGGACTCAGATTTTGTTCAAAAATTACTCAGTCTGTGTTCTAACAAAATATGGACTAAGTCTATGTTTAAAGAATACTCACTCAGCTCAGTGTTCTAACATAACACTCACTTAGCCTGTGTTCTAACAGAATGTGGTTTCAGATCAAAAATTACTAACTCAGTCTCTGTTCTAACAGAATGTGGACTCAGATTTTGTTCAAAAATTACTCAGTCTGTGTTCTAACAGAATATGGACTCAGTCTATGTTTAAAGAATACTCACTCAGCCAGTGTTCTACCAGAATATGGATTCAGACTATTTTCAAGAATACTCACTCAGCCTGTGTTCTAGCAGAACGCTCACTTAGCCTGTGTTCTAACAGAATGTGGACTCAGATATTGTTCAAAAATTACTAACTTAGTCTGTGTTCTAACAGAATTTGGACGCAGTCTCTGTTTAAAAAATACTCACTCACCTCAGTGTTCTAACAGAACACTCACGTAGCCTGTGTTCTAACAGAACACTAACTCAGCCTGTTTTCTAACAAAATGTGGATTGAGATCAAAAATTACTAACGCAGTCTGTGTTCTAACAGAATATGGACTTAGATTTTGTTCAAAAATTACTCAGTCTGTGTTCTAACAGAATATGGACTCAGTCTATGTTTAAAGAATACTCACTCAGCCAGTATTTTACCAGAGTATGGACTCAGCCTGTGTTCTAACAGAATACTCACACAGCCTGTGTTCTAACAGAATATGTACTCAGTCTATATTTAAAGAATACTCACTCACCTCAGTATTCTAACAGAACACTCACGTAGCCAGTGTTCTAACAGAATACTAACTCAGCCTGTGTTCTAACAGAATGTCGACTCAGATTTTGTTCAAAAATTACTCAGTCTGTTTCTAACAGAATATGGAGTCAGTCTATGTTTAAAGAATACTCACTCAACCAGTATTTTACCAGAGTATGGACTCAGCCTGTGTTCTAACAGAATACTCACACAGCCTGTGTTCTAACAGAATATGGACTCAGTCTATATTTAAAGAATACTCACTCACCTCAGTTTTCTCACAGAACACTCACGTACCCTGTGTTCTAACAGAACACTAACTCAGCCTGTTTTCTAACAGAATGTGGATTCAGATCAAAAATTACTAACGCAGTCTGTGTTCTAACAGAATATGGACTTAGATTTTGTTCAAAAATTACTCAGTCTGTGTTCTAACAGAATATGGAATCAGTCTATGTTTAAAATATACTCACTCAGCCAATATTTTACCAGAGTATGGACTCAGCCTGTGTTCTAACAGAATACTCACACAGCCTGTGTTCTAACAGAATATGGACTCAGTCTATATTTAAAGAATACTCACTCACCTCAGTATTCCAACAGAACACTCACGTAGCCAGTGTTCTAACAGAATACTAACTCAGCCTGTGTTCTAACAGAATGTGGATTCAGATCAAATATTACTAACTCAGTCTGTGTTCTAACAGAATGTGGACTCAGAATTTGTTCAAAAATTATTCAGCCTGTGTTCTAACAGAATGTGGATTCAGATCAAAAATTACTAACTCAGTCTGTGTTCTAACAGAATGTGGGTTCAGATCAAAAATTACGAACTCAGTCTGTGTTTTGAAGAATATGAACTCAGATTTTGTTCAAAAATTACTCAGTCTGTGTTCTAACAGAATATGGACTCAGTCTATATTTAAAGAATACTCACTCACCTCAGTATTCTAACAGAACACTCACGTAGCCAGTGTTCTAACAGAATACTAACTCAGCCTGTGTTCTAACAGAATGTGGATTCAGATCAAAAATTACAAACGCAGTCTGTGTTCTAACAGCATATGGACTTAGATTTTGTTCAAAAATTACTCAGTCTGTGTTCTAAAAGAATATGGACTCAGTCTATGTTTAAAGAATACTCACTCAGCCAATATTTTACCAGAGTATGGACCCGGCCTGTGTTCTAACAGAATACTCACACAGCCTGTGTTCTAACAGAATATGGACTCAGTCTATATTTAAAGAATACTCACTCACCTCAGTATTCCTACAGAACACTCACTTAGCCAGTGTTCTAACAGAATACTAACTCAGCCTGTGTTCTAACAGAATGTGGATTCAGTTCAAAAATTACTAACTCAGTCTGTGTTCTAACAGAATGTGGACTCAGATTTTGTTCAAAAATTACTCAGTCTGTTTCTAACAGAATATGGTCTCAATCTATGTTTAAAGAATACTCACTCAGCCAGTATTTTACCAGAGTATGGACTCAGCCTGTGTTCTAACAGAATACTCACACAGCCTGTGTTCTAACAGAATATGGACTCAGTCTATATTTAAAGAATACTCACTCACCTCAGTATTCTAACAGAACACTCACGTAGCCTGTGTTCTAACAGAACACTAACTCAGCCTGCTTTCTAACAGAATGTGGATTCAGATCAAATATTACTAACGCAGTCTGTGTTCTAACAGAATGTGGACTCAGATATTGTTCAAAATTTACTCAGTCTGTGTTCTAACAGAATATGGACTCAGTCTATGTTTAAAGAATACTCACTCAGCCAATATTTTACCAGAGTGTGGACTCGGCCTGTGTTCTAACAGAATACTCACACAGCCTGTGTTCTAACAGAATATGGACTCAGTCTATATTTAAAGAATACTCACTCACCTCAGTATTCCTACAGAACACTCACGTAGCCAGTGTTCTAACAGAATACTAACTCAGCCTGTGTTCTAACAGAATGTGGATTCAGATCAAATATTACTAACTCAGTCAGTGTTCTAACAGAATGTGGACTCAGATTTTGTTCAAAAATTACTCAGTCTGTGTTCTAACAAAATATGGACTAAGTCTATGTTTAAAGAATACTCACTCAGCTCAGTGTTCTAACATAACACTCACTTAGCCTGTGTTCTAACAGAATGTGGTTTCAGATCAAAAATTACTAACTCAGTCTCTGTTCTAACAGAATGTGGACTCAGATTTTGTTCAAAAATTACTCAGTCTGTGTTCTAACAGAATATGGACTCAGTCTATGTTTAAAGAATACTCACTCAGCCAGTGTTCTACCAGAATATGGATTCAGACTATTTTCAAGAATACTCACTCAGCCTGTGTTCTAGCAGAACGCTCACTTAGCCTGTGTTCTAACAGAATGTGGACTCAGATATTGTTCAAAAATTACTAACTTAGTCTGTGTTCTAACAGAATTTGGACGCAGTCTCTGTTTAAAAAATACTCACTCACCTCAGTGTTCTAACAGAACACTCACGTAGCCTGTGTTCTAACAGAACACTAACTCAGCCTGTTTTCTAACAAAATGTGGATTGAGATCAAAAATTACTAACGCAGTCTGTGTTCTAACAGAATATGGACTTAGATTTTGTTCAAAAATTACTCAGTCTGTGTTCTAACAGAATATGGACTCAGTCTATGTTTAAAGAATACTCACTCAGCCAGTATTTTACCAGAGTATGGACTCAGCCTGTGTTCTAACAGAATACTCACACAGCCTGTGTTCTAACAGAATATGTACTCAGTCTATATTTAAAGAATACTCACTCACCTCAGTATTCTAACAGAACACTCACGTAGCCAGTGTTCTAACAGAATACTAACTCAGCCTGTGTTCTAACAGAATGTGGACTCAGATTTTGTTCAAAAATTACTCAGTGTGTTTCTAACAGAATATGGAGTCAGTCTATGTTTAAAGAATACTCACTCAACCAGTATTTTACCAGAGTATGGACTCAGCCTGTGTTCTAACAGAATACTCACACAGCCTGTGTTCTAACAGAATATGGACTCAGTCTATATTTAAAGAATACTCACTCACCTCAGTTTTCTCACAGAACACTCACGTACCCTGTGTTCTAACAGAACACTAACTCAGCCTGTTTTCTAACAGAATGTGGATTCAGATCAAAAATTACTAACGCAGTCTGTGTTCTAACAGAATATGGACTTAGATTTTGTTCAAAAATTACTCAGTCTGTGTTCTAACAGAATATGGAATCAGTCTATGTTTAAAATATACTCACTCAGCCAATATTTTACCAGAGTATGGACTCAGCCTGTGTTCTAACAGAATACTCACACAGCCTGTGTTCTAACAGAATATGGACTCAGTCTATATTTAAAGAATACTCACTCACCTCAGTATTCCAACAGAACACTCACGTAGCCAGTGTTCTAACAGAATACTAACTCAGCCTGTGTTCTAACAGAATGTGGATTCAGATCAAATATTACTAACTCAGTCTGTGTTCTAACAGAATGTGGACTCAGAATTTGTTCAAAAATTATTCAGCCTGTGTTCTAACAGAATGTGGATTCAGATCAAAAATTACTAACTCAGTCTGTGTTCTAACAGAATGTGGGTTCAGATCAAAAATTACGAACTCAGTCTGTGTTTTGAAGAATATGAACTCAGATTTTGTTCAAAAATTACTCAGTCTGTGTTCTAACAGAATATGGACTCAGTCTATATTTAAAGAATACTCACTCACCTCAGTATTCTAACAGAACACTCACGTAGCCAGTGTTCTAACAGAATACTAACTCAGCCTGTGTTCTAACAGAATGTGGATTCAGATCAAAAATTACAAACGCAGTCTGTGTTCTAACAGCATATGGACTTAGATTTTGTTCAAAAATTACTCAGTCTGTGTTCTAACAGAATATGGACTCAGTCTATGTTTAAAGAATACTCACTCAGCCAATATTTTACCAGAGTATGGACCCGGCCTGTGTTCTAACAGAATACTCACACAGCCTGTGTTCTAACAGAATATGGACTCAGTCTATATTTAAAGAATACTCACTCACCTCAGTATTCCTACAGAACACTCACTTAGCCAGTGTTCTAACAGAATACTAACTCAGCCTGTGTTCTAACAGAATGTGGATTCAGTTCAAAAATTACTAACTCAGTCTGTGTTCTAACAGAATGTGGACTCAGATTTTGTTCAAAAATTACTCAGTCTGTTTCTAACAGAATATGGTCTCAATCTATGTTTAAAGAATACTCACTCAGCCAGTATTTTACCAGAGTATGGACTCAGCCTGTGTTCTAACAGAATACTCACACAGCCTGTGTTCTAACAGAATATGGACTCAGTCTATATTTAAAGAATACTCACTCACCTCAGTATTCTAACAGAACACTCACGTAGCCTGTGTTCTAACAGAACACTAACTCAGCCTGCTTTCTAACAGAATGTGGATTCAGATCAAATATTACTAACGCAGTCTGTGTTCTAACAGAATGTGGACTCAGATATTGTTCAAAATTTACTCAGTCTGTGTTCTAACAGAATATGGACTCAGTCTATGTTTAAAGAATACTCACTCAGCCAATATTTTACCAGAGTGTGGACTCGGCCTGTGTTCTAACAGAATACTCACACAGCCTGTGTTCTAACAGAATATGGACTCAGTCTATATTTAAAGAATACTCACTCACCTCAGTATTCCTACAGAACACTCACGTAGCCAGTGTTCTAACAGAATACTAACTCAGCCTGTGTTCTAACAGAATGTGGATTCAGATCAAATATTACTAACTCAGTCAGTGTTCTAACAGAATGTGGACTCAGATTTTGTTCAAAAATTACTCAGTCTGTGTTCTAACAAAATATGGACTAAGTCTATGTTTAAAGAATACTCACTCAGCTCAGTGTTCTAACATAACACTCACTTAGCCTGTGTTCTAACAGAATGTGGTTTCAGATCAAAAATTACTAACTCAGTCTCTGTTCTAACAGAATGTGGACTCAGATTTTGTTCAAAAATTACTCAGTCTGTGTTCTAACAGAATATGGACTCAGTCTATGTTTAAAGAATACTCACTCAGCCAGTGTTCTACCAGAATATGGATTCAGACTATTTTCAAGAATACTCACTCAGCCTGTGTTCTAGCAGAACGCTCACTTAGCCTGTGTTCTAACAGAATGTGGACTCAGATATTGTTCAAAAATTACTAACTTAGTCTGTGTTCTAACAGAATTTGGACGCAGTCTCTGTTTAAAAAATACTCACTCACCTCAGTGTTCTAACAGAACACTCACGTAGCCTGTGTTCTAACAGAACACTAACTCAGCCTGTTTTCTAACAAAATGTGGATTGAGATCAAAAATTACTAACGCAGTCTGTGTTCTAACAGAATATGGACTTAGATTTTGTTCAAAAATTACTCAGTCTGTGTTCTAACAGAATATGGACTCAGTCTATGTTTAAAGAATACTCACTCAGCCAGTATTTTACCAGAGTATGGACTCAGCCTGTGTTCTAACAGAATACTCACACAGCCTGTGTTCTAACAGAATATGTACTCAGTCTATATTTAAAGAATACTCACTCACCTCAGTATTCTAACAGAACACTCACGTAGCCAGTGTTCTAACAGAATACTAACTCAGCCTGTGTTCTAACAGAATGTCGACTCAGATTTTGTTCAAAAATTACTCAGTCTGTTTCTAACAGAATATGGAGTCAGTCTATGTTTAAAGAATACTCACTCAACCAGTATTTTACCAGAGTATGGACTCAGCCTGTGTTCTAACAGAATACTCACACAGCCTGTGTTCTAACAGAATATGGACTCAGTCTATATTTAAAGAATACTCACTCACCTCAGTTTTCTAACAGAACACTCACGTACCCTGTGTTCTAACAGAACACTAACTCAGCCTGTTTTCTAACAGAATGTGGATTCAGATCAAAAATTACTAACGCAGTCTGTGTTCTAACAGAATATGGACTTAGATTTTGTTCAAAAATTACTCAGTCTGTGTTCTAACAGAATATGGAATCAGTCTATGTTTAAAATATACTCACTCAGCCAATATTTTACCAGAGTATGGACTCAGCCTGTGTTCTAACAGAATACTCACACAGCCTGTGTTCTAACAGAATATGGACTCAGTCTATATTTAAAGAATACTCACTCACCTCAGTATTCCAACAGAACACTCACGTAGCCAGTGTTCTAACAGAATACTAACTCAGCCTGTGTTCTAACAGAATGTGGATTCAGATCAAATATTACTAACTCAGTCTGTGTTCTAACAGAATGTGGACTCAGAATTTGTTCAAAAATTATTCAGCCTGTGTTCTAACAGAATGTGGATTCAGATCAAAAATTACTAACTCAGTCTGTGTTCTAAAAGAATGTGGGTTCAGATCAAAAATTACGAACTCAGTCTGTGTTTTGAAGAATATGAACTCAGATTTTGTTCAAAAATTACTCAGTCTGTGTTCTAACAGAATATGGACTCAGTCTATATTTAAAGAATACTCACTCACCTCAGTATTCTAACAGAACACTCACGTAGCCAGTGTTCTAACAGAATACTAACTCAGCCTGTGTTCTAACAGAATGTGGATTCAGATCAAAAATTACAAACGCAGTCTGTGTTCTAACAGCATATGGACTTAGATTTTGTTCAAAAATTACTCAGTCTGTGTTCTAACAGAATATGGACTCAGTCTATGTTTAAAGAATACTCACTCAGCCAATATTTTACCAGAGTATGGACCCGGCCTGTGTTCTAACAGAATACTCACACAGCCTGTGTTCTAACAGAATATGGACTCAGTCTATATTTAAAGAATACTCACTCACCTCAGTATTCCTACAGAACACTCACTTAGCCAGTGTTCTAACAGAATACTAACTCAGCCTGTGTTCTAACAGAATGTGGATTCAGTTCAAAAATTACTAACTCAGTCTGTGTTCTAACAGAATGTGGACTCAGATTTTGTTCAAAAATTACTCAGTCTGTTTCTAACAGAATATGGTCTCAATCTATGTTTAAAGAATACTCACTCAGCCAGTATTTTACCAGAGTATGGACTCAGCCTGTGTTCTAACAGAATACTCACACAGCCTGTGTTCTAACAGAATATGGACTCAGTCTATATTTAAAGAATACTCACTCACCTCAGTATTCTAACATAACACTCACGTAGCCTGTGTTCTAACAGAACACTAACTCAGCCTGCTTTCTAACAGAATGTGGATTCAGATCAAATATTACTAACGCAGTCTGTGTTCTAACAGAATGTGGACTCAGATATTGTTCAAAATTTACTCAGTCTGTGTTCTAACAGAATATGGACTCAGTCTATATTTAAAGAATACTCACTCAGCTCAGTGTTCTAACATAACACTCACTTAGCCTGTGTTCTAACAGAATGTGGTTTCAGATCAAAAATTACTAACTCAGTCTGTGTTCTAACAGAATGTGGACTCAGATTTTGTTCAAAAATTACTCAGTCTGTGTTCTAACAGAATATGGACTCAGTCTATGTTTAAAGAATACTCACTCAGCCAGTGTTCTACCAGAATATGGATTCAGACTATTTTCAAGAATACTCACTCAGCCTGTGTTCTAGCAGAACGCTCACTTAGCCTGTGTTCTAACAGAATGTGGACTCAGATATTGTTCAAAAATTACTAACTCAGTCTGTGTTCTAACAGAATTTGGAGGCAGTCTCGTTTTAAAAAATACTCACTCACCTCAGTGTTCTAACAGAACACTCACGTAGCCTGTGTTCTAACAGAACACTAACTCAGCCTGTTTTCTAACAAAATGTGGATTCAGATCAAAAATTACTAACGCAGTCTGTGTTCTAACAGAATATGGACTTAGATTTTGTTCAAAAATTACTCAGTCTGTGTTCTAACAGAATATGGACTCAGTCTATGTTTAAAGAATACTCACTCAGCCAGTATTTTACCAGAGTATGGACTCAGCCTGTGTTCTAACAGAATACTCACACAGCCTGTGTTCTAACAGAATATGTACTCAGTCTATATTTAAAGAATACTCACTCACCTCAGTATTCTAACAGAACACTCACGTAGCCAGTGTTCTAACAGAATACTAACTCAGCCTGTGTTCTAACAGAATGTGGACTCAGATTTTGTTCAAAAATTACTCAGTCTGTTTCTAACAGAATATGGAGTCAGTCTATGTTTAAAGAATACTCACTCAACCAGTATTTTACCATAGTATGGACTCAGCCTGTGTTCTAACAGAATACTCACACAGCCTGTGTTCTAACAGAATATAGACTCAGTCTATATTTAAAGAATACTCACTCACCTCAGTTTTCTAACAGAACACTCACGTACCCTGTGTTCTAACAGAACACTAACTCAGCCTGTTTTCTAACAGAATGTGGATTCAGATCAAAAATTACTAACGCAGTCTGTGTTCTAACAGAATATGGACTTAGATTTTGTTCAAAAATTACTCAGTCTGTGTTCTAACAGAATATGGACTCAGTCTATGTTTAAAGAATACTCACTCAGCCAATATTTTACCAGAGTATGGACTCAGCCTGTGTTCTAACAGAATACTCACACAGCCTGTGTTCTAACAGAATATGTACTCAGTCTATATTTAAAGAATACTCACTCACCTCAGTATTCCAACAGAACACTCACGTAGCCAGTGTTCTAACAGAATACTAACTCAGCCTGTGTTCTAACAGAATGTGGATTCAGATCAAATATTACTAACTCAGTCTGTGTTCTAACAGAATGTGGACGCAGATTTTGCTCAAAAATTATTCAGCCTGTGTTCTAACAGAATGTGGATTCAGATCAAAAATTACTAACTCAGTCTGTGTTCTAACAGAATGTGGACTCAGATTTTGTTCAAAAATTACTCAGTCTGTTTCTAACAGAATATGGTCTCAATCTATGTTTAAAGAATACTCACTCAGCCAGTATTTTACCAGAGTATGGACTCAGCCTGTGTTCTAACAGAATACTCACACAGCCTGTGTTCTAACAGAATATGGACTCAGTCTATATTTAAAGAATACTCACTCACCTCAGTATTCTAACAGAACACTCACGTAGCCTGTGTTCTAACAGAACACTAACTCAGCCTGCTTTCTAACAGAATGTGGATTCAGATCAAATATTACTAACGCAGTCTGTGTTCTAACAGAATGTGGACTCAGATATTGTTCAAAATTTACTCAGTCTGTGTTCTAACAGAATATGGACTCAGTCTATGTTTAAAGAATACTCACTCAGCCAATATTTTACCAGAGTGTGGACTCGGCCTGTGTTCTAACAGAATACTCACACAGCCTGTGTTCTAACAGAATATGGACTCAGTCTATATTTAAAGAATACTCACTCACCTCAGTATTCCAACAGAACACTCACGTAGCCAGTGTTCTAACAGAATACTAACTCAGCCTGTGTTCTAACAGAATGTGGATTCAGATCAAATATTACTAACTCAGTCTGTGTTCTAACAGAATGTGGACTCAGAATTTGTTCAAAAATTATTCAGCCTGTGTTCTAACAGAATGTGGATTCAGATCAAAAATTACTAACTCAGTCTGTGTTCTAACAGAATGTGGGTTCAGATCAAAAATTACTAACTCAGTCTGTGTTTTGAAGAATATGAACTCAGATTTTGTTCAAAAATTACTCAGTCTGTGTTCTAACAGAATATGGACTCAGTCTATATTTAAAGAATACTCACTCACCTCAGTATTGTAACAGAACACTCACGTAGCCAGTGTTCTAACAGAATACTAACTCAGCCTGTGTTCTAACAGAATGTGGATTCAGATCAAAAATTACAAACGCAGTCTGTGTTCTAACAGCATATGGACTTAGATTTTATTCAAAAATTACTCAGTCTGTGTTCTAACAGAATATGGACTCAGTCTATGTTTAAAGAATACTCACTCAGCCAATATTTTACCAGAGTATGGACTCGGCCTGTGTTCTAACAGAATACTCACACAGCCTGTGTTCTAACAGAATATGGACTCAGTCTATATTTAAAGAATACTCACTCACCTCAGTATTCCTACAGAACACTCACTTAGCCAGTGTTCTAACAGAATACTAACTCAGCCTGTGTTCTAACAGAATGTGGATTCAGTTCAAAAATTACTAACTCAGTCTGTGTTCTAACAGAATGTGGACTCA
Source organism: Furipterus horrens (assembly GCF_987537825.1). Classification (NCBI taxonomy): domain Eukaryota; kingdom Metazoa; phylum Chordata; class Mammalia; order Chiroptera; family Furipteridae; genus Furipterus; species Furipterus horrens. The sequence continues at coordinate 38,169,582 of NW_028327181.1, read as the reverse complement.
GATTTTGTTCAAAAATTACTCAGTCTGTGTTCTAACAGAATATGGACTCAGTCTATGTTTAAAGAATACTCACTCAGCCAGTATTTTACCAGAGTATGGACTCAGCCTGTGTTCTAACAGAATACTCACACAGCCTGTGTTCTAACAGAATATGTACTCAGTCTATATTTAAAGAATACTCACTCACCTCAGTATTCTAACAGAACACTCACGTAGCCAGTGTTCTAACAGAATACTAACTCAGCCTGTGTTCTAACAGAATGTCGACTCAGATTTTGTTCAAAAATTACTCAGTCTGTTTCTAACAGAATATGGAGTCAGTCTATGTTTAAAGAATACTCACTCAACCAGTATTTTACCAGAGTATGGACTCAGCCTGTGTTCTAACAGAATACTCACACAGCCTGTGTTCTAACAGAATATGGACTCAGTCTATATTTAAAGAATACTCACTCACCTCAGTTTTCTAACAGAACACTCACGTACCCTGTGTTCTAACAGAACACTAACTCAGCCTGTTTTCTAACAGAATGTGGATTCAGATCAAAAATTACTAACGCAGTCTGTGTTCTAACAGAATATGGACTTAGATTTTGTTCAAAAATTACTCAGTCTGTGTTCTAACAGAATATGGAATCAGTCTATGTTTAAAATATACTCACTCAGCCAATATTTTACCAGAGTATGGACTCAGCCTGTGTTCTAACAGAATACTCACACAGCCTGTGTTCTAACAGAATATGGACTCAGTCTATATTTAAAGAATACTCACTCACCTCAGTATTCCAACAGAACACTCACGTAGCCAGTGTTCTAACAGAATACTAACTCAGCCTGTGTTCTAACAGAATGTGGATTCAGATCAAATATTACTAACTCAGTCTGTGTTCTAACAGAATGTGGACTCAGAATTTGTTCAAAAATTATTCAGCCTGTGTTCTAACAGAATGTGGATTCAGATCAAAAATTACTAACTCAGTCTGTGTTCTAAAAGAATGTGGGTTCAGATCAAAAATTACGAACTCAGTCTGTGTTTTGAAGAATATGAACTCAGATTTTGTTCAAAAATTACTCAGTCTGTGTTCTAACAGAATATGGACTCAGTCTATATTTAAAGAATACTCACTCACCTCAGTATTCTAACAGAACACTCACGTAGCCAGTGTTCTAACAGAATACTAACTCAGCCTGTGTTCTAACAGAATGTGGATTCAGATCAAAAATTACAAACGCAGTCTGTGTTCTAACAGCATATGGACTTAGATTTTGTTCAAAAATTACTCAGTCTGTGTTCTAACAGAATATGGACTCAGTCTATGTTTAAAGAATACTCACTCAGCCAATATTTTACCAGAGTATGGACCCGGCCTGTGTTCTAACAGAATACTCACACAGCCTGTGTTCTAACAGAATATGGACTCAGTCTATATTTAAAGAATACTCACTCACCTCAGTATTCCTACAGAACACTCACTTAGCCAGTGTTCTAACAGAATACTAACTCAGCCTGTGTTCTAACAGAATGTGGATTCAGTTCAAAAATTACTAACTCAGTCTGTGTTCTAACAGAATGTGGACTCAGATTTTGTTCAAAAATTACTCAGTCTGTTTCTAACAGAATATGGTCTCAATCTATGTTTAAAGAATACTCACTCAGCCAGTATTTTACCAGAGTATGGACTCAGCCTGTGTTCTAACAGAATACTCACACAGCCTGTGTTCTAACAGAATATGGACTCAGTCTATATTTAAAGAATACTCACTCACCTCAGTATTCTAACATAACACTCACGTAGCCTGTGTTCTAACAGAACACTAACTCAGCCTGCTTTCTAACAGAATGTGGATTCAGATCAAATATTACTAACGCAGTCTGTGTTCTAACAGAATGTGGACTCAGATATTGTTCAAAATTTACTCAGTCTGTGTTCTAACAGAATATGGACTCAGTCTATATTTAAAGAATACTCACTCAGCTCAGTGTTCTAACATAACACTCACTTAGCCTGTGTTCTAACAGAATGTGGTTTCAGATCAAAAATTACTAACTCAGTCTGTGTTCTAACAGAATGTGGACTCAGATTTTGTTCAAAAATTACTCAGTCTGTGTTCTAACAGAATATGGACTCAGTCTATGTTTAAAGAATACTCACTCAGCCAGTGTTCTACCAGAATATGGATTCAGACTATTTTCAAGAATACTCACTCAGCCTGTGTTCTAGCAGAACGCTCACTTAGCCTGTGTTCTAACAGAATGTGGACTCAGATATTGTTCAAAAATTACTAACTCAGTCTGTGTTCTAACAGAATTTGGAGGCAGTCTCGTTTTAAAAAATACTCACTCACCTCAGTGTTCTAACAGAACACTCACGTAGCCTGTGTTCTAACAGAACACTAACTCAGCCTGTTTTCTAACAAAATGTGGATTCAGATCAAAAATTACTAACGCAGTCTGTGTTCTAACAGAATATGGACTTAGATTTTGTTCAAAAATTACTCAGTCTGTGTTCTAACAGAATATGGACTCAGTCTATGTTTAAAGAATACTCACTCAGCCAGTATTTTACCAGAGTATGGACTCAGCCTGTGTTCTAACAGAATACTCACACAGCCTGTGTTCTAACAGAATATGTACTCAGTCTATATTTAAAGAATACTCACTCACCTCAGTATTCTAACAGAACACTCACGTAGCCAGTGTTCTAACAGAATACTAACTCAGCCTGTGTTCTAACAGAATGTGGACTCAGATTTTGTTCAAAAATTACTCAGTCTGTTTCTAACAGAATATGGAGTCAGTCTATGTTTAAAGAATACTCACTCAACCAGTATTTTACCATAGTATGGACTCAGCCTGTGTTCTAACAGAATACTCACACAGCCTGTGTTCTAACAGAATATAGACTCAGTCTATATTTAAAGAATACTCACTCACCTCAGTTTTCTAACAGAACACTCACGTACCCTGTGTTCTAACAGAACACTAACTCAGCCTGTTTTCTAACAGAATGTGGATTCAGATCAAAAATTACTAACGCAGTCTGTGTTCTAACAGAATATGGACTTAGATTTTGTTCAAAAATTACTCAGTCTGTGTTCTAACAGAATATGGACTCAGTCTATGTTTAAAGAATACTCACTCAGCCAATATTTTACCAGAGTATGGACTCAGCCTGTGTTCTAACAGAATACTCACACAGCCTGTGTTCTAACAGAATATGTACTCAGTCTATATTTAAAGAATACTCACTCACCTCAGTATTCCAACAGAACACTCACGTAGCCAGTGTTCTAACAGAATACTAACTCAGCCTGTGTTCTAACAGAATGTGGATTCAGATCAAATATTACTAACTCAGTCTGTGTTCTTACAGAATGTGGACGCAGATTTTGCTCAAAAATTATTCAGCCTGTGTTCTAACAGAATGTGGATTCAGATCAAAAATTACTAACTCAGTCTGTGTTCTAACAGAATGTGGACTCAGATTTTGTTCAAAAATTACTCAGTCTGTTTCTAACAGAATATGGTCTCAATCTATGTTTAAAGAATACTCACTCAGCCAGTATTTTACCAGAGTATGGACTCAGCCTGTGTTCTAACAGAATACTCACACAGCCTGTGTTCTAACAGAATATGGACTCAGTCTATATTTAAAGAATACTCACTCACCTCAGTATTCTAACAGAACACTCACGTAGCCTGTGTTCTAACAGAACACTAACTCAGCCTGCTTTCTAACAGAATGTGGATTCAGATCAAATATTACTAACGCAGTCTGTGTTCTAACAGAATGTGGACTCAGATATTGTTCAAAATTTACTCAGTCTGTGTTCTAACAGAATATGGACTCAGTCTATGTTTAAAGAATACTCACTCAGCCAATATTTTACCAGAGTGTGGACTCGGCCTGTGTTCTAACAGAATACTCACACAGCCTGTGTTCTAACAGAATATGGACTCAGTCTATATTTAAAGAATACTCACTCACCTCAGTATTCCAACAGAACACTCACGTAGCCAGTGTTCTAACAGAATACTAACTCAGCCTGTGTTCTAACAGAATGTGGATTCAGATCAAATATTACTAACTCAGTCTGTGTTCTAACAGAATGTGGACTCAGAATTTGTTCAAAAATTATTCAGCCTGTGTTCTAACAGAATGTGGATTCAGATCAAAAATTACTAACTCAGTCTGTGTTCTAACAGAATGTGGGTTCAGATCAAAAATTACTAACTCAGTCTGTGTTTTGAAGAATATGAACTCAGATTTTGTTCAAAAATTACTCAGTCTGTGTTCTAACAGAATATGGACTCAGTCTATATTTAAAGAATACTCACTCACCTCAGTATTGTAACAGAACACTCACGTAGCCAGTGTTCTAACAGAATACTAACTCAGCCTGTGTTCTAACAGAATGTGGATTCAGATCAAAAATTACAAACGCAGTCTGTGTTCTAACAGCATATGGACTTAGATTTTATTCAAAAATTACTCAGTCTGTGTTCTAACAGAATATGGACTCAGTCTATGTTTAAAGAATACTCACTCAGCCAATATTTTACCAGAGTATGGACTCGGCCTGTGTTCTAACAGAATACTCACACAGCCTGTGTTCTAACAGAATATGGACTCAGTCTATATTTAAAGAATACTCACTCACCTCAGTATTCCTACAGAACACTCACTTAGCCAGTGTTCTAACAGAATACTAACTCAGCCTGTGTTCTAACAGAATGTGGATTCAGTTCAAAAATTACTAACTCAGTCTGTGTTCTAACAGAATGTGGACTCAGATTTTGTTCAAAAATTACTCAGTCTGTTTCTAACAGAATGTGGATTCAGATCAAAAATTACTAACTCAGTCTGTGTTCTAACAGAATATGGACTCAGTCTATGTTTAAAGAATACTCACCCAGCCAATATTTTACCAGAGTATGGACTCAGCCTGTGTTCTAACAGAATACTCACACAGCCTGTGTTCTAACAGAATATGTACTCAGTCTATATTTAAAGAATACTCACTCACCTCAGTATTCCAACAGAACACTCACGTAGCCAGTGTTCTAACAGAATACTAACTCAGCCTGTGTTCTAACAGAATGTGGATTCAGATCAAATATTACTAACTCAGTCTGTGTTCTAACAGAATGTGGACGCAGATTTTGCTCAAAAATTATTCAGCCTGTGTTCTAACAGAATGTGGATTCAGATCAAAAATTACTAACTCAGTCTGTGTTCTAACAGAATGTGGACTCAGATTTTGTTCAAAAATTACTCAGTCTGTTTCTAACAGAATATGGTCTCAATCTATGTTTAAAGAATACTCACTCAGCCAGTATTTTACCAGAGTATGGACTCAGCCTGTGTTCTAACAGAATACTCACACAGCCTGTGTTCTAACAGAATATGGACTCAGTCTATATTTAAAGAATACTCACTCACCTCAGTATTCTAACAGAACACTCACGTAGCCTGTGTTCTAACAGAACACTAACTCAGCCTGCTTTCTAACAGAATGTGGATTCAGATCAAATATTACTAACGCAGTCTGTGTTCTAACAGAATGTGGACTCAGATATTGTTCAAAATTTACTCAGTCTGTGTTCTAACAGAATATGGACTCAGTCTATGTTTAAAGAATACTCACTCAGCCAATATTTTACCAGAGTGTGGACTCGGCCTGTGTTCTAACAGAATACTCACACAGCCTGTGTTCTAACAGAATATGGACTCAGTCTATATTTAAAGAATACTCACTCACCTCAGTATTCCTACAGAACACTCACGTAGCCAGTGTTCTAACAGAATACTAACTCAGCCTGTGTTCTAACAGAATGTGGATTCAGATCAAATATTACTAACTCAGTCAGTGTTCTAACAGAATGTGGACTCAGATTTTGTTCAAAAATTACTCAGTCTGTGTTCTAACAGAATATGGACTAAGTCTATGTTTAAAGAATACTCACTCAGCTCAGTGTTCTAACATAACACTCACTTAGCCTGTGTTCTAACAGAATGTGGTTTCAGATCAAAAATTACTAACTCAGTCTGTGTTCTAACAGAATGTGGACTCAGATTTTGTTCAAAAATTACTCAGTCTGTGTTCTAACAGAATATGGACTCAGTCTATGTTTAAAGAATACTCACTCAGCCAGTGTTCTACCAGAATATGGATTCAGACTATTTTCAAGAATACTCACTCAGCCTGTGTTCTAGCAGAACGCTCACTTAGCCTGTGTTCTAACAGAATGTGGACTCAGATATTGTTCAAAAATTACTATCTCAGTCTGTGTTCTAACAGAATTTGGAGGCAGTCTCGTTTTAAAAAATACTCACTCACCTCAGTGTTCTAACAGAACACTCACGTAGCCTGTGTTCTAACAGAACACTAACTCAGCCTGTTTTCTAACAAAATGTGGATTCAGATCAAAAATTACTAACGCAGTCTGTGTTCTAACAGAATATGGACTTAGATTTTGTTCAAAAATTACTCAGTCTGTGTTCTAACAGAATATGGACTCAGTCTATGTTTAAAGAATACTCACTCAGCCAGTATTTTACCAGAGTATGGACTCAGCCTGTGTTCTAACAGAATACTCACACAGCCTGTGTTCTAACAGAATATAGACTCAGTCTATATTTAAAGAATACTCACTCACCTCAGTTTTCTAACAGAACACTCACGTACCCTGTGTTCTAACAGAACACTAACTCAGCCTGTTTTCTAACAGAATGTGGATTCAGATCAAAAATTACTAACGCAGTCTGTGTTCTAACAGAATATGGACTTAGATTTTGTTCAAAAATTACTCAGTCTGTGTTCTAACAGAATATGGACTCAGTCTATGTTTAAAGAATACTCACTCAGCCAATATTTTACCAGAGTATGGACTCAGCCTGTGTTCTAACAGAATACTCACACAGCCTGTGTTCTAACAGAATATGTACTCAGTCTATATTTAAAGAATACTCACTCACCTCAGTATTCCAACAGAACACTCACGTAGCCAGTGTTCTAACAGAATAATAACTCAGCCTGTGTTCTAACAGAATGTGGATTCAGATCAAATATTACTAACTCAGTCTGTGTTCTAACAGAATGTGGACGCAGATTTTGCTCAAAAATTATTCAGCCTGTGTTCTAACAGAATGTGGATTCAGATCAAAAATTACTAACTCAGTCTGTGTTCTAACAGAATGTGGACTCAGATTTTGTTCAAAAATTACTCAGTTTGTTTCTAACAGAATATGGTCTCAATCTATGTTTAAAGAATACTCACTCAGCCAGTATTTTACCAGAGTATGGACTCAGCCTGTGTTCTAACAGAATACTCACACAGCCTGTGTTCTAACAGAATATGGACTCAGTCTATATTTAAAGAATACTCACTCACCTCAGTATTCTAACAGAACACTCACGTAGCCAGTGTTCTAACAGAATACTAACTCAGCCTGTGTTCTAACAGAATGTGGATTCAGATCAAAAATTACAAACGCAGTCTGTGTTCTAACAGCATATGGACTTAGACTTTGTTCAAAAATTACTCAGTCTGTGTTCTAACAGAATATGGACTCAGTCTATGTTTAAAGAATACTCACTCAGCCAATATTTTACCAGAGTATGGACTCGGCCTGTGTTCTAACAGAATACTCACACAGCCTGTGTTCTAACAGAATATGGACTCAGTCTATATTTAAAGAATACTCACTCACCTCAGTATTCCTACAGAACACTCACTTAGCCAGTGTTCTAACAGAATACTAACTCAGCCTGTGTTCTAACAGAATGTGGATTCAGTTCAAAAATTACTAACTCAGTCTGTGTTCTAACAGAATGTGGACTCAGATTTTGTTCAAAAATTACTCAGTCTGTTTCTAACAGAATGTGGATTCAGATCAAAAATTACTAACTCAGTCTGTGTTCTAACAGAATATGGACTCAGTCTATGTTTAAAGAATACTCACTCAGCCAATATTTTACCAGAGTATGGACTCAGCCTGTGTTCTAACAGAATACTCACACAGCCTGTGTTCTAACAGTATATGGACTCAGTCTATATTTAAAGAATACTCACTCACCTCAGTATTCTAACAGAACACTCACGTAGCCTGTGTTCTAACAGAACACTAACTCAGCCTGTTTTCTAACAGAATGTGGATTCAGATCAAAAATTACTAACGCAGTCTGTGTTCTAACAGAATATGGACTTAGATTTCGTTCAAAAATTACTCAGTCTGTGTTCTAACAGAATATGGACTCAGTCTATGTTTAAAGAATACTCACTCAGCCAATATTTTACCAGAGTATGGACTCAGCCTGTGTTCTAACAGAATACTCACACAGCCTGTGTTCTAACAGAATATGGACTCAGTCTATATTTAAAGAATACTCACTCACCTCAGTATTCCAACAGAACACTCACGTAGCCAGTGTTCTAACAGAATACTAACTCAGCCTGTGTTCTAACAGAATGTGGATTCAGATCAAATATTACTAACCCAGTCTGTGTTCTAACAGAATGTGGACTCAGATTTTGTTCAAAAATTATTCAGCCTGTTTTCTAACAGAATGTGGATTCAGATCAATAATTACTAACTCAGTCTGTGTTCTAACAGAATGTGGGTTCAGATCAAAAATTACTAACTCAGTCTGTGTTCTAACAGAATATGAACTGAGATTTTGTTCAAAAATTACTCAGTCTGTGTTCTAACAGAATATGGACTAAATCTATGTTTAAAGAATACTCACTCAGCTCAGTGTTCTAACATAACACTCACTTAGCCTGTGTTCTAACAGAATGTGGTTTCAGATCAAAAATTACTAACTCAGTCTGTGTTATAACAGAATGTGGACTCAGATTTTGTTCAAAAATGACTCAGTCTGTGTTCTAACAGAATATGGACTCAGTCTATGTTTAAAGAATACTCACTCAGCCAGTGTTCTACCATAATATGGATTCAGACTATTTTCAAGAATACTCACTCAGCCTGTGTTCTAGCAGAACGCTCACTTAGCCTGTGTTCTAACAGAATGTGGACTCAGATATTGTTCAAAAATTACTAACTCAGTCTGTGTTCTAACAGAATTTGGACGCAGTCTATGTTTAAAAAATACTCACTCACCTCAGTGTTCTAACAGAACACTCACGTAGCCTGTGTTCTAACAGAACACTAACTCAGCCTGTTTTCTAACAAAATGTGGATTCAGATCAAAAATTACTAACGCAGTCTGTGTTCTAACAGAATGTGGACTCAGATTTTGTTCAAAAATTACTCAGTCTGTTTCTAACAGAATATGGTCTCAGTCTATGTTTAAAGAATACTCACTCAGCCAGTATTTTACCAGAGTATGGACTCAGCCTGTGTTCTAACAGAATACTCACACAGCCTGTTTTCTAACAGAATATGTACTCAGTCTATATTTAAAGAATACTCACTCACCTCAGTATTCTAACAGAACACTCACGTAGCCAGTGTTCTAACAGAATACTAACTCAGCCTGTGTTCTAACAGAATGTGGATTCAGATCCAAAATTACTAACTCAGTCTGTGTTCTAACAGAATGTGGACTCAGATTTTGTTCAAAAATTACTCAGTCTGTTTCTAACAGAATATGGTCTCAGTCTATGTTTAAAGAATACTCACTCAGCCAGTATTTTACCAGAGTATGGACTCAGCCTGTGTTCTAACAGAATACTCACACAGCCTGTGTTCTAACAGAATATGGACTCAGTCTATATTTAAAGAATACTCACTCACCTCAGTATTCTAACAGAACACTCACGTGGCCTGTGTTCTAACAGAACACTAACTCAGCCTGTTTTCTAACAGAATGTGGATTCAGATCAAAAATTACTAACGCAGTCTGTGTTCTAACAGAATATGGACTTAAATTTTGTTCAAAAATTACTCAGTCTGTGTTCTAACAGAATATGGACTCAGTCTATGTTTAAAGAATACTCACACAGCCAATATTTTACCAGAGTATGGACTCAGCCTGTGTTCTAACAGAATACTCACACAGCCTGTGTTCTAACAGAATATGTACTCAGTCTATATTTAAAGAATACTCACTCACCTCAGTATTCCAACAGAACACTCACGTAGCCAGTGTTCTAACAGAATACTAACTCAGCCTGTGTTCTAACAGAATGTGGATTCAGATCAAATATTACTAACTCAGTCTGTGTTCTAACAGAATGTGGACGCAGATTTTGCTCAAAAATTATTCAGCCTGTGTTCTAACAGAATGTGGATTCAGATCAAAAATTACTAACTCAGTCTGTGTTCTAACAGAATGTGGACTCAGATTTTGTTCAAAAATTACTCAGTCTGTTTCTAACAGAATATGGTCTCAATCTATGTTTAAAGAATACTCACTCAGCCAGTATTTTACCAGAGTATGGACTCAGCCTGTGTTCTAACAGAATACTCACACAGCCTGTGTTCTAACAGAATATGTACTCAGTCTATATTTAAAGAATACTCACTCACCTCAGTATTCCAACAGAACACTCACGTAGCCAGTGTTCTAACAGAATACTAACTCAGCCTGTGTTCTAACAGAATGTGGATTCAGATCAAATATTACTAACTCAGTCTGTGTTCTAACAGAATGTGGACGCAGATTTTGCTCAAAAATTATTCAGCCTGTGTTCTAACAGAATGTGGATTCAGATCAAAAATTACTAACTCAGTCTGTGTTCTAACAGAATGTGGACTCAGATTTTGTTCAAAAATTACTCAGTCTGTTTCTAACAGAATATGGTCTCAATCTATGTTTAAAGAATACTCACTCAGCCAGTATTTTACCAGAGTATGGACTCAGCCTGTGTTCTAACAGAATACTCACACAGCCTGTGTTCTAACAGAATATGGACTCAGTCTATATTTAAAGAATACTCACTCACCTCAGTATTCTAACAGAACACTCCCGTAGCCTGTGTTCTAACAGAACACTAACTCAGCCTACTTTCTAACAGAATGTGGATTCAGATCAAATATTACTAACGCTGTCTGTGTTCTAACAGAATGTGGACTCAGATATTGTTCAAAATTTACTCAGTCTGTGTTCTAACAGAATATGGACTCAGTCTATGTTTAAAGAATACTCACTCAGCCAATATTTTACCAGAGTATGGACTCGGCCTGTGTTCTAACAGAATACTCACACAGCCTGTGTTCTAACAGAATATGGACTCAGTCTATATTTAAAGAATACTCACTCACCTCAGTATTCCTACAGAACACTCACGTAGCCAGTGTTCTAACAGAATACTAACTCAGCCTGTGTTCTAACAGAATGTGGATTCAGATCAAATATTACTAACTCAGTCAGTGTTCTAACAGAATGTGGACTCAGATATTGTTCAAAATTTACTCAGTCTGTGTTCTAACAGAATATGGACTAGTCTATGTTTAAAGAATACTCACTCAGCTCAGTGTTCTAACATAACACTCACTTAGCCTGTGTTATAACACAATGTGGTTTCAGATCAAAAATTACTAACTCAGTCTGTGTTCTAACAGAATGTGGACTCAGATTTTGTTCAGAAATTACTCAGTCTGTGTTCTAACAGAATATGGACTCAGTCTATGTTTAAAGAATACTCACTCAGCCAGTGTTCTACCAGAATATGGATTCAGACTATTTTCAAGAATACTCACTCAGCCTGTGTTCTAGCAGAACGCTCACTTAGCCTGTGTTCTAACAGAATGTGGACTCAGATATTGTTCAAAAATTACTAACTCAGTCTGTGTTCTAACAGAATTTGGACGCAGTCTCTGTTTAAAAAATACTCACTCACCTCAGTGTTCTAACAGAACACTCACGTAGCCTGTGTTCTAACAGAACACTAACTCAGCCTGTTTTCTAACAGAATGTGGATTCAGATCAAAAATTACTAACGCAGTCTGTGTTCTAACAGAATATGGACTTAGATTTTGTTCAAAAATTACTCAGTCTGTGTTCTAACAGAATATGGACTCAGTCTATGTTTAAAGAATACTCACTCAGCCAATATTTTACCAGAGTATGGACTCAGCCTGTGTTCTAACAGAATACTCACACAGCCTGTGTTCTAACAGAATATGGACTCAGTCTATATTTAAAGAATACTCACTCACCTCAGTATTCCAACAGAACACTCACGTAGCCAGTGTTCTAACAGAATACTAACTCAGCCTGTGTTCTAACAGAATGTGGATTCAGATCAAATATTACTAACCCAGTCTGTGTTCTAACAGAATGTGGACTCAGATTTTGTTCAAAAATTATTCAGCCTGTTTTCTAACAGAATGTGGATTCAGATCAATAATTACTAACTCAGTCTGTGTTCTAACAGAATGTGGGTTCAGATCAAAAATTACTAACTCAGTCTGTGTTCTAACAGAATATGAACTGAGATTTTGTTCAAAAATTACTCAGTCTGTGTTCTAACAGAATATGGACTAAGTCTATGTTTAAAGAATACTCACTCAGCTCAGTGTTCTAACATAACACTCACTTAGCCTGTGTTCTAACAGAATGTGGTTTCAGATCAAAAATTACTAACTCAGTCTGTGTTATAACAGAATGTGGACTCAGATTTTGTTCAAAAATTACTCAGTCTGTGTTCTAACAGAATATGGACTCAGTCTATGTTTAAAGAATACTCACTCAGCCAATATTTTACCAGAGTATGGACTCAGCCTGTGTTCTAACAGAATACTCACACAGCCTGTGTTCTAACAGAATATGGACTCAGTCTATATTTAAAGAATACTCACTCACCTCAGTATTCCAACAGAACACTCACGTAGCCAGTGTTCTAACAGAATACTAACTCAGCCTGTGTTCTAACAGAATGTGGATTCAGATCAAATATTACTAACCCAGTCTGTGTTCTAACAGAATGTGGACTCAGATTTTGTTCAAAAATTATTCAGCCTGTTTTCTAACAGAATGTGGATTCAGATCAATAATTACTAACTCAGTCTGTGTTCTAACAGAATGTGGGTTCAGATCAAAAATTACTAACTCAGTCTGTGTTCTAACAGAATATGAACTGAGATTTTGTTCAAAAATTACTCAGTCTGTGTTCTAACAGAATATGGACTAAATCTATGTTTAAAGAATACTCACTCAGCTAAGTGTTCTAACATAACACTCACTTAGCCTGTGTTCTAACAGAATGTGGTTTCAGATCAAAAATTACTAACTCAGTCTGTGTTATAACAGAATGTGGACTCAGATTTTGTTCAAAAATTACTCAGTCTGTGTTCTAACAGAATATGGACTCAGTCTATGTTTAAAGAATACTCACTCAGCCAGTGTTCTACCATAATATGGATTCAGACTATTTTCAAGAATACTCACTCAGCCTGTGTTCTAGCAGAACGCTCACTTAGCCTGTGTTCTAACAGAATGTGGACTCAGATATTGTTCAAAAATTACTAACTCAGTCTGTGTTCTAACAGAATTTGGACGCAGTCTATGTTTAAAAAATACTCACTCACCTCAGTGTTCTAACAGAACACTCACGTAGCCTGTGTTCTAACAGAACACTAACTCAGCCTGTTTTCTAACAAAATGTGGATTCAGATCAAAAATTACTAACGCAGTCTGTGTTCTAACAGAATGTGGACTCAGATTTTGTTCAAAAATTACTCAGTCTGTTTCTAACAGAATATGGTCTCAGTCTATGTTTAAAGAATACTCACTCAGCCAGTATTTTACCAGAGTATGGACTCAGCCTGTGTTCTAACAGAATACTCACACAGCCTGTTTTCTAACAGAATATGTACTCAGTCTATATTTAAAGAATACTCACTCACCTCAGTATTCTAACAGAACACTCACGTAGCCAGTGTTCTAACAGAATACTAACTCAGCCTGTGTTCTAACAGAATGTGGATTCAGATCCAAAATTACTAACTCAGTCTGTGTTCTAACAGAATGTGGACTCAGATTTTGTTCAAAAATTACTCAGTCTGTTTCTAACAGAATATGGTCTCAGTCTATGTTTAAAGAATACTCACTCAGCCAGTATTTTACCAGAGTATGGACTCAGCCTGTGTTCTAACAGAATACTCACACAGCCTGTGTTCTAACAGAATATGGACTCAGTCTATATTTAAAGAATACTCACTCACCTCAGTATTCTAACAGAACACTCACGTGGCCTGTGTTCTAACAGAACACTAACTCAGCCTGTTTTCTAACAGAATGTGGATTCAGATCAAAAATTACTAACGCAGTCTGTGTTCTAACAGAATATGGACTTAGATTTTGTTCAAAAATTACTCAGTCTGTGTTCTAACAGAATATGGACTCAGTCTATGTTTAAAGAATACTCACTCAGCCAATATTTTACCAGAGTATGGACTCAGCCTGTGTTCTAACAGAATACTCACACAGCCTGTGTTCTAACAGAATATGTACTCAGTCTATATTTAAAGAATACTCACTCACCTCAGTATTCCAACAGAACACTCACGTAGCCAGTGTTCTAACAGAATACTAACTCAGCCTGTGTTCTAACAGAATGTGGATTCAGATCAAATATTACTAACTCAGTCTGTGTTCTAACAGAATGTGGACGCAGATTTTGCTCAAAAATTATTCAGCCTGTGTTCTAACAGAATGTGGATTCAGATCAAAAATTACTAACTCAGTCTGTGTTCTAACAGAATGTGGACTCAGATTTTGTTCAAAAATTACTCAGTCTGTTTCTAACAGAATATGGTCTCAATCTATGTTTAAAGAATACTCACTCAGCCAGTATTTTACCAGAGTATGGACTCAGCCTGTGTTCTAACAGAATACTCACACAGCCTGTGTTCTAACAGAATATGTACTCAGTCTATATTTAAAGAATACTCACTCACCTCAGTATTCCAACAGAACACTCACGTAGCCAGTGTTCTAACAGAATACTAACTCAGCCTGTGTTCTAACAGAATGTGGATTCAGATCAAATATTACTAACTCAGTCTGTGTTCTAACAGAATGTGGACGCAGATTTTGCTCAAAAATTATTCAGCCTGTGTTCTAACAGAATGTGGATTCAGATCAAAAATTACTAACTCAGTCTGTGTTCTAACAGAATGTGGACTCAGATTTTGTTCAAAAATTACTCAGTCTGTTTCTAACAGAATATGGTCTCAATCTATGTTTAAAGAATACTCACTCAGCCAGTATTTTACCAGAGTATGGACTCAGCCTGTGTTCTAACAGAATACTCACACAGCCTGTGTTCTAACAGAATATGGACTCAGTCTATATTTAAAGAATACTCACTCACCTCAGTATTCTAACAGAACACTCCCGTAGCCTGTGTTCTAACAGAACACTAACTCAGCCTACTTTCTAACAGAATGTGGATTCAGATCAAATATTACTAACGCAGTCTGTGTTCTAACAGAATGTGGACTCAGATATTGTTCAAAATTTACTCAGTCTGTGTTCTAACAGAATATGGACTCAGTCTATGTTTAAAGAATACTCACTCAGCCAATATTTTACCAGAGTATGGACTCGGCCTGTGTTCTAACAGAATACTCACACAGCCTGTGTTCTAACAGAATATGGACTCAGTCTATATTTAAAGAATACTCACTCACCTCAGTATTCCTACAGAACACTCACGTAGCCAGTGTTCTAACAGAATACTAACTCAGCCTGTGTTCTAACAGAATGTGGATTCAGATCAAATATTACTAACTCAGTCAGTGTTCTAACAGAATGTGGACTCAGATATTGTTCAAAATTTACTCAGTCTGTGTTCTAACAGAATATGGACTAGTCTATGTTTAAAGAATACTCACTCAGCTCAGTGTTCTAACATAACACTCACTTAGCCTGTGTTATAACACAATGTGGTTTCAGATCAAAAATTACTAACTCAGTCTGTGTTCTAACAGAATGTGGACTCAGATTTTGTTCAGAAATTACTCAGTCTGTGTTCTAACAGAATATGGACTCAGTCTATGTTTAAAGAATACTCACTCAGCCAGTGTTCTACCAGAATATGGATTCAGACTATTTTCAAGAATACTCACTCAGCCTGTGTTCTAGCAGAACGCTCACTTAGCCTGTGTTCTAACAGAATGTGGACTCAGATATTGTTCAAAAATTACTAACTCAGTCTGTGTTCTAACAGAATTTGGACGCAGTCTCTGTTTAAAAAATACTCACTCACCTCAGTGTTCTAACAGAACACTCACGTAGCCTGTGTTCTAACAGAACACTAACTCAGCCTGTTTTCTAACAGAATGTGGATTCAGATCAAAAATTACTAACGCAGTCTGTGTTCTAACAGAATATGGACTTAGATTTTGTTCAAAAATTACTCAGTCTGTGTTCTAACAGAATATGGACTCAGTCTATGTTTAAAGAATACTCACTCAGCCAATATTTTACCAGAGTATGGACTCAGCCTGTGTTCTAACAGAATACTCACACAGCCTGTGTTCTAACAGAATATGGACTCAGTCTATATTTAAAGAATACTCACTCACCTCAGTATTCCAACAGAACACTCACGTAGCCAGTGTTCTAACAGAATACTAACTCAGCCTGTGTTCTAACAGAATGTGGATTCAGATCAAATATTACTAACCCAGTCTGTGTTCTAACAGAATGTGGACTCAGATTTTGTTCAAAAATTATTCAGCCTGTTTTCTAACAGAATGTGGATTCAGATCAATAATTACTAACTCAGTCTGTGTTCTAACAGAATGTGGGTTCAGATCAAAAATTACTAACTCAGTCTGTGTTCTAACAGAATATGAACTGAGATTTTGTTCAAAAATTACTCAGTCTGTGTTCTAACAGAATATGGACTAAGTCTATGTTTAAAGAATACTCACTCAGCTCAGTGTTCTAACATAACACTCACTTAGCCTGTGTTCTAACAGAATGTGGTTTCAGATCAAAAATTACTAACTCAGTCTGTGTTATAACAGAATGTGGACTCAGATTTTGTTCAAAAATTACTCAGTCTGTGTTCTAACAGAATATGGACTCAGTCTATGTTTAAAGAATACTCACTCAGCCAGTGTTCTACCATAATATGGATTCAGACTATTTTCAAGAATACTCACTCAGCCTGTGTTCTAGCAGAACGCTCACTTAGCCTGTGTTCTAACAGAATGTGGACTCAGATATTGTTCAAAAATTACTAACTCAGTCTGTGTTCTAACAGAATTTGGACGCAGTCTATGTTTAAAAAATACTCACTCACCTCAGTGTTCTAACAGAACACTCACGTAGCCTGTGTTCTAACAGAACACTAACTCAGCCTGTTTTCTAACAAAATGTGGATTCAGATCAAAAATTACTAACGCAGTCTGTGTTCTAACAGAATATGGACTTAGATTTTGTTCAAAAATTACTCAGTCTGTGTTCTAACAGAATATGGACTCAGTCTATGTTTAAAGAATACTCACTCAGCCAGTATTTTACCAGAGTATGGACTCAGCCTGTGTTCTAACAGAATACTCACACAGCCTGTTTTCTAACAGAATATGTACTCAGTCTATATTTAAAGAATACTCACTCACCTCAGTATTCTAACAGAACACTCACGTAGCCAGTGTTCTAACAGAATACTAACTCAGCCTGTGTTCTAACAGAATGTGGATTCAGATCCAAAATTACTAACTCAGTCTGTGTTCTAACAGAATGTGGACTCAGATTTTGTTCAAAAATTACTCAGTCTGTTTCTAACAGAATATGGTCTCAGTCTATGTTTAAAGAATACTCACTCAGCCAGTATTTTACCAGAGTATGGACTCAGCCTGTGTTCTAACAGAATACTCACACAGCCTGTGTTCTAACAGAATATGGACTCAGTCTATATTTAAAGAATACTCACTCACCTCAGTATTCTAACAGAACACTCACGTGGCCTGTGTTCTAACAGAACACTAACTCAGCCTGTTTTCTAACAGAATGTGGATTCAGATCAAAAATTACTAACGCAGTCTGTGTTCTAACAGAATATGGACTTAGATTTTGTTCAAAAATTACTCAGTCTGTGTTCTAACAGAATATGGACTCAGTCTATGTTTAAAGAATACTCACTCAGCCAATATTTTACCAGAGTATGGACTCAGCCTGTGTTCTAACAGAATACTCACACAGCCTGTGTTCTAACAGAATATGTACTCAGTCTATATTTAAAGAATACTCACTCACCTCAGTATTCCAACAGAACACTCACGTAGCCAGTGTTCTAACAGAATACTAACTCAGCCTGTGTTCTAACAGAATGTGGATTCAGATCAAATATTACTAACTCAGTCTGTGTTCTAACAGAATGTGGACGCAGATTTTGCTCAAAAATTATTCAGCCTGTGTTCTAACAGAATGTGGATTCAGATCAAAAATTACTAACTCAGTCTGTGTTCTAACAGAATGTGGACTCAGATTTTGTTCAAAAATTACTCAGTCTGTTTCTAACAGAATATGGTCTCAATCTATGTTTAAAGAATACTCACTCAGCCAGTATTTTACCAGAGTATGGACTCAGCCTGTGTTCTAATAGAATACTCACACAGCCTGTGTTCTAACAGAATATGTACTCAGTCTATATTTAAAGAATACTCACTCACCTCAGTATTCCAACAGAACACTCACGTAGCCAGTGTTCTAACAGAATACTAACTCAGCCTGTGTTCTAACAGAATGTGGATTCAGATCAAATATTACTAACTCAGTCTGTGTTCTAACAGAATGTGGACGCAGATTTTGCTCAAAAATTATTCAGCCTGTGTTCTAACAGAATGTGGATTCAGATCAAAAATTACTAACTCAGTCTGTGTTCTAACAGAATGTGGACTCAGATTTTGTTCAAAAATTACTCAGTCTGTTTCTAACAGAATATGGTCTCAATCTATGTTTAAAGAATACTCACTCAGCCAGTATTTTACCAGAGTATGGACTCAGCCTGTGTTCTAACAGAATACTCACACAGCCTGTGTTCTAACAGAATATGGACTCAGTCTATATTTAAAGAATACTCACTCACCTCAGTATTCTAACAGAA
The DNA here is from genome assembly GCF_987537825.1 of Furipterus horrens. Taxonomy (NCBI): domain Eukaryota; kingdom Metazoa; phylum Chordata; class Mammalia; order Chiroptera; family Furipteridae; genus Furipterus; species Furipterus horrens. The sequence goes on along the minus strand of NW_028327181.1, from coordinate 38,150,549 downwards.
CACTCCCGTAGCCTGTGTTCTAACAGAACACTAACTCAGCCTACTTTCTAACAGAATGTGGATTCAGATCAAATATTACTAACGCAGTCTGTGTTCTAACAGAATGTGGACTCAGATATTGTTCAAAATTTACTCAGTCTGTGTTCTAACAGAATATGGACTCAGTCTATGTTTAAAGAATACTCACTCAGCCAATATTTTACCAGAGTATGGACTCGGCCTGTGTTCTAACAGAATACTCACACAGCCTGTGTTCTAACAGAATATGGACTCAGTCTATATTTAAAGAATACTCACTCACCTCAGTATTCCTACAGAACACTCACGTAGCCAGTGTTCTAACAGAATACTAACTCAGCCTGTGTTCTAACAGAATGTGGATTCAGATCAAATATTACTAACTCAGTCAGTGTTCTAACAGAATGTGGACTCAGATATTGTTCAAAATTTACTCAGTCTGTGTTCTAACAGAATATGGACTAGTCTATGTTTAAAGAATACTCACTCAGCTCAGTGTTCTAACATAACACTCACTTAGCCTGTGTTATAACACAATGTGGTTTCAGATCAAAAATTACTAACTCAGTCTGTGTTCTAACAGAATGTGGACTCAGATTTTGTTCAGAAATTACTCAGTCTGTGTTCTAACAGAATATGGACTCAGTCTATGTTTAAAGAATACTCACTGAGCCAGTGTTCTACCAGAATATGGATTCAGACTATTTTCAAGAATACTCACTCAGCCTGTGTTCTAGCAGAACGCTCACTTAGCCTGTGTTCTAACAGAATGTGGACTCAGATATTGTTCAAAAATTACTAACTCAGTCTGTGTTCTAACAGAATTTGGACGCAGTCTCTGTTTAAAAAATACTCACTCACCTCAGTGTTCTAACAGAACACTCACGTAGCCTGTGTTCTAACAGAACACTAACTCAGCCTGTTTTCTAACAGAATGTGGATTCAGATCAAAAATTACTAACGCAGTCTGTGTTCTAACAGAATATGGACTTAGATTTTGTTCAAAAATTACTCAGTCTGTGTTCTAACAGAATATGGACTCAGTCTATGTTTAAAGAATACTCACTCAGCCAATATTTTACCAGAGTATGGACTCAGCCTGTGTTCTAACAGAATACTCACACAGCCTGTGTTCTAACAGAATATGGACTCAGTCTATATTTAAAGAATACTCACTCACCTCAGTATTCCAACAGAACACTCACGTAGCCAGTGTTCTAACAGAATACTAACTCAGCCTGTGTTCTAACAGAATGTGGATTCAGATCAAATATTACTAACCCAGTCTGTGTTCTAACAGAATGTGGACTCAGATTTTGTTCAAAAATTATTCAGCCTGTTTTCTAACAGAATGTGGATTCAGATCAATAATTACTAACTCAGTCTGTGTTCTAACAGAATGTGGGTTCAGATCAAAAATTACTAACTCAGTCTGTGTTCTAACAGAATATGAACTGAGATTTTGTTCAAAAATTACTCAGTCTGTGTTCTAACAGAATATGGACTAAGTCTATGTTTAAAGAATACTCACTCAGCTCAGTGTTCTAACATAACACTCACTTAGCCTGTGTTCTAACAGAATGTGGTTTCAGATCAAAAATTACTAACTCAGTCTGTGTTATAACAGAATGTGGACTCAGATTTTGTTCAAAAATTACTCAGTCTGTGTTCTAACAGAATATGGACTCAGTCTATGTTTAAAGAATACTCACTCAGCCAGTGTTCTACCATAATATGGATTCAGACTATTTTCAAGAATACTCACTCAGCCTGTGTTCTAGCAGAACGCTCACTTAGCCTGTGTTCTAACAGAATGTGGACTCAGATATTGTTCAAAAATTACTTACTCAGTCTGTGTTCTAACAGAATTTGGACGCATTCTATGTTTAAAGAATACTCACTCACCTCAGTGTTCTAACAGAACACTCACGTAGCCTGTGTTCCAACAGAACACTAACTCAGCCTGTGTTCTAACAAAATGTGGATTCACATAAAAAATTACTAACTGAGTCTGTGTTCTAAAAGAATGTGGATTCAGATCAAAAATTACTAACTCAGTCTGTTCTAACAGAATATGGACTCAGATTTTGTTCAAAAATTACTCAGTCTGTGTTCTAACAGAATATGAACTCACTCTATGTTTAAAGAATACTCACTCAGCCAGTATTTTAACAGAGTACGGACTCAGCCTGTGTTCTAACAGAATACTCACACACCCGGTGTTCTAACAGAATATGAACTCAGTCTATATTTAAAGAATACTCACTCACCTCAGTATTCTAACAGAACACTCACGGAACCTGTGTTCTAAAAGAATACTAACTCAGCCTGTGTTCTAACAGAATGTGGACTCAGATTTTGTTCAAAAATTTCTCAGTCTGTGTTCTAACAGAATATGGACTCAGATTTTGTTCAAAAATTACTCAGTCTTTGTTCTAACAGAATATGGACTCAGTCTATGTTTAAAGAATACTCACTCAGCCAGTATTTTACAAGAGTATGGACTCAGCCTGTGTTCTAACAGAATACTCACTCAGCCTGTGTTCTAACAGAATATGGACTCAGTCTATATTTAAAGAATACTCACTCACCTCAGTATTCTAAGAGAACACTCACGTAGCCTGTGTTCTAACAGAATGTGGATTCAGATAAAAAATTACTAACTCAGTCTGTGTTCTAACAGAATGTGGACTCAGTCTATGTTTAAAGAATACTCACTCAGCCAGTGTTCTACCAGAATATGGATTCAGATTATTTTCAAAGAATACTTACTCAGCCTGTGTTCTAGCAGAACGCTCACTTAGCCTGTGTTCTAACAGAATGTGGACTCAGATATTGTTGAAAAATTACTAACTCAGTCTGTGTTCTAACAGAATTTGGACGCAGTCTATGTTTAAAGTATACTAACTCACCTCAGTGTTCTAACAGAACACTCACGTAGCCTGTGTTCCAACAGAACACTAACTCAGCCTGTGTTCTAACAAAATGTGGATTCAGATCAAAAATTACTAACTCAGTCTGTGTTCTAACAGAATATGGACTCAGATTTTGTTCAAAAATTACTGAGTCTGTGTTCTAACAGAATATGGACTCAGTCAATGTTTAAAGAATACTCACTCAGCCAGTATTTTACCAGAGTATGGACTCAGCCTGTGTTCTAACACAATACTCACACAGCCTGTGTTCTAACAGGATATGGACTCAGTCTATATTTGAAAAATACTCACTCACCTCAGTATTCTAACAGAACACTCACGTAGCCTGTTTTCTAACAGAATACTCACACACCCTGTGTTCTATAAGAATACTCACTCAGCCACCGTTTTAAGAGAATATGGATTCAGATTATTTTCAAAGAATACTCACTCAGCCTGTGTTCTATCAGAACACTCACTTAGCCTATGTTCTAAAAGAATGTGGACTCAGATATTGTTCAAAAATTACTAACTCAGTCTGTGTTTTAACAGAATTTAGACGCATTCTATGTTTAAAGAATACTCACTCACCTCAGTGTTCTAACAGGACACTCACGTAGCCTGTGTTCCAACAGAACACTAACTCAGCCTGTGTTCTAACAAAATGTGGATTCAGATCAAAAATTACTAACTCAGTCTGTGTTCTAACAGAATATGGACTCAGATTTTGTTCAAAAATTACTCAGTCTGTGTTCTAACAGAATATGGACTCAGATTTTGTTCAAAAATTACTGAGTCTGTGTTCTAACAGAATATGGACTCAGTCTATGTTTAAAGAATACTCACTCAGCCAGTATTTTACAAGAGTATGGACTCAGCCTTTGTTCTAACAGAATACTCACACAGCCTGTTTTCTAACAGAATATGGACTCAGTCTATATTTTAAGAATACTCACTCACCTCAGTATTCTAACAGAACACTCACTTAGCCTGTGTTCTAACAGAATACTAACTCAGCCTGTGTTCTAACAGAATGTGGACTCAGATTTTGTTCAAAAATTTCTCAGTCTGTGTTCTAACAGAATATGGACTCAGTCTCTGTTTAAAGAATACTCACTCAGCTCAGTGTTCTAACAGAACACTCACTTAGCCTGTGTTCTAACAGAATGTGGACTCAGATATTGATCAAATATTACTAACTCAGTCTGTGTTCTAACAGAATTTGGATGCAGTCTATATTTAAAGAATACTCACTCCGCCTGTGTTCTAACAGAATACGCACTCAACCTGGTTTTTAATAAAATACTCACGCAGCCAGTGTACTAACAGGATATTGACTCAGATTATTTTCTAAGAATACTCAATGAGCCTGTTTTCTAACAGAATACTCACTCAGTCTGTTTTCTAACAGAATACTCACTCAGCGAGAGTTCTATCAGAATATGGATTCAGATTATTTTAAAATAATACCCACTCAGCCTGTGTTATAACAGAATATGAACTCAGATTTTGTTCAAAAATTACTCAGTCTGTGTTCTAACAGAATATGGACTCAGTCTATGTTTAAAGAATACTCACTCAGCCAGTGTTCTACCAGAATATGGATTCAGACTATTTTCAAGAATACTCACTCAGCCTGTGTTCTAACAGAACGCTCACTTAGCCTGTGTTCTAACAGAATGTGGACTCAGATATTGTTCAAAAATTACTAACTCAGTCTGTGTTCTAACAGAATTTGGACGCAGTCTATGTTTAAAAAATACTCACTCACCTAAGTGTTCTAACAGAACACTCACGTAGCCTGTGTTCTAACAGAACACTAACTCAGCCTGTTTTCTAACAAAATGTGGATTCAGATCAAAAATTACTAACGCAGTCTGTGTTCTAACAGAATATGGACTTAGATTTTGTTCAAAAATTACTCAGTCTGTGTTCTAACATAATGAGGACTCAGATTTTGTTCAAAAATTACTCAGTCTGTTTCTAACAGAATATGGACTCAGTCTATGTTTAAAGAATACGCACTCAGCCAGTATTTTACCAGAGTATGGACTCAGCCTGTGTTCTAACAGAATACTCACACAGCCTGTGTTCTAACAGAATATGGACTCAGTCTATATTTAAAGAATACTCACTCACCACAGTATTCTAACAGAACACTCACGTAGCCTGTGTTCTAACAGAACACTAACTCAGCCTGTTTTCTAACAGAATGTGGATTCAGATCAAAAATTACTAACGCAGTCTGTGTTCTAACAGAATATGGACTTATATTTTGTTCAAAAATTACTCAGTCTGTGTTCTAACAGAATATGGACTCAGTCTATGTTTAAAGAATACTCGCTCAGCCAATATTTTACCAGAGTATGGACTCAGCCTGTGTTCTAACAGAATACTCACACAGCCTGTGTTCTAACAGAATATGGACTCAGTCTATATTTAAAGAATACTCACTCACATCAGTATTCCAACAGAACACTCACGTAGCCAGTGTTCTAACAGAATACTAACTCAGCCTGTGTTCTAACAGAATGTGGATTCAGATCAAAAATTACTAACTCAGTCTGTGTTCTAACAGAATGTGGACTCAGATTTTGTTCAAAACTTACTCAGTCTGTTTCTAACAGTATATGGACTCAGTCTATGTTTAAAGAATACTCACTCAGTCAGTATTTTACCAGAGTATGGACTCAGCCTGTGTTCTAACAGAATACTCACCCAGCCTGTGTTCTAACAGAATATGGACTCAGTCTATATTTAAAGAATACTCACTCACCTCAGTATTCTAACAGAACACTCACGGAGCCTCTGTTCTAAGAGAATACTAACTCAGCCCGTGTTCTAACAGAATGTGGGTTCAGATCAAAAATTACTAACTCAGTCTGTGTTCTAACAGAATATGGACTCAGATTTTGTTCAAAAATTACTCAGTCTGTTTCTAACAGAATATGGTCTCAGTCTATGTTTAAAGAATACTCACTCAGCCAGTATTTTACCAGAGTATGGACTCAGCCTGTGTTCTAACAGAATACTCACACAGCCTGTGTTCTAACAGAATATGGACTCAGTCTATATTTAAAGAATACTCACTCACCTCAGTATTCTAACAGAACACTCACGTAACCTGTGTTCTAACAGAATACTAACTCAGCCTGTGTTCTAACAGAATGTGGACTCAGATTTTGTTCAAAAATTTCTCAGTCTGTGTTCTAACAGAATATGGACTCAGATTTTGTTCAAAAATTACTCAGTCTTTGTTCTAACAGAATATGGACTCAGTCTATGTTTAAAGAATACTCACTCAGCCAGTATTTTACAAGAGTATGGACTCAGCCTGTGTTCTAACAGAATACTCACTCAGCCTGTGTTCTAACAGAATATGGACTCAGTCTATATTTAAAGAATACTCACTCACCTCAGTATTCTAAGAGAACACTCACGTAGCCTGTGTTCTAACAGAATGTGGATTCAGATAAAAAATTACTAACTCAGTCTGTGTTCTAACAGAATGTGGACTCAGTCTATGTTTAAAGAATACTCACTCAGCCAGTGTTCTACCAGAATATGGATTCAGATTATTTTCAAAGAATACTTACTCAGCCTGTGTTCTAGCAGAACGCTCACTTAGCCTGTGTTCTAACAGAATGTGGACTCAGATATTGTTGAAAAATTACTAACTCAGTCTGTGTTCTAACAGAATTTGGACGCAGTCTATGTTTAAAGTATACTAACTCACCTCAGTGTTCTAACAGAACACTCACGTAGCCTGTGTTCCAACAGAACACTAACTCAGCCTGTGTTCTAACAAAATGTGGATTCAGATCAAAAATTACTAACTCAGTCTGTGTTCTAACAGAATATGGACTCAGATTTTGTTCAAAAATTACTCAGTCTGTGTTCTAACAGAATATGGACCCAGATTTTGTTCAAAAATTACTCAGTCTGTGTTCTAACAGAATATGGACTCAGTCTATGTTTAAAGAATACTCACTCAGCCAGTATTTTACAAGAGCATGGACTCAGCCTGTGTTCTAACAGAATACTCACACAGCCTGTTTTCTAACAGAATATGGACTCAGTTTATATTTAAAGAATACTCACTCACCTCAGTATTCTAACAGAACACTCACGTAACCTGTGTTCTAACAGAATACTAACTCAGCCTGTGTTCTAACAGAATGTGGACTCAGATTTTGTTCAAAAATTTCTCAGTCTGTGTTCTAACAGAATATGGACTCAGTCTCTGTTTAAAGAATACTCACTCAGCTCAGTGTTCTAACAGAACACTCACTTAGCCTGTGTTCTAACAGAATGTGGACTCAGATATTGATCAAATATTACTAACTCAGTCTGTGTTCTAACAGAATTTGGACGCTGTCTATATTTAAAGAATACTCACTCAGCCAGTATTTTACGAGAGTATGGACTCAGCCTGTGTTCTAAGAGAATACTCACACAGCCTGTGTTCTAACAGAATATGGACTCAGTCTATATTTAAAGAGTACGCACTCAGCTCAGTATTCTAACAGAACACTCACGTAGCCTGTGTTCTAACAGAATACTAACTCAACCTGTGTTCTAACAGAATGTGGATTCCGATCAAAAATTACTAACTCAGTCTGTGTTCTAACAGAATGTGGACTCAAATTTTGTTCAAAAATTGCTCAGTCTGTGTTCTAACAGAATATGGACGCAGTCTATGTTTAAAGAATACTCACTCAGCTCAGTGTTCTAACAGAACACTCACTTAGCCTGTGTTCTAACAGAATGTGGACTCAGATATTGACCAAATATTACTAACTCAGTCTGTGTTCTAACAGAATTTGGATGCAGTCTATATTTAAAGAATACTCACTCTGCCTGTGTTCTAACAGAATACGCACTCAGCCTGGTTTTTAATAAAATACTCACGCAGCCAGTGTACTAACAGGATATTGACTCAGATTATTTTCTAAGAATACTCAATGATCCTGTTTTCTAACAGAATACTCACTCGGCCTGTGTTCTAACAGAATACTCACTCAGCGAGAGTTCTATCAGAATATGGACTCAGTTTATTTTTAAATAATACCCACTCAGCCTGTGTTCTAACAGAATACTCACCGAGCCTGGGTTTTAAAAAAATACTAACTCAGCAAGAGTTCTAACAGGATATTGACTCACATTATTTTCAAATAATATGCACTCAGCCAGTGTTCTACCAGAATATGAATTCAGATTATTTTCAAAGAATACTCCCTCAGCCTGTGTTCTAACAGCATATGGACTCAGTCTATATTTAAAGAATACTCACTCACCTCAATATTCTAAGAGAAAACTCACGTAACCTGTGTTCTAACAGAATACTAACACACTCTGTGTTCTAACAGAATTTGGATTCCGATCAAAAATTACTAACTCAGTCTGTGTTCTAACAGAATATGGACTCTGTCTATGTTTAAAGAATACTCACTCAGCCAGTGTTCAACCAGAATATGGATTCAGATTATTTTCAAAGAATACTCACACAACCTGTGTTCTAGCAGAACGCTCACTTAGCCTGTGTTCTAACAGAATGTGGACTCAGATATTGTTGAAAAATTACTAACTCAGTCTGTGTTCTAACAGAATTTGGACGCAGTCTATGTTTAAAGTATACTAACTCACCTCAGTGTTCTAACAGAACACTCACGTAGCCTGTGTTCCAACAGAACACTAACTCAGCCTGTGTTCTAACAAAATGTGGATTCAGATCAAAAATTACTAACTCAGTCTGTGTTCTAACAGAATATGGACTCAGATTTTGTTCAAAAATTACTGAGTCTGTGTTCTAACAGAATATGGACTCAGTCAATGTTTAAAGAATACTCACTCAGCCAGTATTTTACCAGAGTATGGACTCAGCCTGTGTTCTAACACAATACTCACACAGCCTGTGTTCTAACAGGATATGGACTCAGTCTATATTTGAAAAATACTCACTCACCTCAGTATTCTAACAGAACACTCACGTAGCCTGTTTTCTAACAGAATACTCACACACCCTGTGTTCTATAAGAATACTCACTCAGCCACCGTTTTAAGAGAATATGGATTCAGATTATTTTCAAAGAATACTCACTCAGCCTGTGTTCTATCAGAACACTCACTTAGCCTATGTTCTAAAAGAATGTGGACTCAGATATTGTTCAAAAATTACTAACTCAGTCTGTGTTTTAACAGAATTTGGACGCATTCTATGTTTAAAGAATACTCACTCACCTCAGTGTTCTAACAGGACACTCACGTAGCCTGTGTTCCAACAGAACACTAACTCAGCCTGTGTTCTAACAAAATGTGGATTCAGATCAAAAATTACTAACTCAGTCTGTGTTCTAACAGAATATGGACTCAGATTTTGTTCAAAAATTACTCAGTCTGTGTTCTAACAGAATATGGACTCAGATTTTGTTCAAAAATTACTGAGTCTGTGTTCTAACAGAATATGGACTCAGTCTATGTTTAAAGAATACTCACTCAGCCAGTATTTTACAAGAGTATGGACTCAGCCTTTGTTCTAACAGAATACTCACACAGCCTGTTTTCTAACAGAATATGGACTCAGTCTATATTTTAAGAATACTCACTCACCTCAGTATTCTAACAGAACACTCACTTAGCCTGTGTTCTAACAGAATACTAACTCAGCCTGTGTTCTAACAGAATGTGGACTCAGATTTTGTTCAAAAATTTCTCAGTCTGTGTTCTAACAGAATATGGACTCAGTCTCTGTTTAAAGAATACTCACTCAGCTCAGTGTTCTAACAGAACACTCACTTAGCCTGTGTTCTAACAGAATGTGGACTCAGATATTGATCAAATATTACTAACTCAGTCTGTGTTCTAACAGAATTTGGATGCAGTCTATATTTAAAGAATACTCACTCCGCCTGTGTTCTAACAGAATACGCACTCAACCTGGTTTTTAATAAAATACTCACGCAGCCAGTGTACTAACAGGATATTGACTCAGATTATTTTCTAAGAATACTCAATGAGCCTGTTTTCTAACAGAATACTCACTCAGTCTGTTTTCTAACAGAATACTCACTCAGCGAGAGTTCTATCAGAATATGGATTCAGATTATTTTAAAATAATACCCACTCAGCCTGTGTTATAACAGAATATGAACTCAGATTTTGTTCAAAAATTACTCAGTCTGTGTTCTAACAGAATATGGACTCAGTCTATGTTTAAAGAATACTCACTCAGCCAGTGTTCTACCAGAATATGGATTCAGACTATTTTCAAGAATACTCACTCAGCCTGTGTTCTAACAGAACGCTCACTTAGCCTGTGTTCTAACAGAATGTGGACTCAGATATTGTTCAAAAATTACTAACTCAGTCTGTGTTCTAACAGAATTTGGACGCAGTCTATGTTTAAAAAATACTCACTCACCTAAGTGTTCTAACAGAACACTCACGTAGCCTGTGTTCTAACAGAACACTAACTCAGCCTGTTTTCTAACAAAATGTGGATTCAGATCAAAAATTACTAACGCAGTCTGTGTTCTAACAGAATATGGACTTAGATTTTGTTCAAAAATTACTCAGTCTGTGTTCTAACATAATGAGGACTCAGATTTTGTTCAAAAATTACTCAGTCTGTTTCTAACAGAATATGGACTCAGTCTATGTTTAAAGAATACGCACTCAGCCAGTATTTTACCAGAGTATGGACTCAGCCTGTGTTCTAACAGAATACTCACACAGCCTGTGTTCTAACAGAATATGGACTCAGTCTATATTTAAAGAATACTCACTCACCACAGTATTCTAACAGAACACTCACGTAGCCTGTGTTCTAACAGAACACTAACTCAGCCTGTTTTCTAACAGAATGTGGATTCAGATCAAAAATTACTAACGCAGTCTGTGTTCTAACAGAATATGGACTTATATTTTGTTCAAAAATTACTCAGTCTGTGTTCTAACAGAATATGGACTCAGTCTATGTTTAAAGAATACTCGCTCAGCCAATATTTTACCAGAGTATGGACTCAGCCTGTGTTCTAACAGAATACTCACACAGCCTGTGTTCTAACAGAATATGGACTCAGTCTATATTTAAAGAATACTCACTCACATCAGTATTCCAACAGAACACTCACGTAGCCAGTGTTCTAACAGAATACTAACTCAGCCTGTGTTCTAACAGAATGTGGATTCAGATCAAAAATTACTAACTCAGTCTGTGTTCTAACAGAATGTGGACTCAGATTTTGTTCAAAACTTACTCAGTCTGTTTCTAACAGTATATGGACTCAGTCTATGTTTAAAGAATACTCACTCAGTCAGTATTTTACCAGAGTATGGACTCAGCCTGTGTTCTAACAGAATACTCACCCAGCCTGTGTTCTAACAGAATATGGACTCAGTCTATATTTAAAGAATACTCACTCACCTCAGTATTCTAACAGAACACTCACGGAGCCTCTGTTCTAAGAGAATACTAACTCAGCCCGTGTTCTAACAGAATGTGGGTTCAGATCAAAAATTACTAACTCAGTCTGTGTTCTAACAGAATATGGACTCAGATTTTGTTCAAAAATTACTCAGTCTGTTTCTAACAGAATATGGTCTCAGTCTATGTTTAAAGAATACTCACTCAGCCAGTATTTTACCAGAGTATGGACTCAGCCTGTGTTCTAACAGAATACTCACACAGCCTGTGTTCTAACAGAATATGGACTCAGTCTATATTTAAAGAATACTCACTCACCTCAGTATTCTAACAGAACACTCACGTAACCTGTGTTCTAACAGAATACTAACTCAGCCTGTGTTCTAACAGAATGTGGACTCAGATTTTGTTCAAAAATTTCTCAGTCTGTGTTCTAACAGAATATGGACTCAGATTTTGTTCAAAAATTACTCAGTCTTTGTTCTAACAGAATATGGACTCAGTCTATGTTTAAAGAATACTCACTCAGCCAGTATTTTACAAGAGTATGGACTCAGCCTGTGTTCTAACAGAATACTCACTCAGCCTGTGTTCTAACAGAATATGGACTCAGTCTATATTTAAAGAATACTCACTCACCTCAGTATTCTAAGAGAACACTCACGTAGCCTGTGTTCTAACAGAATGTGGATTCAGATAAAAAATTACTAACTCAGTCTGTGTTCTAACAGAATGTGGACTCAGTCTATGTTTAAAGAATACTCACTCAGCCAGTGTTCTACCAGAATATGGATTCAGATTATTTTCAAAGAATACTTACTCAGCCTGTGTTCTAGCAGAACGCTCACTTAGCCTGTGTTCTAACAGAATGTGGACTCAGATATTGTTGAAAAATTACTAACTCAGTCTGTGTTCTAACAGAATTTGGACGCAGTCTATGTTTAAAGTATACTAACTCACCTCAGTGTTCTAACAGAACACTCACGTAGCCTGTGTTCCAACAGAACACTAACTCAGCCTGTGTTCTAACAAAATGTGGATTCAGATCAAAAATTACTAACTCAGTCTGTGTTCTAACAGAATATGGACTCAGATTTTGTTCAAAAATTACTCAGTCTGTGTTCTAACAGAATATGGACCCAGATTTTGTTCAAAAATTACTCAGTCTGTGTTCTAACAGAATATGGACTCAGTCTATGTTTAAAGAATACTCACTCAGCCAGTATTTTACAAGAGCATGGACTCAGCCTGTGTTCTAACAGAATACTCACACAGCCTGTTTTCTAACAGAATATGGACTCAGTTTATATTTAAAGAATACTCACTCACCTCAGTATTCTAACAGAACACTCACGTAACCTGTGTTCTAACAGAATACTAACTCAGCCTGTGTTCTAACAGAATGTGGACTCAGATTTTGTTCAAAAATTTCTCAGTCTGTGTTCTAACAGAATATGGACTCAGTCTCTGTTTAAAGAATACTCACTCAGCTCAGTGTTCTAACAGAACACTCACTTAGCCTGTGTTCTAACAGAATGTGGACTCAGATATTGATCAAATATTACTAACTCAGTCTGTGTTCTAACAGAATTTGGACGCTGTCTATATTTAAAGAATACTCACTCAGCCAGTATTTTACGAGAGTATGGACTCAGCCTGTGTTCTAAGAGAATACTCACACAGCCTGTGTTCTAACAGAATATGGACTCAGTCTATATTTAAAGAGTACGCACTCAGCTCAGTATTCTAACAGAACACTCACGTAGCCTGTGTTCTAACAGAATACTAACTCAACCTGTGTTCTAACAGAATGTGGATTCCGATCAAAAATTACTAACTCAGTCTGTGTTCTAACAGAATGTGGACTCAAATTTTGTTCAAAAATTGCTCAGTCTGTGTTCTAACAGAATATGGACGCAGTCTATGTTTAAAGAATACTCACTCAGCTCAGTGTTCTAACAGAACACTCACTTAGCCTGTGTTCTAACAGAATGTGGACTCAGATATTGACCAAATATTACTAACTCAGTCTGTGTTCTAACAGAATTTGGATGCAGTCTATATTTAAAGAATACTCACTCTGCCTGTGTTCTAACAGAATACGCACTCAGCCTGGTTTTTAATAAAATACTCACGCAGCCAGTGTACTAACAGGATATTGACTCAGATTATTTTCTAAGAATACTCAATGATCCTGTTTTCTAACAGAATACTCACTCGGCCTGTGTTCTAACAGAATACTCACTCAGCGAGAGTTCTATCAGAATATGGACTCAGTTTATTTTTAAATAATACCCACTCAGCCTGTGTTCTAACAGAATACTCACCGAGCCTGGGTTTTAAAAAAATACTAACTCAGCAAGAGTTCTAACAGGATATTGACTCACATTATTTTCAAATAATATGCACTCAGCCAGTGTTCTACCAGAATATGAATTCAGATTATTTTCAAAGAATACTCCCTCAGCCTGTGTTCTAACAGCATATGGACTCAGTCTATATTTAAAGAATACTCACTCACCTCAATATTCTAAGAGAAAACTCACGTAACCTGTGTTCTAACAGAATACTAACACACTCTGTGTTCTAACAGAATTTGGATTCCGATCAAAAATTACTAACTCAGTCTGTGTTCTAACAGAATATGGACTCTGTCTATGTTTAAAGAATACTCACTCAGCCAGTGTTCAACCAGAATATGGATTCAGATTATTTTCAAAGAATACTCACACAACCTGTGTTCTAGCAGAACACTCACTTAGACTGTGTTCTAACAGAATGTGGACTCAGATATTGTTCAAAAATTACTAACTCAGTCTGTGTTCTAACAGAATTCGGATGCAGTCTATGTTTAAAGAATACTCACTCACCTCAGTGTTCTAACAGAACACTCACGTAGCCTGTGTTCTAACAGAACTCTAACTCAGCCTGTTTTCTAACAAAATGTGGATTCAGATCAAAAGTTACTAACTCTGTGTTCTAACAGAATTTGGACTTAGATTTTGTTCAAAAATTACTCAGTCTGTGTTCTAACAGAATATGGACACAGTCTATGTTTAAAGAATTCTCACTCAGCCAGTATTTTACCAGAGTATGGACTCAACCTGTGTTCTAACAGAATACTCACACAGCCTGTGTTCTAACAGGATATGGACTCAGTCTATATTTAAAGAATACTCACTCACCTCAGTATTCTAACAGAACACTCACGTAGCCAGTGTTCTAACAGAATACTCACAGGGCCTGTGTTCTATAAGGATACTCACTCAGCCAGCGTTTTAAGAGAATATGGATTCAGATTATTTTCAAAGAATACTCACTCAGCCTGTGTTCTAGCAGAACACTCACTTAGCCTGTGTTCTAAAAGAATGTGGACTCAGATATTGTTCAAAAATTACTAACTCAGTCTGTGTTTTAACAGAATTTGGACGCATTCTATGTTTAAAGAATACTCACTCACCTCAGTGTTCTAACAGAACACTCACGTAGCCTGTGTACCAACAGAACACTAACTCAGCCTGTGTTCTAACAAAATGTGGATTCACATAAAAAATTACTAACTCAGTCTGTGTTCTAACAGAATATGGACTCAGATTTTGTTCAAAAATTACTCAGTCTGTGTTCTAACAGAATATGGAGTCAGTCAATGTTTAAAGAATACTCACTCAGCCAGTATTTTACCAGAGTATGGACTCAGCCTGTGTTCTAACACAATACTCACACAGCCTGTGTTCTAACAGGATATGGACTCAGTCTATATTTGAAAAATACTCACTCACCTCAGTATTCTAACAGAACACTCACGTAGCCTGTTTTCTAACAGAATACTCACACAGCCTGTGTTCTATAAGAATACTCACTCAGCCACCGTTTTAAGAGAATATGGATTCAGATTATTTTCAAAGAATACTCACTCAGCCTGTGTTCTATCAGAACACTCACTTAGCCTATGTTCTAAAAGAATGTGGACTCAGATATTGTTCAAAAATTACTAACTCAGTCTGTGTTTTAACAGAATTTGGACGCATTCTATGTTTAAAGAATACTCACTCACCTCAGTGTTCTAACAGGACACTCACGTAGCCTGTGTTCCAACAGAACACTAACTCAGCCTGTGTTCTAACAAAATGTGGATTCAGATCAAAAATTACTAACTCAGTCTGTGTTCTAACAGAATGTGGACTCAGATTTTGTTCAAAATTACTCAGTCTGTGTTCTAACAGAATATGGACTAAGTCTATGTTTAAAGAATACTCACTCAGCTCAGTGTTCTAACATAACACTCACTTAGCCTGTGTTCTAACAGAATGTGGGTTCAGATCAAATATTACTAACACAGTCTGTGTTCTAACAGAATGTGGACTCAGATTTTGTTCAAAAATTACTCAGTCTGTTTCTAACAGAATATGGACTCAGTCTATGTTTAAAGAATACTCACTGAGCCAGTATTTTACCAGAGTATGGACTCAGCCTGTGTTCTAACAGAATACTCACACAGCCTGTGTTCTAACAGAATATGGACTCAGTCTATATTTAAAGAATACTCACTCACCTCAGTATTCTAACAGAACACTCACGTAGCCTGTGTTCTAACAGAACAGTAACTCAGCCTTTTTTCTAACAGAATGTGGATTCAGATCAAAAATTATTAACGCAGTCTGTGTTCTAACAGAATATGGACTCAGATTTTGTTCAAAAATTACTCAGTCTTTGTTCTAACAGAATATGGACTCAGTCTATGTTTAAAGAATACTCACTCAGCCAATATTTTACGAGAGTATGGACACAGCCTGTGTTCTAACAGAATACACACACAGCCTGTGTTCTAACAGAATATGGACTCAGTCTATATTTAAAGAATACTCACTAACCTCAGTATTCCAACTGAACACTCATGTAGCCAGTGTTCTAACAGAATACTAACTCAGCCTGTGTTCTAACGGAATGTGGATTCAGATCAAATATTACTAACTCAGTCTGTGTTCTAACAGAATGTGGACTCAGATTTTGTTCAAAAATTATTCAGCCTGTGTTCTAACAGAATGTGGATTCAGATCAAAAATTACTAACTCAGTCTGTGTTCTAACAGAATGTGGGTTCAGATCAAAAATTACTAACGCAGTCTGTGTTCTAACAGAATATGGACTTAGATTTTGTTCAAAAATTACTCAGTCTGTGTTCTAACAGAATATGGACTCAGTCTATGTTTAAAGAATACTCACTCAGCCAGTATTTTACCAGAGTATGGACTCAGCCTGTGTTCTAACAGAATACTCACACAGCCTGTGTTCTAACAGAATATGTACTCAGTCTATATTTAAAGAATACTCACTCACCTCAGTATTCTAACAGAACACTCACGTAGCCAGTGTTCTAACAGAATACTAACTCAGCCTGTGTTCTAACAGAATGTGGATTCAGATCAAAAATTACTAACTCAGTCTGTGTTCTAACAGAATGTGGACTCAGATTTTGTTCAAAAATTACTCAGTCTGTTTCTAACAGAATATGGTCTCAGTCTATGTTTAAAGATTACTCACTCAGCCAGTATTTAACCAGAGTATGGACTCAGCCTGTGTTCTAACAGAATACTCACACAGCCTGTGTTCTAACAGAATATGGACTCAGTCTATATTTAAAGAACACTCACTCACCTCAGTATTCTAACAGAACACTCACGTAGCCTGTGTTCTAACAGAACACTAACTCAGCCTGCTTTCTAACAGAATGTGGATTCAGATCAAATATTACTAACGCAGTCTGTGTTCTAACAGAATATGGACTTAGATTTTGTTCAAAAATTACTCAGTCTGTGTTCTAACAGAATATGGACTCAGTCTATGTTTAAAGAATACTCACTCAGCCAATATTTTACCAGAGTATGGACTCGGCCTGTGTTCTAACAGAATACTCACACAGCCTGTGTTCTAACAGCATATGGACTCAGTCTATATTTAAAGAATACTCACTCACCTCAATATTCTAAGAGAACACTCACGTAACCTGTGTTCTAACAGAATACTAACACACTCTGTGTTCTAACAGAATGTGGATTCCGATCAAAAATTACTAACTCAGTCTGTGTTCTAACAGAATATGGACTCTGTCTATGTTTAAAGAATACTCACTCAGCCAGTGTTCAACCAGAATATGGATTCAGATTATTTTCAAAGAATACTCACACAGCCTGTGTTCTAGCAGAACACTCACTTAGACTGTGTTCTAACAGAATGTGGACTCAGATATTGTTCAAAAATTACTAACTCAGTCTGTGTTCTAACAGAATTCGGATGCAGTCTATGTTTAAAGAATACTCACTCACCTCAGTGTTCTAACAGAACACTCACGTAGCCTGTGTTCTAACAGAACTCTAACTCAGCCTGTTTTCTAACAAAATGTGGATTCAGATCAAAAGTTACTAACTCTGTGTTCTAACAGAATTTGGACTTAGATTTTGTTCAAAAATTACTCAGTCTGTGTTCTAACAGAATATGGACACAGTCTATGTTTAAAGAATTCTCACTCAGCCAGTATTTTACCAGAGTATGGACTCAGCCTGTGTTCTAACAGAATACTCACACAGCCTGTGTTCTAACAGGATATGGACTCAGTCTATATTTAAAGAATACTCACTCACCTCAGTATTCTAACAGAACACTCACGTAGCCAGTGTTCTAACAGAATACTCACAGGGCCTGTGTTCTATAAGGATACTCACTCAGCCAGCGTTTTAAGAGAATATGGATTCAGATTATTTTCAAAGAATACTCACTCAGCCTGTGTTCTAGCAGAACACTCACTTAGCCTGTGTTCTAAAAGAATGTGGACTCAGATATTGTTCAAAAATTACTAACTCAGTCTGTGTTTTAACAGAATTTGGACGCATTCTATGTTTAAAGAATACTCACTCACCTCAGTGTTCTAACAGAACACTCACGTAGCCTGTGTTCCAACAGAACACTAACTCAGCCTGTGTTCTAACAAAATGTGGATTCACATAAAAAATTACTAACTCAGTCTGTGTTCTAACAGAATATGGACTCAGATTTTGTTCAAAAATTACTCAGTCTGTGTTCTAACAGAATATGGACTCAGTCAATGTTTAAAGAATACTCACTCAACCAGTATTTTACCAGAGTATGGACTCAGCCTGTGTTCTAACACAATACTCACACAGCCTGTGTTCTAACAGGATATGGACTAAGTCTATATTTGAAAAATACTCACTCACCTCAGTATTCTAACAGAACACTCACGTAGCCTGTTTTCTAACAGAATACTCACACAGCCTGTGTTCTATAAGAATACTCACTCAGCCACCGTTTTAAGAGAATATGGATTCAGATTATTTTCAAAGAATACTCACTCAGCCTGTGTTCTATCAGAACACTCACTTAGCCTATGTTCTAAAAGAATGTGGACTCAGATATTGTTCAAAAATTACTAACTCAGTCTGTGTTTTAACAGAATTTGGACGCATTCTATGTTTAAAGAATACTCACTCACCTCAGTGTTCTAACAGGACACTCACGTAGCCTGTGTTCCAACAGAACACTAACTCAGCCTGTGTTCTAACAAAATGTGGATTCAGATCAAAAATTACTAACTCAGTCTGTGTTCTAACAGAATGTGGACTCAGATTTTGTTCAAAATTACTCAGTCTGTGTTCTAACAGAATATGGACTAAGTCTATGTTTAAAGAATACTCACTCAGCTCAGTGTTCTAACATAACACTCACTTAGCCTGTGTTCTAACAGAATGTGGGTTCAGATCAAATATTACTAACACAGTCTGTGTTCTAACAGAATGTGGACTCAGATTTTGTTCAAAAATTACTCAGTCTGTTTCTAACAGAATATGGACTCAGTCTATGTTTAAAGGATACTCACTCAGCCAGTATTTTACCAGAGTATGGACTCAGCCTGTGTTCTAACAGAATACTAACACAGCCTGTGTTCTAACAGAATATGGACTCAGTCTATATTTAAAGAATACTCACTCACCTCAGTATTCTAACAGAACACTCACGTAGCCTGTGTTCTAACAGAACAGTAACTCAGCCTTTTTTCTAACAGAATGTGGATTCAGATCAAAAATTATTAACGCAGTCTGTGTTCTAACAGAATATGGACTTAGATTTTGTTCAAAAATTACTCAGTCTGTGTTCTAACAGAATATTGACTCAGTCTGTGTTTAAAGAATACTCACTCAGCCAATATTTTACCAGAGTATGGACACAGCCTGTGTTCTAACAGAATACTCACACAGCCTGTGTTCTAACAGAATATGGACTCAGTCTATATTTAAAGAATACTCACTAACCTCAGTATTCCAACTGAACACTCATGTAGCCAGTGTTCTAACAGAATACTAACTCAGCCTGTGTTCTAACGGAATGTGGATTCAGATCAAATATTACTAACTCAGTCTGTGTTCTAACAGAATGTGGACTCAGATTTTGTTCAAAAATTATTCAGCCTGTGTTCTAACAGAATGTGGATTCAGATCAAAAATTACTAACTCAGTCTGTGTTCTAACAGAATGTGGGTTCAGATCAAAAATTACTAACGCAGTCTGTGTTCTAACAGAATATGGACTTAGATTTTGTTCAAAAATTACTCAGTCTGTGTTCTAACAGAATATGGACTCAGTCTATGTTTAAAGAATACTCACTCAGCCAGTATTTTACCAGAGTATGGACTCAGCCTGTGTTCTAACAGAATACTCACACAGCCTGTGTTCTAACAGAATATGTACTCAGTCTATATTTAAAGAATACTCACTCACCTCAGTATTCTAACAGAACACTCACGTAGCCAGTGTTCTAACAGAATACTAACTCAGCCTGTGTTCTAACAGAATGTGGATTCAGATCAAAAATTACTAACTCAGTCTGTGTTCTAACAGAATGTGGACTCAGATTTTGTTCAAAAATTACTCAGTCTGTTTCTAACAGAATATGGTCTCAGTCTATGTTTAAAGATTACTCACTCAGCCAGTATTTTACCAGAGTATGGACTCAGCCTGTGTTCTAACAGAATACTCACACAGCCTGTGTTCTAACAGAATATGGACTCAGTCTATATTTAAAGAATACTCACTCACCTCAGTATTCTAACAGAACACTCACGTAGCCTGTGTTCTAACAGAACACTAACTCAGCCTGCTTTCTAACAGAATGTGGATTCAGATCAAGTATTACTAACGCAGTCTGTGTTCTAACAGAATATGGACTTAGATTTTGTTCAAAAATTACTCAGTCTGTGTTCTAACAGAATATGGACTCAGTCTATGTTTAAAGAATACTCACTCAGCCAATATTTTACCAGAGTATGGACTCGGCCTGTGTTCTAACAGAATACTCACACAGCCTGTGTTCTAACAGAATATGGACTCAGTCTATATTTAAAGAATACTGACTCACCTCAGTATTCCAACAGAACACTCACGTAGCCAGTGTTGTTACAGAATACTAACTCAGCCTGTGTTCTAACAGAATGTGGATTCAGATCAAATATTACTAACTCAGTCTGTGTTCTAACAGAATGTGGACTCAGATTTTGTTCAAAATTACTCAGTCTGTGTTCTAACAGAATATGGACTAAGTCTATGTTTAAAGAATACCCACTCAGCTAAGTGTTCTAACATAATACTCACTTAGCCTGTATTCTAACAGAATGTGGGTTCAGATCAAATATTACTAACACAGTCTGTGTTCTAACAGAATGTGGACTCATATTTTGTTCAAAAATTACTCAGTCTGTTTCTAACAGAATATGGACTCAGTCTATGTTGAAAGAATACTCACTCAGCCAGTATTTTACCAGAGTATGGACTCAGCCTGTGTTCTAACAGAATACTCACACAGCCTGTGTTCTAACAGAATATGGACTCAGTCTATATTTAAAGAATACTCACTCACCTCACTATTCTAACAGAACACTCACGTAGCCTGTGTTCTAACAGAACAGTAACTCAGCCTTTTTTCTAACAGAATGTGGATTCAGATCAAAAATTATTAACGCAGTCTGTGTTCTAACAGAATATGGACTTAGATTTTGTTCAAAAATTACTCAGTCTGTGTTCTAACAGAATATGGACTCAGTCTATGTTTAAAGAATACTCACTCAGCCAATATTTTACCAGAGTATGGACTCAGCCTGTGTTCTAACAGAATACTCACACAGCCTGTGTTCTAACAGAATATGGACTCAGTCTATATTTAAAGAATACTCACTAACCTCAGTATTCCAACAGAACACTCATGTAGCCAGTGTTCTAACAGAATACTAACTCAGCCTGTGTTCTAACGGAATGTGGATTCAGATCAAATATTACTAACTCAGTCTGTGTTCTAACAGAATGTGGACTCAGATTTTGTTCAAAAATTATTCAGCCTGTGTTCTAACAGAATGTGGATTCAGATCAAAAATTACTAACTCAGTCTGTGTTCTAACAGAATGTGGGTTCAGATCAAAAATTACTAACTCAGTCTGTGTTCTAACAGAATATGAACTCAGATTTTGTTCAAAAATTACTCAGTCTGTGTTCTAACAGAATATGGACTCAGTCTGTATTTAAAGAATACTCACTCACCTCAGTATTCTAACAGAACACTCACGTAGCCAGTGTTCTAACAGAATACTAACTCATCCTGTGTTCTAACAGAATGTGGATTCAGATCAAAAATTACTAACTCAGTCTGTGTTCTAACAGAATGTGGACTCAGATTTTGTTCAAAAATTACTCAGTCTGTTTCTAACAAAATATGGTCTCAGTCTTTGTTTAAAGAATACTCACTCAACTCAGTGTTCTAACATAACACTCGCTTAGCCTGTGTTCTAACAGAATGTGGTTTCAGATCAAAAATTACTAACTCAGTCTGTGTTCTAACAGAATATGAACTCAGATTTTGTTCAAAAATTACTCAGTCTGTGTTCTAACAGAATATGGACTCAGTCTATGCTTAAAGAATACTCACTCAGCCAGTGTTCTACCAGAATATGGATTCAGACTATTTTCAAGAATACTCACTCAGCCTGTGTTCTAGCAGAACGCTCACTTAGCCTGTGTTCTAACAGAATGTGTACTCAGATATTGTTCAAAAATTACTTACTCAGTCTGTGTTCTAACAGAATTTGGACGCAGTCTCTGTTTAAAAAATACTCACTCACCTCAGTATTCTAACAGAACACTCACGTAGCCTGTGTTCTAACAGAACACTAACTCAGCCTGTTTTCTAACAAAATGTGGATTCAGATCAAAAATTACTAACGCAGTCTGTGTTCTAACAGAATATGGACTTAGATTTTGTTCAAAAATTACTCAGTCTGTGTTCTAACAGAATATGGACTCAGTCTATGTTTAAAGAATACTCACTCAGCCAGTATTTTACCAGAGTATGGACTCAGCCTGTGTTCTAACAGAATACTCACACAGCCTGTGTTCTAACAGAATATGGACTCAGTCTATATTTAAAGAATACTCACTCACCTCAGTATTCTAACAGAACACTCACGTAGCCAGTGTTCTAACAGAATACTAACTCAGCCTGTGTTCTAACAGAATGTGGATTCAGATCAAAAATTACTAAGTCTGTGTTCTAACAGAATGTGGACTCAGATTTTGTTCAAAAATTACTCAGTCTGTTTCTAACAGAATATGGTCTCAGTCTATGTTTTAAGATTACTCACTCAGCCAGTATTTTACCAGAGTATGGACTCAGCCTGTGTTCTAACAGAATACTCACACAGCCTGTGTTCTAACAGAATATGGACTCAGTCTATATTTAAAGAATACTCACTAACCTCAGTATTCCAACAGAACACTCATGTAGCCAGTGTTCTAACAGAATACTAACTCAGCCTGTGTTCTAACGGAATGTGGATTCAGATCAAATATTACTAACTCAGTCTGTGTTCTAACAGAATGTGGACTCAGATTTTGTTCAAAAATTATTCAGCCTGTGTTCTAACAGAATGTGGATTCAGATCAAAAATTACTAACTCAGTCTGTGTTCTAACAGAATGTGGGTTCAGATCAAAAATTACTAACTCAGTCTGTGTTCTAACAGAATATGAACTCAGATTTTGTTCAAAAATTACTCAGTCTGTGTTCTAACAGAATATGGACTCAGTCTATATTTAAAGAATACTCACTCACCTCAGTATTCTAACAGAACACTCACGTAGCCAGTGTTCTAACAGAATACTAACTCATCCTGTGTTCTAACAGAATGTGGATTCAGATCAAAAATTACTAACTCAGTCTGTGTTCTAACAGAATGTGGACTCAGATTTTGTTCAAAAATTACTCAGTCTGTTTCTAACAAAATATGGTCTCAGTCTTTGTTTAAAGAATACTCACTCAACTCAGTGTTCTAACATAACACTCGCTTAGCCTGTGTTCTAACAGAATGTGGTTTCAGATCAAAAATTACTAACTCAGTCTGTGTTCTAACAGAATATGAACTCAGATTTTGTTCAAAAATTACTCAGTCTGTGTTCTAACAGAATATGGACTCAGTCTATGCTTAAAGAATACTCACTCAGCCAGTGTTCTACCAGAATATGGATTCAGACTATTTTCAAGAATACTCACTCAGCCTGTGTTCTAGCAGAACGCTCACTTAGCCTGTGTTCTAACAGAATGTGTACTCAGATATTGTTCAAAAATTACTTACTCAGTCTGTGTTCTAACAGAATTTGGACGCAGTCTCTGTTTAAAAAATACTCACTCACCTCAGTATTCTAACAGAACACTCACGTAGCCTGTGTTCTAACAGAACACTAACTCAGCCTGTTTTCTAACAAAATGTGGATTCAGATCAAAAATTACTAACGCAGTCTGTGTTCTAACAGAATATGGACTTAGATTTTGTTCAAAAATTACTCAGTCTGTGTTCTAACAGAATATGGACTCAGTCTATGTTTAAAGAATACTCACTCAGCCAGTATTTTACCAGAGTATGGACTCAGCCTGTGTTCTAACAGAATACTCACACAGCCTGTGTTTTAACAGAATATGGACTCAGTCTATATTTAAAGAATACTCACTCACCTCAGTATTCTAACAGAACACTCACGTAGCCAGTGTTCTAACAGAATACTAACTCAGCCTGTGTTCTAACAGAATGTGGATTCAGATCAAAAATTACTAAGTCTGTGTTCTAACAGAATGTGGACTCAGATTTTGTTCAAAAATTACTCAGTCTGTTTCTAACAGAATATGGTCTCAGTCTATGTTTTAAGATTACTCACTCAGCCAGTATTTTACCAGAGTATGGACTCAGCCTGTGTTCTAACAGAATACTCACACAGCCTGTGTTCTAACAGAATATGGACTCAGTCTATATTTAAAGAATACTCACTAACCTCAGTATTCCAACAGAACACTCATGTAGCCAGTGTTCTAACAGAATACTAACTCAGCCTGTGTTCTAACGGAATGTGGATTCAGATCAAATATTACTAACTCAGTCTGTGTTCTAACAGAATGTGGACTCAGATTTTGTTCAAAAATTATTCAGCCTGTGTTCTAACAGAATGTGGATTCAGATCAAAAATTACTAACTCAGTCTGTGTTCTAACAGAATGTGGGTTCAGATCAAAAATTACTAACTCAGTCTGTGTTCTAACAGAATATGAACTCAGATTTTGTTCAAAAATTACTCAGTCTGTGTTCTAACAGAATATGGACTCAGTCTATATTTAAAGAATACTCACTCACCTCAGTATTCTAACAGAACACTCACGTAGCCAGTGTTCTAACAGAATACTAACTCATCCTGTGTTCTAACAGAATGTGGATTCAGATCAAAAATTACTAACTCAGTCTGTGTTCTAACAGAATGTGGACTCAGATTTTGTTCAAAAATTACTCAGTCTGTGTTCTAACAGAATATGGACTAAGTCTATGTTTAAAGAATACTCACTCAGCTCAGTGTTCTAACATAACACTCACTTAGCCTGTGTTCTAACAGAATGTGGGTTCAGATCAAAAATTACTAACTCAGTCTGTGTTCTAACAGAATATGAACTCAGATTTTGTTCAAAAATTACTCAGTCTGTGTTCTAACAGAATATGGACTCAGTCTATGTTTAAAGAATACTCACTCAGCCAGTGTTCTACCAGAATATGGATTCAGACTATTTTCAAGAATACTCACTCAGCCTGTGTTCTAGCAGAACGCTCACTTAGCCTGTATTCTAACAGAATGTGTACTCAGATATTGTTCAAAAATTACTTACTCAGTCTGTGTTCTAACAGAATTTGGACGCAGTCTCTGTTTAAAAAATACTCACTCACCTCAGTATTCTAACAGAACACTCACGTAGCCTGTGTTCTAACAGAACACTAACTCAGCCTGTTTTCTAACAAAATGTGGATTCAGATCAAAAATTACTAACGCAGTCTGTGTTCTAACAGAATATGGACTTAGATTTTGTTCAAAAATTACTCAGTCTGTGTTCTAACAGAATATGGACTCAGTCTATGTTTAAAGAATACTCACTCAGCCAGTATTTTACCAGAGTATGGACTCAGCCTGTGTTCTAACAGAATACTCACACAGCCTGTGTTCTAACAGAATATGTACTCAGTCTATATTTAAAGAATACTCACTCACCTCAGTATTCTAACAGAACACTCATGTAGCCAGTGTTCTAACAGAATACTAACTCAGCCTGTGTTCTAACAGAATGTGGACTCAGATTTTGTTCAAAAATTACTCAGTCTGTTTCTAACAGAATATGGAGTCAGTCTATGTTTAAAGAATACTCACTCAACCAGTATTTTACCAGAGTATGGACTCAGCCTGTGTTCTAACAGAATACTCACACAGCCTGTGTTCTAACAGAATATGGACTCAGTCTATATTTAAAGAATACTCACTCACCTCAGTATTCTAACAGAACACTCACGTAGCCAGTGTTCTAACAGAATACTAACTCAGCCTGTGTTCTAACAGAATGTGGATTCAGATCAAAAATTACTAAGTCTGTGTTCTAACAGAATGTGGACTCAGATTTTGTTCAAAAATTACTCAGTCTGTTTCTAACAGAATATGGTCTCAGTCTATGTTTTAAGATTACTCACTCAGCCAGTATTTTACCAGAGTATGGACTCAGCCTGTGTTCTAACAGAATACTCACACAGCCTGTGTTCTAACAGAATATGGACTCAGTCTATATTTAAAGAATACTCACTAACCTCAGTATTCCAACAGAACACTCATGTAGCCAGTGTTCTAACAGAATACTAACTCAGCCTGTGTTCTAACGGAATGTGGATTCAGATCAAATATTACTAACTCAGTCTGTGTTCTAACAGAATGTGGACTCAGATTTTGTTCAAAAATTATTCAGCCTGTGTTCTAACAGAATGTGGATTCAGATCAAAAATTACTAACTCAGTCTGTGTTCTAACAGAATGTGGGTTCAGATCAAAAATTACTAACTCAGTCTGTGTTCTAACAGAATATGAACTCAGATTTTGTTCAAAAATTACTCAGTCTGTGTTCTAACAGAATATGGACTCAGTCTGTATTTAAAGAATACTCACTCACCTCAGTATTCTAACAGAACACTCACGTAGCCAGTGTTCTAACAGAATACTAACTCATCCTGTGTTCTAACAGAATGTGGATTCAGATCAAAAATTACTAACTCAGTCTGTGTTCTAACAGAATGTGGACTCAGATTTTGTTCAAAAATTACTCAGTCTGTTTCTAACAAAATATGGTCTCAGTCTTTGTTTAAAGAATACTCACTCAACTCAGTGTTCTAACATAACACTCGCTTAGCCTGTGTTCTAACAGAATGTGGTTTCAGATCAAAAATTACTAACTCAGTCTGTGTTCTAACAGAATATGAACTCAGATTTTGTTCAAAAATTACTCAGTCTGTGTTCTAACAGAATATGGACTCAGTCTATGCTTAAAGAATACTCACTCAGCCAGTGTTCTACCAGAATATGGATTCAGACTATTTTCAAGAATACTCACTCAGCCTGTGTTCTAGCAGAACGCTCACTTAGCCTGTGTTCTAACAGAATGTGTACTCAGATATTGTTCAAAAATTACTTACTCAGTCTGTGTTCTAACAGAATTTGGACGCAGTCTCTGTTTAAAAAATACTCACTCACCTCAGTATTCTAACAGAACACTCACGTAGCCTGTGTTCTAACAGAACACTAACTCAGCCTGTTTTCTAACAAAATGTGGATTCAGATCAAAAATTACTAACGCAGTCTGTGTTCTAACAGAATATGGACTTAGATTTTGTTCAAAAATTACTCAGTCTGTGTTCTAACAGAATATGGACTCAGTCTATGTTTAAAGAATACTCACTCAGCCAGTATTTTACCAGAGTATGGACTCAGCCTGTGTTCTAACAGAATACTCACACAGCCTGTGTTCTAACAGAATATGGACTCAGTCTATATTTAAAGAATACTCACTCACCTCAGTATTCTAACAGAACACTCACGTAGCCAGTGTTCTAACAGAATACTAACTCAGCCTGTGTTCTAACAGAATGTGGATTCAGATCAAAAATTACTAAGTCTGTGTTCTAACAGAATGTGGACTCAGATTTTGTTCAAAAATTACTCAGTCTGTTTCTAACAGAATATGGTCTCAGTCTATGTTTTAAGATTACTCACTCAGCCAGTATTTTACCAGAGTATGGACTCAGCCTGTGTTCTAACAGAATACTCACACAGCCTGTGTTCTAACAGAATATGGACTCAGTCTATATTTAAAGAATACTCACTAACCTCAGTATTCCAACAGAACACTCATGTAGCCAGTGTTCTAACAGAATACTAACTCAGCCTGTGTTCTAACGGAATGTGGATTCAGATCAAATATTACTAACTCAGTCTGTGTTCTAACAGAATGTGGACTCAGATTTTGTTCAAAAATTATTCAGCCTGTGTTCTAACAGAATGTGGATTCAGATCAAAAATTACTAACTCAGTCTGTGTTCTAACAGAATGTGGGTTCAGATCAAAAATTACTAACTCAGTCTGTGTTCTAACAGAATATGAACTCAGATTTTGTTCAAAAATTACTCAGTCTGTGTTCTAACAGAATATGGACTCAGTCTATATTTAAAGAATACTCACTCACCTCAGTATTCTAACAGAACACTCACGTAGCCAGTGTTCTAACAGAATACTAACTCATCCTGTGTTCTAACAGAATGTGGATTCAGATCAAAAATTACTAACTCAGTCTGTGTTCTAACAGAATGTGGACTCAGATTTTGTTCAAAAATTACTCAGTCTGTGTTCTAACAGAATATGGACTAAGTCTATGTTTAAAGAATACTCACTCAGCTCAGTGTTCTAACATAATACTCACTTAGCCTGTGTTCTAACAGAATGTGGGTTCAGATCAAAAATTACTAACTCAGTCTGTGTTCTAACAGAATATGAACTCAGATTTTGTTCAAAAATTACTCAGTCTGTGTTCTAACAGAATATGGACTCAGTCTATGTTTAAAGAATACTCACTCAGCCAGTGTTCTACCAGAATATGGATTCAGACTATTTTCAAGAATACTCACTCAGCCTGTGTTCTAGCAGAACGCTCACTTAGCCTGTATTCTAACAGAATGTGTACTCAGATATTGTTCAAAAATTACTTACTCAGTCTGTGTTCTAACAGAATTTGGACGCAGTCTCTGTTTAAAAAATACTCACTCACCTCAGTATTCTAACAGAACACTCACGTAGCCTGTGTTCTAACAGAACACTAACTCAGCCTGTTTTCTAACAAAATGTGGATTCAGATCAAAAATTACTAACGCAGTCTGTGTTCTAACAGAATATGGACTTAGATTTTGTTCAAAAATTACTCAGTCTGTGTTCTAACAGAATATGGACTCAGTCTATGTTTAAAGAATACTCACTCAGCCAATATTTTACCAGAGTATGGACTCAGCCTGTGTTCTAACAGAATACTCACACAGCCTGTGTTCTAACAGAATATGGACTCAGTCTATATTTAAAGAATACTCACTAACCTCAGTATTCCAACAGAACACTCATGTAGCCAGTGTTCTAACAGAATACTAACTCAGCCTGTGTTCTAACGGAATGTGGATTCAGATCAAATATTACTAACTCAGTCTGTGTTCTAACAGAATGTGGACTCAGATTTTGTTCAAAAATTATTCAGCCTGTGTTCTAACAGAATGTGGATTCAGATCAAAAATTACTAACTCAGTCTGTGTTCTAACAGAATGTGGGTTCAGATCAAAAATTACTAACTCAGTCTGTGTTCTAACAGAATATGAACTCAGATTTTGTTCAAAAATTACTCAGTCTGTGTTCTAACAGAATATGGACTCAGTCTATATTTAAAGAATACTCACTCACCTCAGTATTCTAACAGAACACTCACGTAGCCAGTGTTCTAACAGAATACTAACTCATCCTGTGTTCTAACAGAATGTGGATTCAGATCAAAAATTACTAACTCAGTCTGTGTTCTAACAGAATGTGGACTCAGATTTTGTTCAAAAATTACTCAGTCTGTTTCTAACAAAATATGGTCTCAGTCTTTGTTTAAAGAATACTCACTCAACTCAGTGTTCTAACATAACACTCGCTTACCCTGTGTTCTAACAGAATGTGGTTTCAGATCAAAAATTACTAACTCAGTCTGTGTTCTAACAGAATATGAACTCAGATTTTGTTCAAAAATTACTCAGTCTGTGTTCTAACAGAATATGGACTCAGTCTATGCTTAAAGAATACTCACTCAGCCAGTGTTCTACCAGAATATGGATTCAGACTATTTTCAAGAATACTCACTCAGCCTGTGTTCTAGCAGAACGCTCACTTAGCCTGTGTTCTAACAGAATGTGTACTCAGATATTGTTCAAAAATTACTTACTCAGTCTGTGTTCTAACAGAATTTGGACGCAGTCTCTGTTTAAAAAATACTCACTCACCTCAGTATTCTAACAGAACACTCACGTAGCCTGTGTTCTAACAGAACACTAACTCAGCCTGTTTTCTAACAAAATGTGGATTCAGATCAAAAATTACTAACGCAGTCTGTGTTCTAACAGAATATGGACTTAGATTTTGTTCAAAAATTACTCAGTCTGTGTTCTAACAGAATATGGACTCAGTCTATGTTTAAAGAATACTCACTCAGCCAGTATTTTACCAGAGTATGGACTCAGCCTGTGTTCTAACAGAATACTCACACAGCCTGTGTTCTAACAGAATATGGACTCAGTCTATATTTAAAGAATACTCACTCACCTCAGTATTCTAACAGAACACTCACGTAGCCAGTGTTCTAACAGAATACTAACTCAGCCTGTGTTCTAACAGAATGTGGATTCAGATCAAAAATTACTAAGTCTGTGTTCTAACAGAATGTGGACTCAGATTTTGTTCAAAAATTACTCAGTCTGTTTCTAACAGAATATGGTCTCAGTCTATGTTTTAAGATTACTCACTCAGCCAGTATTTTACCAGAGTATGGACTCAGCCTGTGTTCTAACAGAATACTCACACAGCCTGTGTTCTAACAGAATATGGACTCAGTCTATATTTAAAGAATACTCACTAACCTCAGTATTCCAACAGAACACTCATGTAGCCAGTGTTCTAACAGAATACTAACTCAGCCTGTGTTCTAACGGAATGTGGATTCAGATCAAATATTACTAACTCAGTCTGTGTTCTAACAGAATGTGGACTCAGATTTTGTTCAAAAATTATTCAGCCTGTGTTCTAACAGAATGTGGATTCAGATCAAAAATTACTAACTCAGTCTGTGTTCTAACAGAATGTGGGTTCAGATCAAAAATTACTAACTCAGTCTGTGTTCTAACAGAATATGAACTCAGATTTTGTTCAAAAATTACTCAGTCTGTGTTCTAACAGAATATGGACTCAGTCTATATTTAAAGAATACTCACTCACCTCAGTATTCTAACAGAACACTCACGTAGCCAGTGTTCTAACAGAATACTAACTCATCCTGTGTTCTAACAGAATGTGGATTCAGATCAAAAATTACTAACTCAGTCTGTGTTCTAACAGAATGTGGACTCAGATTTTGTTCAAAAATTACTCAGTCTGTGTTCTAACAGAATATGGACTAAGTCTATGTTTAAAGAATACTCACTCAGCTCAGTGTTCTAACATAACACTCACTTAGCCTGTGTTCTAACAGAATGTGGGTTCAGATCAAAAATTACTAACTCAGTCTGTGTTCTAACAGAATATGAACTCAGATTTTGTTCAAAAATTACTCAGTCTGTGTTCTAACAGAATATGGACTCAGTCTATGTTTAAAGAATACTCACTCAGCCAGTGTTCTACCAGAATATGGATTCAGACTATTTTCAAGAATACTCACTCAGCCTGTGTTCTAGCAGAACGCTCACTTAGCCTGTATTCTAACAGAATGTGTACTCAGATATTGTTCAAAAATTACTTACTCAGTCTGTGTTCTAACAGAATTTGGACGCAGTCTCTGTTTAAAAAATACTCACTCACCTCAGTATTCTAACAGAACACTCACGTAGCCTGTGTTCTAACAGAACACTAACTCAGCCTGTTTTCTAACAAAATGTGGATTCAGATCAAAAATTACTAACGCAGTCTGTGTTCTAACAGAATATGGACTTAGATTTTGTTCAAAAATTACTCAGTCTGTGTTCTAACAGAATATGGACTCAGTCTATGTTTAAAGAATACTCACTCAGCCAGTATTTTACCAGAGTATGGACTCAGCCTGTGTTCTAACAGAATACTCACACAGCCTGTGTTCTAACAGAATATGTACTCAGTCTATATTTAAAGAATACTCACTCACCTCAGTATTCTAACAGAACACTCATGTAGCCAGTGTTCTAACAGAATACTAACTCAGCCTGTGTTCTAACAGAATGTGGACTCAGATTTTGTTCAAAAATTACTCAGTCTGTTTCTAACAGAATATGGAGTCAGTCTATGTTTAAAGAATACTCACTCAACCAGTATTTTACCAGAGTATGGACTCAGCCTGTGTTCTAACAGAATACTCACACAGCCTGTGTTCTAACAGAATATGGACTCAGTCTATATTTAAAGAATACTCACTCACCTCAGTATTCTAACAGAACACTCACGTAGCCAGTGTTCTAACAGAATACTAACTCAGCCTGTGTTCTAACAGAATGTGGATTCAGATCAAAAATTACTAAGTCTGTGTTCTAACAGAATGTGGACTCAGATTTTGTTCAAAAATTACTCAGTCTGTTTCTAACAGAATATGGTCTCAGTCTATGTTTTAAGATTACTCACTCAGCCAGTATTTTACCAGAGTATGGACTCAGCCTGTGTTCTAACAGAATACTCACACAGCCTGTGTTCTAACAGAATATGGACTCAGTCTATATTTAAAGAATACTCACTAACCTCAGTATTCCAACAGAACACTCATGTAGCCAGTGTTCTAACAGAATACTAACTCAGCCTGTGTTCTAACGGAATGTGGATTCAGATCAAATATTACTAACTCAGTCTGTGTTCTAACAGAATGTGGACTCAGATTTTGTTCAAAAATTATTCAGCCTGTGTTCTAACAGAATGTGGATTCAGATCAAAAATTACTAACTCAGTCTGTGTTCTAACAGAATGTGGGTTCAGATCAAAAATTACTAACTCAGTCTGTGTTCTAACAGAATATGAACTCAGATTTTGTTCAAAAATTACTCAGTCTGTGTTCTAACAGAATATGGACTCAGTCTGTATTTAAAGAATACTCACTCACCTCAGTATTCTAACAGAACACTCACGTAGCCAGTGTTCTAACAGAATACTAACTCATCCTGTGTTCTAACAGAATGTGGATTCAGATCAAAAATTACTAACTCAGTCTGTGTTCTAACAGAATGTGGACTCAGATTTTGTTCAAAAATTACTCAGTCTGTTTCTAACAAAATATGGTCTCAGTCTTTGTTTAAAGAATACTCACTCAACTCAGTGTTCTAACATAACACTCGCTTAGCCTGTGTTCTAACAGAATGTGGTTTCAGATCAAAAATTACTAACTCAGTCTGTGTTCTAACAGAATATGAACTCAGATTTTGTTCAAAAATTACTCAGTCTGTGTTCTAACAGAATATGGACTCAGTCTATGCTTAAAGAATACTCACTCAGCCAGTGTTCTACCAGAATATGGATTCAGACTATTTTCAAGAATACTCACTCAGCCTGTGTTCTAGCAGAACGCTCACTTAGCCTGTGTTCTGACAGAATGTGTACTCAGATATTGTTCAAAAATTACTTACTCAGTCTGTGTTCTAACAGAATTTGGACGCAGTCTCTGTTTAAAAAATACTCACTCACCTCAGTATTCTAACAGAACACTCACGTAGCCTGTGTTCTAACAGAACACTAACTCAGCCTGTTTTCTAACAAAATGTGGATTCAGATCAAAAATTACTAACGCAGTCTGTGTTCTAACAGAATATGGACTTAGATTTTGTTCAAAAATTACTCAGTCTGTGTTCTAACAGAATATGGACTCAGTCTATGTTTAAAGAATACTCACTCAGCCAGTATTTTACCAGAGTATGGACTCAGCCTGTGTTCTAACAGAATACTCACACAGCCTGTGTTCTAACAGAATATGGACTCAGTCTATATTTAAAGAATACTCACTCACCTCAGTATTCTAACAGAACACTCACGTAGCCAGTGTTCTAACAGAATACTAACTCAGCCTGTGTTCTAACAGAATGTGGATTCAGATCAAAAATTACTAAGTCTGTGTTCTAACAGAATGTGGACTCAGATTTTGTTCAAAAATTACTCAGTCTGTTTCTAACAGAATATGGTCTCAGTCTATGTTTTAAGATTACTCACTCAGCCAGTATTTTACCAGAGTATGGACTCAGCCTGTGTTCTAACAGAATACTCACACAGCCTGTGTTCTAACAGAATATGGACTCAGTCTATATTTAAAGAATACTCACTAACCTCAGTATTCCAACAGAACACTCATGTAGCCAGTGTTCTAACAGAATACTAACTCAGCCTGTGTTCTAACGGAATGTGGATTCAGATCAAATATTACTAACTCAGTCTGTGTTCTAACAGAATGTGGACTCAGATTTTGTTCAAAAATTATTCAGCCTGTGTTCTAACAGAATGTGGATTCAGATCAAAAATTACTAACTCAGTCTGTGTTCTAACAGAATGTGGGTTCAGATCAAAAATTACTAACTCAGTCTGTGTTCTAACAGAATATGAACTCAGATTTTGTTCAAAAATTACTCAGTCTGTGTTCTAACAGAATATGGACTCAGTCTATATTTAAAGAATACTCACTCACCTCAGTATTCTAACAGAACACTCACGTAGCCAGTGTTCTAACAGAATACTAACTCATCCTGTGTTCTAACAGAATGTGGATTCAGATCAAAAATTACTAACTCAGTCTGTGTTCTAACAGAATGTGGACTCAGATTTTGTTCAAAAATTACTCAGTCTGTGTTCTAACAGAATATGGACTAAGTCTATGTTTAAAGAATACTCACTCAGCTCAGTGTTCTAACATAACACTCACTTAGCCTGTGTTCTAACAGAATGTGGGTTCAGATCAAAAATTACTAACTCAGTCTGTGTTCTAACAGAATATGAACTCAGATTTTGTTCAAAAATTACTCAGTCTGTGTTCTAACAGAATATGGACTCAGTCTATGTTTAAAGAATACTCACTCAGCCAGTGTTCTACCAGAATATGGATTCAGACTATTTTCAAGAATACTCACTCAGCCTGTGTTCTAGCAGAACGCTCACTTAGCCTGTATTCTAACAGAATGTGTACTCAGATATTGTTCAAAAATTACTTACTCAGTCTGTGTTCTAACAGAATTTGGACGCAGTCTCTGTTTAAAAAATACTCACTCACCTCAGTATTCTAACAGAACACTCACGTAGCCTGTGTTCTAACAGAACACTAACTCAGCCTGTTTTCTAACAAAATGTGGATTCAGATCAAAAATTACTAACGCAGTCTGTGTTCTAACAGAATATGGACTTAGATTTTGTTCAAAAATTACTCAGTCTGTGTTCTAACAGAATATGGACTCAGTCTATGTTTAAAGAATACTCACTCAGCCAATATTTTACCAGAGTATGGACTCAGCCTGTGTTCTAACAGAATACTCACACAGCCTGTGTTCTAACAGAATATGGACTCAGTCTATATTTAAAGAATACTCACTAACCTCAGTATTCCAACAGAACACTCATGTAGCCAGTGTTCTAACAGAATACTAACTCAGCCTGTGTTCTAACGGAATGTGGATTCAGATCAAATATTACTAACTCAGTCTGTGTTCTAACAGAATGTGGACTCAGATTTTGTTCAAAAATTATTCAGCCTGTGTTCTAACAGAATGTGGATTCAGATCAAAAATTACTAACTCAGTCTGTGTTCTAACAGAATGTGGGTTCAGATCAAAAATTACTAACTCAGTCTGTGTTCTAACAGAATATGAACTCAGATTTTGTTCAAAAATTACTCAGTCTGTGTTCTAACAGAATATGGACTCAGTCTATATTTAAAGAATACTCACTCACCTCAGTATTCTAACAGAACACTCACGTAGCCAGTGTTCTAACAGAATACTAACTCATCCTGTGTTCTAACAGAATGTGGATTCAGATCAAAAATTACTAACTCAGTCTGTGTTCTAACAGAATGTGGACTCAGATTTTGTTCAAAAATTACTCAGTCTGTTTCTAACAAAATATGGTCTCAGTCTTTGTTTAAAGAATACTCACTCAACTCAGTGTTCTAACATAACACTCGCTTAGCCTGTGTTCTAACAGAATGTGGTTTCAGATCAAAAATTACTAACTCAGTCTGTGTTCTAACAGAATATGAACTCAGATTTTGTTCAAAAATTACTCAGTCTGTGTTCTAACAGAATATGGACTCAGTCTATGCTTAAAGAATACTCACTCAGCCAGTGTTCTACCAGAATATGGATTCAGACTATTTTCAAGAATACTCACTCAGCCTGTGTTCTAGCAGAACGCTCACTTAGCCTGTGTTCTAACAGAATGTGTACTCAGATATTGTTCAAAAATTACTTACTCAGTCTGTGTTCTAACAGAATTTGGACGCAGTCTCTGTTTAAAAAATACTCACTCACCTCAGTATTCTAACAGAACACTCACGTAGCCTGTGTTCTAACAGAACACTAACTCAGCCTGTTTTCTAACAAAATGTGGATTCAGATCAAAAATTACTAACGCAGTCTGTGTTCTAACAGAATATGGACTTAGATTTTGTTCAAAAATTACTCAGTCTGTGTTCTAACAGAATATGGACTCAGTCTATGTTTAAAGAATACTCACTCAGCCAGTATTTTACCAGAGTATGGACTCAGCCTGTGTTCTAACAGAATACTCACACAGCCTGTGTTCTAACAGAATATGGACTCAGTCTATATTTAAAGAATACTCACTCACCTCAGTATTCTAACAGAACACTCACGTAGCCAGTGTTCTAACAGAATACTAACTCAGCCTGTGTTCTAACAGAATGTGGATTCAGATCAAAAATTACTAAGTCTGTGTTCTAACAGAATGTGGACTCAGATTTTGTTCAAAAATTACTCAGTCTGTTTCTAACAGAATATGGTCTCAGTCTATGTTTTAAGATTACTCACTCAGCCAGTATTTTACCAGAGTATGGACTCAGCCTGTGTTCTAACAGAATACTCACACAGCCTGTGTTCTAACAGAATATGGACTCAGTCTATATTTAAAGAATACTCACTAACCTCAGTATTCCAACAGAACACTCATGTAGCCAGTGTTCTAACAGAATACTAACTCAGCCTGTGTTCTAACGGAATGTGGATTCAGATCAAATATTACTAACTCAGTCTGTGTTCTAACAGAATGTGGACTCAGATTTTGTTCAAAAATTATTCAGCCTGTGTTCTAACAGAATGTGGATTCAGATCAAAAATTACTAACTCAGTCTGTGTTCTAACAGAATGTGGGTTCAGATCAAAAATTACTAACTCAGTCTGTGTTCTAACAGAATATGAACTCAGATTTTGTTCAAAAATTACTCAGTCTGTGTTCTAACAGAATATGGACTCAGTCTATATTTAAAGAATACTCACTCACCTCAGTATTCTAACAGAACACTCACGTAGCCAGTGTTCTAACAGAATACTAACTCATCCTGTGTTCTAACAGAATGTGGATTCAGATCAAAAATTACTAACTCAGTCTGTGTTCTAACAGAATGTGGACTCAGATTTTGTTCAAAAATTACTCAGTCTGTGTTCTAACAGAATATGGACTAAGTCTATGTTTAAAGAATACTCACTCAGCTCAGTGTTCTAACATAACACTCACTTAGCCTGTGTTCTAACAGAATGTGGGTTCAGATCAAAAATTACTAACTCAGTCTGTGTTCTAACAGAATATGAACTCAGATTTTGTTCAAAAATTACTCAGTCTGTGTTCTAACAGAATATGGACTCAGTCTATGTTTAAAGAATACTCACTCAGCCAGTGTTCTACCAGAATATGGATTCAGACTATTTTCAAGAATACTCACTCAGCCTGTGTTCTAGCAGAACGCTCACTTAGCCTGTATTCTAACAGAATGTGTACTCAGATATTGTTCAAAAATTACTTACTCAGTCTGTGTTCTAACAGAATTTGGACGCAGTCTCTGTTTAAAAAATACTCACTCACCTCAGTATTCTAACAGAACACTCACGTAGCCTGTGTTCTAACAGAACACTAACTCAGCCTGTTTTCTAACAAAATGTGGATTCAGATCAAAAATTACTAACGCAGTCTGTGTTCTAACAGAATATGGACTTAGATTTTGTTCAAAAATTACTCAGTCTGTGTTCTAACAGAATATGGACTCAGTCTATGTTTAAAGAATACTCACTCAGCCAGTATTTTACCAGAGTATGGACTCAGCCTGTGTTCTAACAGAATACTCACACAGCCTGTGTTATAACAGAATATGTACTCAGTCTATATTTAAAGAATACTCACTCACCTCAGTATTCTAACAGAACACTCATGTAGCCAGTGTTCTAACAGAATACTAACTCAGCCTGTGTTCTAACAGAATGTGGACTCAGATTTTGTTCAAAAATTACTCAGTCTGTTTCTAACAGAATATGGAGTCAGTCTATGTTTAAAGAATACTCACTCAACCAGTATTTTACCAGAGTATGGACTCAGCCTGTGTTCTAACAGAATACTCACACAGCCTGTGTTCTAACAGAATATGGACTCAGTCTATATTTAAAGAATACTCACTCACCTCAGTATTCTAACAGAACACTCACGTAGCCAGTGTTCTAACAGAATACTAACTCAGCCTGTGTTCTAACAGAATGTGGATTCAGATCAAAAATTACTAAGTCTGTGTTCTAACAGAATGTGGACTCAGATTTTGTTCAAAAATTACTCAGTCTGTTTCTAACAGAATATGGTCTCAGTCTATGTTTTAAGATTACTCACTCAGCCAGTATTTTACCAGAGTATGGACTCAGCCTGTGTTCTAACAGAATACTCACACAGCCTGTGTTCTAACAGAATATGGACTCAGTCTATATTTAAAGAATACTCACTAACCTCAGTATTCCAACAGAACACTCATGTAGCCAGTGTTCTAACAGAATACTAACTCAGCCTGTGTTCTAACGGAATGTGGATTCAGATCAAATATTACTAACTCAGTCTGTGTTCTAACAGAATGTGGACTCAGATTTTGTTCAAAAATTATTCAGCCTGTGTTCTAACAGAATGTGGATTCAGATCAAAAATTACTAACTCAGTCTGTGTTCTAACAGAATGTGGGTTCAGATCAAAAATTACTAACTCAGTCTGTGTTCTAACAGAATATGAACTCAGATTTTTTTCAAAAATTACTCAGTCTGTGTTCTAACAGAATATGGACTCAGTCTATATTTAAAGAATACTCACTCACCTCAGTATTCTAACAGAACACTCACGTAGCCAGTGTTCTAACAGAATACTAACTCATCCTGTGTTCTAACAGAATGTGGATTCAGATCAAAAATTACTAACTCAGTCTGTGTTCTAACAGAATGTGGACTCAGATTTTGTTCAAAAATTACTCAGTCTGTTTCTAACAAAATATGGTCTCAGTCTTTGTTTAAAGAATACTCACTCAGCTCACTGTTCTAACATAACACTCACTTAGCCTGTGTTCTAACAGAATGTGGTTTCAGATAAAAAATTACTAACTCAGTCTGTGTTCTAACAGAATTTGGACGCAGTCTCTGTTTAAAAAATACTCACTCACCTCAGTATTCTAACAGAACACTCACGTAGCCTGTGTTCTAACAGAACACTAACTCAGCCTGTTTTCTAACAAAATGTGGATTCAGATCAAAAATTACTAACGCAGTCTGTGTTCTAACAGAATATGGACTTAGATTTTGTTCAAAAATTACTCAGTCTGTGTTCTAACAGAATGTGGACTCAGATTTTGTTCAAAAATTACTCAGTCTGTTTCTAACAGAATATGGAGTCAGTCTATGTTTAAAGAATACTCACTCAACCAGTATTTTACCAGAGTATGGACTCAGCCTGTGTTCTAACAGAATACTCACACAGCCTGTGTTCTAACAGAATATGGACTCAGTCTATATTTAAAGAATACTCACTCACCTCAGTATTCTAACAGAACACTCACGTAGCCAGTGTTCTAACAGAATACTAACTCAGCCTGTGTTCTAACAGAATGTGGATTCAGATCAAAAATTACTAAGTCTGTGTTCTAACAGAATGTGGACTCAGATTTTGTTCAAAAATTACTCAGTCTGTTTCTAACAGAATATGGTCTCAGTCTATGTTTTAAGATTACTCACTCAGCCAGTATTTTACCAGAGTATGGACTCAGCCTGTGTTCTAACAGAATACTCACACAGCCTGTGTTCTAACAGAATATGGACTCAGTCTATATTTAAAGAATACTCACTAACCTCAGTATTCCAACAGAACACTCATGTAGCCAGTGTTCTAACAGAATACTAACTCAGCCTGTGTTCTAACGGAATGTGGATTCAGATCAAATATTACTAACTCAGTCTGTGTTCTAACAGAATGTGGACTCAGATTTTGTTCAAAAATTATTCAGCCTGTGTTCTAACAGAATGTGGATTCAGATCAAAAATTACTAACTCAGTCTGTGTTCTAACAGAATGTGGGTTCAGATCAAAAATTACTAACTCAGTCTGTGTTCTAACAGAATATGAACTCAGATTTTGTTCAAAAATTACTCAGTCTGTGTTCTAACAGAATATGGACTCAGTCTATATTTAAAGAATACTCACTCACCTCAGTATTCTAACAGAACACTCACGTAGCCAGTGTTCTAACAGAATACTAACTCATCCTGTGTTCTAACAGAATGTGGATTCAGATCAAAAATTACTAACTCAATCTGTGTTCTAACAGAATGTGGACTCAGATTTTGTTCAAAAATTACTCAGTCTGTTTCTAACAAAATATGGTCTCAGTCTTTGTTTAAAGAATACTCACTCAGCTCAGTGTTCTAACATAACACTCACTTAGCCTGTGTTCTAACAGAATGTGGTTTCAGATCAAAAATTACTAACTCAGTCTGTGTTCTAACAGAATATGAACTCAGATTTTGTTCAAAAATTACTCAGTCTGTGTTCTAACAGAATATGGACTCAGTCTATGTTTAAAGAATACTCACTCAGCCAGTGTTCTACCAGAATATGTATTCAGACTATTTTCAAGAATACTCACTCAGCCTGTGTTCTAGCAGAACGCTCACTTAGCCTGTATTCTAACAGAATGAGTACTCAGATATTGTTCAAAAATTACTTACTCAGTCTGTGTTCTAACAGAATTTGGACGCAGTCTCTGTTTAAAAAATACTCACTCACCTCAGTATTCTAACAGAACACTCACGTAGCCTGTGTTCTAACAGAACACTAACTCAGCCTGTTTTCTAACAAAATGTGGATTCAGATCAAAAATTACTAACGCAGTCTGTGTTCTAACAGAATATGGACTTAGATTTTGTTCAAAAATTACTCAGTCTGTGTTCTAACAGAATATGGACTCAGTCTATGTTTAAAGAATACTCACTCAGCCAGTATTTTACCAGAGTATGGACTCAGCCTGTGTTCTAACAGAATACTCACACAGCCTGTGTTCTAACAGAATATGTACTCAGTCTATATTTAAAGAATACTCACTCACCTCAGTATTCTAACAGAACACTCATGTAGCCAGTGTTCTAACAGAATACTAACTCAGCCTGTGTTCTAACAGAATGTGGACTCAGATTTTGTTCAAAAATTACTCAGTCTGTTTCTAACAGAATATGGAGTCAGTCTATGTTTAAAGAATACTCACTCAACCAGTATTTTACCAGAGTATGGACTCAGCCTGTGTTCTAACAGAATACTCACACAGCCTGTGTTCTAACAGAATATGGACTCAGTCTATATTTAAAGAATACTCACTCACCTCAGTATTCTAACAGAACACTCACGTAGCCAGTGTTCTAACAGAATACTAACTCAGCCTGTGTTCTAACAGAATGTGGATTCAGATCAAAAATTACTAAGTCTGTGTTCTAACAGAATGTGGACTCAGATTTTGTTCAAAAATTACTCAGTCTGTTTCTAACAGAATATGGTCTCAGTCTATGTTTTAAGATTACTCACTCAGCCAGTATTTTACCAGAGTATGGACTCAGCCTGTGTTCTAACAG
The DNA here is from genome assembly GCF_987537825.1 of Furipterus horrens. Taxonomy (NCBI): domain Eukaryota; kingdom Metazoa; phylum Chordata; class Mammalia; order Chiroptera; family Furipteridae; genus Furipterus; species Furipterus horrens. The sequence continues at coordinate 38,108,391 of NW_028327181.1, read as the reverse complement.
AATACTCACACAGCCTGTGTTCTAACAGAATATGGACTCAGTCTATATTTAAAGAATACTCACTAACCTCAGTATTCCAACAGAACACTCATGTAGCCAGTGTTCTAACAGAATACTAACTCAGCCTGTGTTCTAACGGAATGTGGATTCAGATCAAATATTACTAACTCAGTCTGTGTTCTAACAGAATGTGGACTCAGATTTTGTTCAAAAATTATTCAGCCTGTGTTCTAACAGAATGTGGATTCAGATCAAAAATTACTAACTCAGTCTGTGTTCTAACAGAATGTGGGTTCAGATCAAAAATTACTAACTCAGTCTGTGTTCTAACAGAATATGAACTCAGATTTTTTTCAAAAATTACTCAGTCTGTGTTCTAACAGAATATGGACTCAGTCTATATTTAAAGAATACTCACTCACCTCAGTATTCTAACAGAACACTCACGTAGCCAGTGTTCTAACAGAATACTAACTCATCCTGTGTTCTAACAGAATGTGGATTCAGATCAAAAATTACTAACTCAGTCTGTGTTCTAACAGAATGTGGACTCAGATTTTGTTCAAAAATTACTCAGTCTGTTTCTAACAAAATATGGTCTCAGTCTTTGTTTAAAGAATACTCACTCAGCTCAGTGTTCTAACATAACACTCACTTAGCCTGTGTTCTAACAGAATGTGGTTTCAGATCAAAAATTACTAACTCAGTCTGTGTTCTAACAGAATTTGGACGCAGTCTCTGTTTAAAAAATACTCACTCACCTCAGTATTCTAACAGAACACTCACGTAGCCTGTGTTCTAACAGAACACTAACTCAGCCTGTTTTCTAACAAAATGTGGATTCAGATCAAAAATTACTAACGCAGTCTGTGTTCTAACAGAATATGGACTTAGATTTTGTTCAAAAATTACTCAGTCTGTGTTCTAACAGAATGTGGACTCAGATTTTGTTCAAAAATTACTCAGTCTGTTTCTAACAGAATATGGAGTCAGTCTATGTTTAAAGAATACTCACTCAACCAGTATTTTACCAGAGTATGGACTCAGCCTGTGTTCTAACAGAATACTCACACAGCCTGTGTTCTAACAGAATATGGACTCAGTCTATATTTAAAGAATACTCACTCACCTCAGTATTCTAACAGAACACTCACGTAGCCAGTGTTCTAACAGAATACTAACTCAGCCTGTGTTCTAACAGAATGTGGATTCAGATCAAAAATTACTAACTCAGTCTGTGTTCTAACAGAATGTGGACTCAGATTTTGTTCAAAAATTACTCAGTCTGTTTCTAACAGAATATGGTCTCAGTCTATGTTTAAAGATTACTCACTCAGCCAGTATTTTACCAGAGTATGGACTCAGCCTGTGTTCTAACAGAATACTCACACAGCCTGTGTTCTAACAGAATATGGACTCAGTCTATATTTAAAGAATACTCACTCACCTCAGTATTCTCACAGAACACTCACGTAGCCTGTGTTCTAACAGAACACTAACTCAGCCTGCTTTCTAACAGAATGTGGATTCAGATCAAATATTACTAACGCAGTCTGTGTTCTAACAGAATATGGACTCAGATTTTGTTCAAAAATTACTCAGTCTGTGTTCTAACAGAATATGGACTCAGTCTATGTTTAAAGAATACTCACTCAGCCAATATTTTACCAGAGTATGGACTCAGCCTGTGTTCTAACAGAATACTCACACAGCCTGTGTTCTAACAGAATATGGACTCAATCTATATTTAAAGAATACTCACTCACCTCAGTATTCCAACAGAACACTCATGTAGCCAGTGTTCTAACAGAATACTAACTCAGCCTGTGTTCTAACGGAATGTGGATTCAGATCAAATATTACTAACTCAGTCTGTGTTCTAACAGAATGTGGACTCAGATTTTGTTCAAAAATTATTCAGCCTGTGTTCGAACAGAATGTGGATTCAGATCAAAAATTACTAACTCAGTCTGTGTTCTAACAGAATGTGGGTTCAGATCAAAAATTACTAACTCAGTCTGTGTTCTAACAGAATATGAACTCAGATTTTGTTCAAAAATTACTCAGTCTGTGTTCTAACAGAATATGCACTCAGTCTATATTTAAAGAATACTCACTCACCTCAGTATTCTAACAGAACACTCACGTAGCCAGTGTTCTAACAGAATACTAAGTCATCCTGTGTTCTAACAGAATGTGGATTCAGATCAAAAATTACTAACTCAGTCTGTGTTCTAACAGAATGTGGACTCAGATTTTGTTCAAAAATTACTCAGTCTGTTTCTAACAGAATATGGTCTCAGTCTTTGTTTAAAGAATACTCACTCAGCTCAGTGTTCTAACATAACACTCACTTAGCCTGTGTTCTAACATAATGTGGTTTCAGATCAAAAATTACTAACTCAGTCTGTGTTCTAACAGAATATGAACTCAGATTTTGTTCAAAAATTACTCAGTCTGTGTTCTAACAGAATATGGACTCAGTCTATGTTTAAAGAATACTCACTCAGCCAGTGTTCTACCAGAATATGGATTCAGACTATTTTCAAGAATACTCACTCAGCCTGTGTTCTAGCAGAACGCTCACTTAGCCTGTGTTCTAACAGAATGTGTACTCAGATATTGTTCAAAAATTACTTACTCAGTCTGTGTTCTAACAGAATTTGGACGCAGTCTCTGTTTAAAAAATACTCACTCACCTCAGTATTCTAACAGAACACTCACGTAGCCTGTGTTCTAACAGAACACTAACTCAGCCTGTTTTCTAACAAAATGTGGATTCAGATCAAAAATTACTAACGCAGTCTGTGTTCTAACAGAATATGGACTTAGATTTTGTTCAAAAATTACTCAGTCTGTGTTCTAACAGAATATGGACTCAGTCTATGTTTAAAGAATACTCACTCAGCCAGTATTTTACCAGAGTATGGACTCAGCCTGTGTTCTAACAGAATACTCACACAGCCTGTGTTCTAACAGAATATGTACTCAGTCTATATTTAAAGAATACTCACTCACCTCAGTATTCTAACAGAACACTCACGTAGCCAGTGTTCTAACAGAATACTAACTCAGCCTGTGTTCTAACAGAATGTGGACTCAGATTTTGTTCAAAAATTACTCAGTCTGTTTCGAACAGAATATGGACTCAGTCTATGTTTAAAGAATACTCACTCAACCAGTATTTTCCCAGAGTATGGACTCAGCCTGTGTTCTACCAGAATACTCACACAGCCTGTGTTCTAACAGAATATGGACTCAGTCTATATTTAAAGAATACTCACTGACCTCAGTATTCTAACAGAACACTCACGTACCCTGTGTTCTAACAGAACACTAACTCAGCCTGTTTTCTAACAGAATGTGGATTCAGATCAAAAATTACTAACGCAGTCTCTGTTCTAACAGAATATGGACTTAGATTTTGTTCAAAAATTACTCAGTCTGTGTTCTAACAGAATATGGACTCAGTCTATGTTTAAAGAATACTCACTCAGCCAGTATTTTACCAGAATATGGACTCAGCCTGTGTTCTAACAGAATACTCACACAGCCTGTGTTCTAACAGAATATGTACTCAGTCTATATTTAAAGAATACTCACTCACCTCAGTATTCTAACAGAACACTCACGTAGCCAGTGTTCTAACAGAATACTAACTCAGCCTGTGTTCTAACAGAATGTGGACTCAGATTTTGTTCAAAAATTACTCAGTCTGTTTCGAACAGAATATGGACTCAGTCTATGTTTATAGAATATTCACTCAACCAGTATTTTACCAGAGTATGGACTCAGCCTGTGTTCTACCAGAATACTCACACAGCCTGTGTTCTAACAGAATATGGACTCAGTCTATATTTAAAGAATACTCACTGACCTCAGTATTCTAACAAAACACTCACGTACCCTGTGTTCTAACAGAACACTAACTCAGCCTGTTTTCTAACAGAATGTGGATTCAGATCAAAAATTACTAACGCAGTCTGTGTTCTAACAGAATATGGACTTAGATTTTGTTCAAAAATTACTCAGTCTGTGTTCTAACAGAATATGGACTCAGTCTATGTTTAAAGAATACTCACTCAGCCAGTATTTTACCAGAGTATGGACTCAGCCTGTGTTCTAACAGAATACTCACACAGCCTGTGTTCTAACAGAATATGGACTCAGTCTATATTTAAAGAATACTCACTCACCTCAGTATTCTAACAGAACACTCACGTAGCCAGTGTTCTAACAGAATACTAACTCAGCCAGTGTTCTAACAGAATGTGCATTCAGATCAAATATTACTAACTCAGTCTGTGTTCTAACAGAATGTGGACTCAGATTTTGTTCAAAAATTACTCAGTCTGTGTTCTAACAGAATGTGGATTCAGGTCAAAAATTACTAACTCAGTCTGTGTTCTAACAGAATGTGGGTTCAGATCAAAAATTATTAACTCAGTCTGTGTTCTAACAGAATATGAACTCAGATTTTGTTCAAAAATTACTCAGTCTGTGTTCTAACAGAATATGGACTCAGTCTATATTTAAAGAATACTCACTCACCTCAGTATTCTAACAGAACACTCACGTAGCCAGTGTTCTAACAGAATACTAACTCATCCTGTGTTCTAACAGAATGTGGATTCAGATCAAAAATTACTAACTCAGTCTGTGTTCTAACAGAATGTGGACTCAGATTTTGTTCAAAAATTACTCAGTCTGTTTCTAACAGAATATGGTCTCAGTCTTTGTTTAAAGAATACTCACTCAGCTCAGTGTTCTAACATAACACTCACTTAGCCTGTGTTCTAACAGAATGTGGTTTCAGATCAAAAATTACTAACTCAGTCTGTGTTCTAACAGAATATGAACTCAGATTTTGTTCAAAAATTACTCAGTCTGTGTTCTAACAGAATATGGACTCAGTCTATGTTTAAAGAATACTCACTCAGCCAGTGTTCTACCAGAATATGGATTCAGACTATTTTCAAGAATACTCACTCAGCCTGTATTCTAGCAGAACGCTGACTTAGCCTGTGTTCTAACAGAATGTGTACTCAGATATTGTTCAAAAATTACTAACTCAGTCTGTGTTCTAACAGAATTTGGACGCAGTCTCTGTTTAAAAAATACTCACTCACCTCAGTGTTCTAACAGAACACTCACGTAGCCTGTGTTCTAACAGAACACTAACTCAGCCTGTTTTCTAACAGAATGTGGATTCAGATCAAAAATTACTAACGCAGTCTGTGTTCTAACAGAATATGGACTTAGATTTTGTTCAAAAATTACTCAGTCTGTGTTCTAACAGAATATGGACTCAGTCTATGTTTAAAGAATACTCACTCAGCCAGTATTTTACCAGAGTATGGACTAAGCCTGTGTTCTAACAGAATACTCACACAGCCTGTGTTCTAACAGAATATGTACTCAGTCTATATTTAAAGAATACTCACTCACCTCAGTATTCTAACAGAACACTCACGTAGCCAGTGTTCTAACAGAATACTAACTCAGCCTGTGTTCTAACAGAATGTGGACTCAGATTTTGTTCAAAAATTACTCAGTCTGTTTCGAACAGAATATGGACTCAGTCTATGTTTAAAGAATACTCACTCAACCAGGATTTTACCAGAGTATGGACTCAGCCTGTGTTCTACCAGAATACTCACACAGCCTGAGTTCTAACAGAATATGGACTCAGTCTATATTTAAAGAATACTCACTGACCTCAGTATTCTAACAGAACACTCACGTACCCTGTGTTCTAACAGAACACTAACTCAGCCTGTTTTCTAACAGAATGTGGATTCAGATCAAAAATTACTAACGCAGTCTGTGTTCTAACAGAATATGGACTTAGATTTTGTTCAAAAATTACTCAGTCTGTGTTCTAACAGAATATGGACTCAGTCTATGTTTAAAGAATACTCACTCAGCCAATATTTTACCAGAGTATGGACTCAGCCTGTGTTCTAACAGAATACTCACACAGCCTGTGTTCTAACAGAATATGGACTCAGTCTATATTTAAAGAATACTCACTCACCTCAGTATTCCAACAGAACACTCACGTAGCCAGTGTTCTAACAGAATACTAACTCAGCCTGTGTTCTAACGGAATGTGGATTCAGATCAAATATTACTAACTCAGTCTGTGTTCTAACAGAATGTGGACTCAGATTTTGTTCAAAAATTACTCAGCCTGTGTTCGAACAGAATGTGGATTCAGATCAAAAATTACTAACTCAGTCTGTGTTCTAACAGAATGTGGGTTCAGATCAAAAATTACTAACTCAGTCTGTGTTCTAACAGAATATGAACTCAGATTTTGTTCAAAAATTACTCAGTCTGTGTTCTAACAGAATATGCACTCAGTCTATATTTAAAGAATACTCACTCACCTCAGTATTCTAACAGAACACTCACGTAGCCAGTGTTCTAACAGAATACTAACTCATCCTGTGTTCTAACAGAATGTGGATTCAGATCAAAAATTACTAACTCAGTCTGTGTTCTAACAGAATGTGGACTCAGATTTTGTTCAAAAATTACTCAGTCTGTTTCTAACAGAATATGGTCTCAGTCTTTGTTTAAAGAATACTCACTCAGCTCAGTGTTCTAACATAACACTCACTTAGCCTGTGTTCTAACAGAATGTGGTTTCAGATCAAAAATTACTAACTCAGTCTGTGTTCTAACAGAATATGAACTCAGATTTTGTTCAAAAATTACTCAGTCTGTGTTCTAACAGAATATGGACTCAGTCTATGTTTAAAGAATACTCACTCAGCCAGTGTTCTACCAGAATATGGATTCAGACTATTTTCAAGAATACTCACTCAGCCTGTGTTCTAGCAGAACGCTCACTTAGCCTGAGTTCTAGCAGAATGTGTACTCAGATATTGTTCAAAAATTACTTACTCAGTCTGTGTTCTAACAGAATTTGGACGCAGTCTCTGTTTAAAAAATACTCACTCACCTCAGTATTCTAACAGAACACTCACGTAGCCTGTGTTCTAACAGAACACTAACTCAGCCTGCTTTCTAACAGAATGTCGATTCAGATCAAAAATTACTAACGCAGTCTGTGTTCTAACAGAATATGGACTTAGATTTTGTTCAAAAATTACTCAGTCTGTGTTCTAACAGAATATGGACTCAGTCTATGTTTAAAGAATACTCACTCAGCCAGTATTTTACCAGAGTATGGACTCAGCCTGTGTTCTAACAGAATACTCACACAGCCTGTGTTCTAACAGAATATGTACTCAGTCTATATTTAAAGAATACTCACTCACCTCAGTATTCTAACAGAACACTCACGTAGCCTGTGTTCTAACAGTACACTAACTCAGCCTGCTTTCTAACAGAATGTGGATTCAGATCAAATATTACTAACGCAGTCTGTGTTCTAACAGAATATGGACTTAGATTTTGTTCAAAAATTACTCAGTCTGTGTTCTAACAGAATATGGACTCAGTCTATATTTAAAGAATACTGACTCACCTCAGTATTCCAACAGAACACTCACGTAGCCAGTGTTGTAACAGAATACTAACTCAGCCTGTGTTCTAACAGAATGTGGATTCAGATCAAATATTACTAACTCAGTCTGTGTTCTAACAGAATGTGGACTCAGATTTTGTTCAAAATTACTCAGTCTCTGTTCTAACAGAATATGGACTAAGTCTATGTTTAAAGAATACTCACTCAGCTCAGTGTTCTAACATAACACTCACTTAGCCTGTGTTCTAACAGAATGTGGGTTCAGATCAAATATTACTAACTCAGTCTGTGTTCTAACAGAATGTGGACTCAGATTTTGTTCAAAAATTACTCAGTCTGTTTCTAACAGAATATGGACTCAGTCTATGTTTAAAGAATACTCACTCAGCCAGTATTTTACCAGAGTATGGACTCAGCCTGTGTTCTAACAGAATACTCACACAGCCTGTGTTCTAACAGAATATGGACTCAGTCTATATTTAAAGAATACTCACTCACCTCAGTATTCTAACAGAACACTCACGTAGCCTGTGTTCTAACAGAACAGTAACTCAGCCTGTTTTCTAACAAAATGTGGATTCAGATCAAAAATTACTAACGCAGTCTGTGTTCTAACAGAATATGGACTTAGATTTTGTTCAAAAATTACTCAGTCTGTGTTCTAACAGAATATGGACTCAGTCTATGTTTAAAGAATACTCACTCAGCCAGTATTTTACCAGAGTATGGACTCAGCCTGTGTTCTAACAGAATACTCACACAGCCTGTGTTCTAACAGAATATGTACTCAGTCTATATTTAAAGAATACTCACTCACCTCAGTATTCTAACAGAACACTCACGTAGCCAGTGTTCTAACAGAATACTAACTCAGCCTGTGTTCTAACAGAATGTGGACTCAGATTTTGTTCAAAAATTACTCAGTCTGTTTCGAACAGAATATGGACTCAGTCTATGTTTAAAGAATACTCACTCAACCAGTATTTTACCAGAGTATGGACTCAGCCTGTGTTCTACCAGAATACTCACACAGCCTGTGTTCTAACAGAATATGGACTCAGTCTATATTTAAAGAATACTCACTGACCTCAGTATTCTAACAGAACACTCACGTACCCTGTGTTCTAACAGAACACTAACTCAGCCTGTTTTCTAACAGAATGTGGATTCAGATCAAAAATTACTAACGCAGTCTGTGTTCTAACAGAATATGGACTTAGATTTTGTTCAAAAATTACTCAGTCTGTGTTCTAACAGAATATGGACTCAGTCTATGTTTAAAGAATACTCACTCAGCCAGTATTTTACCAGAGTATGGACTCAGCCTGTGTTCTAACAGAATACTCACACAGCCTGTGTTCTAACAGAATATGGACTCAGTCTATATTTAAAGAATACTCACTCACCTCAGTATTCTAACAGAACACTCACGTAGCCAGTGTTCTAACAGAATACTAACTCAGCCTGTGTTCTAACAGAATGTGCATTCAGATCAAATATTACTAACTCAGTCTGTGTTCTAACAGAATGTGGACTCAGATTTTGTTCAAAAATTACTCAGTCTGTGTTCTAACAGAATGTGGATTCAGGTCAAAAATTACTAACTCAGTCTGTGTTCTAACAGAATGTGGGTTCAGATCAAAAATTATTAACTCAGTCTGTGTTCTAACAGAATATGAACTCAGATTTTGTTCAAAAATTACTCAGTCTGTGTTCTAACAGAATATGGACTCAGTCTATATTTAAAGAATACTCACTCACCTCAGTATTCTAACAGAACACTCACGTAGCCAGTGTTCTAACAGAATACTAACTCATCCTGTGTTCTAACAGAATGTGGATTCAGATCAAAAATTACTAACTCAGTCTGTGTTCTAACAGAATGTGGACTCAGATTTTGTTCAAAAATTACTCAGTCTGTTTCTAACAGAATATGGTCTCAGTCTTTGTTTAAAGAATACTCACTCAGCTCAGTGTTCTAACATAACACTCACTTAGCCTGTGTTCTAACAGAATGTGGTTTCAGATCAAAAATTACTAACTCAGTCTGTGTTCTAACAGAATATGAACTCAGATTTTGTTCAAAAATTACTCAGTCTGTGTTCTAACAGAATATGGACTCAGTCTATGTTTAAAGAATACTCACTCAGCCAGTGTTCTACCAGAATATGGATTCAGACTATTTTCAAGAATACTCACTCAGCCTGTATTCTAGCAGAACGCTGACTTAGCCTATGTTCTAACAGAATGTGTACTCAGATATTGTTCAAAAATTACTAACTCAGTCTGTGTTCTAACAGAATTTGGACGCAGTCTCTGTTTAAAAAATACTCACTCACCTCAGTGTTCTAACAGAACACTCACGTAGCCTGTGTTCTAACAGAACACTAACTCAGCCTGTTTTCTAACAGAATGTGGATTCAGATCAAAAATTACTAACGCAGTCTGTGTTCTAACAGAATATGGACTTAGATTTTGTTCAAAAATTACTCAGTCTGTGTTCTAACAGAATATGGACTCAGTCTATGTTTAAAGAATACTCACTCAGCCAGTATTTTACCAGAGTATGGACTCAGCCTGTGTTCTAACAGAATACTCACACAGCCTGTGTTCTAACAGAATATGGACTCAGTCTATATTTAAAGAATACTCACTCACCTCAGTATTCCAACATAACACTCATGTAGCCAGTGTTCTAACAGAATACTAACTCAGCCTGTGTTCTAACGGAATGTGGATTCAGATCAAATATTACTAACTCAGTCTGTGTTCTAACAGAATGTGGACTCAGATTTTGTTCAAAAATTATTCAGCCTGTGTTCGAACAGAATGTGGATTCAGATCAAAAATTACTAACTCAGTCTGTGTTCTAACAGAATGTGGGTTCAGATCAAAAATTACTAACTCAGTCTGTGTTCTAACAGAATATGAACTCAGATTTTGTTCAAAAATTACTCAGTCTGTGTTCTAACAGAATATGCACTCAGTCTATATTTAAAGAATACTCACTCACCTCAGTATTCTAACAGAACACTCACGTAGCCAGTGTTCTAACAGAAAACTAACTCATCCTGTGTTCTAACAGAATGTGGATTCAGATCAAAAATTACTAACTCAGTCTGTGTTCTAACAGAATGTGGACTCAGATTTTGTTCAAAAATTACTCAGTCTGTTTCTAACAGAATATGGTCTCAGTCTTTGTTTAAAGAATACTCACTCAGCTCAGTGTTCTAACATAACACTCACTTAGCCTGTGTTCTAACAGAATGTGGTTTCAGATCAAAAATTACTAACTCAGTCTGTGTTCTAACAGAATATGAACTCAGATTTTGTTCAAAAATTACTCAGTCTGTGTTCTAACAGAATATGGACTCAGTCTATGTTTAAAGAATACTCACTCAGCCAGTGTTCTACCAGAATATGGATTCAGACTATTTTCAAGAATACTCACTCAGCCTGTGTTCTAGCAGAACGCTCACTTAGCCTGAGTTCTAGCAGAATGTGTACTCAGATATTGTTCAAAAATTACTAACTCAGTCTGTGTTCTAACAGAATTTGGACGCAGTCTCTGTTTAAAAAATACTCACTCACCTCAGTATTCTAACAGAACACTCACGTAGCCTGTGTTCTAACAGTACACTAACTCAGTCTGTTTTCTAACAAAATGTGGATTCAGATCAAAAATTACTAACGCAGTCTGTGTTCTAACAGAATATGGACTTAGATTTTGTTCAAAAATTACTCAGTCTGTGTTCTAACAGAATATGGACTCAGTCTATGTTTAAAGAATACTCACTCAGCCAGTATTTTACCAGAGTATGGACTCAGCCTGTGTTCTAACAGAATACTCACACAGCCTGTGTTCTAACAGAATATGTACTCAGTCTATATTTAAAGAATACTCACTCACCTCAGTATTCTAACAGAACACTCATGTAGCCAGTGTTCTAACAGAATACTAACTCAGCCTGTGTTCTAACAGAATGTGGACTCAGATTTTGTTCAAAAATTACTCAGTCTGTTTCTAACAGAATATGGAGTCAGTCTATGTTTAAAGAATACTCACTCAACCAGTATTTTACCAGAGTATGGACTCAGCCTGTGTTCTAACAGAATACTCACACAGCCTGTGTTCTAACAGAATATGGACTCAGTCTATATTTAAAGAATACTCACTCACCTCAGTATTCTAACAGAACACTCACGTAGCCAGTGTTCTAACAGAATACTAACTCAGCCTGTGTTCTAACAGAATGTGGATTCAGATCAAAAATTACTAAGTCTGTGTTCTAACAGAATGTGGACTCAGATTTTGTTCAAAAATTACTCAGTCTGTTTCTAACAGAATATGGTCTCAGTCTATGTTTTAAGATTACTCACTCAGCCAGTATTTTACCAGAGTATGGACTCAGCCTGTGTTCTAACAGAATACTCACACAGCCTGTGTTCTAACAGAATATGGACTCAGTCTATATTTAAAGAATACTCACTAACCTCAGTATTCCAACAGAACACTCATGTAGCCAGTGTTCTAACAGAATACTAACTCAGCCTGTGTTCTAACGGAATGTGGATTCAGATCAAATATTACTAACTCAGTCTGTGTTCTAACAGAATGTGGACTCAGATTTTGTTCAAAAATTATTCAGCCTGTGTTCTAACAGAATGTGGATTCAGATCAAAAATTACTAACTCAGTCTGTGTTCTAACAGAATGTGGGTTCAGATCAAAAATTACTAACTCAGTCTGTGTTCTAACAGAATATGAACTCAGATTTTTTTCAAAAATTACTCAGTCTGTGTTCTAACAGAATATGGACTCAGTCTATATTTAAAGAATACTCACTCACCTCAGTATTCTAACAGAACACTCACGTAGCCAGTGTTCTAACAGAATACTAACTCATCCTGTGTTCTAACAGAATGTGGATTCAGATCAAAAATTACTAACTCAGTCTGTGTTCTAACAGAATGTGGACTCAGATTTTGTTCAAAAATTACTCAGTCTGTTTCTAACAAAATATGGTCTCAGTCTTTGTTTAAAGAATACTCACTCAGCTCAGTGTTCTAACATAACACTCACTTAGCCTGTGTTCTAACAGAATGTGGTTTCAGATCAAAAATTACTAACTCAGTCTGTGTTCTAACAGAATTTGGACGCAGTCTCTGTTTAAAAAATACTCACTCACCTCAGTATTCTAACAGAACACTCACGTAGCCTGTGTTCTAACAGAACACTAACTCAGCCTGTTTTCTAACAAAATGTGGATTCAGATCAAAAATTACTAACGCAGTCTGTGTTCTAACAGAATATGGACTTAGATTTTGTTCAAAAATTACTCAGTCTGTGTTCTAACAGAATGTGGACTCAGATTTTGTTCAAAAATTACTCAGTCTGTTTCTAACAGAATATGGAGTCAGTCTATGTTTAAAGAATACTCACTCAACCAGTATTTTACCAGAGTATGGACTCAGCCTGTGTTCTAACAGAATACTCACACAGCCTGTGTTCTAACAGAATATGGACTCAGTCTATATTTAAAGAATACTCACTCACCTCAGTATTCTAACAGAACACTCACGTAGCCAGTGTTCTAACAGAATACTAACTCAGCCTGTGTTCTAACAGAATGTGGATTCAGATCAAAAATTACTAACTCAGTCTGTGTTCTAACAGAATGTGGACTCAGATTTTGTTCAAAAATTACTCAGTCTGTTTCTAACAGAATATGGTCTCAGTCTATGTTTAAAGATTACTCACTCAGCCAGTATTTTACCAGAGTATGGACTCAGCCTGTGTTCTAACAGAATACTCACACAGCCTGTGTTCTAACAGAATATGGACTCAGTCTATATTTAAAGAATACTCACTCACCTCAGTATTCTCTCAGAACACTCACGTAGCCTGTGTTCTAACAGAACACTAACTCAGCCTGCTTTCTAACAGAATGTGGATTCAGATCAAATATTACTAACGCAGTCTGTGTTCTAACAGAATATGGACTCAGATTTTGTTCAAAAATTACTCAGTCTGTGTTCTAACAGAATATGGACTCAGTCTATGTTTAAAGAATACTCACTCAGCCAATATTTTACCAGAGTATGGACTCAGCCTGTGTTCTAACAGAATACTCACACAGCCTGTGTTCTAACAGAATATGGACTCAATCTATATTTAAAGAATACTCACTCACCTCAGTATTCCAACAGAACACTCATGTAGCCAGTGTTCTAACAGAATACTAACTCAGCCTGTGTTCTAACGGAATGTGGATTCAGATCAAATATTACTAACTCAGTCTGTGTTCTAACAGAATGTGGACTCAGATTTTGTTCAAAAATTATTCAGCCTGTGTTCGAACAGAATGTGGATTCAGATCAAAAATTACTAACTCAGTCTGTGTTCTAACAGAATGTGGGTTCAGATCAAAAATTACTAACTCAGTCTGTGTTCTAACAGAATATGAACTCAGATTTTGTTCAAAAATTACTCAGTCTGTGTTCTAACAGAATATGCACTCAGTCTATATTTAAAGAATACTCACTCACCTCAGTATTCTAACAGAACACTCACGTAGCCAGTGTTCTAACAGAATACTAAGTCATCCTGTGTTCTAACAGAATGTGGATTCAGATCAAAAGTTACTAACTCAGTCTGTGTTCTAACAGAATGTGGACTCAGATTTTGTTCAAAAATTACTCAGTCTGTTTCTAACAGAATATGGTCTCAGTCTTTGTTTAAAGAATACTCACTCAGCTCAGTGTTCTAACATAACACTCACTTAGCCTGTGTTCTAACATAATGTGGTTTCAGATCAAAAATTACTAACTCAGTCTGTGTTCTAACAGAATATGAACTCAGATTTTGTTCAAAAATTACTCAGTCTGTGTTCTAACAGAATATGGACTCAGTCTATGTTTAAAGAATACTCACTCAGCCAGTGTTCTACCAGAATATGGATTCAGACTATTTTCAAGAATACTCACTCAGCCTGTGTTCTAGCAGAACGCTCACTTAGCCTGTGTTCTAACAGAATGTGTACTCAGATATTGTTCAAAAATTACTTACTCAGTCTGTGTTCTAACAGAATTTGGACGCAGTCTCTGTTTAAAAAATACTCACTCACCTCAGTATTCTAACAGAACACTCACGTAGCCTGTGTTCTAACAGAACACTAACTCAGCCTGTTTTCTAACAAAATGTGGATTCAGATCAAAAATTACTAACGCAGTCTGTGTTCTAACCGAATATGGACTTAGATTTTGTTCAAAAATTACTCAGTCTGTGTTCTAACAGAATATGGACTCAGTCTATGTTTAAAGAATACTCACTCAGCCAGTATTTTACCAGAGTATGGACTCAGCCTGTGTTCTAACAGAATACTCACACAGCCTGTGTTCTAACAGAATATGTACTCAGTCTATATTTAAAGAATACTCACTCACCTCAGTATTCTAACAGAACACTCACGTAGCCAGTGTTCTAACAGAATACTAACTCAGCCTGTGTTCTAACAGAATGTGGACTCAGATTTTGTTCAAAAATTACTCAGTCTGTTTCGAACAGAATATGGACTCAGTCTATGTTTAAAGAATACTCACTCAACCAGTATTTTCCCAGAGTATGGACTCAGCCTGTGTTCTACCAGAATACTCACACAGCCTGTGTTCTAACAGAATATGGACTCAGTCTATATTTAAAGAATACTCACTGACCTCAGTATTCTAACAGAACACTCACGTACCCTGTGTTCTAACAGAACACTAACTCAGCCTGTTTTCTAACAGAATGTGGATTCAGATCAAAAATTACTAACGCAGTCTCTGTTCTAACAGAATATGGACTTAGATTTTGTTCAAAAATTACTCAGTCTGTGTTCTAACAGAATATGGACTCAGTCTATGTTTAAAGAATACTCACTCAGCCAGTATTTTACCAGAATATGGACTCAGCCTGTGTTCTAACAGAATACTCACACAGCCTGTGTTCTAACAGAATATGTACTCAGTCTATATTTAAAGAATACTCACTCACCTCAGTATTCTAACAGAACACTCACGTAGCCAGTGTTCTAACAGAATACTAACTCAGCCTGTGTTCTAACAGAATGTGGACTCAGATTTTGTTCAAAAATTACTCAGTCTGTTTCGAACAGAATATGGACTCAGTCTATGTTTATAGAATATTCACTCAACCAGTATTTTACCAGAGTATGGACTCAGCCTGTGTTCTACCAGAATACTCACACAGCCTGTGTTCTAACAGAATATGGACTCAGTCTATATTTAAAGAATACTCACTGACCTCAGTATTCTAACAAAACACTCACGTACCCTGTGTTCTAACAGAACACTAACTCAGCCTGTTTTCTAACAGAATGTGGATTCAGATCAAAAATTACTAACGCAGTCTGTGTTCTAACAGAATATGGACTTAGATTTTGTTCAAAAATTACTCAGTCTGTGTTCTAACAGAATATGGACTCAGTCTATGTTTAAAGAATACTCACTCAGCCAGTATTTTACCAGAGTATGGACTCAGCCTGTGTTCTAACAGAATACTCACACAGCCTGTGTTCTAACAGAATATGGACTCAGTCTATATTTAAAGAATACTCACTCACCTCAGTATTCTAACAGAACACTCACGTAGCCAGTGTTCTAACAGAATACTAACTCAGCCAGTGTTCTAACAGAATGTGCATTCAGATCAAATATTACTAACTCAGTCTGTGTTCTAACAGAATGTGGACTCAGATTTTGTTCAAAAATTACTCAGTCTGTGTTCTAACAGAATGTGGATTCAGGTCAAAAATTACTAACTCAGTCTGTGTTCTAACAGAATGTGGGTTCAGATCAAAAATTATTAACTCAGTCTGTGTTCTAACAGAATATGAACTCAGATTTTGTTCAAAAATTACTCAGTCTGTGTTCTAACAGAATATGGACTCAGTCTATATTTAAAGAATACTCACTCACCTCAGTATTCTAACAGAACACTCACGTAGCCAGTGTTCTAACAGAATACTAACTCATCCTGTGTTCTAACAGAATGTGGATTCAGATCAAAAATTACTAACTCAGTCTGTGTTCTAACAGAATGTGGACTCAGATTTTGTTCAAAAATTACTCAGTCTGTTTCTAACAGAATATGGTCTCAGTCTTTGTTTAAAGAATACTCACTCAGCTCAGTGTTCTAACATAACACTCACTTAGCCTGTGTTCTAACAGAATGTGGTTTCAGATCAAAAATTACTAACTCAGTCTGTGTTCTAACAGAATATGAACTCAGATTTTGTTCAAAAATTACTCAGTCTGTGTTCTAACAGAATATGGACTCAGTCTATGTTTAAAGAATACTCACTCAGCCAGTGTTCTACCAGAATATGGATTCAGACTATTTTCAAGAATACTCACTCAGCCTGTATTCTAGCAGAACGCTGACTTAGCCTGTGTTCTAACAGAATGTGTACTCAGATATTGTTCAAAAATTACTAACTCAGTCTGTGTTCTAACAGAATTTGGACGCAGTCTCTGTTTAAAAAATACTCACTCACCTCAGTGTTCTAACAGAACACTCACGTAGCCTGTGTTCTAACAGAACACTAACTCAGCCTGTTTTCTAACAGAATGTGGATTCAGATCAAAAATTACTAACGCAGTCTGTGTTCTAACAGAATATGGACTTAGATTTTGTTCAAAAATTACTCAGTCTGTGTTCTAACAGAATATGGACTCAGTCTATGTTTAAAGAATACTCACTCAGCCAGTATTTTACCAGAGTATGGACTCAGCCTGTGTTCTAACAGAATACTCACACAGCCTGTGTTCTAACAGAATATGTACTCAGTCTATATTTAAAGAATACTCACTCACCTCAGTATTCTAACAGAACACTCACGTAGCCAGTGTTCTAACAGAATACTAACTCAGCCTGTGTTCTAACAGAATGTGGACTCAGATTTTGTTCAAAAATTACTCAGTCTGTTTCGAACAGAATATGGACTCAGTCTATGTTTAAAGAATACTCACTCAACCAGTATTTTACCAGAGTATGGACTCAGCCTGTGTTCTACCAGAATACTCACACAGCCTGAGTTCTAACAGAATATGGACTCAGTCTATATTTAAAGAATACTCACTGACCTCAGTATTCTAACAGAACACTCACGTACCCTGTGTTCTAACAGAACACTAACTCAGCCTGTTTTCTAACAGAATGTGGATTCAGATCAAAAATTACTAACGCAGTCTGTGTTCTAACAGAATATGGACTTAGATTTTGTTCAAAAATTACTCAGTCTGTGTTCTAACAGAATATGGACTCAGTCTATGTTTAAAGAATACTCACTCAGCCAATATTTTACCAGAGTATGGACTCAGCCTGTGTTCTAACAGAATACTCACACAGCCTGTGTTCTAACAGAATATGGACTCAGTCTATATTTAAAGAATACTCACTCACCTCAGTATTCCAACAGAACACTCACGTAGCCAGTGTTCTAACAGAATACTAACTCAGCCTGTGTTCTAACGGAATGTGGATTCAGATCAAATATTACTAACTCAGTCTGTGTTCTAACAGAATGTGGACTCAGATTTTGTTCAAAAATTACTCAGCCTGTGTTCGAACAGAATGTGGATTCAGATCAAAAATTACTAACTCAGTCTGTGTTCTAACAGAATGTGGGTTCAGATCAAAAATTACTAACTCAGTCTGTGTTCTAACAGAATATGAACTCAGATTTTGTTCAAAAATTACTCAGTCTGTGTTCTAACAGAATATGCACTCAGTCTATATTTAAAGAATACTCACTCACCTCAGTATTCTAACAGAACACTCACGTAGCCAGTGTTCTAACAGAATACTAACTCATCCTGTGTTCTAACAGAATGTGGATTCAGATCAAAAATTACTAACTCAGTCTGTGTTCTAACAGAATGTGGACTCAGATTTTGTTCAAAAATTACTCAGTCTGTTTCTAACAGAATATGGTCTCAGTCTTTGTTTAAAGAATACTCACTCAGCTCAGTGTTCTAACATAACACTCACTTAGCCTGTGTTCTAACAGAATGTGGTTTCAGATCAAAAATTACTAACTCAGTCTGTGTTCTAACAGAATATGAACTCAGATTTTGTTCAAAAATTACTCAGTCTGTGTTCTAACAGAATATGGACTCAGTCTATGTTTAAAGAATACTCACTCAGCCAGTGTTCTACCAGAATATGGATTCAGACTATTTTCAAGAATACTCACTCAGCCTGTGTTCTAGCAGAACGCTCACTTAGCCTGAGTTCTAGCAGAATGTGTACTCAGATATTGTTCAAAAATTACTTACTCAGTCTGTGTTCTAACAGAATTTGGACGCAGTCTCTGTTTAAAAAATACTCACTCACCTCAGTATTCTAACAGAACACTCACGTAGCCTGTGTTCTAACAGAACACTAACTCAGCCTGTTTTCTAACAAAATGTGGATTCAGATCAAAAATTACTAACGCAGTCTGTGTTCTAACAGAATATGGACTTAGATTTTGTTCAAAAATTACTCAGTCTGTGTTCTAACAGAATATGGACTCAGTCTATGTTTAAAGAATACTCACTCAGCCAGTATTTTACCAGAGTATGGACTCAGCCTGTGTTCTAACAGAATACTCACACAGCCTGTGTTCTAACAGAATATGTACTCAGTCTATATTTAAAGAATACTCACTCACCTCAGTATTCTAACAGAACACTCACGTAGCCTGTGTTCTAACAGTACACTAACTCAGCCTGCTTTCTAACAGAATGTGGATTCAGATCAAATATTACTAACGCAGTCTGTGTTCTAACAGAATATGGACTTAGATTTTGTTCAAAAATTACTCAGTCTGTGTTCTAACAGAATATGGACTCAGTCTATATTTAAAGAATACTGACTCACCTCAGTATTCCAACAGAACACTCACGTAGCCATTGTTGTAACAGAATACTAACTCAGCCTGTGTTCTAACAGAATGTGGATTCAGATCAAATATTACTAACTCAGTCTGTGTTCTAACAGAATGTGGACTCAGATTTTGTTCAAAATTACTCAGTCTCTGTTCTAACAGAATATGGACTAAGTCTATGTTTAAAGAATACTCACTCAGCTCAGTGTTCTAACATAACACTCACTTAGCCTGTGTTCTAACAGAATGTGGGTTCAGATCAAATATTACTAACTCAGTCTGTGTTCTAACAGAATGTGGACTCAGATTTTGTTCAAAAATTACTCAGTCTGTTTCTAACAGAATATGGACTCAGTCTATGTTTAAAGAATACTCACTCAGCCAGTATTTTACCAGAGTATGGACTCAGCCTGTGTTCTAACAGAATACTCACACAGCCTGTGTTCTAACAGAATATGGACTCAGTCTATATTTAAAGAATACTCACTCACCTCAGTATTCTAACAGAACACTCACGTAGCCTGTGTTCTAACAGAACAGTAACTCAGCCTGTTTTCTAACAAAATGTGGATTCAGATCAAAAATTACTAACGCAGTCTGTGTTCTAACAGAATATGGACTTAGATTTTGTTCAAAAATTACTCAGTCTGTGTTCTAACAGAATATGGACTCAGTCTATGTTTAAAGAATACTCACTCAGCCAGTATTTTACCAGAGTATGGACTCAGCCTGTGTTCTAACAGAATACTCACACAGCCTGTGTTCTAACAGAATATGTACTCAGTCTATATTTAAAGAATACTCACTCACCTCAGTATTCTAACAGAACACTCACGTAGCCAGTGTTCTAACAGAATACTAACTCAGCCTGTGTTCTAACAGAATGTGGACTCAGATTTTGTTCAAAAATTACTCAGTCTGTTTCGAACAGAATATGGACTCAGTCTATGTTTAAAGAATACTCACTCAACCAGTATTTT
The DNA here is from genome assembly GCF_987537825.1 of Furipterus horrens. Classification (NCBI taxonomy): domain Eukaryota; kingdom Metazoa; phylum Chordata; class Mammalia; order Chiroptera; family Furipteridae; genus Furipterus; species Furipterus horrens. The sequence continues at coordinate 38,087,981 of NW_028327181.1, read as the reverse complement.
ACCAGAGTATGGACTCAGCCTGTGTTCTACCAGAATACTCACACAGCCTGTGTTCTAACAGAATATGGACTCAGTCTATATTTAAAGAATACTCACTCACCTCAGTATTCTAACAGAACACTCACGTAGCCAGTGTTCTAACAGAATACTAACTCAGCCTGTGTTCTAACAGAATGTGGATTCAGATCAAAAATTACAAACGCAGTCTGTGTTCTAACAGCATATGGACTTAGATTTTGTTCAAAAATTACTCAGTCTGTGTTCTAACAGAATATGGACTCAGTCTATGTTTAAAGAATACTCACTCAGCCAATATTTTACCAGAGTATGGACCCGGCCTGTGTTCTAACAGAATACTCACACAGCCTGTGTTCTAACAGAATATGGACTCAGTCTATATTTAAAGAATACTCACTCACCTCAGTATTCCTACAGAACACTCACTTAGCCAGTGTTCTAACAGAATACTAACTCAGCCTGTGTTCTAACAGAATGTGGATTCAGTTCAAAAATTACTAACTCAGTCTGTGTTCTAACAGAATGTGGACTCAGATTTTGTTCAAAAATTACTCAGTCTGTTTCTAACAGAATATGGTCTCAATCTATGTTTAAAGAATACTCACTCAGCCAGTATTTTACCAGAGTATGGACTCAGCCTGTGTTCTAACAGAATACTCACACAGCCTGTGTTCTAACAGAATATGGACTCAGTCTATATTTAAAGAATACTCACTCACCTCAGTATTCTAACAGAACACTCACGTAGCCAGTGTTCTAACAGAATACTAACTCAGCCTGTGTTCTAACAGAATGTGCATTCAGATCAAATATTACTAACTCAGTCTGTGTTCTAACAGAATGTGGACTCAGATTTTGTTCAAAAATTACTCAGTCTGTGTTCTAACAGAATGTGGATTCAGGTCAAAAATTACTAACTCAGTCTGTGTTCTAACAGAATGTGGGTTCAGATCAAAAATTATTAACTCAGTCTGTGTTCTAACAGAATATGAACTCAGATTTTGTTCAAAAATTACTCAGTCTGTGTTCTAACAGAATATGGACTCAGTCTATATTTAAAGAATACTCACTCACCTCAGTATTCTAACAGAACACTCACGTAGCCAGTGTTCTAACAGAATACTAACTCATCCTGTGTTCTAACAGAATGTGGATTCAGATCAAAAATTACTAACTCAGTCTGTGTTCTAACAGAATGTGGACTCAGATTTTGTTCAAAAATTACTCAGTCTGTTTCTAACAGAATATGGTCTCAGTCTTTGTTTAAAGAATACTCACTCAGCTCAGTGTTCTAACATAACACTCACTTAGCCTGTGTTCTAACAGAATGTGGTTTCAGATCAAAAATTACTAACTCAGTCTGTGTTCTAACAGAATATGAACTCAGATTTTGTTCAAAAATTACTCAGTCTGTGTTCTAACAGAATATGGACTCAGTCTATGTTTAAAGAATACTCACTCAGCCAGTGTTCTACCAGAATATGGATTCAGACTATTTTCAAGAATACTCACTCAGCCTGTATTCTAGCAGAACGCTGACTTAGCCTGTGTTCTAACAGAATGTGTACTCAGATATTGTTCAAAAATTACTAACTCAGTCTGTGTTCTAACAGAATTTGGACGCAGTCTCTGTTTAAAAAATACTCACTCACCTCAGTGTTCTAACAGAACACTCACGTAGCCTGTGTTCTAACAGAACACTAACTCAGCCTGTTTTCTAACAGAATGTGGATTCAGATCAAAAATTACTAACGCAGTCTGTGTTCTAACAGAATATGGACTTAGATTTTGTTCAAAAATTACTCAGTCTGTGTTCTAACAGAATATGGACTCAGTCTATGTTTAAAGAATACTCACTCAGCCAGTATTTTACCAGAGTATGGACTCAGCCTGTGTTCTAACAGAATACTCACACAGCCTGTGTTCTAACAGAATATGGACTCAGTCTATATTTAAAGAATACTCACTCACCTCAGTATTCCAACATAACACTCATGTAGCCAGTGTTCTAACAGAATACTAACTCAGCCTGTGTTCTAACGGAATGTGGATTCAGATCAAATATTACTAACTCAGTCTGTGTTCTAACAGAATGTGGACTCAGATTTTGTTCAAAAATTATTCAGCCTGTGTTCGAACAGAATGTGGATTCAGATCAAAAATTACTAACTCAGTCTGTGTTCTAACAGAATGTGGGTTCAGATCAAAAATTACTAACTCAGTCTGTGTTCTAACAGAATATGAACTCAGATTTTGTTCAAAAATTACTCAGTCTGTGTTCTAACAGAATATGCACTCAGTCTATATTTAAAGAATACTCACTCACCTCAGTATTCTAACAGAACACTCACGTAGCCAGTGTTCTAACAGAAAACTAACTCATCCTGTGTTCTAACAGAATGTGGATTCAGATCAAAAATTACTAACTCAGTCTGTGTTCTAACAGAATGTGGACTCAGATTTTGTTCAAAAATTACTCAGTCTGTTTCTAACAGAATATGGTCTCAGTCTTTGTTTAAAGAATACTCACTCAGCTCAGTGTTCTAACATAACACTCACTTAGCCTGTGTTCTAACAGAATGTGGTTTCAGATCAAAAATTACTAACTCAGTCTGTGTTCTAACAGAATATGAACTCAGATTTTGTTCAAAAATTACTCAGTCTGTGTTCTAACAGAATATGGACTCAGTCTATGTTTAAAGAATACTCACTCAGCCAGTGTTCTACCAGAATATGGATTCAGACTATTTTCAAGAATACTCACTCAGCCTGTGTTCTAGCAGAACGCTCACTTAGCCTGAGTTCTAGCAGAATGTGTACTCAGATATTGTTCAAAAATTACTAACTCAGTCTGTGTTCTAACAGAATTTGGACGCAGTCTCTGTTTAAAAAATACTCACTCACCTCAGTATTCTAACAGAACACTCACGTAGCCTGTGTTCTAACAGTACACTAACTCAGTCTGTTTTCTAACAAAATGTGGATTCAGATCAAAAATTACTAACGCAGTCTGTGTTCTAACAGAATATGGACTTAGATTTTGTTCAAAAATTACTCAGTCTGTGTTCTAACAGAATATGGACTCAGTCTATGTTTAAAGAATACTCACTCAGCCAGTATTTTACCAGAGTATGGACTCAGCCTGTGTTCTAACAGAATACTCACACAGCCTGTGTTCTAACAGAATATGTACTCAGTCTATATTTAAAGAATACTCACTCACCTCAGTATTCTAACAGAACACTCACGTAGCCAGTGTTCTAACAGAATACTAACTCAGCCTGTGTTCTAACAGAATGTGGACTCAGATTTTGTTCAAAAATTACTCAGTCTGTTTCGAACAGAATATGGACTCAGTCTATGTTTAAAGAATACTCACTCAACCAGTATTTTACCAGAGTATGGACTCAGCCTGTGTTCTACCAGAATACTCACACAGCCTGAGTTCTAACAGAATATGGACTCAGTCTATATTTAAAGAATACTCACTGACCTCAGTATTCTAACAGAACACTCACGTACCCTGTGTTCTAACAGAACACTAACTCAGCCTGTTTTCTAACAGAATGTGGATTCAGATCAAAAATTACTAACGCAGTCTGTGTTCTAACAGAATATGGACTTAGATTTTGTTCAAAAATTACTCAGTCTGTGTTCTAACAGAATATGGACTCAGTCTATGTTTAAAGAATACTCACTCAGCCAATATTTTACCAGAGTATGGACTCAGCCTGTGTTCTAACAGAATACTCACACAGCCTGTGTTCTAACAGAATATGGACTCAGTCTATATTTAAAGAATACTCACTCACCTCAGTATTCCAACAGAACACTCACGTAGCCAGTGTTCTAACAGAATACTAACTCAGCCTGTGTTCTAACGGAATGTGGATTCAGATCAAATATTACTAACTCAGTCTGTGTTCTAACAGAATGTGGACTCAGATTTTGTTCAAAAATTACTCAGCCTGTGTTCGAACAGAATGTGGATTCAGATCAAAAATTACTAACTCAGTCTGTGTTCTAACAGAATGTGGGTTCAGATCAAAAATTACTAACTCAGTCTGTGTTCTAACAGAATATGAACTCAGATTTTGTTCAAAAATTACTCAGTCTGTGTTCTAACAGAATATGCACTCAGTCTATATTTAAAGAATACTCACTCACCTCAGTATTCTAACAGAACACTCACGTAGCCAGTGTTCTAACAGAATACTAACTCATCCTGTGTTCTAACAGAATGTGGATTCAGATCAAAAATTACTAACTCAGTCTGTGTTCTAACAGAATGTGGACTCAGATTTTGTTCAAAAATTACTCAGTCTGTTTCTAACAGAATATGGTCTCAGTCTTTGTTTAAAGAATACTCACTCAGCTCAGTGTTCTAACATAACACTCACTTAGCCTGTGTTCTAACAGAATGTGGTTTCAGATCAAAAATTACTAACTCAGTCTGTGTTCTAACAGAATATGAACTCAGATTTTGTTCAAAAATTACTCAGTCTGTGTTCTAACAGAATATGGACTCAGTCTATGTTTAAAGAATACTCACTCAGCCAGTGTTCTACCAGAATATGGATTCAGACTATTTTCAAGAATACTCACTCAGCCTGTGTTCTAGCAGAACGCTCACTTAGCCTGAGTTCTAGCAGAATGTGTACTCAGATATTGTTCAAAAATTACTTACTCAGTCTGTGTTCTAACAGAATTTGGACGCAGTCTCTGTTTAAAAAATACTCACTCACCTCAGTATTCTAACAGAACACTCACGTAGCCTGTGTTCTAACAGAACACTAACTCAGCCTGTTTTCTAACAAAATGTGGATTCAGATCAAAAATTACTAACGCAGTCTGTGTTCTAACAGAATATGGACTTAGATTTTGTTCAAAAATTACTCAGTCTGTGTTCTAACAGAATATGGACTCAGTCTATGTTTAAAGAATACTCACTCAGCCAGTATTTTACCAGAGTATGGACTCAGCCTGTGTTCTAACAGAATACTCACACAGCCTGTGTTCTAACAGAATATGTACTCAGTCTATATTTAAAGAATACTCACTCACCTCAGTATTCTAACAGAACACTCACGTAGCCTGTGTTCTAACAGTACACTAACTCAGCCTGCTTTCTAACAGAATGTGGATTCAGATCAAATATTACTAACGCAGTCTGTGTTCTAACAGAATATGGACTTAGATTTTGTTCAAAAATTACTCAGTCTGTGTTCTAACAGAATATGGACTCAGTCTATATTTAAAGAATACTGACTCACCTCAGTATTCCAACAGAACACTCACGTAGCCAGTGTTGTAAAAGAATACTAACTCAGCCTGTGTTCTAACAGAATGTGGATTCAGATCAAATATTACTAACTCAGTCTGTGTTCTAACAGAATGTGGACTCAGATTTTGTTCAAAATTACTCAGTCTCTGTTCTAACAGAATATGGACTAAGTCTATGTTTAAAGAATACTCACTCAGCTCAGTGTTCTAACATAACACTCACTTAGCCTGTGTTCTAACAGAATGTGGGTTCAGATCAAATATTACTAACTCAGTCTGTGTTCTAACAGAATGTGGACTCAGATTTTGTTCAAAAATTACTCAGTCTGTTTCTAACAGAATATGGACTCAGTCTATGTTTAAAGAATACTCACTCAGCCAGTATTTTACCAGAGTATGGACTCAGCCTGTGTTCTAACAGAATACTCACACAGCCTGTGTTCTAACAGAATATGGACTCAGTCTATATTTAAAGAATACTCACTCACCTCAGTATTCTAACAGAACACTCACGTAGCCTGTGTTCTAACAGAACAGTAACTCAGCCTGTTTTCTAACAAAATGTGGATTCAGATCAAAAATTACTAACGCAGTCTGTGTTCTAACAGAATATGGACTTAGATTTTGTTCAAAAATTACTCAGTCTGTGTTCTAACAGAATATGGACTCAGTCTATGTTTAAAGAATACTCACTCAGCCAGTATTTTACCAGAGTATGGACTCAGCCTGTGTTCTAACAGAATACTCACACAGCCTGTGTTCTAACAGAATATGTACTCAGTCTATATTTAAAGAATACTCACTCACCTCAGTATTCTAACAGAACACTCACGTAGCCAGTGTTCTAACAGAATACTAACTCAGCCTGTGTTCTAACAGAATGTGGACTCAGATTTTGTTCAAAAATTACTCAGTCTGTTTTGAACAGAATATGGACTCAGTCTATGTTTAAAGAATACTCACTCAACCAGTATTTTACCAGAGTATGGACTCAGCCTGTGTTCTACCAGAATACTCACACAGCCTGTGTTCTAACAGAATATGGACTCAGTCTATATTTAAAGAATACTCACTGACCTCAGTATTCTAACAGAACACTCACGTACCCTGTGTTCTAACAGAACACTAACTCAGCCTGTTTTCTAACAGAATGTGGATTCAGATCAAAAATTACTAACGCAGTCTGTGTTCTAACAGAATATGGACTTAGATTTTGTTCAAAAATTACTCAGTCTGTGTTCTAACAGAATATGGACTCAGTCTATGTTTAAAGAATACTCACTCAGCCAGTATTTTACCAGAGTATGGACTCAGCCTGTGTTCTAACAGAATACTCACACAGCCTGTGTTCTAACAGAATATGGACTCAGTCTATATTTAAAGAATACTCACTCACCTCAGTATTCCAACAGAACACTCACGTAGCCAGTGTTCTAACAGAATACTAACTCAGCCTGTGTTCTAACGGAATGTGGATTCAGATCAAATATTACTAACTCAGTCTGTGTTCTAACAGAATGTGGACTCAGATTTTGTTCAAAAATTACTCAGCCTGTGTTCGAACAGAATGTGGATTCAGATCAAAAATTACTAACTCAGTCTGTGTTCTAACAGAATGTGGGTTCAGATCAAAAATTACTAACTCAGTCTGTGTTCTAACAGAATATGAACTCAGATTTTGTTCAAAAATTACTCAGTCTGTGTTCTAACAGAATATGCACTCAGTCTATATTTAAAGAATACTCACTCACCTCAGTATTCTAACAGAACACTCACGTAGCCAGTGTTCTAACAGAATACTAACTCATCCTGTGTTCTAACAGAATGTGGATTCAGATCAAAAATTACTAACTCAGTCTGTGTTCTAACAGAATGTGGACTCAGATTTTGTTCAAAAATTACTCAGTCTGTTTCTAACAGAATATGGTCTCAGTCTTTGTTTAAAGAATACTCACTCAGCTCAGTGTTCTAACATAACACTCACTTAGCCTGTGTTCTAACAGAATGTGGTTTCAGATCAAAAATTACTAACTCAGTCTGTGTTCTAACAGAATATGAACTCAGATTTTGTTCAAAAATTACTCAGTCTGTGTTCTAACAGAATATGGACTCAGTCTATGTTTAAAGAATACTCACTCAGCCAGTGTTCTACCAGAATATGGATTCAGACTATTTTCAAGAATACTCACTCAGCCTGTGTTCTAGCAGAACGCTCACTTAGCCTGAGTTCTAGCAGAATGTGTACTCAGATATTGTTCAAAAATTACTTACTCAGTCTGTGTTCTAACAGAATTTGGACGCAGTCTCTGTTTAAAAAATACTCACTCACCTCAGTATTCTAACAGAACACTCACGTAGCCTGTGTTCTAACAGAACACTAACTCAGCCTGTTTTCTAACAAAATGTGGATTCAGATCAAAAATTACTAACGCAGTCTGTGTTCTAACAGAATATGGACTTAGATTTTGTTCAAAAATTACTCAGTCTGTGTTCTAACAGAATATGGACTCAGTCTATATTTAAAGAATACTGACTCACCTCAGTATTCCAACAGAACACTCACGTAGCCAGTGTTGTAACAGAATACTAACTCAGCCTGTGTTCTAACAGAATGTGGATTCAGATCAAATATTACTAACTCAGTCTGTGTTCTAACAGAATGTGGACTCAGATTTTGTTCAAAATTACTCAGTCTCTGTTCTAACAGAATATGGACTAAGTCTATGTTTAAAGAATACTCACTCAGCTCAGTGTTCTAACATAACACTCACTTAGCCTGTGTTCTAACAGAATGTGGGTTCAGATCAAATATTACTAACTCAGTCTGTGTTCTAACAGAATGTGGACTCAGATTTTGTTCAAAAATTACTCAGTCTGTTTCTAACAGAATATGGACTCAGTCTATGTTTAAAGAATACTCACTCAGCCAGTATTTTACCAGAGTATGGACTCAGCCTGTGTTCTAACAGAATACTCACACAGCCTGTGTTCTAACAGAATATGTACTCAGTCTATATTTAAAGAATACTCACTCACCTCAGTATTCTAACAGAACACTCACGTAGCCAGTGTTCTAACAGAATACTAACTCAGCCTGTGTTCTAACAGAATGTGGACTCAGATTTTGTTCAAAAATTACTCAGTCTGTTTCTAACAGAATATGGTCTCAGTCTATGTTTAAAGAATACTCACTCAGCCAGTATTTTACCAGAGTATGGACTCAGCCTGTGTTCTAACAGAATACTCACACAGCCTGTGTTCTAACAGAATATGGACTCAGTCTATATTTAAAGAATACTCACTCACCTCAGTATTCTAACAGAACACTCACGTAGCCTGTGTTCTAACAGTACACTAACTCAGCCTGCTTTCTAACAGAATGTGGATTCAGATCAAATATTACTAACGCAGTCTGTGTTCTAACAGAATATGGACTTAGATTTTGTTCAAAAATTACTCAGTCTGTGTTCTAACAGAATATGGACTCAGTCTATATTTAAAGAATACTGACTCACCTCAGTATTCCAACAGAACACTCACGTAGCCAGTGTTGTAACAGAATACTAACTCAGCCTGTGTTCTAACAGAATGTGGATTCAGATCAAATATTACTAACTCAGTCTGTGTTCTAACAGAATGTGGACTCAGATTTTGTTCAAAATTACTCAGTCTCTGTTCTAACAGAATATGGACTAAGTCTATGTTTAAAGAATACTCACTCAGCTCAGTGTTCTAACATAACACTCACTTAGCCTGTGTTCTAACAGAATGTGGGTTCAGATCAAATATTACTAACTCAGTCTGTGTTCTAACAGAATGTGGACTCAGATTTTGTTCAAAAATTACTCAGTCTGTTTCTAACAGAATATGGACTCAGTCTATGTTTAAAGAATACTCACTCAGCCAGTATTTTACCAGAGTATGGACTCAGCCTGTGTTCTAACAGAATACTCACACAGCCTGTGTTCTAACAGAATATGGACTCAGTCTATATTTAAAGAATACTCACTCACCTCAGTATTCTAACAGAACACTCACGTAGCCTGTGTTCTAACAGAACAGTAACTCAGCCTGTTTTCTAACAAAATGTGGATTCAGATCAAAAATTACTAACGCAGTCTGTGTTCTAACAGAATATGGACTTAGATTTTGTTCAAAAATTACTCAGTCTGTGTTCTAACAGAATATGGACTCAGTCTATGTTTAAAGAATACTCACTCAGCCAGTATTTTACCAGAGTATGGACTCAGCCTGTGTTCTAACAGAATACTCACACAGCCTGTGTTCTAACAGAATATGTACTCAGTCTATATTTAAAGAATACTCACTCACCTCAGTATTCTAACAGAACACTCACGTAGCCAGTGTTCTAACAGAATACTAATTCAGCCTGTGTTCTAACAGAATGTGGACTCAGATTTTGTTCAAAAATTACTCAGTCTGTTTCGAACAGAATATGGACTCAGTCTATGTTTAAAGAATACTCACTCAACCAGTATTTTACCAGAGTATGGACTCAGCCTGTGTTCTACCAGAATACTCACACAGCCTGTGTTCTAACAGAATATGGACTCAGTCTATATTTAAAGAATACTCACTGACCTCAGTATTCTAACAGAACACTCACGTACCCTGTGTTCTAACAGAACACTAACTCAGCCTGTTTTCTAACAGAATGTGGATTCAGATCAAAAATTACTAACGCAGTCTGTGTTCTAACAGAATATGGACTTAGATTTTGTTCAAAAATTACTCAGTCTGTGTTCTAACAGAATATGGACTCAGTCTATGTTTAAAGAATACTCACTCAGCCAGTATTTTACCAGAGTATGGACTCAGCCTGTGTTCTAACAGAATACTCACACAGCCTGTGTTCTAACAGAATATGGACTCAGTCTATATTTAAAGAATACTCACTCACCTCAGTATTCCAACAGAACACTCACGTAGCCAGTGTTCTAACAGAATACTAACTCAGCCTGTGTTCTAACGGAATGTGGATTCAGATCAAATATTACTAACTCAGTCTGTGTTCTAACAGAATGTGGACTCAGATTTTGTTCAAAAATTACTCAGCCTGTGTTCGAACAGAATGTGGATTCAGATCAAAAATTACTAACTCAGTCTGTGTTCTAACAGAATGTGGGTTCAGATCAAAAATTACTAACTCAGTCTGTGTTCTAACAGAATATGAACTCAGATTTTGTTCAAAAATTACTCAGTATGTGTTCTAACAGAATATGCACTCAGTCTATATTTAAAGAATACTCACTCACCTCAGTATTCTAACAGAACACTCACGTAGCCAGTGTTCTAACAGAATACTAACTCATCCTGTGTTCTAACAGAATGTGGATTCAGATCAAAAATTACTAACTCAGTCTGTGTTCTAACAGAATGTGGACTCAGATTTTGTTCAAAAATTACTCAGTCTGTTTCTAACAGAATATGGTCTCAGTCTTTGTTTAAAGAATATTCACTCAGCTCAGTGTTCTAACATAACACTCACTTAGCCTGTGTTCTAACAGAATGTGGTTTCAGATCAAAAATTACTAACTCAGTCTGTGTTCTAACAGAATATGAACTCAGATTTTGTTCAAAAATTACTCAGTCTGTGTTCTAACAGAATATGGACTCAGTCTATGTTTAAAGAATACTCACTCAGCCAGTGTTCTACCAGAATATGGATTCAGACTATTTTCAAGAATACTCACTCAGCCTGTGTTCTAGCAGAACGCTCACTTAGCCTGAGTTCTAGCAGAATGTGTACTCAGATATTGTTCAAAAATTACTTACTCAGTCTGTGTTCTAACAGAATTTGGACGCAGTCTCTGTTTAAAAAATACTCACTCACCTCAGTATTCTAACAGAACACTCACGTAGCCTGTGTTCTAACAGAACACTAACTCAGCCTGTTTTCTAACAAAATGTGGATTCAGATCAAAAATTACTAACGCAGTCTGTGTTCTAACAGAATATGGACTTAGATTTTGTTCAAAAATTACTCAGTCTGTGTTCTAACAGAATATGGACTCAGTCTATGTTTAAAGAATACTCACTCAGCCAGTATTTTACCAGAGTATGGACTCAGCCTGTGTTCTAACAGAATACTCACACAGCCTGTGTTCTAACAGAATATGTACTCAGTCTATATTTAAAGAATACTCACTCACCTCAGTATTCTAACAGAACACTCACGTAGCCAGTGTTCTAACAGAATACTAACTCAGCCTGTGTTCTAACAGAATGTGGACTCAGATTTTGTTCAAAAATTACTCATTCTGTTTCTAACAGAATATGGTCTCAGTCTATGTTTAAAGAATACTCACTCAGCCAGTATTTTACCAGAGTATGGACTCAGCCTGTGTTCTACCAGAATACTCACACAGCCTGTGTTCTAACAGAATATGGACTCAGTCTATATTTAAAGAATACTCACTCACCTCAGTATTCTAACAGAACACTCACGTAGCCTGTGTTCTAACAGTACACTAACTCAGCCTGCTTTCTAACAGAATGTGGATTCAGATCAAATATTACTAACGCAGTCTGTGTTCTAACAGAATATGGACTTAGATTTTGTTCAAAAATTACTCAGTCTGTGTTCTAACAGAATATGGACTCAGTCTATATTTAAAGAATACTGACTCACCTCAGTATTCCAACAGAACACTCACGTAGCCAGTGTTGTAACAGAATACTAACTCAGCCTGTGTTCTAACAGAATGTGGATTCAGATCAAATATTACTAACTCAGTCTGTGTTCTAACAGAATGTGGACTCAGATTTTGTTCAAAATTACTCAGTCTCTGTTCTAACAGAATATGGACTAAGTCTATGTTTAAAGAATACTCACTCAGCTCAGTGTTCTAACATAACACTCACTTAGCCTGTGTTCTAACAGAATGTGGGTTCAGATCAAATATTACTAACTCAGTCTGTGTTCTAACAGAATGTGGACTCAGATTTTGTTCAAAAATTACTCAGTCTGTTTCTAACAGAATATGGACTCAGTCTATGTTTAAAGAATACTCACTCAGCCAGTATTTTACCAGAGTATGGACTCAGCCTGTGTTCTAACAGAATACTCACACAGCCTGTGTTCTAACAGAATATGGACTCAGTCTATATTTAAAGAATACTCACTCACCTCAGTATTCTAACAGAACACTCACGTAGCCTGTGTTCTAACAGAACAGTAACTCAGCCTGTTTTCTAACAAAATGTGGATTCAGATCAAAAATTACTAACGCAGTCTGTGTTCTAACAGAATATGGACTTAGATTTTGTTCAAAAATTACTCAGTCTGTGTTCTAACAGAATATGGACTCAGTCTATGTTTAAAGAATACTCACTCAGCCAGTATTTTACCAGAGTATGGACTCAGCCTGTGTTCTAACAGAATACTCACACAGCCTGTGTTCTAACAGAATATGTACTCAGTCTATATTTAAAGAATACTCACTCACCTCAGTATTCTAACAGAACACTCACGTAGCCAGTGTTCTAACAGAATACTAACTCAGCCTGTGTTCTAACAGAATGTGGACTCAGATTTTGTTCAAAAATTACTCAGTCTGTTTCGAACAGAATATGGACTCAGTCTATGTTTAAAGAATACTCACTCAACCAGTATTTTACCAGAGTATGGACTCAGCCTGTGTTCTACCAGAATACTCACACAGCCTGTGTTCTAACAGAATATGGACTCAGTCTATATTTAAAGAATACTCACTGACCTCAGTATTCTAACAGAACACTCACGTACCCTGTGTTCTAACAGAACACTAACTCAGCCTGTTTTCTAACAGAATGTGGATTCAGATCAAAAATTACTAACGCAGTCTGTGTTCTAACAGAATATGGACTTAGATTTTGTTCAAAAATTACTCAGTCTGTGTTCTAACAGCATATGGACTCAGTCTATGTTTAAAGAATACTCACTCAGCCAGTATTTTACCAGAGTATGGACTCAGCCTGTGTTCTAACAGAATACTCACACAGCCTGTGTTCTAACAGAATATGGACTCAGTCTATATTTAAAGAATACTCACTCACCTCAGTATTCCTACAGAACACTCACGTAGCAAGTGTTCTAACAGAATACTAACTCAGCCTGTGTTCTAACAGAATGTGCATTCAGATCAAATATTACTAACTCAGTCTGTGTTCTAACAGAATGTGGACTCAGATTTTGTTCAAAAATTACTCAGTCTGTGTTCTAACAGAATGTGGATTCAGATCAAAAATTACTAACTCAGTCTGTGTTCTAACAGAATGTGGGTTCAGATCAAAAATTACTAACTCAGTCTGTGTTCTAACAGAATATGAACTCAGATTTTGTTCAAAAATTACTCAGTCTGTTTTCTAACAGAATATGCACTCAGTCTATATTTAAAGAATACTCACTCACCTCAGTATTCTAACAGAACACTCACGTAGCCAGTGTTCTAACAGAATACTAACTCATCCTGTGTTCTAACAGAATGTGGATTCAGATCAAAAATTACTAACTCAGTCTGTGTTCTAACAGAATGTGGACTCAGATTTTGTTCAAAAATTACTCAGTCTGTTTCTAACAGAATATGGTCTCAGTCTTTGTTTAAAGAATACTCACTCAGCTCAGTGTTCTAACATAACACTCACTTAGCCTGTGTTCTAACAGAATGTGGTTTCAGATCAAAAATTACTAACTCAGTCTGTGTTCTAACAGAATATGAACTCAGATTTTGTTCAAAAATTACTCAGTCTGTGTTCTAACAGAATATGTACTCAGTCTATGTTTAAAGAATACTCACTCAGCCAGTGTTCTACCAGAATATGGATTCAGACTATTTTCAAGGATACTCACTCAGCCTGTGTTCTAGCAGAACGCTCACTTAGCCTGTGTTCTAACAGAATGTGTACTCAGATATTGTTCAAAAATTACTAACTCAGTCTGTGTTCTAACAGAATTTGGACGCAGTCTCTGTTTAAAAAATACTCACTCACCTCAGTGTTCTAACAGAACACTCACGTAGCCTGTGTTCTAACAGAACACTAACTCAGCCTGTTTTCTAACAAAATGTGGATTCAGATCAAAAATTACTAACGCAGTCTGTGTTCTAACAGAATATGGACTTAGATTTTGTTCAAAAATTACTCAGTCTGTGTTCTAACAGAATATGGACTCAGTCTATGTTTAAAGAATACTCACTCAGCCAATATTTGACCAGAGTATGGACTCAGCCTGTGTTCTAACAGAATACTCACACAGCCTGTGTTCTAACAGAATATGGACTCAGTCTATATTTAAAGAATACTCACTCACCTCAGTATTCCTACAGAACACTCACGTAGCCAGTGTTCTAACAGAATACTAACTCAGCCTGTGTTCTAACAGAATGTGGATTCAGATCAAATATTACTAACTCAGTCTGTGTTCTAACAGAATGTGGACTCAGATTTTGTTCAAAAATTACTCAGTCTGTGTTCTAACAGAATATGGACTAAGTCTATGTTTAAAGAATACTCACTCAGCTCAGTGTTCTAACATAACACTCACTTAGCCTGTGTTCTAACAGAATGTGGTTTCAGATCAAAAATTACTAACTCAGTCTGTGTTCTAAAAGAATGTGGACTCAGATTTTGTTCAAAAATTACTCAGTCTGTGTTCTAACAGAATATGGACTCAGTCTATGTTTAAAGAATACTCACTCAGCCAGTGTTCTACCAGAATATGGATTCAGACTATTTTCAAGAATACTCACTCAGCCTGTGTTCTAGCAGAACGCTCACTTAGCCTGTGTTCTAACAGAATATGGACTTAGATTTTGTTCAAAAATTACTCAGTCTGTTTCTAACAGAATATGGAGTCAGTCTATGTTTAAAGAATACTCACTCAACCAGTATTTTACCAGAGTATGGACTCAGCCTGTGTTCTAACAGAATACTCACACAGCCTGTGTTCTAAAAGAATATGGACTCAGTCTATATTTAAAGAATACTCACTCACCTCAGTTTTCTAACAGAACACTCACGTACCCTGTGTTCTAACAGAACACTAACTCAGCCTGTTTTCTAACAGAATGTGGATTCAGATCAAAAATTACTAACGCAGTCTGTGTTCTAACAGAATATGGACTTAGATTTTGTTCAAAAATTACTCAGTCTGTGTTCTAACAGAATATGGACTCAGTCTATGTTTAAAGAACACTAACTCAGCCAATATTTTACCAGAGTATGGACTCAGCCTGTGTTCTAACAGAATACTCACACAGCCTGTGTTCTAACAGAATATGTACTCAGTCTATATTTAAAGAATACTCACTCACCACAGTATTCCAACAGAACACTCACGTAGCCAGTGTTCTAACAGAATACTAACTCAGCCTGTGTTCTAACAGAATGTGGATTCAGATCAAATATTACTAACTCAGTCTGTGTTCTAACAGAATGTGGACTCAGATTTTGTTCAAAAATTACTCAGTCTGTTTCTAACAGAATATGATCTCAATCTATGTTTAAAGAATACTCACTCAGCCAGTATTTTACCAGAGTATGGACTCAGCCTGTGTTCTAACAGAATACTCACACAGCCTGTGTTCTAACAGAATATGGAATCAGTCTATATTTAAAGAATACTCACTCACCTCAGTATTCTAACAGAACACTCACGTAGCCTGTGTTCTAACAGAACACTAACTCAGCCTGCTTTCTAACAGAATGTCGATTCAGATCAAAAATTACTAACGCAGTCTGTGTTCTAACAGAATATGGACTTAGATTTTGTTCAAAAATTACTCAGTCTGTGTTCTAACAGAATATGGACTCAGTCTATGTTTAAAGAATACTCACTCAGCCAGTATTTTACCAGAGTATGGACTCAGCCTGTGTTCTAACAGAATACTCACACAGCCTGTGTTCTAACAGAATATGTACTCAGTCTATATTTAAAGAATACTCACTCACCTCAGTATTCTAACAGAACACTCACGTAGCCAGTGTTCTAACAGAATACTAACTCAGCCTGTTTTCTAACAAAATGTGGATTCAGATCAAAAATTACTAACGCAGTCTGTGTTCTAACAGAATATGGACTTAGATTTTGTTCAAAAATTACTCAGTCTGTGTTCTAACAGAATATGGACTCAGTCTATGTTTAAAGAATACTCACTCAGCCAGTATTTTACCAGAGTATGGACTCAGCCTGTGTTCTAACAGAATACTCACACAGCCTGTGTTCTAACAGAATATGGACTCAGTCTATATTTAAAGAATACTCACTCACCTCAGTATTCCAACAGAACACTCATGTAGCCAGTGTTCTAACAGAATACTAACTCAGCCTGTGTTCTAACGGAATGTGGATTCAGATCAAATATTACTAACTCAGTCTGTGTTCTAACAGAATGTGGACTCAGATTTTGTTCAAAAATTATTCAGCCTGTGTTCGAACAGAATGTGGATTCAGATCAAAAATTACTAACTCAGTCTGTGTTCTAACAGAATGTGGGTTGAGATCAAAAATTACTAACTCAGTCTGTGTTCTAACAGAATATGAACTCAGATTTTGTTCAAAAATTACTCAGTCTGTGTTCTAACAGAATATGCACTCAGTCTATATTTAAAGAATACTCACTCACCTCAGTATTCTAACAGAACACTCACGTAGCCAGTGTTCTAACAGAATACTAACTCATCCTGTGTTCTAACAGAATGTGGATTCAGATCAAAAATTACTAACTCAGTCTGTGTTCTAACAGAATGTGGACTCAGATTTTGTTCAAAAATTACTCAGTCTGTTTCTAACAGAATATGGTCTCAGTCTTTGTTTAAAGAATACTCACTCAGCTCAGTGTTCTAACATAACACTCACTTAGCCTGTGTTCTAACAGAATGTGGGTTCAGATCAAATATTACTAACTCAGTCTGTGTTCTAACAGAATGTGGACTCAGATTTTGTTCAAAAATTACTCAGTCTGTTTCTAACAGAATATGGACTCAGTCTATGTTTAAAGAATACTCACTCAGCCAGTATTTTACCAGAGTATGGACTCAGCCTGTGTTCTAACAGAATACTCACACAGCCTGTGTTCTAACAGAATATGGACTCAGTCTATATTTAAAGAATACTCACTCACCTCAGTATTCTAACAGAACACTCACGTAGCCTGTGTTCTAACAGAACAGTAACTCAGCCTGTTTTCTAACAAAATGTGGATTCAGATCAAAAATTACTAACGCAGTCTGTGTTCTAACAGAATATGGACTTAGATTTTGTTCAAAAATTACTCAGTCTGTGTTCTAACAGAATATGGACTCAGTCTATGTTTAAAGAATACTCACTCAGCCAGTATTTTACCAGAGTATGGACTCAGCCTGTGTTCTAACAGAATACTCACACAGCCTGTGTTCTAACAGAATATGTACTCAGTCTATATTTAAAGAATACTCACTCACCTCAGTATTCTAACAGAACACTCACGTAGCCAGTGTTCTAACAGAATACTAACTCAGCCTGTGTTCTAACAGAATGTGGACTCAGATTTTGTTCAAAAATTACTCAGTCTGTTTCGAACAGAATATGGACTCAGTCTATGTTTAAAGAATACTCACTCAACCAGTATTTTACCAGAGTATGGACTCAGCCTGTGTTCTACCAGAATACTCACACAGCCTGTGTTCTAACAGAATATGGACTCAGTCTATATTTAAAGAATACTCACTGACCTCAGTATTCTAACAGAACACTCACGTACCCTGTGTTCTAACAGAACACTAACTCAGCCTGTTTTCTAACAGAATGTGGATTCAGATCAAAAATTACTAACGCAGTCTGTGTTCTAACAGAATATGGACTTAGATTTTGTTCAAAAATTACTCAGTCTGTGTTCTAACAGAATATGGACTCAGTCTATGTTTAAAGAATACTCACTCAGCCAGTGTTCTACCAGAATATGGATTCAGACTATTTTCAAGAATACTCACTCAGCCTGTGTTCTAGCAGAACGCTCACTTAGCCTGAGTTCTAGCAGAATGTGTACTCAGATATTGTTCAAAAATTACTTACTCAGTCTGTGTTCTAACAGAATTTGGACGCAGTCTCTGTTTAAAAAATACTCACTCACCTCAGTATTCTAACAGAACACTCACGTAGCCTGTGTTCTAACAGAACACTAACTCAGCCTGTTTTCTAACAAAATGTGGATTCAGATCAAAAATTACTAACGCAGTCTGTGTTCTAACAGAATATGGACTTAGATTTTGTTCAAAAATTACTCAGTCTGTGTTCTAACAGAATATGGACTCAGTCTATGTTTAAAGAATACTCACTCAGCCAGTATTTTACCAGAGTATAGACTCAGCCTGTGTTCTAACAGAATACTCACACAGCCTGTGTTCTAACAGAATATGTACTCAGTCTATATTTAAAGAATACTCACTCACCTCAGTATTCTAACAGAACACTCACGTAGCCAGTGTTCTAACAGAATACTAACTCAGCCTGTGTTCTAACAGAATGTGGACTCAGATTTTGTTCAAAAATTACTCAGTCTGTTTCTAACAGAATATGGTCTCAGTCTATGTTTAAAGAATACTCACTCAGCCAGTATTTTACCAGAGTATGGACTCAGCCTGTGTTCTAACAGAATACTCACACAGCCTGTGTTCTAACAGAATATGGACTCAGTCTATATTTAAAGAATACTCACTCACCTCAGTATTCTAACAGAACACTCACGTAGCCTGTGTTCTAACAGTACACTAACTCAGCCTGCTTTCTAACAGAATGTGGATTCAGATCAAATATTACTAACGCAGTCTGTGTTCTAACAGAATATGGACTTAGATTTTGTTCAAAAATTACTCAGTCTGTGTTCTAACAGAATATGGACTCAGTCTATATTTAAAGAATACTGACTCACCTCAGTATTCCAACAGAACACTCACGTAGCCAGTGTTGTAACAGAATACTAACTCAGCCTGTGTTCTAACAGAATGTGGATTCAGATCAAATATTACTAACTCAGTCTGTGTTCTAACAGAATGTGGACTCAGATTTTGTTCAAAATTACTCAGTCTCTGTTCTAACAGAATATGGACTAAGTCTATGTTTAAAGAATACTCACTCAGCTCAGTGTTCTAACATAACACTCACTTAGCCTGTGTTCTAACAGAATGTGGGTTCAGATCAAATATTACTAACTCAGTCTGTGTTCTAACAGAATGTGGACTCAGATTTTGTTCAAAAATTACTCAGTCTGTTTCTAACAGAATATGGACTCAGTCTATGTTTAAAGAATACTCACTCAGCCAGTATTTTACCAGAGTATGGACTCAGCCTGTGTTCTAACAGAATACTCACACAGCCTGTGTTCTAACAGAATATGGACTCAGTCTATATTTAAAGAATACTCACTCACCTCAGTATTCTAACAGAACACTCACGTAGCCTGTGTTCTAACAGAACAGTAACTCAGCCTGTTTTCTAACAAAATGTGGATTCAGATCAAAAATTACTAACGCAGTCTGTGTTCTAACAGAATATGGACTTAGATTTTGTTCAAAAATTACTCAGTCTGTGTTCTAACAGAATATGGACTCAGTCTATGTTTAAAGAATACTCACTCAGCCAGTATTTTACCAGAGTATGGACTCAGCCTGTGTTCTAACAGAATACTCACACAGCCTGTGTTCTAACAGAATATGTACTCAGTCTATATTTAAAGAATACTCACTCACCTCAGTATTCTAACAGAACACTCACGTAGCCAGTGTTCTAACAGAATACTAACTCAGCCTGTGTTCTAACAGAATGTGGACTCAAATTTTGTTCAAAAATTACTCAGTCTGTTTCGAACAGAATATGGACTCAGTCTATGTTTAAAGAATACTCACTCAACCAGTATTTTACCAGAGTATGGACTCAGCCTGTGTTCTACCAGAATACTCACACAGCCTGTGTTCTAACAGAATATGGACTCAGTCTATATTTAAAGAATACTCACTGACCTCAGTATTCTAACAGAACACTCACGTACCCTGTGTTCTAACAGAACACTAACTCAGCCTGTTTTCTAACAGAATGTGGATTCAGATCAAAAATTACTAACGCAGTCTGTGTTCTAACAGAATATGGACTTAGATTTTGTTCAAAAATTACTCAGTCTGTGTTCTAACAGCATATGGACTCAGTCTATGTTTAAAGAATACTCACTCAGCCAGTATTTTACCAGAGTATGGACTCAGCCTGTGTTCTAACAGAATACTCACACAGCCTGTGTTCTAACAGAATATGGACTCAGTCTATATTTAAAGAATACTCACTCACCTCAGTATTCCTACAGAACACTCACGTAGCCAGTGTTCTAACAGAATACTAACTCAGCCTGTGTTCTAACAGAATGTGCATTCAGATCAAATATTACTAACTCAGTCTGTGTTCTAACAGAATGTGGACTCAGATTTTGTTCAAAAATTACTCAGTCTGTGTTCTAACAGAATGTGGATTCAGATCAAAAATTACTAACTCAGTCTGTGTTCTAACAGAATGTGGGTTCAGATCAAAAATTACTAACTCAGTCTGTGTTCTAACAGAATATGAACTCAGATTTTGTTCAAAAATTACTCAGTCTGTGTTCTAACAGAATATGCACTCAGTCTATATTTAAAGAATACTCACTCACCTCAGTATTCTAACAGAACACTCACGTAGCCAGTGTTCTAACAGAATACTAACTCATCCTGTGTTCTAACAGAATGTGGATTCAGATCAAAAATTACTAACTCAGTCTGTGTTCTAACAGAATGTGGACTCAGATTTTGTTCAAAAATTACTCAGTCTGTTTCTAACAGAATATGGTCTCAGTCTTTGTTTAAAGAATACTCACTCAGCTCAGTGTTCTAACATAACACTCACTTAGCCTGTGTTCTAACAGAATGTGGTTTCAGATCAAAAATTACTAACTCAGTCTGTGTTCTAACAGAATATGAACTCAGATTTTGTTCAAAAATTACTCAGTCTGTGTTCTAACAGAATATGGACTCAGTCTATGTTTAAAGAATACTCACTCAGCCAGTGTTCTACCAGAATATGGATTCAGACTATTTTCAAGGATACTCACTCAGCCTGTGTTCTAGCAGAACGCTCACTTAGCCTGTGTTCTAACAGAATGTGTACTCAGATATTGTTCAAAAATTACTAACTCAGTCTGTGTTCTAACAGAATTTGGACGCAGTCTCTGTTTAAAAAATACTCACTCACCTCAGTGTTCTAACAGAACACTCACGTAGCCTGTGTTCTAACAGAACACTAACTCAGCCTGTTTTCTAACAAAATGTGGATTCAGATCAAAAATTACTAACGCAGTCTGTGTTCTAACAGAATATGGACTTAGATTTTGTTCAAAAATTACTCAGTCTGTGTTCTAACAGAATATGGACTCAGTCTATGTTTAAAGAATACTCACTCAGCCAATATTTGACCAGAGTATGGACTCAGCCTGTGTTCTAACAGAATACTCACACAGCCTGTGTTCTAACAGAATATGGACTCAGTCTATGTTTAAAGAATACTCACTCACCTCAGTATTCCTACAGAACACTCACGTAGCCAGTGTTCTAACAGAATACTAACTCAGCCTGTGTTCTAACAGAATGTGGATTCAGATCAAATATTACTAACTCAGTCTGTGTTCTAACAGAATGTGGACTCAGATTTTGTTCAAAAATTACTCAGTCTGTGTTCTAACAGAATATGGACTAAGTCTATGTTTAAAGAATACTCACTCAGCTCAGTGTTCTAACATAACACTCACTTAGCCTGTGTTCTAACAGAATGTGGTTTCAGATCAAAAATTACTAACTCAGTCTGTGTTCTAAAAAAATGTGGACTCAGATTTTGTTCAAAAATTACTCAGTCTGTGTTCTAACAGAATATGGACTCAGTCTATGTTTAAAGAATACTCACTCAGCCAGTGTTCTACCAGAATATGGATTCAGACTATTTTCAAGAATACTCACTCAGCCTGTGTTCTAGCAGAACGCTCACTTAGCCTGTGTTCTAACAGAATATGGACTTAGATTTTGTTCAAAAATTACTCAGTCTGTGTTCTAACAGAATATGGACTCAGTCTATGTTTAAAGAATACTCACTCAGCCAGTATTTTACCAGAGTATGGACTCAGCCTGTGTTCTAACAGAATACTCACACAGCCTGTGTTCTAACAGAATATGTACTCAGTCTATATTTAAAGAATACTCACTCACCTCAGTATTCTAACAGAACACACACGTAGCCAGTGTTCTAACAGAATACTAACTCAGCCTGTGTTCTAACAGAATGTGGACTCAGATTTTGTTCAAAAATTACTCAGTCTGTTTCTAACAGAATATGGAGTCAGTCTATGTTTAAAGAATACTCACTCAGCCAGTATTTTACCAGAGTATGGACTCAGCCTGTGTTCTAACAGAATACTCACACAGCCTGTGTTCTAACAGAATATGGACTTAGATTTTGTTCAAAAATTACTCAGTCTGTGTTCTAACAGAATATGGACTCAGTCTATGTTTAAAGAATACTCACTCAGCCAGTATTTTACCAGAGTATGGACTCAGCCTGTGTTCTAACAGAATACTCACACAGCCTGTGTTCTAACAGAATATGGACTCAGTCTATATTTAAAGAATACTCACTCACCTCAGTATTCCTACAGAACACTCACGTAGCCAGTGTTCTAACAGAATACTAACTCAGCCTGTGTTCTAACAGAATGTGGATTCAGATCAAATATTACTAACGCAGTCTGTGTTCTAACAGAATATGGACTTAGATTTTGTTCAAAAATTACTCAGTCTGTGTTCTAACAGAATATGGACTCAGTCTATGTTTAAAGAATACTCACTCAGCCAGTATTTTACCAGAGTATGGACTCAGCCTGTGTTCTAACAGAATACTCACACAGTCTGGTTCTAACAGAATACGGACTCAGTCTATGTTTAAAGAATACTCACTCAGCCAATATTTTACCAGAGTATGGACTCAGCCTGTGTTCTAACAGAATACTCACACAGCCTGTGTTCTAACAGAATATGGACTCAGTCTATATTTAAAGAATACTCACTCACCTTAGTATTCCAACAGAACACTCATGTAGCCAGTGTTCTAACAGAATACTAACTCAGACTGTGTTCTAACAGAATGTGGATTCAGATCAAATATTACTAACTCAGTCTGTGTTCTAACAGAATGTGGACTCAGATTTTGTTCAAAAATTATTCAGCCTGTGTTCTAACAGAATGTGGATTCAGATCAAAAATTACTAACTCAGTCTGTGTTCTAACAGAATGTGGGTTCAGATCAAAAATTACTAACTCAGTCTGTGTTCTAACAGAATATGAACTCAGATTTTGTTCAAAAATTACTCAGTCTGTGTTCTAACAGAATATGGATTCAGTCTATATTTAAAGAATACTCATTCACCTCAGTATTCTAACAGAACACTCACGTAGCCAGTGTTCTCACAGAATACTAACTCAGTCTGTGTTCTAACAGAATGTGGACTCAGATTTTGTTCAAAACTTACTCAGTCTTTTTCTAACAGAATATGAACTCAGTCTATGTTTAAAGAATACTCACTCAGCCAGTATTTTACCAGAGTATGGACTCAGCCTGTGTTCTAACAGAATACTCACACAGCCTGTGTTCTAACAGAATATGGACTCAGTCTATATTTAAAGAATACTGACTCACCTCAGTATTCCAACAGAACACTCACGTAGCCAGTGTTCTAACAGAATACTAACTCAGCCTGTGTTCTAACAGAATGTGCATTCAGATCAAATATTAATAACTCAGTCTGTGTTTTAACAGAATGTGGACTCAGATTTTGTTCAAAAATTACTCAGTCTTTGTTCTAACAGAATATGGACTAAGTCTATGTTTAAAGAATACTCACTCAGCTCAGTGTTCTAACATAACACTCACTTAGCCTGTGTTCTAACAGAATGTGGTTTCAGATCAAAAATTTCTAACTCAGTCTGTGTTCTAACAGAATATGGACTCAGTCTATGTTTAAAGAATACTCACTCAGCCAGTATTTTACCAGAGTATGGACTCAGCCTGTGTTCTAACAGAATACTCACACAGCCTGGTTCTAACAGAATACGGACTCAGTCTATGTTTAAAGAATACTCACTCAGCCAATATTTTACCAGAGCATGGACTCAGCCTGTGTTCTAACAGAATACTCACACAGCCTGTGTTCTAACAGAATATGGACTCAGTCTATATTTAAAGAATACTCACTCACCTCAGTATTCCAACAGAACACTCACGTAGCCAGTGTTCTAACAGAATACTAACTCAGCCTGTGTTCTAACAGAATGTGGATTCAGATCAAATATTACTAACTCAGTCTGTGTTCTAACAGAATATGGACTCAGTCTATGTTTAAAGAATACTCACTCAGCCAGTGTTCTACCAGAATATGGATTCAGACTATTTTCAAGAATACTCACTCAGCCTGTGTTCTAACAGAACGCTCACTTAGCCTGTGTTCTAACAGAATGTGGACTCATATATTGTTCAAAAATTACTAACTCAGCCTGTGTTCTAACAGAATGTGCATTCAGATCAAAAATTACTAACTCAGTCTGTGTTCTAACAGAATGTGGACTCAGATTTTGTTCAAAAATTACTCAGTCTTTGTTCTAACAGAATATGGACTAAGTCTATGTTTAAAGAATACTCACTCAGTTCAGTGTTCTAACATAACACTCACTTAGCCTGTGTTCTAACAGAATGTGGACTCAGATATTGTTCAAAAATTACTAACTCAGTCCGTGTTCTAACAGAATTTGGACGCAGTCTATGTTTAAAAAATACTCACTCACCTCAGTGTTCTAACAGAACACGCACGTAGCCTGTGTTCTAACAGAACACTAACTCAGCCTGTTTTCTAACAAAATGTGGATTCAGATCAAAAATTACTGACGCAGTCTGTGTTCTAACAGAATATGGACTTAGATTTTGTTCAAAAATTACTCAGTCTGTCTTCTAACAGAATATGGACTCAGTCTATGTTTAAAGAATACTCACTCAGCCAGTATTTAACCAGAGTATGGACTCAGCCTGTGTTCTAACAGAATACTGACACAGCCTGTGTTCTAACAGAATATGTACTCAGTCTATATTTAAAGAATACTCACTCACCTCAGTATTCTAACAGAACACTCACGTAGCCTGTGTTCTAACAGAACACTAACTCAGCCTGTTTTCTAACAGAATGTGGATTCAGATCAAAAATTACTAACGCAGTCTGTGTTCTAACAGAATATGGATTTAGATTTTGTTCAAAAATTACTCAGTCTGTGTTCTAACAGAATATGGACTCAGTCTATGTTTAAAGAATACTCACTCAGCCAATATTTTACCAGAGCATGGACTCAGCCTGTGTTCTAACAGAATACTCACACAGCCTGTGTTCTAACAGAATATGGACTCAGTCTATATTTAAAGAATACTCACTCACCTCAGTATTCCAACAGAACACTCACGTAGTCAGTGTTCTAACAGAACGCTCACTTAGCCTGTGTTTTAAAAGAATGTGGACTCAGATATTGTTCAAAAATTACTAACTCAGTCTGTGTTCTAACAGAATTTGGATGCAGTCTATGTTTAAAAAATACTCACTCACCTAAGTGTTCTAACAGAACACTCACGTAGCCTGTGTTCTAACAGAACACTAACTCAGCCTGTTTTCTAACAAAATGTGGATTCAGATCAAAAATTACTAACGCAGTCTGTGTTCTAACAGAATATGGACTTAGATTTTGTTCAAAAATTACTCAGTCTGTGTTCTAACAGAATGAGGACTCAGATTTTGTTCAAAAATTACTCAGTCTGTTTCTAACAGAATATGGACTCAGTCTATGTTTAAAGAATACGCACTCAGCCAGTATTTTACCAGAGTATGGACTCAGCCTGTGTTCTAACAGAATACTCACACAGCCTGTGTTCTAACAGAATATGGACTCAGTCTATATTTAAAAAATACTCACTCACCTCAGTATTCTAACAGAACACTCACGTAGCCTGTGTTCTAACAGAACACTAACTCAGCCTGTTTTCTAACAGAATGTGGATTCAGATCAAAAATTACTAACGCAGTCTGTGTTCTAACAGAATATGGACTTATATTTTGTTCAAAAATTACTCAGTCTGTGTTCTAACAGAATATGGACTCAGTCTATGTTTAAAGAATACTCGCTCAGCCAATATTTTACCAGAGTATGGACTCAGCCTGTGTTCTAACAGAATACTCACACAGCCTGTGTTCTAACAGAATATGGACTCAGTCTATATTTAAAGAATACTCACTCACCTCAGTATTCCAACAGAACACTCACGTAGCCAGTGTTCTAACAGAATACTAACTCAGCCTGTGTTCTAACAGAATGTGGATTCAGATCAAAAATTACTAACTCAGTCTGTGTTCTAACAGAATGTGGACTCAGATTTTGTTCAAAACTTACTCAGTCTGTTTCTAACAGTATATGGACTCAGTCTATGTTTAAAGAATACTCACTCAGCCAGTATTTTACCAGAGTATGGACTCAGCCTGTGTTCTAACAGAATACTCACACAGCCTGTGTTCTAACAGAATATGGACTCAGTCTATGTTTAAAGAATACTCACTCAGCCAATATTTTACCAGAGCATGGACTCAGCCTGTGTTCTAACAGAATACTCACACAGCCTGTGTTCTAACAGAATATGGACTCAGTCTATATTTAAAGAATACTCACTCACCTCAGTATTCCAACAGAACACTCACGTAGTCAGTGTTCTAACAGAACGCTCACTTAGCCTGTGTTTTAAAAGAATGTGGACTCAGATATTGTTCAAAAATTACTAACTCAGTCTGTGTTCTAACAGAATTTGGATGCAGTCTATGTTTAAAAAATACTCACTCACCTAAGTGTTCTAACAGAACACTCACGTAGCCTGTGTTCTAACAGAACACTAACTCAGCCTGTTTTCTAACAAAATGTGGATTCAGATCAAAAATTACTAACGCAGTCTGTGTTCTAACAGAATATGGACTTAGATTTTGTTCAAAAATTACTCAGTCTGTGTTCTAACAGAATGAGGACTCAGATTTTGTTCAAAAATTACTCAGTCTGTTTCTAACAGAATATGGACTCAGTCTATGTTTAAAGAATACGCACTCAGCCAGTATTTTACCAGAGTATGGACTCAGCCTGTGTTCTAACAGAATACTCACACAGCCTGTGTTCTAACAGAATATGGACTCAGTCTATATTTAAAAAATACTCACTCACCTCAGTATTCTAACAGAACACTCACGTAGCCTGTGTTCTAACAGAACACTAACTCAGCCTGTTTTCTAACAGAATGTGGATTCAGATCAAAAATTACTAACGCAGTCTGTGTTCTAACAGAATATGGACTTATATTTTGTTCAAAAATTACTCAGTCTGTGTTCTAACAGAATATGGACTCAGTCTATGTTTAAAGAATACTCGCTCAGCCAATATTTTACCAGAGTATGGACTCAGCCTGTGTTCTAACAGAATACTCACACAGCCTGTGTTCTAACAGAATATGGACTCAGTCTATATTTAAAGAATACTCACTCACCTCAGTATTCCAACAGAACACTCACGTAGCCAGTGTTCTAACAGAATACTAACTCAGCCTGTGTTCTAACAGAATGTGGATTCAGATCAAAAATTACTAACTCAGTCTGTGTTCTAACAGAATGTGGACTCAGATTTTGTTCAAAACTTACTCAGTCTGTTTCTAACAGTATATGGACTCAGTCTATGTTTAAAGAATACTCACTCAGCCAGTATTTTACCAGAGTATGGACTCAGCCTGTGTTCTAACAGAATACTCACACAGCCTGTGTTCTAACAGAATATGGACTCAGTCTATATTTAAAGAATACTGACTCACCTCAGTATTCCAACAGAACACTCACGTAGCCAGTGTTCTAACAGAATACTAACTCAGCCTGTGTTCTAACAGAATGTGCATTCAGATCAAATATTAATAACTCAGTCTGAGTTCTAACAGAATGTGGACTCAGATTTTGTTCAAAAGTTACTCACTCTGTGTTCTAACAGAATATGGACTAAGTCTATGTTTAAAGAATACTCACTCAGCTCAGTGTTCTAACATAACACTCACTTAGCCTGTGTTCTAACAGAATGTGGGTTCAGATCAAAAATTACTAACTCAGTCTGTGTTCTAACAGAATATGAACTCAGATTTTGTTCAAAAATTACTCAGTCTGTGTTCTAACAGAATATGGACTCAGTCTATGTTTAAAGAATACTCACTCAGCCAGTGTTCTACCAGAATATGGATTCAGACTATTTTCAAGAATACTCACTCAGCCTGTGTTCTAACAGAACGCTCACTTAGCCTGTGTTCTAACAGAATGTGGACTCAGATATTGTTCAAAAATTACTAACTCAGTCTGTGTTCTAACAGAATTTGGACGCAGTCTATGTTTAAAAAATACTCACTCACCTAAGTGTTCTAACAGAACACTCACGTAGCCTGTGTTCTAACAGAATACTAACTCAGCCTGTGTTCTAACAGAATGTGCATTCAGATCAAATATTAATAACTCAGTCTGAGTTCTAACAGAATGTGGACTCAGATTTTGTTCAAAAATTACTCACTCTGTGTTCTAACAGAATATGGACTAAGTCTATGTTTAAAGAATACTCACTCAGCTCAGTGTTCTAACATAACACTCACTTAGCCTGTGTTCTAACAGAATGTGGGTTCAGATCAAAAATTACTAACTCAGTCTGTGTTCTAACAGAATATGAACTCAGATTTTGTTCAAAAATTACTCAGTCTGTGTTCTAACAGAATATGGACTCAGTCTATGTTTAAAGAATACTCACTCAGCCAGTGTTCTACCAGAATATGGATTCAGACTATTTTCAAGAATACTCACTCAGCCTGTGTTCTAACAGAACGCTCACTTAGCCTGTGTTCTAACAGAATGTGGACTCAGATATTGTTCAAAAATTACTAACTCAGTCTGTGTTCTAACAGAATTTGGACGCAGTCTATGTTTAAAAAATACTCACTCACCTAAGTGTTCTAACAGAACACTCACGTAGCCTGTGTTCTAACAGAACACTAACTCAGCCTGTTTTCTAACAAAATGTGGATTCAGATCAAAAATTACTAACGCAGTCTGTGTTCTAACAGAATATGGACTTAGATTTTGTTCAAAAATTACTCAGTCTGTGTTCTAACATAATGAGGACTCAGATTTTGTTCAAAAATTACTCAGTCTGTTTCTAACAGAATATGGACTCAGTCTATGTTTAAAGAATACGCACTCAGCCAGTATTTTACCAGAGTATGGACTCAGCCTGTGTTCTAACAGAATACTCACACAGCCTGTGTTCTAACAGAATATGGACTCAGTCTATATTTAAAGAATACTCACTCACCACAGTATTCTAACAGAACACTCACGTAGCCTGTGTTCTAACAGAACACTAACTCAGCCTGTTTTCTAACAGAATGTGGATTCAGATCAAAAATTACTAACGCAGTCTGTGTTCTAACAGAATATGGACTTATATTTTGTTCAAAAATTACTCAGTCTGTGTTCTAACAGAATATGGACTCAGTCTATGTTTAAAGAATACTCGCTCAGCCAATATTTTACCAGAGTATGGACTCAGCCTGTGTTCTAACAGAATACTCACACAGCCTGTGTTCTAACAGAATATGGACTCAGTCTATATTTAAAGAATACTCACTCACATCAGTATTCCAACAGAACACTCACGTAGCCAGTGTTCTAACAGAATACTAACTCAGCCTGTGTTCTAACAGAA
Source organism: Furipterus horrens (assembly GCF_987537825.1). Classification (NCBI taxonomy): domain Eukaryota; kingdom Metazoa; phylum Chordata; class Mammalia; order Chiroptera; family Furipteridae; genus Furipterus; species Furipterus horrens. Next base: position 38,057,798 of record NW_028327181.1, on the reverse strand, counting down.
TGTGGATTCAGATCAAAAATTACTAACTCAGTCTGTGTTCTAACAGAATGTGGACTCAGATTTTGTTCAAAACTTACTCAGTCTGTTTCTAACAGTATATGGACTCAGTCTATGTTTAAAGAATACTCACTCAGTCAGTATTTTACCAGAGTATGGACTCAGCCTGTGTTCTAACAGAATACTCACACAGCCTGTGTTCTAACAGAATATGGACTCAGTCTATATTTAAAGAATACTGACTCACCTCAGTATTCCAACAGAACACTCACGTAGCCAGTGTTCTAACAGAATACTAACTCAGCCTGTGTTCTAACAGAATGTGCATTCAGATCAAATATTAATAACTCAGTCTGAGTTCTAACAGAATGTGGACTCAGATTTTGTTCAAAAATTACTCACTCTGTGTTCTAACAGAATATGGACTAAGTCTATGTTTAAAGAATACTCACTCAGCTCAGTGTTCTAACATAACATTCACTTAGCCTGTGTTCTAACAGAATGTGGGTTCAGATCAAAAATTACTAACTCAGTCTGTGTTCTAACAGAATATGAACTCAGATTTTGTTCAAAAATTACTCAGTCTGTGTTCTAACAGAATATGGACTCAGTCTATATTTAAAGAATACTCACTCAGCCAGTGTTCTACCAGAATATGGATTCAGACTATTTTCAAGAATACTCACTCAGCCTGTGTTCTAGCAGAACGCTCACTTAGCCTGTGTTCTAACAGAATGTGGACTCAGATATTGTTCAAAAATTACTAACTCAGTCTGTGTTCTAACAGAATTTGGACGCAGTCTATATTTAAAAAATACTCACTCACCTCAGTGTTCTAACAGAACACTCACGTAGCCTGTGTTCTAACAGAACTCTAACTCAGCCTGTTTTCTAACAAAATGTGGATTCAGATCAAAAATTACTAACGCAGCCTGTGTTCTAACAGAATATGGACTTAGATTTTGTTCAAAAATTACTCAGTCTGTGTTCTAACAGAATATGGACTCAGTCTATGTTTAAAGAATACTCACTCAGCCAGTATTTTACCAGAGTATGGACTCAGCCTGTGTTCTAACAGAATACTCACACAGCCTGTGTTCTAACAGAATATGGACTCAGTCTATATTTAAAGAATACTCACTCACCTCAGTATTCTAACAGAACACTCACGTAGCCAGTGTTCTAACAGAATACTAACTCAGCCTGTGTTCTAACAGAATGTGGATTCAGATCAAATATTACTAACTCAGTCTGTGTTCTAACAGAATGTGGACTCAGATTTTGTTCAAAAATTATTCAGCCTGTGTTCCAACAGAATGTGGATTCAGATCAAATATTACTAACTCAGTCTGTGTTCTAACAGAATGTGGGTTCAGATCAAAAATTACTAACTCAGTCTGTTTTCTAACAGAATATGAACTCAGATTTTGTTCAAAAATTACTCAGTCTGTGTTCTAACAGAATATGGACTCAGTCTATATTTAAGGAATACTCATTCACCTCAGTATTCTAACAGAACACTCACGTAGCCAGTGTTCTAACAGAATACTAACTCAGCCAGTGTTCTAACAGAATGTGGATTCAGATCAAAAATTACTAACTCAGTCTGTGTTCTAACAGAATGTGGACTCAGATTTTGTTCAAAACTTACTCAGTCTGTTTATAACAGTATATGGACTCAGTCTATGTTTAAAGAATACTCACTCAGCCAGTATTTTACCAGAGTATGGACTCAGCCTGTGTTCTAACAGAATACTCACACAGCCTGTGTTCTAACAGAATATGGACTCAGTCTATATTTAAAGAATACTGACTCACCTCAGTATTCCAACAGAACACTCACGTAGCCAGTGTTCTAACAAAATACTAACTCAGCCTGTGTTCTAACAGAATGTGCATTCAGATCAAATATTAATAACTCAGTCTGTGTTCTAACAGAATGTGGACTCAGATTTTGTTCAAAAATTACTCAGTCTGTGTTCTAACAGAATATGGACTAAGTCTATGTTTAAAGAATACTCCCTCAGCTCAGTTTTCTAACATAACACTCACTTAGCCTGTGTTCTAACAGAATGTGGGTTCAGATCAAAAATTACTAACTCAGTCTGTGTTCTAACAGAATATGAACTCAGATTTTGTTCAAAAATTACTCAGTCTGTGTTCTAACCGAATATGGACTCAGTCTATGATTAAAGAATACTCACTCAGCCAGTGTTCTACCAGAATATGGATTCAGACTATTTTCAAGAATACTCACTCAGCCTGTGTTCTAGCAGAACGCTCACTTAGCCTGTGTTCTAACAGAATGTGGACTCAGATATTGTTCAAAAATTACTAACTCAGTCTGTGTTCTAACAGAATTTGGACGCAGTCTATGTTTAAAAAATACTCACTCAAATCAGTGTTCTAACAGAACACTCACGTAGCCTCTGTTCTAACAGAACACTAACTCAGCCTGTTTTCTAACAAAATGTGGATTCAGATAAAAAATTACTAACGCAGTCTGTGTTCTAACAGAATATGGACTTAGATTTTGTTCAAAAATTACTCAGTCTGTGTTCTAACAGAATATGGACTCAGTCTATGTTTAAAGAATACTCACTCAGCCAGTATTTTACCAGAGTATGGACTCAGCCTGTGTTCTAACAGAATACTCACACGGCCTGTGTTCTAACAGAATATGTACTCAGTCTATATTTAAAGAATACTCACTCACCTCAGTATTCTAACAGAACACTCACGTAGCCAGTGTTCTAACAGAATACTAACTCAGCCTGTGTTCTAACAGAATGTGGATTCAGATCAAAAATTACTAACTCAGTCTGTGTTCTAACAGAATGTGGACTCAGATTTTGTTCAAAAATTACTCAGTCTGTTTCTAACAGAATATGGACTCAGTCTATGTTTAAAGAATACTCACTCAGCCAGTGTTCTACCAGAATATGGATTCAGACTATTTTCAAGAATACTCACTCAGCCTGTGTTCTAGCAGAACGCTCACTTAGCCTGTGTTCTAACAGAATGTGGACTCAGATATTGTTCAAAAATTACTAACTCAGTCTGTGTTCTAACAGAATTTGGACGCAGTCTATGTTTAAAAAATACTCACTCACCTCAGTGTTCTAACAGAACACTCACGTAGCCTGTGTTCTAACAGAATACTCACACAGCCTGTGTTCTAACAGAATATGGACTCAGTCTATATTTAAAGAATACTCACTCACCTCAGTATTCTAACAGAACACTCACGTAGCCAGTGTTCTAACAGAATACTAACTCAGCCTGTGTTCTAACAGAATGTGGATTCAGATCAAAAATTACTAACTCAGTCTGTGTTCTAACAAAATGTGGACTCAGATTTTGTTCAAAAATTACTCAGTCTGTTTCTAACAGAATATGGACTCAGTCTATGTTTAAAGAATACTCACTCAGCCAGTATTTTACCAGAGTATGGACTCAGCCTGTGTTCTAACAGAATACTCACACAGCCTGTGTTCTAACAGAATATGGACTCAGTCTATATTTAAAGAATACTCACTCACCTCAGTATTCTAACAGAACACTCACGTAGCCTGTTTTCTAACAGAACACTAACTCAGCCTGTTTTCTAACAGAATGTGGATTCAGATCAAAAATTACTAACGCAGTCTGTGTTCTAACAGAATGTGGACTCAGATTTTGTTCAAAAATTATTCAGCCTGTGTTCTAACAGAATGTGGATTCAGATCAAATATTACTAACTCAGTCTGTGTTCTAACAGAATGTGGACTCAGATTTTGTTCAAAAATTATTCAGCCTGTGTTCTAACAGAATGTGGATTCAGATCAAAAATTACTAACTCAGTCTGTGTTCTAACAGAATGTGGACTCAGATTTTGTTCAAATATTACTCAGTCTATTTCTAACAGAATATGGTCTCAGTCTATGTTTAAAGAATACTCACTCAGCCAATATTTTACCAGAGTATGGACTCAGCCTGTGTTCTAACAGAATACTCACACAGCCTGTGTTCTAACAGAATATGGACTCAGTCTATATTTAAAGAATACTCACTCACCTCAGTATTCCTACAGAACACTCACGTAGCCAGTGTTCTAACAGAATACTAACTCAGCCTGTGTTCTAACAGAATGTGGATTCAGATCAAATATTACTAACTCAGTCTGTGTTCTAACAGAATGTGGACTCAGATTTTGTTCAAAAATTACTCAGTCTGTGTTCTAACAGAATATGGACTAAGTCTATGTTTAAAGAATACTCACTCAGCTCAGTGTTCTAACATAACACTCACTTAGCCTGTGTTCTAACAGAATGTGGTTTCAGATCAAAAATTTCTAACTCAGTCTGTGTTCTAACAGAATATGAACTCAGATTTTGTTCAAAAATTACTCAGTCTGTGTTCTAACAGAATATGGACTCAGTCTATGTTTAAAGAATACTCACTCAGCCAGTGTTCTACCAGAATATGGATTCAGACTATTTTCAAGAATACTCACTCAGCCTGTGTTCTAGCAGAACGCTCACTTAGCCTGTGTTCTAACAGAATGTGGACTCAGATATTGTTCAGAAATTACTAACTCACTCTGTGTTCTAACAGAATTTGGACGCCGTCTATGTTTAAAAAATACTCACTCACCTCAGTGTTCTAACAGAACACTCACGTAGCCTGTGTTCTAACAGAACACTAACTCAGCCTGTTTTCTAACAAAATGTGGATTCAGATCAAAAATTACTAACGCAGTCTGTGTTCTAACAGAATATGGACTCAGTCTATGTTTAAAGAATACTCACTCAGTCAGTATTTTACCAGAGTATGTACTCAGCCTGTGTTCTAACAGAATACTCACACAGCCTGTGTTCTAACAGAATATGGACTCAGTCTATATTTAAAGAATACTCACTCACCTCAGTATTCTAACAGAACACTCACGTAGCCAGTGTTCTAACAGAATATTAACTCAGCCTGTGTTCTAACAGAATGTGGACTCAGATTTTGTTCAAAAATTACTCAGTCTGTTCCTAACAGAATATGGACTCAGTCTATGTTTAAAGAATACTCACTCAGCCAGTATTTTACCAGAGTATGGACTCAGCCTGTGTTCTAACAGAATACTCACACAGCCTGTGTTTTAACAGAATATGGACTCAGTCTATATTTAAAGAATACTCACTCACCTCAGTATTCTAACAGAACACTCATGTAGCCTGTGTTCTAACAGAACACTAACTCAGCCTGTTTTCTAACAGAATGTGGATTCAGATCAAAAATTACTAACGCAGTCTATGTTCTAACAGAATATGGACTTAGATTTTGTTCAAAAATTACTCAGTCTGTGTTCTAACAGAATATGGACTCAGTCTATGTTTAAAGAATACTCACTCAGCCAATATTTTACCAGAGTATGGACTCAGCCTGTGTTCTAACAGAATACTCACACAGCCTGTGTTCTAACAGAATATGGACTCAGTCTATATTTAAAGAATACTCACTCACCTCAGTATTCCAACAGAACACTCATGTAGCCAGTGTTCTAACAGAATACTAACTCAGCCTGTGTTCTAACAGAATGTGGATTCAGATCAAATATTACTAACTCAGTCTGTGTTCTAACAGAATGTGGACTCAGATTTTGTTCAAAAATTATTCAGCCTGTGTTCTAACAGAATGTGGGTTCAGATCAAAAATTACTAACTCAGTCTGTGTTCTAACAGAATGTGGGTTCAGATCAAAAATTACTAACTCAGTCTGTGTTCTAACAGAATATGAACTCAGATTTTGTTCAAAAATTACTCAGTCTGTGTTCTAACAGAATATGGACTCAGTCTATATTTAAGGAATACTCACTCACCTCAGTATTCTAACAGAACACTCACGTAGCCAGTGTTCTAACAGAATACTAACTCAGCCAGTGTTCTAACAGAATGTGGATTCAGATCAAAAATTACTAACTCAGTCTGTGTTCTAACAGAATGTGGACTCAGATTTTGTTCAAAACTTACTCAGTCTGTTTCTAAAAGTATATGGACTCAGTCTATGTTTAAAGAATACTCACTCAGCCAGTATTTTACCAGAGTATGGACTCAGCCTGTGTTCTAACAGAATACTCACACAGCCTGTGTTCTAACAGAATATGGACTCAGTCTATATTTAAAGAATACTCACTCACCTCAGTATTCTAACAGAACACTCACGTAGCCAGTGTTCTAACAGAATACTAACTCAGCCTGTGTTCTAACAGAATGTGGATTCAGATCAAATATTACTAACTCAGTCTGTGTTCTAACAGAATGTGGACTCAGATTTTGTTCATAAATTATTCAGCCTGTGTTCTAACAGAATGCGGATTCAGATCAAAAATTACTAACTCAGTCTGTGTTCTAACAGAATGTGGGTTCAGATCAAAAATTACTAACTCAGTCTGTGTTCTAACAGAATATGAACTCAGATTTTGTTCAAAAATTACTCAGTCTGTGTTCTAACAGAATATGGACTCAGTCTATGTTTAAAGAATACTCACTCAGCCAGTGTTCTACCCGAATATGGATTCAGACTATTTTAAAGAATACTCACTCAGCCTGTGTTCTAGCAGAACGCCCACTTAGCCTGTGTTCTAACAGAATGTGGACTCAGATATTGTTCAAAAATTACTAACTCAGTCTGTGTTCTAACAGAATTTGGACGCAGTCTATGTTTAAAAAATACTCACTCACCTCAGTGTTCTAACAGAACACTCACGTAGCCTGTGTTCTAACAGAACACTAACTCAGCCTGTTTTCTAACAGAATGTGGATTCAGATCAAAAATTACTAACGCAGTCTGTGTTCTAACAGAATATGGACTTAGATTTTGTTCAAAAATTACTCAGTCTGTGTTCTAACAGAATATGGACTCAGTCTATGTTTAAAGAATACTCACTCAGCCAGTATTTTACCAGAGTATGGACTCAGCCTGTGTTCTAACAGAATACTCACACAGCCTGTGTTCTAACAGAATATGTACTCAGTCTATATTTAAAGAGTACTCACTCACCTCAGTATTCTAACAGAACACTCACGTAGCCAGTGTTCTAACAGAATACTAACTCAGCCTGTGTTCTAACAGAATGTGGATTCAGATCAAAAATTACTAACTCAGTCTCTGTTCTAACAGAATGTGGACTCAGATTTTGTTCAAAAATTATTCAGCCTGTGTTCTAACAGAATGTGGATTCAGATCAAAAATTACTAACTCAGTCTGTGTTCTAACAGAATGTGGGTTCAGATCAAAAATTACTAACTCAGTCTGTGTTCTAACAGAATATGAACTCAGATTTTGTTCAAAAATTACTCAGTCTGTGTTCTAACAGAATATGGACTCAGTCTATATTTAAAGAATACTCACTCACCTCAGTATTCTAACAGAACACTCACGTAGCCTGTGTTCTAACAGAACACTAACTCAGCCTGTTTTCTAACAAAATGTGGATTCAGATAAAAAATTACTAACGCAGTCTGTGTTCTAACAGAATATGGACTCAGTCTATATTTAAAGAATACTGACTCACCTCAGTATTCCAACAGAACACTCACGTAGCCAGTGTTCTAACAAAATACTAACTCAGCCTGTGTTCTAACAGAATGTGCATTCAGATCAAATATTAATAACTCAGTCTGTGTTCTAACAGAATGTGGACTCAGATTTTGTTCAAAAATTACTCAGTCTGTGTTCTAACAGAATATGGACTAAGTCTATGTTTAAAGAATACTCCCTCAGCTCAGTTTTCTAACATAACACTCACTTAGCCTGTGTTCTAACAGAATGTGGGTTCAGATCAAAAATTACTAACTCAGTCTGTGTTCTAACAGAATATGAACTCAGATTTTGTTCAAAAATTACTCAGTCTGTGTTCTAACCGAATATGGACTCAGTCTATGATTAAAGAATACTCACTCAGCCAGTGTTCTACCAGAATATGGATTCAGACTATTTTCAAGAATACTCACTCAGCCTGTGTTCTAGCAGAACGCTCACTTAGCCTGTGTTCTAACAGAATGTGGACTCAGATATTGTTCAAAAATTACTAACTCAGTCTGTGTTCTAACAGAATTTGGACGCAGTCTATGTTTAAAAAATACTCACTCAACTCAGTGTTCTAACAGAACACTCACGTAGCCTCTGTTCTAACAGAACACTAACTCAGCCTGTTTTCTAACAAAATGTGGATTCAGATAAAAAATTACTAACGCAGTCTGTGTTCTAACAGAATATGGACTTAGATTTTGTTCAAAAATTACTCAGTCTGTGTTCTAACAGAATATGGACTCAGTCTATGTTTAAAGAATACTCACTCAGCCAGTATTTTACCAGAGTATGGACTCAGCCTGTGTTCTAACAGAATACTCACACGGCCTGTGTTCTAACAGAATATGTACTCAGTCTATATTTAAAGAATACTCACTCACCGCAGTATTCTAACAGAACACTCACGTAGCCAGTGTTCTAACAGAATACTAACTCAGCCTGTGTTCTAACAGAATGTGGATTCAGATCAAAAATTACTAACTCAGTCTGTGTTCTAACAGAATGTGGACTCAGATTTTGTTCAAAAATTACTCAGTCTGTTTCTAACTGAATATGGACTCAGTCTATGTTTAAAGAATACTCACTCAGCCAGTGTTCTACCAGAATATGGATTCAGACTATTTTCAAGAATACTCACTCAGCCTGTGTTCTAGCAGAACGCTCACTTAGCCTGTGTTCTAACAGAATGTGGACTCAGATATTGTTCAAAAATTACTAACTCAGTCTGTGTTCTAACAGAATTTGGACGCAGTCTATGTTTAAAAAATACTCACTCACCTCAGTGTTCTAACAGAACACTCACGTAGCCTGTGTTCTAACAGAATACTCACACAGCCTGTGTTCTAACAGAATATGGACTCAGTCTATATTTAAAGAATACTCACTCACCTCAGTATTCTAACAGAACACTCACGTAGCCAGTGTTCTAACAGAATACTAACTCAGCCTGTGTTCTAACAGAATGTGGATTCAGATCAAAAATTACTAACTCAGTCTGTGTTCTAACAAAATGTGGACTCAGATTTTGTTCAAAAATTACTCAGTCTGTTTCTAACAGAATATGGACTCAGTCTATGTTTAAAGAATACTCACTCAGCCAGTATTTTACCAGAGTATGGACTCAGCCTGTGTTCTAACAGAATACTCACACAGCCTGTGTTCTAACAGAATATGGACTCAGTCTATATTTAAAGAATACTCACTCACCTCAGTATTCTAACAGAACACTCACGTAGCCTGTTTTCTAACAGAACACTAACTCAGCCTGTTTTCTAACAGAATGTGGATTCAGATCAAAAATTACTAACGCAGTCTGTGTTCTAACAGAATGTGGACTCAGATTTTGTTCAAAAATTATTCAGCCTGTGTTCTAACAGAATGTGGATTCAGATCAAATATTACTAACTCAGTCTGTGTTCTAACAGAATGTGGACTCAGATTTTGTTCAAAAATTATTCAGCCTGTGTTCTAACAGAATGTGGATTCAGATCAAAAATTACTAACTCAGTCTGTGTTCTAACAGAATGTGGACTCAGATTTTGTTCAAATATTACTCAGTCTATTTCTAACAGAATATGGTCTCAGTCTATGTTTAAAGAATACTCACTCAGCCAATATTTTACCAGAGTATGGACTCAGCCTGTGTTCTAACAGAATACTCACACAGCCTGTGTTCTAACAGAATATGGACTCAGTCTATATTTAAAGAATACTCACTCACCTCAGTATTCCTACAGAACACTCACGTAGCCAGTGTTCTAACAGAATACTAACTCAGCCTGTGTTCTAACAGAATGTGGATTCAGATCAAATATTACTAACTCAGTCTGTGTTCTAACAGAATGTGGACTCAGATTTTGTTCAAAAATTACTCAGTCTGTGTTCTAACAGAATATGGACTAAGTCTATGTTTAAAGAATACTCACTCAGCTCAGTGTTCTAACATAACACTCACTTAGCCTGTGTTCTAACAGAATGTGGTTTCAGATCAAAAATTTCTAACTCAGTCTGTGTTCTAACAGAATATGAACTCAGATTTTGTTCAAAAATTACTCAGTCTGTGTTCTAACAGAATATGGACTCAGTCTATGTTTAAAGAATACTCACTCAGCCAGTGTTCTACCAGAATATGGATTCAGACTATTTTCAAGAATACTCACTCAGCCTGTGTTCTAGCAGAACGCTCACTTAGCCTGTGTTCTAACAGAATGTGGACTCAGATATTGTTCAGAAATTACTAACTCACTCTGTGTTCTAACAGAATTTGGACGCCGTCTATGTTTAAAAAATACTCACTCACCTCAGTGTTCTAACAGAACACTCACGTAGCCTGTGTTCTAACAGAACACTAACTCAGCCTGTTTTATAACAGAATGTGGATTCAGATCAAATATTACTAACTCAGCCTGTGTTCTAACAGAATATGTACTCAGTCTATATTTAAAGAATACTCACTCACCTCAGTATTCTAACAGAACACTCACGTAGCCAGTGTTCTAACAGAATATTAACTCAGCCTGTGTTCTAACAGAATGTGGACTCAGATTTTGTTCAAAAATTACTCAGTCTGTTCCTAACAGAATATGGACTCAGTCTATGTTTAAAGAATACTCACTCAGCCAGTATTTTACCAGAGTATGGACTCAGCCTGTGTTCTAACAGAATACTCACACAGCCTGTGTTTTAACAGAATATGGACTCAGTCTATATTTAAAGAATACTCACTCACCTCAGTATTCTAACAGAACACTCACGTAGCCAGTGTTCTAACAGAATACTAACTCAGCCAGTGTTCTAACAGAATGTGGATTCAGATCAAATATTACTAACTCAGTCTGTGTTCTAACAGAATGTGGACTCAGATTTTGTTCATAAATTATTCAGCCTGTGTTCTAACAGAATGCGGATTCAGATCAAAAATTACTAACTCAGTCTGTGTTCTAACAGAATGTGGGTTCAGATCAAAAATTACTAACTCAGTCTGTGTTCTAACAGAATATGAACTCAGATTTTGTTCAAAAATTACTCAGTCTGTGTTCTAACAGAATATGGACTCAGTCTATGTTTAAAGAATACTCACTCAGCCAGTGTTCTACCCGAATATGGATTCAGACTATTTTAAAGAATACTCACTCAGCCTGTGTTCTAGCAGAACGCCCACTTAGCCTGTGTTCTAACAGAATGTGGACTCAGATATTGTTCAAAAATTACTAACTCAGTCTGTGTTCTAACAGAATTTGGACGCAGTCTATGTTTAAAAAATACTCACTCACCTCAGTGTTCTAACAGAACACTCACGTAGCCTGTGTTCTAACAGAACACTAACTCAGCCTGTTTTCTAACAGAATGTGGATTCAGATCAAAAATTACTAACGCAGTCTGTGTTCTAACAGAATATGGACTTAGATTTTGTTCAAAAATTACTCAGTCTGTGTTCTAACAGAATATGGACTCAGTCTATGTTTAAAGAATACTCACTCAGCCAGTATTTTACCAGAGTATGGACTCAGCCTGTGTTCTAACAGAATACTCACACAGCCTGTGTTCTAACAGAATATGTACTCAGTCTATATTTAAAGAGTACTCACTCACCTCAGTATTCTAACAGAACACTCACGTAGCCAGTGTTCTAACAGAATACTAACTCAGCCTGTGTTCTAACAGAATGTGGATTCAGATCAAAAATTACTAACTCAGTCTCTGTTCTAACAGAATGTGGACTCAGATTTTGTTCAAAAATTATTCAGCCTGTGTTCTAACAGAATGTGGGTTCAGATCAAAAATTACTAACTCAGTCTGTGTTCTAACAGAATATGAACTCAGATTTTGTTCAAAAATTACTCAGTCTGTGTTCTAACAGAATATGGACTCAGTCTATATTTAAAGAATACTCACTCACCTCAGTATTCTAACAGAACACTCACGTAGCCTGTGTTCTAACAGAACACTAACTCAGCCTGTTTTCTAACAAAATGTGGATTCAGATAAAAAATTACTAACGCAGTCTGTGTTCTAACAGAATATGGACTTAGATTTTGTTCAAAAATTACTCAGTCTCTGTTCCAACAGAATATGGACTCAGTCTATGTTTAAAGAATACTCACTCAGCCAGTATTTTACCAGAGTATGGACTCAGCCTGTGTTCTAACAGAATACTCACACAGCCTGTGTTCTAACAGAATATGGACTCAGTCTATATTTAAAGAATACTAACTCACCTCAGTATTCCAACAGAACACTCACGTAGCCAGTGTTCTAACAGAATACTAACTCAGCCTGTGTTCTAACAGAATGTGCATTCAGATCAAATATTAATAACTCAGTCTGAGTTCTAACAGAATGTGGACTCAGATTTTGTTCAAAAATTACTCAGTCTGTGTTCTAACAGAATATGGACTAAGTCTATGTTTAAAGAATACTCACTCAGCTCAGTGTTCTAACATAACACTCACTTAGCCTGTGTTCTAACAGAATGTGGGTTCAGATCAAAAATTACTAACTCAGTCTGTGTTCTAACAGAATATGAACTCAGATTTTGTTCAAAAATTACTCAGTCTGTGTTCTAACAGAATATGGACTCAGTCTATGTTTAAAGAATACTCACTCAGCCAGTGTTCTACCAGAATATGGATTCAGACTATTTTCAAGAATACTCACTCAGCCTATGTTCTAGCAGAACGCTCACTTAGCCTGTGTTCTAACAGAATGTGGACTCAGATATTGTTCAAAAATTACTAACTCAGTCTGTGTTCTAACAGAATTTGGACGCAGTCTATGTTTAAAAAATACTCACTCACCTCAGTGTTCTAACAGAACACTCACGTAGCCTGTGTTCTAACAGAACACTAACTCAGCCTGTTTTCTAACAAAATGTGGATTCAGATCAAAAATTACTAACGCAGTCTGTGTTCTAACAGAATATGGACTTAGATTTTGTTCAAAAATTACTCAGCCTGTGTTCTAACAGAATGTGGATTCAGATCAAAAATTACTAACTCAGTCTGTGTTCTAACAGAATGTGGACTCAGATTTTGTTCAAAACTTACTCAGTCTGTTTCTAACAGTATATGGACTCAGTCTATGTTTAAAGAATACTCACTCAGCCAGTATTTTACCAGAGTATGGACTCAGCCTGTGTTCTAACAGAATACTCACACAGCCTGTGTTCTAACAGAATATGGACTCAGTCTATATTTAAAGAATACTGACTCACCTCAGTATTCCAACAGAACACTCACGTAGCCAGTGTTCTAACAGAATACTAACTCAGCCTGTGTTCTAACAGAATGTGCATTCAGATCAAATATTAATAACTCAGTCTGAGTTCTAACAGAATGTGGACTCAGATTTTGTTCAAAAATTACTCACTCTGTGTTCTAACAGAATATGGACTAAGTCTATGTTTAAAGAATACTCACTCAGCTCAGTGTTCTAACATAACACTCACTTAGCCTGTGTTCTAACAGAATGTGGGTTCAGATCAAAAATTACTAACTCAGTCTGTGTTCTAACAGAATATGAACTCAGATTTTGTTCAAAAATTACTCAGTCTGTGTTCTAACAGAATATGGACTCAGTCTATATTTAAAGAATACTCACTCAGCCAGTGTTCTACCAGAATATGGATTCAGACTATTTTCAAGAATACTCACTCAGCCTGTTTTCTAGCAGAATGCTCACTTAGCCTGTGTTCTAACAGAATGTGGACTCAGATATTGTTCAAAAATTACTAACTCAGTCTGTGTTCTAACAGAATTTGGACGCAGTCTATATTTAAAAAATACTCACTCACCTCAGTGTTCTAACAGAACACTCACGTAGCCTGTGTTCTAACAGAACACTAACTCAGCCTGTTTTCTAACAAAATGTGGATTCAGATCAAAAATTACTAACGCAGCCTGTGTTCTAACAGAATATGGACTTAGATTTTGTTCAAAAATTACTCAGTCTGTGTTCTAACAGAATATGGACTCAGTCTATGTTTAAAGAATACTCACTCAGCCAGTATTTTACCAGAGTATGGACTCAGCCTGTGTTCTAACAGAATACTCACACAGCCTGTGTTCTAACAGAATATGGACTCAGTCTATATTTAAAGAATACTCACTCACCTCAGTATTCTAACAGAACACTCACGTAGCCAGTGTTCTAACAGAATACTAACTCAGCCTGTGTTCTAACACAATGTGGATTCAGATCAAATATTACTAACTCAGTCTGTGTTCTAACAGAATGTGGGTTCAGATCAAAAATTACTAACTCAGTCTGTGTTCTAACAGAATATGAACTCAGATTTTGTTCAAAAATTACTCAGTCTGTGTTCTAACAGAATATGGACTCAGTCTATATTTAAGGAATACTCATTCACCTCAGTATTCTAACAGAACACTCACGTAGCCAGTGTTCTAACAGAATACTAACTCAGCCAGTGTTCTAACAGAATGTGGATTCAGATCAAAAATTACTAACTCAGTCTGTGTTCTAACAGAATGTGGACTCAGATTTTGTTCAAAACTTACTCAGTCTGTTTATAACAGTATATGGACTCAGTCTATGTTTAAAGAATACTCACTCAGACAGTATTTTACCAGAGTATGGACTCAGCCTGTGTTCTAACAGAATACTCACACAGCCTGTGTTCTAACAGAATATGGACTCAGTCTATATTTAAAGAATACTGACTCACCTCAGTATTCCAACAGAACACTCACGTAGCCAGTGTTCTAACAGAATACTAACTCAGCCTGTGTTCTAACAGAATGTGCATTCAGATCAAATATTAATAACTCAGTCTGTGTTCAAACAGAATGTGGACTCAGAATTTGTTCAAAAATTACTCAGTCTGTGTTCTAACAGAATATGGACTAAGTCTATGTTTAAAGAATACTCCCTCAGCTCAGTTTTCTAACATAACACTCACTTAGCCTGTGTTCTAACAGAATGTGGGTTCAGATCAAAAATTACTAACTCAGTCTGTGTTCTAACAGAATATGAACTCAGATTTTGTTCAAAAATTACTCAGTCTGTGTTCTAACCGAATATGGACTCAGTCTATGTTTAAAGAATACTCACTCAGCCAGTGTTCTACCAGAATATGGATTCAGACTATTTTCAAGAATACTCACTCAGCCTGTGTTCTAGCAGAACGCTCACTTAGCCTGTGTTCTAACAGAATGTGGACTCAGATATTGTTCAAAAATTACTAACTCAGTCTGTGTTCTAACAGAATTTGGACGCAGTCTATGTTTAAAAAATACTCACTCACCTCAGTGTTCTAACAGAACACTCACGTAGCCTCTGTTCTAACAGAACACTAACTCAGCCTGTTTTCTAACAAAATGTGGATTCAGATAAAAAATTACTAACGCAGTCTGTGTTCTAACAGAATATGGACTTAGATTTTGTTCAAAAATTACTCAGTCTGTGTTCTAACAGAATATGGACTCAGTCTATGTTTAAAGAATACTCACTCAGCCAGTATTTTACCAGAGTATGGACTCAGCCTGTGTTCTAACAGAATACTCACACGGCCTGTGTTCTAACAGAATATGTACTCAGTCTATATTTAAAGAATACTCACTCACCTCAGTATTCTAACAGAACACTCACGTAGCCAGTGTTCTAACAGAATACTAACTCAGCCTGTGTTCTAACAGAATGTGGATTCAGATCAAGAATTACTAACTCAGTCTGTGTTCTAACAGAATGTGGACTCAGATTTTGTTCAAAAATTACTCAGTCTGTTTCTAACAGAATATGGACTCAGTCTATGTTTAAAGAATACTCACTCAGCCAGTGTTCTACCAGAATATGGATTCAGACTATTTTCAAGAATACTCACTCAGCCTGTGTTCTAGCAGAACGCTCACTTAGCCTGTGTTCTAACAGAATGTGGACTCAGATATTGTTCAAAAATTACTAACTCAGTCTGTGTTCTAACAGAATTTGGACGCAGTCTATGTTTAAAAAATACTCACTCACCTCAGTGTTCTAACAGAACACTCACGTAGCCTGTGTTCTAACAGAATACTCACACAGCCTGTGTTCTAACAGAATATGGACTCAGTCTATATTTAAAGAATACTCACTCACCTCAGTATTCTAACAGAACACTCACGTAGCCAGTGTTCTAACAGAATACTAACTCAGCCTGTGTTCTAACAGAATGTGGATTCAGATAAAAATTACTAACTCAGTCTGTGTTCTAACAAAATGTGGACTCAGATTTTGTTCAAAAATTACTCAGTCTGTTTCTAACAGAATATGGACTCAGTCTATGTTTAAAGAATACTCACTCAGCCAGTATTTTACCAGAGTATGGACTCAGCCTGTGTTCTAACAGAATACTCACACAGCCTGTGTTCTAACAGAATATGGACTCAGTCTATATTTAAAGAATACTCACTCACCTCAGTATTCTAACAGAACACTCACGTAGCCTGTGTTCTAACAGAACACTAACTCAGCCTGTTTTCTAACAGAATGTGGATTCAGATCAAAAATTACTAACGCAGTCTGTGTTCTAACAGAATGTGGACTCAGATTTTGTTCAAAAATTATTCAGCCTGTGTTCTAACAGAATGTGGATTCAGATCAAATATTACTAACTCAGTCTGTGTTCTAACAGAATGTGGACTCAGATTTTGTTCAAAAATTATTCACCCTGTGTTCTAACAGAATGTGGATTCAGATCAAAAATTACTAACTCAGTCTGTGTTCTAACAGAATGTGGACTCAGATTTTGTTCAAATATTACTCAGTCTATTTCTAACAGAATATGGTCTCAGTCTATGTTTAAAGAATACTCACTCAGCCAATATTTTACCAGAGTATGGACTCAGCCTGTGTTCTAACAGAATACTCACACAGCCTGTGTTCTAACAGAATATGGACTCAGTCTATATTTAAAGAATACTCACTCACCTCAGTATTCTAACAGAACACTCACGTAGCCAGTGTTCTAACAGAATACTAACTCAGCCAGTGTTCTAACAGAATGTGGATTCAGATCAAAAATTACTAACTCAGTCTGTGTTCTAACAGAATGTGGACTCAGATTTTGTTCAAAACTTACTCAGTCTGTTTATAACAGTATATGGACTCAGTCTATGTTTAAAGAATACTCACTCAGACAGTATTTTACCAGAGTATGGACTCAGCCTGTGTTCTAACAGAATACTCACACAGCCTGTGTTCTAACAGAATATGTACTCAGTCTATATTTAAAGAATACTGACTCACCTCAGTATTCCAACAGAACACTCACGTAGCCAGTGTTCTAACAGAATACTAACTCAGCCTGTGTTCTAACAGAATGTGCATTCAGATCAAATATTAATAACTCAGTCTGTGTTCAAACAGAATGTGGACTCAGAATTTGTTCAAAAATTACTCAGTCTGTGTTCTAACAGAATATGGACTAAGTCTATGTTTAAAGAATACTCCCTCAGCTCAGTTTTCTAACATAACACTCACTTAGCCTGTGTTCTAACAGAATGTGGGTTCAGATCAAAAATTACTAACTCAGTCTGTGTTCTAACAGAATATGAACTCAGATTTTGTTCAAAAATTACTCAGTCTGTGTTCTAACCGAATATGGACTCAGTCTATGTTTAAAGAATACTCACTCAGCCAGTGTTCTACCAGAATATGGATTCAGACTATTTTCAAGAATACTCACTCAGCCTGTGTTCTAGCAGAACGCTCACTTAGCCTGTGTTCTAACAGAATGTGGACTCAGATATTGTTCAAAAATTACTAACTCAGTCTGTGTTCTAACAGAATTTGGACTCAGTCTATGTTTAAAAAATACTCACTCACCTCAGTGTTCTAACAGAACACTCACGTAGCCTGTGTTCTAACAGAATACTCACACAGCCTGTGTTCTAACAGAATATGGACTCAGTCTATATTTAAAGAATACTCACTCACCTCAGTATTCTAACAGAACACTCACGTAGCCAGTGTTCTAACAGAATACTAACTCAGCCTGTGTTCTAACAGAATGTGGATTCAGATCAAAAATTACTAACTCAGTCTGTGTTCTAACAAAATGTGGACTCAGATTTTGTTCAAAAATTACTCAGTCTGTTTCTAACAGAATATGGACTCAGTCTATGTTTAAAGAATACTCACTCAGCCAGTATTTTACCAGAGTATGGACTCAGCCTGTGTTCTAACAGAATACTCACACAGCCTGTGTTCTAACAGAATATGGACTCAGTCTATATTTAAAGAATACTCACTCACCTCAGTATTCTAACAGAACACTCACGTAGCCTGTGTTCTAACAGAACACTAACTCAGCCTGTTTTCTAACAGAATGTGGATTCAGATCAAAAATTACTAACGCAGTCTGTGTTCTAACAGAATGTGGACTCAGATTTTGTTCAAAAATTATTCAGCCTGTGTTCTAACAGAATGTGGATTCAGATCAAATATTACTAACTCAGTCTGTGTTCTAACAGAATGTGGACTCAGATTTTGTTCAAAAATTATTCAGCCTGTGTTCTAACAGAATGTGGATTCAGATCAAAAATTACTAACTCAGTCTGTGTTCTAACAGAATGTGGACTCAGATTTTGTTCAAATATTACTCAGTCTATTTCTAACAGAATATGGTCTCAGTCTATGTTTAAAGAATACTCACTCAGCCAATATTTTACCAGAGTATGGACTCAGCCTGTGTTCTAACAGAATACTCACACAGCCTGTGTTCTAACAGAATATGGACTCAGTCTATATTTAAAGAATACTCACTCACCTCAGTATTCCTACAGAACACTCACGTAGCCAGTGTTCTAACAGAATACTAACTCAGCCTGTGTTATAACAGAATGTGGATTCAGATCAAATATTACTAACTCAGTCTGTGTTCTAACAGAATGTGGACTCAGATTTTGTTCAAAAATTACTCAGTCTGTGTTCTAACAGAATATGGACTAAGTCTATGTTTAAAGAATACTCACTCAGCTCAGTGTTCTAACATAACACTCACTTACCCTGTGTTCTAACAGAATGTGTTTTCAGATCAAAAATTTCTAACTCAGTCTGTGTTCTAACAGAATATGAACTCAGATTTTGTTCAAAAATTACTCAGTCTGTGTTCTAACAGAATATGGACTCAGTCTATGTTTAAAGAATACTCACTCAGCCAGTGTTCTACCAGAATATGGATTCAGACTATTTTCAAGAATACTCACTCAGCCTGTGTTCTAGCAGAACGCTCACTTAGCCTGTGTTCTAACAGAATGTGGACTCAGATATTGTTCAAAAATTACTAACTCAGTCTGTGTTCTAACAGAATTTGGACGCCGTCTATGTTTAAAAAATACTCACTCACCTCAGTGTTTTAACAGAACACTCACGTAGCCTGTGTTCTAACAGAACACTAACTCAGCCTGTTTTCTAACAAAATGTGGATTCAG
This sequence comes from Furipterus horrens, assembly GCF_987537825.1. Classification (NCBI taxonomy): domain Eukaryota; kingdom Metazoa; phylum Chordata; class Mammalia; order Chiroptera; family Furipteridae; genus Furipterus; species Furipterus horrens. Next base: position 38,038,314 of record NW_028327181.1, on the reverse strand, counting down.
ATCAAAAATTACTAACGCAGTCTGTGTTCTAACAGAATGTGGACTCAGATTTTGTTCAAAAATTATTCAGCCTGTGTTCTAACAGAATGTGGATTCAGATCAAATATTACTAACTCAGTCTGTGTTCTAACAGAATGTGGACTCAGATTTTGTTCAAAAATTATTCAGCCTGTGTTCTAACAGAATGTGGATTCAGATCAAAAATTACTAACTCAGTCTGTGTTCTAACAGAATGTGGACTCAGATTTTGTTCAAATATTACTCAGTCTATTTCTAACAGAATATGGTCTCAGTCTATGTTTAAAGAATACTCACTCAGCCAATATTTTACCAGAGTATGGACTCAGCCTGTGTTCTAACAGAATACTCACACAGCCTGTGTTCTAACAGAATATGGACTCAGTCTATATTTAAAGAATACTCACTCACCTCAGTATTCCTACAGAACACTCACGTAGCCAGTGTTCTAACAGAATACTAACTCAGCCTGTGTTCTAACAGAATGTGGATTCAGATCAAATATTACTAACTCAGTCTGTGTTCTAACAGAATGTGGACTCAGATTTTGTTCAAAAATTACTCAGTCTGTGTTCTAACAGAATATGGACTAAGTCTATGTTTAAAGAATACTCACTCAGCTCAGTGTTCTAACATAACACTCACTTAGCCTGTGTTCTAACAGAATGTGGTTTCAGATCAAAAATTTCTAACTCAGTCTGTGTTCTAACAGAATATGAACTCAGATTTTGTTCAAAAATTACTCAGTCTGTGTTCTAACAGAATATGGACTCAGTCTATGTTTAAAGAATACTCACTCAGCCAGTGTTCTACCAGAATATGGATTCAGACTATTTTCAAGAATACTCACTCAGCCTGTGTTCTAGCAGAACGCTCACTTAGCCTGTGTTCTAACAGAATGTGGACTCAGATATTGTTCAGAAATTACTAACTCACTCTGTGTTCTAACAGAATTTGGACGCCGTCTATGTTTAAAAAATACTCACTCACCTCAGTGTTCTAACAGAACACTCACGTAGCCTGTGTTCTAACAGAACACTAACTCAGCCTGTTTTCTAACAAAATGTGGATTCAGATCAAAAATTACTAACGCAGTCTGTGTTCTAACAGAATATGGACTTAGATTTTGTTCAAAAATTACTCAGTCTGTGTTCTAACAGAATATGGACTCAGTCTATGTTTAAAGAATACTCACTCAGTCAGTATTTTACCAGAGTATGTACTCAGCCTGTGTTCTAACAGAATACTCACACAGCCTGTGTTCTAACAGAATATGGACTCAGTCTATATTTAAAGAATACTCACTCACCTCAGTATTCTAACAGAACACTCACGTAGCCAGTGTTCTAACAGAATATTAACTCAGCCTGTGTTCTAACAGAATGTGGACTCAGATTTTGTTCAAAAATTACTCAGTCTGTTCCTAACAGAATATGGACTCAGTCTATGTTTAAAGAATACTCACTCAGCCAGTATTTTACCAGAGTATGGACTCAGCCTGTGTTCTAACAGAATACTCACACAGCCTGTGTTTTAACAGAATATGGACTCAGTCTATATTTAAAGAATACTCACTCACCTCAGTATTCTAACAGAACACTCATGTAGCCTGTGTTCTAACAGAACACTAACTCAGCCTGTTTTCTAACAGAATGTGGATTCAGATCAAAAATTACTAACGCAGTCTGTGTTCTAACAGAATATGGACTTAGATTTTGTTCAAAAATTACTCAGTCTGTGTTCTAACAGAATATGGACTCAGTCTATGTTTAAAGAATACTCACTCAGCCAATATTTTACCAGAGTATGGACTCAGCCTGTGTTCTAACAGAATACTCACACAGCCTGTGTTCTAACAGAATATGGACTCAGTCTATATTTAAAGAATACTCACTCACCTCAGTATTCCAACAGAACACTCATGTAGCCAGTGTTCTAACAGAATACTAACTCAGCCTGTGTTCTAACAGAATGTGGATTCAGATCAAATATTACTAACTCAGTCTGTGTTCTAACAGAATGTGGACTCAGATTTTGTTCAAAAATTATTCAGCCTGTGTTCTAACAGAATGTGGGTTCAGATCAAAAATTACTAACTCAGTCTGTGTTCTAACAGAATATGAACTCAGATTTTGTTCAAAAATTACTCAGTCTGTGTTCTAACAGAATATGGACTCAGTCTATATTTAAGGAATACTCACTCACCTCAGTATTCTAACAGAACACTCACGTAGCCAGTGTTCTAACAGAATACTAACTCAGCCAGTGTTCTAACAGAATGTGGATTCAGATCAAAAATTACTAACTCAGTCTGTGTTCTAACAGAATGTGGACTCAGATTTTGTTCAAAACTTACTCAGTCTGTTTCTAAAAGTATATGGACTCAGTCTATGTTTAAAGAATACTCACTCAGCCAGTATTTTACCAGAGTATGGACTCAGCCTGTGTTCTAACAGAATACTCACACAGCCTGTGTTCTAACAGAATATGGACTCAGTCTATATTTAAAGAATACTCACTCACCTCAGTATTCTAACAGAACACTCACGTAGCCAGTGTTCTAACAGAATACTAACTCAGCCTGTGTTCTAACAGAATGTGGATTCAGATCAAATATTACTAACTCAGTCTGTGTTCTAACAGAATGTGGACTCAGATTTTGTTCATAAATTATTCAGCCTGTGTTCTAACAGAATGCGGATTCAGATCAAAAATTACTAACTCAGTCTGTGTTCTAACAGAATGTGGGTTCAGATCAAAAATTACTAACTCAGTCTGTGTTCTAACAGAATATGAACTCAGATTTTGTTCAAAAATTACTCAGTCTGTGTTCTAACAGAATATGGACTCAGTCTATGTTTAAAGAATACTCACTCAGCCAGTGTTCTACCCGAATATGGATTCAGACTATTTTAAAGAATACTCACTCAGCCTGTGTTCTAGCAGAACGCCCACTTAGCCTGTGTTCTAACAGAATGTGGACTCAGATATTGTTCAAAAATTACTAACTCAGTCTGTGTTCTAACAGAATTTGGACGCAGTCTATGTTTAAAAAATACTCACTCACCTCAGTGTTCTAACAGAACACTCACGTAGCCTGTGTTCTAACAGAACACTAACTCAGCCTGTTTTCTAACAGAATGTGGATTCAGATCAAAAATTACTAACGCAGTCTGTGTTCTAACAGAATATGGACTTAGATTTTGTTCAAAAATTACTCAGTCTGTGTTCTAACAGAATATGGACTCAGTCTATGTTTAAAGAATACTCACTCAGCCAGTATTTTACCAGAGTATGGACTCAGCCTGTGTTCTAACAGAATACTCACACAGCCTGTGTTCTAACAGAATATGTACTCAGTCTATATTTAAAGAGTACTCACTCACCTCAGTATTCTAACAGAACACTCACGTAGCCAGTGTTCTAACAGAATACTAACTCAGCCTGTGTTCTAACAGAATGTGGATTCAGATCAAAAATTACTAACTCAGTCTCTGTTCTAACAGAATGTGGACTCAGATTTTGTTCAAAAATTATTCAGCCTGTGTTCTAACAGAATGTGGGTTCAGATCAAAAATTACTAACTCAGTCTGTGTTCTAACAGAATATGAACTCAGATTTTGTTCAAAAATTACTCAGTCTGTGTTCTAACAGAATATGGACTCAGTCTATATTTAAAGAATACTCACTCACCTCAGTATTCTAACAGAACACTCACGTAGCCTGTGTTCTAACAGAACACTAACTCAGCCTGTTTTCTAACAAAATGTGGATTCAGATAAAAAATTACTAACGCAGTCTGTGTTCTAACAGAATATGGACTTAGATTTTGTTCAAAAATTACTCAGTCTCTGTTCCAACAGAATATGGACTCAGTCTATGTTTAAAGAATACTCACTCAGCCAGTATTTTACCAGAGTATGGACTCAGCCTGTGTTCTAACAGAATACTCACACAGCCTGTGTTCTAACAGAATATGGACTCAGTCTATATTTAAAGAATACTAACTCACCTCAGTATTCCAACAGAACACTCACGTAGCCAGTGTTCTAACAGAATACTAACTCAGCCTGTGTTCTAACAGAATGTGCATTCAGATCAAATATTAATAACTCAGTCTGAGTTCTAACAGAATGTGGACTCAGATTTTGTTCAAAAATTACTCAGTCTGTGTTCTAACAGAATATGGACTAAGTCTATGTTTAAAGAATACTCACTCAGCTCAGTGTTCTAACATAACACTCACTTAGCCTGTGTTCTAACAGAATGTGGGTTCAGATCAAAAATTACTAACTCAGTCTGTGTTCTAACAGAATATGAACTCAGATTTTGTTCAAAAATTACTCAGTCTGTGTTCTAACAGAATATGGACTCAGTCTATGTTTAAAGAATACTCACTCAGCCAGTGTTCTACCAGAATATGGATTCAGACTATTTTCAAGAATACTCACTCAGCCTATGTTCTAGCAGAACGCTCACTTAGCCTGTGTTCTAACAGAATGTGGACTCAGATATTGTTCAAAAATTACTAACTCAGTCTGTGTTCTAACAGAATTTGGACGCAGTCTATGTTTAAAAAATACTCACTCACCTCAGTGTTCTAACAGAACACTCACGTAGCCTGTGTTCTAACAGAACACTAACTCAGCCTGTTTTCTAACAAAATGTGGATTCAGATCAAAAATTACTAACGCAGTCTGTGTTCTAACAGAATATGGACTTAGATTTTGTTCAAAAATTACTCAGCCTGTGTTCTAACAGAATGTGGATTCAGATCAAAAATTACTAACTCAGTCTGTGTTCTAACAGAATGTGGACTCAGATTTTGTTCAAAACTTACTCAGTCTGTTTCTAACAGTATATGGACTCAGTCTATGTTTAAAGAATACTCACTCAGCCAGTATTTTACCAGAGTATGGACTCAGCCTGTGTTCTAACAGAATACTCACACAGCCTGTGTTCTAACAGAATATGGACTCAGTCTATATTTAAAGAATACTGACTCACCTCAGTATTCCAACAGAACACTCACGTAGCCAGTGTTCTAACAGAATACTAACTCAGCCTGTGTTCTAACAGAATGTGCATTCAGATCAAATATTAATAACTCAGTCTGAGTTCTAACAGAATGTGGACTCAGATTTTGTTCAAAAATTACTCACTCTGTGTTCTAACAGAATATGGACTAAGTCTATGTTTAAAGAATACTCACTCAGCTCAGTGTTCTAACATAACACTCACTTAGCCTGTGTTCTAACAGAATGTGGGTTCAGATCAAAAATTACTAACTCAGTCTGTGTTCTAACAGAATATGAACTCAGATTTTGTTCAAAAATTACTCAGTCTGTGTTCTAACAGAATATGGACTCAGTCTATATTTAAAGAATACTCACTCAGCCAGTGTTCTACCAGAATATGGATTCAGACTATTTTCAAGAATACTCACTCAGCCTGTTTTCTAGCAGAACGCTCACTTAGCCTGTGTTCTAACAGAATGTGGACTCAGATATTGTTCAAAAATTACTAACTCAGTCTGTGTTCTAACAGAATTTGGACGCAGTCTATATTTAAAAAATACTCACTCACCTCAGTGTTCTAACAGAACACTCACGTAGCCTGTGTTCTAACAGAACACTAACTCAGCCTGTTTTCTAACAAAATGTGGATTCAGATCAAAAATTACTAACGCAGCCTGTGTTCTAACAGAATATGGACTTAGATTTTGTTCAAAAATTACTCAGTCTGTGTTCTAACAGAATATGGACTCAGTCTATGTTTAAAGAATACTCACTCAGCCAGTATTTTACCAGAGTATGGACTCAGCCTGTGTTCTAACAGAATACTCACACAGCCTGTGTTCTAACAGAATATGGACTCAGTCTATATTTAAAGAATACTCACTCACCTCAGTATTCTAACAGAACACTCACGTAGCCAGTGTTCTAACAGAATACTAACTCAGCCTGTGTTCTAACACAATGTGGATTCAGATCAAATATTACTAACTCAGTCTGTGTTCTAACAGAATGTGGGTTCAGATCAAAAATTACTAACTCAGTCTGTGTTCTAACAGAATGTGGACTCAGATTTTGTTCAAAACTTACTCAGTCTGTTTCTAACAGTATATGGACTCAGTCTATGTTTAAAGAATACTCACTCAGCCAGTATTTTACCAGAGTATGGACTCAGCCTGTGTTCTAACAGAATACTCACACAGCCTGTGTTCTAACAGAATATGGACTCAGTCTATATTTAAAGAATACTGACTCACCTCAGTATTCCAACAGAACACTCACGTAGCCAGTGTTCTAACAGAATACTAACTCAGCCTGTGTTCTAACAGAATGTGCATTCAGATCAAATATTAATAACTCAGTCTGAGTTCTAACAGAATGTGGACTCAGATTTTGTTCAAAAATTACTCACTCTGTGTTCTAACAGAATATGGACTAAGTCTATGTTTAAAGAATACTCACTCAGCTCAGTGTTCTAACATAACACTCACTTAGCCTGTGTTCTAACAGAATGTGGGTTCAGATCAAAAATTACTAACTCAGTCTGTGTTCTAACAGAATATGAACTCAGATTTTGTTCAAAAATTACTCAGTCTGTGTTCTAACAGAATATGGACTCAGTCTATATTTAAAGAATACTCACTCAGCCAGTGTTCTACCAGAATATGGATTCAGACTATTTTCAAGAATACTCACTCAGCCTGTTTTCTAGCAGAACGCTCACTTAGCCTGTGTTCTAACAGAATGTGGACTCAGATATTGTTCAAAAATTACTAACTCAGTCTGTGTTCTAACAGAATTTGGACGCAGTCTATATTTAAAAAATACTCACTCACCTCAGTGTTCTAACAGAACACTCACGTAGCCTGTGTTCTAACAGAACACTAACTCAGCCTGTTTTCTAACAAAATGTGGATTCAGATCAAAAATTACTAACGCAGCCTGTGTTCTAACAGAATATGGACTTAGATTTTGTTCAAAAATTACTCAGTCTGTGTTCTAACAGAATATGGACTCAGTCTATGTTTAAAGAATACTCACTCAGCCAGTATTTTACCAGAGTATGGACTCAGCCTGTGTTCTAACAGAATACTCACACAGCCTGTGTTCTAACAGAATATGGACTCAGTCTATATTTAAAGAATACTCACTCACCTCAGTATTCTAACAGAACACTCACGTAGCCAGTGTTCTAACAGAATACTAACTCAGCCTGTGTTCTAACACAATGTGGATTCAGATCAAATATTACTAACTCAGTCTGTGTTCTAACAGAATGTGGGTTCAGATCAAAAATTACTAACTCAGTCTGTGTTCTAACAGAATATGAACTCAGATTTTGTTCAAAAATTACTCAGTCTGTGTTCTAACAGAATATGGACTCAGTCTATATTTAAGGAATACTCATTCACCTCAGTATTCTAACAGAACACTCACGTAGCCAGTGTTCTAACAGAATACTAACTCAGCCAGTGTTCTAACAGAATGTGGATTCAGATCAAAAATTACTAACTCAGTCTGTGTTCTAACAGAATGTGGACTCAGATTTTGTTCAAAACTTACTCAGTCTGTTTATAACAGTATATGGACTCAGTCTATGTTTAAAGAATACTCACTCAGACAGTATTTTACCAGAGTATGGACTCAGCCTGTGTTCTAACAGAATACTCACACAGCCTGTGTTCTAACAGAATATGGACTCAGTCTATATTTAAAGAATACTGACTCACCTCAGTATTCCAACAGAACACTCACGTAGCCAGTGTTCTAACAGAATACTAACTCAGCCTGTGTTCTAACAGAATGTGCATTCAGATCAAATGTTAATAACTCAGTCTGTGTTCAAACAGAATGTGGACTCAGAATTTGTTCAAAAATTACTCAGTCTGTGTTCTAACAGAATATGGACTAAGTCTATGTTTAAAGAATACTCCCTCAGCTCAGTTTTCTAACATAACACTCACTTAGCCTGTGTTCTAACAGAATGTGGGTTCAGATCAAAAATTACTAACTCAGTCTGTGTTCTAACAGAATATGAACTCAGATTTTGTTCAAAAATTACTCAGTCTGTGTTCTAACCGAATATGGACTCAGTCTATGTTTAAAGAATACTCACTCAGCCAGTGTTCTACCAGAATATGGATTCAGACTATTTTCAAGAATACTCACTCAGCCTGTGTTCTAGCAGAACGCTCACTTAGCCTGTGTTCTAACAGAATGTGGACTCAGATATTGTTCAAAAATTACTAACTCAGTCTGTGTTCTAACAGAATTTGGACGCAGTCTATGTTTAAAAAATACTCACTCACCTCAGTGTTCTAACAGAACACTCACGTAGCCTCTGTTCTAACAGAACACTAACTCAGCCTGTTTTCTAACAAAATGTGGATTCAGATAAAAAATTACTAACGCAGTCTGTGTTCTAACAGAATATGGACTTAGATTTTGTTCAAAAATTACTCAGTCTGTGTTCTAACAGAATATGGACTCAGTCTATGTTTAAAGAATACTCACTCAGCCAGTATTTTACCAGAGTATGGACTCAGCCTGTGTTCTAACAGAATACTCACACGGCCTGTGTTCTAACAGAATATGTACTCAGTCTATATTTAAAGAATACTCACTCACCTCAGTATTCTAACAGAACACTCACGTAGCCAGTGTTCTAACAGAATACTAACTCAGCCTGTGTTCTAACAGAATGTGGATTCAGATCAAGAATTACTAACTCAGTCTGTGTTCTAACAGAATGTGGACTCAGATTTTGTTCAAAAATTACTCAGTCTGTTTCTAACAGAATATGGACTCAGTCTATGTTTAAAGAATACTCACTCAGCCAGTGTTCTACCAGAATATGGATTCAGACTATTTTCAAGAATACTCACTCAGCCTGTGTTCTAGCAGAACGCTCACTTAGCCTGTGTTCTAACAGAATGTGGACTCAGATATTGTTCAAAAATTACTAACTCAGTCTGTGTTCTAACAGAATTTGGACGCAGTCTATGTTTAAAAAATACTCACTCACCTCAGTGTTCTAACAGAACACTCACGTAGCCTGTGTTCTAACAGAATACTCACACAGCCTGTGTTCTAACAGAATATGGACTCAGTCTATATTTAAAGAATACTCACTCACCTCAGTATTCTAACAGAACACTCACGTAGCCAGTGTTCTAACAGAATACTAACTCAGCCTGTGTTCTAACAGAATGTGGATTCAGATCAAAAATTACTAACTCAGTCTGTGTTCTAACAAAATGTGGACTCAGATTTTGTTCAAAAATTACTCAGTCTGTTTCTAACAGAATATGGACTCAGTCTATGTTTAAAGAATACTCACTCAGCCAGTATTTTACCAGAGTATGGACTCAGCCTGTGTTCTAACAGAATACTCACACAGCCTGTGTTCTAACAGAATATGGACTCAGTCTATATTTAAAGAATACTCACTCACCTCAGTATTCTAACAGAACACTCACGTAGCCTGTGTTCTAACAGAACACTAACTCAGCCTGTTTTCTAACAGAATGTGGATTCAGATCAAAAATTACTAACGCAGTCTGTGTTCTAACAGAATGTGGACTCAGATTTTGTTCAAAAATTATTCAGCCTGTGTTCTAACAGAATGTGGATTCAGATCAAATATTACTAACTCAGTCTGTGTTCTAACAGAATGTGGACTCAGATTTTGTTCAAAAATTATTCACCCTGTGTTCTAACAGAATGTGGATTCAGATCAAAAATTACTAACTCAGTCTGTGTTCTAACAGAATGTGGACTCAGATTTTGTTCAAATATTACTCAGTCTATTTCTAACAGAATATGGTCTCAGTCTATGTTTAAAGAATACTCACTCAGCCAATATTTTACCAGAGTATGGACTCAGCCTGTGTTCTAACAGAATACTCACACAGCCTGTGTTCTAACAGAATATGGACTCAGTCTATATTTAAAGAATACTCACTCACCTCAGTATTCTAACAGAACACTCACGTAGCCAGTGTTCTAACAGAATACTAACTCAGCCAGTGTTCTAACAGAATGTGGATTCAGATCAAAAATTACTAACTCAGTCTGTGTTCTAACAGAATGTGGACTCAGATTTTGTTCAAAACTTACTCAGTCTGTTTATAACAGTATATGGACTCAGTCTATGTTTAAAGAATACTCACTCAGACAGTATTTTACCAGAGTATGGACTCAGCCTGTGTTCTAACAGAATACTCACACAGCCTGTGTTCTAACAGAATATGTACTCAGTCTATATTTAAAGAATACTGACTCACCTCAGTATTCCAACAGAACACTCACGTAGCCAGTGTTCTAACAGAATACTAACTCAGCCTGTGTTCTAACAGAATGTGCATTCAGATCAAATATTAATAACTCAGTCTGTGTTCAAACAGAATGTGGACTCAGAATTTGTTCAAAAATTACTCAGTCTGTGTTCTAACAGAATATGGACTAAGTCTATGTTTAAAGAATACTCCCTCAGCTCAGTTTTCTAACATAACACTCACTTAGCCTGTGTTCTAACAGAATGTGGGTTCAGATCAAAAATTACTAACTCAGTCTGTGTTCTAACAGAATATGAACTCAGATTTTGTTCAAAAATTACTCAGTCTGTGTTCTAACCGAATATGGACTCAGTCTATGTTTAAAGAATACTCACTCAGCCAGTGTTCTACCAGAATATGGATTCAGACTATTTTCAAGAATACTCACTCAGCCTGTGTTCTAGCAGAACGCTCACTTAGCCTGTGTTCTAACAGAATGTGGACTCAGATATTGTTCAAAAATTACTAACTCAGTCTGTGTTCTAACAGAATTTGGACTCAGTCTATGTTTAAAAAATACTCACTCACCTCAGTGTTCTAACAGAACACTCACGTAGCCTGTGTTCTAACAGAATACTCACACAGCCTGTGTTCTAACAGAATATGGACTCAGTCTATATTTAAAGAATACTCACTCACCTCAGTATTCTAACAGAACACTCACGTAGCCAGTGTTCTAACAGAATACTAACTCAGCCTGTGTTCTAACAGAATGTGGATTCAGATCAAAAATTACTAACTCAGTCTGTGTTCTAACAAAATGTGGACTCAGATTTTGTTCAAAAATTACTCAGTCTGTTTCTAACAGAATATGGACTCAGTCTATGTTTAAAGAATACTCACTCAGCCAGTATTTTACCAGAGTATGGACTCAGCCTGTGTTCTAACAGAATACTCACACAGCCTGTGTTCTAACAGAATATGGACTCAGTCTATATTTAAAGAATACTCACTCACCTCAGTATTCTAACAGAACACTCACGTAGCCTGTGTTCTAACAGAACACTAACTCAGCCTGTTTTCTAACAGAATGTGGATTCAGATCAAAAATTACTAACGCAGTCTGTGTTCTAACAGAATGTGGACTCAGATTTTGTTCAAAAATTATTCAGCCTGTGTTCTAACAGAATGTGGATTCAGATCAAATATTACTAACTCAGTCTGTGTTCTAACAGAATGTGGACTCAGATTTTGTTCAAAAATTATTCAGCCTGTGTTCTAACAGAATGTGGATTCAGATCAAAAATTACTAACTCAGTCTGTGTTCTAACAGAATGTGGACTCAGATTTTGTTCAAATATTACTCAGTCTATTTCTAACAGAATATGGTCTCAGTCTATGTTTAAAGAATACTCACTCAGCCAATATTTTACCAGAGTATGGACTCAGCCTGTGTTCTAACAGAATACTCACACAGCCTGTGTTCTAACAGAATATGGACTCAGTCTATATTTAAAGAATACTCACTCACCTCAGTATTCCTACAGAACACTCACGTAGCCAGTGTTCTAACAGAATACTAACTCAGCCTGTGTTATAACAGAATGTGGATTCAGATCAAATATTACTAACTCAGTCTGTGTTCTAACAGAATGTGGACTCAGATTTTGTTCAAAAATTACTCAGTCTGTGTTCTAACAGAATATGGACTAAGTCTATGTTTAAAGAATACTCACTCAGCTCAGTGTTCTAACATAACACTCACTTACCCTGTGTTCTAACAGAATGTGTTTTCAGATCAAAAATTTCTAACTCAGTCTGTGTTCTAACAGAATATGAACTCAGATTTTGTTCAAAAATTACTCAGTCTGTGTTCTAACAGAATATGGACTCAGTCTATGTTTAAAGAATACTCACTCAGCCAGTGTTCTACCAGAATATGGATTCAGACTATTTTCAAGAATACTCACTCAGCCTGTGTTCTAGCAGAACGCTCACTTAGCCTGTGTTCTAACAGAATGTGGACTCAGATATTGTTCAAAAATTACTAACTCAGTCTGTGTTCTAACAGAATTTGGACGCCGTCTATGTTTAAAAAATACTCACTCACCTCAGTGTTTTAACAGAACACTCACGTAGCCTGTGTTCTAACAGAACACTAACTCAGCCTGTTTTCTAACAAAATGTGGATTCAGATCAAAAATTACTAACGCAGTCTGTGTTCTAACAGAATATGGACTTAGATTTTGTTCAAAAATTACTCAGTCTGTGTTCTAACAGAATATGGACTCAGTCTATGTTTAAAGAATACTCATTCAGTCAGTATTTTACCAGAGTATGTACTCAGCCTGTGTTCTAACAGAATACTCACACAGCCTGTGTTCTAACAGAATATGTACTCAGTCTATATTTAAAGAATACTCACTCACCTCAGTATTCTAACAGAACACTAACGTAGCCAGTGTTCTAACAGAATATTAACTCAGCCTGTGTTCTAACAGAATGGGGACTCAGATTTTGTTCAAAAATTACTCAGTCTGTTTCTAACAGAATATGGACTCAGTCTATGTTTAAAGAATACTCACTCAGCCAGTATTTTACCAGAGTATGGACTCAGCCTGTGTTCTAACAGAATACTCACACAGCCTGTGTTCTAACAGAATATGGACTCAGTCTATATTTAAAGAATACTCACTCACCTCAGTATTCTAACAGAACACTCACGTAGCCTGTGTTCTAACAGAACACTAACTCAGCCTGTTTTCTAACAGAATGTGGATTCAGATCAAAAATTACTAAAGCAGTCTGTGTTCTAACAGAATATGGACTTAGATTTTGTTCAAAAATTACTCAGTCTGTGTTCTAACAGAATATGGACTCAGTCTATGTTTAAAGAATACTCACTCAGCCAATATTTTACCAGAGTATGGACTCAGCCTGTGTTCTAACAGAATACTCACACAGCCTGTGTTCTAACAGAATATGGACTCAGTCTATATTTAAAGAATACTCACTCACCTCAGTATTCCAACAGAAAACTCATGTAGCCAGTGTTCTAACAGAATACTAACTCAGCCTGTGTTCTAACAGAATGTGGATTCAGATCAAATATTACTAACTCAGTCTGTGTTCTAACAGAATGTGGACTCAGATTTTGTTCAAAAATTATTCAGCCTGTGTTCTAACAGAATGTGGGTTCAGATCAAAAATTACTAACTCAGTCTGTGTTCTAACAGAATGTGGGTTCAGATCAAAAATTACTAACTCAGTCTGTGTTCTAACAGAATATGAACTCAGATTTTGTTCAAAAATTACTCAGTCTGTGTTCTAACAGAATATGAACTCAGATTTTGTTCAAAACTTACTCAGTCTGTTTCTAACAGTATATGGACTCAGTCTATGTTTAAAGAATACTCACTCAGCCAGTATTTTACCAGAGTATGGACTCAGCCTGTGTTCTAACAGAATACTCACACAGCTTGTGTTCTAACAGAATATGGACTCAGTCTATATTTAAAGAATACTCACTCACCTCAGTATTCTAACAGAACACTCACGTAGCCAGTGTTCTAACAGAATACTAACTCAGCCTGTGTTCTAACAGAATGTGGATTCAGATCAAATATTACTAACTCAGTCTGTGTTCTAACAGAATGTGGACTCAGATTTTGTTCATAAATTATTCAGCCTGTGTTCTAACAGAATGCGGATTCAGATCAAAAATTACTAACTCAGTCTGTGTTCTAACAGAATGTGGGTTCAGATCAAAAATTACTAACTCAGTCTGTGTTCTAACAGAATATGAACTCAGATTTTGTTCAAAAATTACTCAGTCTGTGTTCTAACAGAATATGGACTCAGTCTATGTTTAAAGAATACTCACTCAGCCAGTGTTCTACCCGAATATGGATTCAGACTATTTTCAAGAATACTCACTCAGCCTGTGTTCTAGCAGAACGCTCACTTAGCCTGTGTTCTAACAGAATGTGGACTCAGATATTGTTCAAAAATTACTAACTCAGTCTGTGTTCTAACAGAATTTGGACGCAGTCCATGTTTAAAAAATACTCACTCACCTCAGTGTTCTAACAGAACACTCACGTAGCCTGTGTTCTAACAGAACACTAACTCAGCCTGTTTTCTAACAAAATGTGGATTCAGATAAAAAATTACTAACGCAGTCTGTGTTCTAACAGTATATGGACTTAGATTTTGTTCAAAAATTACTCAGTCTCTGTTCTAAAAGAATATGGACTCAGTCTATGTTTAAAGAATACTCACTCAGCCAGTATTTTACCAGCGTATGGACTCAGCCTGTGTTCTAACAGAATACTCACACAGCCTGTGTTCTAACAGAATATGTACTCAGTCTATATTTAAAGAGTACTCACTCACCTCAGTATTCTAACAGAACACTCACGTAGCCAGTGTTCTAACAGAATACTAACTCAGCCTGTGTTCTAACAGAATGTGGATTCAGATCAAAAATTACTAACTCAGTCTCTGTTCTAACAGAATGTGGACTCAGATTTTGTTCAAAAATTATTCAGCCTGTTTTCTAAAAGAATGTGGATTCAGATCAAAAATTACTAACTCAGTCTGTGTTCTAACAGAATGTGGGTTCAGATCAAAAATTACTAACTCAGTCTGTGTTCTAACAGAATATGAACTCAGATTTTGTTCAAAAATTACTCAGTCTGTGTTCTAACAGAATATGGACTCAGTCTATATTTAAAGAATACTCACTCACCTCAGTATTCTAACAGAACACTCACGTAGCCTGTGTTCTAACAGAACACTAACTCAGCCTGTTTTCTAACAAAATGTGGATTCAGATAAAAAATTACTAACGCAGTCTGTGTTCTAACAGAATATGGACTTAGATTTTGTTCAAAAATTACTCAGTCTCTGTTCTAACAGAATATGGACTCAGTCTATGTTTAAAGAATACTCACTCAGCCAGTATTTTACCAGAGTATGGACTCAGCCTGTGTTCTAACAGAATACTCACACAGCCTGTGTTCTAACAGAATATGGACTCAGTCTATATTTAAAGAATACTAACTCACCTCAGTATTCCAACAGAACACTCACGTAGCCAGTGTTCTAACAGAATACTAACTCAGCCTGTTCTAACAGAATGTGCATTCAGATCAAATATTAATAACTCAGTCTGAGTTCTAACAGAATGTGGACTCAGATTTTGTTCAAAAATTACTCAGTCTGTGTTCTAACAGAATATGGACTAAGTCTATGTTTAAAGAATACTCACTCAGCTCAGTGTTCTAACATAACACTCACTTAGCCTGTGTTCTAACAGAATGTGGGTTCAGATCAAAAATTACTAACTCAGTCTGTGTTCTAACAGAATATGAACTCAGATTTTGTTCAAAAATTACTCAGTCTGTGTTCTAACAGAATATGGACTCAGTCTATGTTTAAAGAATACTCACTCAGCCAGTGTTCTACCAGAATATGGATTCAGACTATTTTCAAGAATACTCACTCAGCCTATGTTCTAGCAGAACGCTCACTTAGCCTGTGTTCTAACAGAATGTGGACTCAGATATTGTTCAAAAATTACTAACTCAGTCTGTGTTCTAACAGAATTTGGACGCAGTCTCTGTTTAAAAAATACTCACTCACCTCAGTGTTCTAACAGAACACTCACGTAGCCTGTGTTCTAACAGAACACTAACTCAGCCTGTTTTCTAACAAAATGTGGATTCAGATCAAAAATTACTAACGCAGTCTGTGTTCTAACAGAATGTGGGTTCAGATCAAAAATTACTAACTCAGTCTGTGTTCTAACAGAATATGAACTCAGATTTTGTTCAAAAATTACTCAGTCTGTGTTCTAACAGAATATGGACTCAGTCTATGTTTAAAGAATACTCACTCAGCCAGTATTTTACCAGAGTATGGACTCAGCCTGTGTTCTAACAGAATACTCACACAGCCTGTGTTCTAACAGAATATGGACTCAGTCTATATTTAAAGAATACTCACTCACCTCAGTATTCTAACAGAACACTCACGTATCCAGTGTTCTAACAGAATACTAACTCAGCCTGTGTTCTAACAGAATGTGGATTCAGATCAAATATTACTAACTCAGTCTGTGTTCTAACAGAATATGGACTCAGTCTATGTTTAAAGAATACTCACTCAGCCAGTGTTCTACCAGAATATGGATTCAGACTATTTTCAAGAATACTTACTCAGCCTGTGTTCCAGCAGAACGCTCACTTAGCCTGTGTTCTAACAGAATGTGGACTCACAGATTGTTCAAAAATTACTAACGCAGTCTGTGTTCTAACAGAATATGGACTTAGATTTTGTTCAAAAATTACTCAGTCTGTGTTCTAACAGAATATGGACTCAGTCTATGTTTAAAGAATACTCACTCAGCCAGTATTTTACCAGAGTATGGACTCAGCCTGTGTTCTAACAGAACACTCACACAGCCTGTGTTCTAACAGAATATGTACTCAGTCTATATTTAAAGAATACTCACTCACCTCCGTATTCTAACAGAACACTCACGTAGCCAGTGTTCTAACAGAATACTAACTCAGCCTGTGTTCTAACAGAATGTGGACTCAGATTTTGTTCAAAAATTACTCAGTCTGTGTTCTAACAGAATATGGACTCAGTCTATGTTTAAAGAATACTCACTCAGCCAGTATTTTACCAGAGTATGGACTCAGCCTGTGTTCTAACAGAATACTCACACAGCCTGTGTTCTAACAGAATATGGACTCAGTCTATATTTAAAGAATACTCACTCACCTCAGTATTCTAACAGAACACTCACGTAGCCTGTGTTCTAACAGAACACTAACTCAGCCTGCTTTCTAACAGAATGTGGATTCAGATCAAATATTACTAACTCAGTCTGTGTTCTAACACAATATGAACTCAGATTTTGTTCAAAAATTACTCAGTCTGTGTTCTAACAGAATATGGACTCAGTCTATATTTATAGAATACTCACTCACCTCAGTATTCTAACAGAACACTCACGTAGCCAGTGTTCTAACAGAATACTAACTCAGCCTGTGTTCTAACAGAATGTGGACTCAGATTTTGTTCAAAAATTACTCAGTCTGTTTCTAACAGAATATGGACTCAGTCTATGTTTAAAGAATACTCACTCAGCCAGTATTTTACCAGAGTATGGACTCAGCCTGTGTTCTAACAGAATACTCACACAGCCTGTGTTCTAACAGAATATGGACTCAGTCTATATTTAAAGAATACTGACTCACCTCAGTATTCCAACAGAACACTCACGTAGCCAGTGTCCTAACAGAATACTAACTCAGCCTCTGTTCTAACATAATGTGGATTCAGATCAAAAATTACTAACTCAGTCTGTGTTCTAACAGAATGTGGACTCAGATTTTGTTCAAAACTTACTCAGTCTCTTTCTAACAGAATATGGACTCAGTCTATGTTTAAAGAATACTCACTCAGCCAGTATTTTACCAGAGTATGGACTCAGCCTGTGTTCTAACAGAATACTCACACAGCCTGTGTTCTAACAGAATATGGACTCAGTCTATATTTAAAGAATACTGACTCACCTCAGTATTCCAACAGAACACTCACGTAGCCAGTGTCCTAACAGAATACTAACTCAGTCTGTGTTCTAACAGAATGTGGACTCAGATTTTGTTCAAAAATTACTCAGTCTGTGTTCTAACAGAATATGGACTAAGTCTATGTTTAAAGAATACTCACTCAGCTCAGTGTTCTAACATAACACTCACTTAGCCTGTGTTCTAACAGAATGTGGGTTCAGATCAAAAATTACTAACTCAGTCTGTGTTCTAACAGAATATGAACTCAGATTTTGTTCAAAAATTACTCAGCCTGTGTTCTAACAGAATATGGACTCAGTCTATGTTTAAAGAATACTCACTCAGCCAGTGTTATACAAGAATATGGATTCAGACTATTTTCAAGAATACTCACTCAGCTTATGTTCTAGAAGAACGCTCACTTAGCCTGTGTTCTAACAGAATGTGGACTCAGATATTGTTCAAAAATTACTAACTCAGTCTGTGTTCTAACAGTATTTGGACGCAGTCTATGTTTAAAAAATACTCACACACCTGAGTGTTCTAACAGAACACTCACGTAGCCTGTGTTCTAACAGAATACTAACTCAGCCTGTTTTCTAACAAAATGTGGATTCAGATCAAAAATTACTAACGCAGTCTGTGTTCTAACAGAATATGGACTTAGATTTTGTTAAAAATTACTCAGTCTGTGTTCTAACAGAATATGGACTCAGTCTATGTTTAAAGAATACTCACTCAGCCAGTATTTTACCAGAGTATGGACTCAGCCTGTGTTCTAACAGAATACTCACACAGCCTGTGTTCTAACAGAATATGTACTCAGTCTATATTTATAGAATACTCACTCACCTCAGTATTCTCACAGAACACTCACGTAGCCAGTGTTCTAACAGAATACTAACTCAGCCTGTGTTCTAACAGAATGTGGATTCAGATCAAAAATTACTAGCTCAGTCTGTGTTCTAACAGAATGTGGACTCAGATTTTGTTCAAAAATTGCTCAGTCTGTGTTCTAACAGAATATGGACTCAGTCTATATTTAAAGAATACTCACTCACCTCAGTATTCTAAGAGAACACTCACGTAGCCTGTGTTCTAACAGAACACTAACTCAGCCTGTTTTCTAACAGAATGTGGATTCAGATCAAAAATTACTAATGCAGTCTGTGTTCTAACAGAATATGGACTTAGATTTTGTTCAAAAATTACTCAGTCTGTGTTCTAACAGAATATGGACTCAGTCTATGTTTAAAGAATACTCGCTCAGCCAATATTTTACCAGAGTATGGACTCAGCCTGTGTTCTAACAGAATACTCACACAGCCTGTGTTCTAACAGAATATGGACTCAGTCTATATTTAAAGAATACTCACTCACCTCAGTATTCCAAAAGAACACTCACGTAGCCGGTGTTCTAACAGAATACTAACTCAGCATGTGTTCTAACAGAATGTGGATTCAGATCAAATATTACTAACTCAGTCTGTGTTCTAACAGAATGTGGACTCAGATTTTGTTCAAAAATTATTCAGCCTGTGTTCTAACAGAATGTGGATTCAGATCAAAAATTACTAACTCAGTCTGTGTTCTAACAGAATGTGGGTTCAGATCAAAAATTACTAACTCAGTCTGTGTTCTAACAGAATATGAACTCAGATTTTGTTCAAAAATCACACAGTCTGTGTTCTAACAGAATATGAACTCAGATTTTGTTCAAAAATTACTCAGTCTGTGTTCTAACAGAATATGGACTCAGTCTATATTTAAAGAATACTCACTCACCTCAGTATTCTAACAGAACACTCACGTAGCCAGTGTTCTAACAGAATACTAACTCAGCCTGTGTTCTAACATAATGTGGATTCAGATCAAAAATTACTAACTCAGTCTGTGTTCTAACAGAATGTGGCCTCAGATTTTGTTCAAAACTTACTCAGTCTGTTTCTAACATAATATGGACTCAGTCTATGTTTAAAGAATACTCACTCAGCCAGTATTTTACCAGAGTATGGACTCAGCCTGTGTTCTAACAGAATACTCACACAGCCTGTGTTCTAACAGAATATGGACTCAGTCTATATTTAAAGAATACTGACTCACCTCAGTATTCCAACAGAACACTCACGTAGCCAGTGTCCTAACAGAATACTAACTCAGCCTGTGTTCTAACAGAATGTGCATTCAGATCAAATATTACTAACTCAGTCTGTGTTCTAACAGAATGTGGACTCAGATTTTGTTCAAAAATTACTCAGTCTGTGTTCTAACAGAATATGGACTAAGTCTATGTTTAAAGAATACTCACTCAGCTCAGTGTTCTAACATAACACTCACTTAGCCTGTGTTCTAACAGAATGTGGGTTCAGATCAAAAATTACTAACTCAGTCTGTGTTCTAACAGAATATGAACTCAGATTTTGTTCAAAAATTACTCAGTCTGTGTTCTTACAGAATATGGACTCAGTCTATGTTTAAAGAATACTCACTCAGCCAGTGTTCTACCAGAATATGGATTCAGACTATTTTCAAGAATACTCACTCAGCCTATGTTCTAGCAGAACGCTCACTTAGCCTGTGTTCTAACAGAATGTGGACTCAGATATTGTTCAAAAATTACTAACTCAGTCTGTGTTCTAACAGTATTTGGACGCAGTCTATGTTTAAAAAATACTCACACACCTGAGTGTTCTAACAGAACACTCACGTAGCCTGTGTTCTAACAGACAACTAACTCAGCCTGTTTTCTAACAAAATGTGGATTCAGATCAAAAATTACTAACGCAGTCTGTGTTCTAACAGAATATGGACTTAGATTTTGTTCAAAAATTACTCAGTCTGTGTTCTAACAGAACATGGACTCAGTCTATGTTTAAAGAATACTCACTCAGCCAGTATATTACCAGAGTATGGACTCAGCCTGTGTTCTAACAGAATACTCACACAGCCTGTGTTCTAACAGAATATGGACTCAGTCTATATTTAAAGAATACTCACTCACCTCAGTATTCTAACAGAACACTCACGTAGCCAGTGTTCTAGCAGAATACTAACTCAGCCTGCGTTCTAACAGAATGTGGATTCAGATCAAAAATTACTAACTCAGTCTGTGTTCTAACAGAATGTGGACTCAGATTTTGTTCAAAAATTACTCAGTCTGTTTCTAACAGAATATGGTCTCAGTCTATGTTTAAAGAATACTCACTCAGCCAGTATTTTACCAGAGTATGGACTCAGCCTGTGTTCTAACAGAATACTCACACAGCCTGTGTTCTAACAGAATATGGACTCCGTCTATATTTAAAGAATACTCACTCACCTCAGTATTCCAACAGAACACTCATGTAGCCAGTGTTCTAACAGAATACTAACTCAGCCTGTGTTCTAACAGAACGTGGATTCAGATCAAATATTACTAACTCAGTCTGTGTTCTAACAGAATGTGGACTCAGATTTTGTTCAAAAATTATTCAGCCTGTGTTCTAACAGAATGTGGATTCAGATCAAAAATTACTAACTCAGTCTGTGTTCTAACAGAATGTGGGTTCAGATCAAAAATTACTAACTCAGTCTGTGTTCTAACAGAATATGAACTCAGATTTTGTTCAAAAATTACTCAGTCTGTGTTCTAACAGAATATGGACTCAGTCTATATTTAAAGAATACTCACTCACCTCAGTATTCTAACAGAACACTCACGTAGCCAGTGTTCTAACAGAATACTAACTCATCCTGTGTTCTAACAGAATGTGGATTCAGATCAAAAATTACTAACTCAGTCTGTGTTCTAACAGAATGTGGACTCAGATTTTGTTTAAAAATTACTCACTCTGTTTCCAACAGAATATGGTCTCAGTCTATGTTTAAAGAATACTCACTCAGCCAGTATTTTACCAGAGTATGGACTCAGCCTGTGTTCTAACAGAATACTCACACAGCCTGTGTTCTAACAGAATATGGACTCAGTCTATATTTAAAGAATACTCACTCACCTCAGTATTCTAACAGAACACTCACGTAGCCTGTGTTCTAACAGAACACTAACTCAGCCTGTTTTCTAACAGAATGTGGATTCAGATCAAAAATTACTAACGCAGTCTGTGTTCTAACAGAATATGGACTTAGATTTTGTTCAAAAATTACTCAGTCTGTGTTCTAACAGAATATGGACTAAGTCTATGTTTAAAGAATACTCAATCAGCCAATATTTTACCAGTGTATGGACTCAGCCTGTGTTCTAACACAATACTCACACAGCCTGTGTTCTAACAGAATATGGACTCAATCTATATTTAAAGAATACTCACTCACCTCAGTATTCCTACAGAACACTCACGTAGCCAGTGTTCTAACAGAATACTAACTCAGCCTGTGTTCTAACAGAATGTGCATTCAGATCAAATATTAATAACTCAGTCTGTGTTCTAACAGAATGTGGACTCAGATTTTGTTCAAAAATTACTCAGTCTGTGTTCTAACAGAATATGGACTAAGTCTATGTTTAAAGAATACTCACTCAGCTCAGTGTTCTAACATAACACTCACTTAGCCTGTGTTCTAACAGAATGTGGGTTCAGATCAAAAATTACGAACTCAGTCTGTGTTCTAACAGAATATGAACTCAGATTTTGTTCAAAAATTACTCAGTCTGTGTTCTAACAGAATATGGACTCAGTCTATGTTTAAAGAATACTCACTCAGTCAGTGTTCTACCAGAATATGGAATCAGACTATTTTCAAGAATACTCACTCAGCCTGTGTTCTAGCAGAACGCTCACTTAGCCTGTGTTCTAACAGAATGTGGACTCAGATATTGTTCAAAAATTACTAACTCAGTCTGTGTTCTAACAGAATTTGGACGCAGTCTATGTTTAAAAAATACTCACTCACCTCAGTGTTCTAACAGAACACTCACGTAGCCTGTGTTCTAACAGAACACTAACTCAGCCTGTTTTCTAACAGAATGTGGATTCAGATCAAATATTAATAACTCAGTCTGTGTTCTAACAGAATGTGGACTCAGATTTTGTTCAAAAATTACTCAGTCTGTGTTCTAACAGAATATGGACTCAGTCTATATTTAAAGAATACTCACTCACCTCAGTATTCTAACAGAACACTCACGTAGCCAGTGTTCAAACAGAATACTAACTCAGCCTGTGTTCTAACAGAATGTGGATTCAGATCAAAAATTACTAACTCAGTCTGTTTTCTAACAGAATGTGGACTCAGATTTTGTTCAAAAATTACTCAGTCTGTTTCTAACAGAATATGGTCTCAGTCTATGTTTAAAGAATACTCACTCAGCCAGTATTTTACCAGAGTATGGACTCAGCCTGTGTTCTAACAGAATACTCACACAGCCTGTGTTCTAACAGAATATGGACTCAGTCTATATTTAAAGAATACTCACTCACCTCAGTATTCTAACAGAACACTCACGTAGCCAGTGTTCAAACAGAATACTAACTCAGCCTGTGTTCTAACAGAATGTGGATTCAGATCAAAAATTACTAACTCAGTCTGTGTTCTAACAGAATGTGGACTCAGATTTTGTTCAAAAATTACTCAGTCTGTTTCTAACAGAATATGGTCTCAGTCTATGTTTAAAGAATACTCACTCAGCCAGTATTTTACCAGAGTATGGACTCAGCCTGTGTTCTAACAGAATACTCACACAGCCTGTGTTCTAACAGAATATGGACTCAGTCTATATTTAAAGAATACTCACTCACCTCAGTATTCTAACAGAACACTCACGTAGCCTGTGTTCTAACAGAACACTAACTCAGCCTGTTTTCTAACAGAATGTGGATTCAGATCAAAAATTACTAATGCAGTCTGTGTTCTAACAGAATATGGACTTAGATTTTGTTCAAAAATTACTCAGTCTGTGTTCTAACAGAATATGGACTCAGTCTATGTTTAAAGAATTCTCACTCAGCCAATATTTTACCAGAGCATGGACTCAGCCTGTGTTCTAACAGAATACTCACACAGCCTGTGTTCTAACAGAATATGGACTCAGTCTATATTTAAAGAATACTCACTCACCTCAGTATTCCTACAGAACACTCACGTAGCCAGTGTTCTAACAGAATACTAAGTCAGCCTGTGTTCTAACAGAATGTGGATTCAGATCAAATATTACTAACTCAGTCTGTGTTCTAACAGAATGTGGACTCAGATTTTGTTCAAAAATTATTCAGCCTGTGTTCTAACAGAATGTGGATTCAGATCAAAAATTACTAACTCAGTCTGTGTTCTAACAGAATGTGGGTTCAGATCAAAAATTACTAACTCAGTCTGTGTTCTAACAGAATATGAACTCAGATTTTGTTCAAAAATTACTCAGTCTGTGTTCTAACAGAATATGGACTCAGTCTATAATTAAAGAATATTCACTCACCTCAGTATTCTAACAGAACACTCACGTAGCCAGTGTTCTATCAGAATACTAACTAATCCTGTGTTCTAACAGAATGTGGATTCAGATCAAAAATTACTAACTCAGTCTGTGTTCTAACAGAATATGAACTCAGATTTTGTTCAAAAATTACACAGTCTGTGTTCTAACAGAATATGAACTCAGATTTTGTTCAAAAATTACTCAGTCTGTGTTCTAACAGAATATGGACTCAGTCTATATTTAAAGAATACTCACTCACCTCAGTATTCTAACAGAACACTCACGTAGCCAGTGTTCTAACAGAATACTAACTCAGCCTGTGTTCTAACATAATGTGGATTCAGATCAAAAATTACTAACTCAGTCTGTGTTCTAACAGAATGTGGCCTCAGATTTTGTTCAAAACTTACTCAGTCTGTTTCTAACATAATATGGACTCAGTCTATGTTTAAAGAATACTCACTCAGCCAGTATTTTACCAGAGTATGGACTCAGCCTGTGTTCTAACAGAATACTCACACAGCCTGTGTTCTAACAGAATATGGACTCAGTCTATATTTAAAGAATACTGACTCACCTCAGTATTCCAACAGAACACTCACGTAGCCAGTGTCCTAACAGAATACTAACTCAGCCTGTGTTCTAACAGAATGTGCATTCAGATCAAATATTAATAACTCAGTCTGTGTTCTAACAGAATGTGGACTCAGATTTTGTTCAAAAATTACTCAGTCTGTGTTCTAACAGAATATGGACTAAGTCTATGTTTAAAGAATACTCACTCAGCTCAGTGTTCTAACATAACACTCACTTAGCCTGTGTTCTAACAGAATGTGGGTTCAGATCAAAAATTACTAACTCAGTCTGTGTTCTAACAGAATATGAACTCAGATTTTGTTCAAAAATTACTCAGTCTGTGTTCTTACAGAATATGGACTCAGTCTATGTTTAAAGAATACTCACTCAGCCAGTGTTCTACCAGAATATGGATTCAGACTATTTTCAAGAATACTCACTCAGCCTATGTTCTAGCAGAACGCTCACTTAGCCTGTGTTCTAACAGAATGTGGACTCAGATATTGTTCAAAAATTACTAACTCAGTCTGTGTTCTAACAGTATTTGGACGCAGTCTATGTTTAAAAAATACTCACACACCTGAGTGTTCTAACAGAACACTCACGTAGCCTGTGTTCTAACAGACAACTAACTCAGCCTGTTTTCTAACAAAATGTGGATTCAGATCAAAAATTACTAACGCAGTCTGTGTTCTAACAGAATATGGACTTAGATTTTGTTCAAAAATTACTCAGTCTGTGTTCTAACAGAACATGGACTCAGTCTATGTTTAAAGAATACTCACTCAGCCAGTATATTACCAGAGTATGGACTCAGCCTGTGTTCTAACAGAATACTCACACAGCCTGTGTTCTAACAGAATATGGACTCAGTCTATATTTAAAGAATACTCACTCACCTCAGTATTCTAACAGAACACTCACGTAGCCAGTGTTCTAGCAGAATACTAACTCAGCCTGCGTTCTAACAGAATGTGGATTCAGATCAAAAATTACTAACTCAGTCTGTGTTCTAACAGAATGTGGACTCAGATTTTGTTCAAAAATTACTCAGTCTGTTTCTAACAGAATATGGTCTCAGTCTATGTTTAAAGAATACTCACTCAGCCAGTATTTTACCAGAGTATGGACTCAGCCTGTGTTCTAACAGAATACTCACACAGCCTGTGTTCTAACAGAATATGGACTCCGTCTATATTTAAAGAATACTCACTCACCTCAGTATTCCAACAGAACACTCATGTAGCCAGTGTTCTAACAGAATACTAACTCAGCCTGTGTTCTAACAGAACGTGGATTCAGATCAAATATTACTAACTCAGTCTGTGTTCTAACAGAATGTGGACTCAGATTTTGTTCAAAAATTATTCAGCCTGTGTTCTAACAGAATGTGGATTCAGATCAAAAATTACTAACTCAGTCTGTGTTCTAACAGAATGTGGGTTCAGATCAAAAATTACTAACTCAGTCTGTGTTCTAACAGAATATGAACTCAGATTTTGTTCAAAAATTACTCAGTCTGTGTTCTAACAGAATATGGACTCAGTCTATATTTAAAGAATACTCACTCACCTCAGTATTCTAACAGAACACTCACGTAGCCAGTGTTCTAACAGAATACTAACTCATCCTGTGTTCTAACAGAATGTGGATTCAGATCAAAAATTACTAACTCAGTCTGTGTTCTAACAGAATGTGGACTCAGATTTTGTTTAAAAATTACTCACTCTGTTTCCAACAGAATATGGTCTCAGTCTATGTTTAAAGAATACTCACTCAGCCAGTATTTTACCAGAGTATGGACTCAGCCTGTGTTCTAACAGAATACTCACACAGCCTGTGTTCTAACAGAATATGGACTCAGTCTATATTTAAAGAATACTCACTCACCTCAGTATTCTAACAGAACACTCACGTAGCCTGTGTTCTAACAGAACACTAACTCAGCCTGTTTTCTAACAGAATGTGGATTCAGATCAAAAATTACTAACGCAGTCTGTGTTCTAACTGAATATGGACTTAGATTTTGTTCAAAAATTACTCAGTCTGTGTTCTAACAGAATATGGACTAAGTCTATGTTTAAAGAATACTCAATCAGCCAATATTTTACCAGTGTATGGACTCAGCCTGTGTTCTAACACAATACTCACACAGCCTGTGTTCTAACAGAATATGGACTCAATCTATATTTAAAGAATACTCACTCACCTCAGTATTCCTACAGAACACTCACGTAGCCAGTGTTCTAACAGAATACTAACTCAGCCTGTGTTCTAACAGAATGTGCATTCAGATCAAATATTAATAACTCAGTCTGTGTTCTAACAGAATGTGGACTCAGATTTTGTTCAAAAATTACTCAGTCTGTGTTCTAACAGAATATGGACTAAGTCTATGTTTAAAGAATACTCACTCAGCTCAGTGTTCTAACATAACACTCACTTAGCCTGTGTTCTAACAGAATGTGGGTTCAGATCAAAAATTACGAACTCAGTCTGTGTTCTAACAGAATATGAACTCAGATTTTGTTCAAAAATTACTCAGTCTGTGTTCTAACAGAATATGGACTCAGTCTATGTTTAAAGAATACTCACTCAGTCAGTGTTCTACCAGAATATGGAATCAGACTATTTTCAAGAATACTCATTCAGCCTGTGTTCTAGCAGAACGCTCACTTAGCCTGTGTTCTAACAGAATGTGGACTCAGATATTGTTCAAAAATTACTAACTCAGTCTGTGTTCTAACAGAATTTGGACGCAGTCTATGTTTAAAAAATACTCACTCACCTCAGTGTTCTAACAGAACACTCACGTAGCCTGTGTTCTAACAGAACACTAACTCAGCCTGTTTTCTAACAGAATGTGGATTCAGATCAAATATTAATAACTCAGTCTGTGTTCTAACAGAATGTGGACTCAGATTTTGTTCAAAAATTACTCAGTCTGTGTTCTAACAGAATATGGACTCAGTCTATATTTAAAGAATACTCACTCACCTCAGTGTTCTAACAGAACACTCACGTAGCCTGTGTTCTAACAGAACACTAACTCAGCCTGTTTTCTAACAGAATGTGGATTCAGATCAAATATTAATAACTCAGTCTGTGTTCTAACAGAATGTGGACTCAGATTTTGTTCAAAAATTACTCAGTCTGTTTCTAACAGAATATGGTCTCAGTCTATGTTTAAAGAATACTCACTCAGCCAGTATTTTACCAGAGTATGGACTCAGCCTGTGTTCTAACAGAATACTCACACAGCCTGTGTTCTAACAGAATATGGACTCAGTCTATATTTAAAGAATACTCACTCACCTCAGTATTCTAACAGAACACTCACGTAGCCAGTGTTCTAACAGAATACTAACTCAGCCTGTGTTCTAACATAATGTGGATTCAGATCAAAAATTACTAACTCAGTATGTGTTCTAACAGAATGTGGACTCAGATTTTGTTCAAAAATTACTCAGTCTGTTTCTAACAGAATATGGTCTCAGTCTATGTTTAAAGAATACTCACTCAGCCAGTATTTTACCAGAGTATGGACTCAGCCTGTGTTCTAACAGAATACCCACACAGACTGTGTTCTAACAGAATATGGACTCAGTCTATATTTAAAGAATATTCACTCACCTCAGTATTCTAACAGAACACTCACATAGCCTGTGTTCTAACAGAACACTAACTCAGCCTGTTTTCTAACAGAATGTGCATTCAGATCAAATATTAATAACTCAGTCTGTGTTCTAACAGAATGTGGACTCAGATTTTGTTCAAAAATTACTCAGTCTGTGTTCTAACAGAATATGGACTAAGTCTATGTTTAAAGAATACTCACTCAGCTCAGTGTTCTAACATAACACTCACTTAGCCTGTGTTCTAACAGAATGTGGGTTCAGATCAAAAATTACTAACTCAGTCTGTGTTCTAACAGAATATGAACTCAGATTTTTTTCAAAAATTACTCAGTCTGTGTTCTTACAGAATATGGACTCCGTCTATGTTTAAAGAATACTCACTCAGCCAGTGTTCTACCAGAATATGGATTCAGACTATTTTCAAGAATACTCACTCAGCCTATGTTCTAGCAGAATGCTCACTTAGCCTGTGTTCTAACAGAATGTGGACTCAGATATTGTTCAAAAATTACTAACTCAGTCTGTGTTCTAACAGTATTTGGACGCAGTCTATGTTTAAAAAATACTCACACACCTCAGTGTTCTAACAGAACACTCACGTAGCCTGTGTTCTAACAGACAACTAACTCAGCCTGTTTTCTAACAAAATGTGGATTCAGATCAAAAATTACTAACGCAGTCTGTGTTCTAACTGAATATGGACTTAGATTTTGTTCAAAAATTACTCAGTCTGTGTTCTAACAGAATATGGACTCAGTCTATGTTTAAAGAATACTCACTCAGCCAGTATATTACCAGAGTATGGACTCAGCCTGTGTTCTAACAGAATACTCACACAGCCTGTGTTCTAACAGAATATGTACTCAGTCTATATTTAAAGAATACTCACTCACCTCAGTATTCTAACAGAACACTCACGTAGCCAGTGTTCTAACAGAATACTAACTCAGCCTGTGTTCTAACAGAATGTGGATTCAGATCAAAAATTACTAACTCAGTATGTGTTCTAACAGAATGTGGACTCAGATTTTGTTCAAAAATTACTCAGTCTGTTTCTAACAGAATATGGTCTCAGTCTATGTTTAAAGAATACTCACTCAGCCAGTATTTTACCAGAGTATGGACTCAGCCTGTGTTCTAACAGAATACCCACACAGACTGTGTTCTAACAGAATATGGACTCAGTCTATATTTAAAGAATATTCACTCACCTCAGTATTCTAACAGAACACTCACATAGCCTGTGTTCTAACAGAACACTAACTCAGCCTGTTTTCTAACAGAATGTGGATTCAGATCAAATATTACTAACGCAGTCTGTGTTCTAACAGAATATGGACTTAGATTTTGTTCAAAAATTACTCAGTCTGTGTTCTAACAAAATATGGACTCAGTCTATGTTTAAAGAATACTCACTCAGCCAATATTTTACCAGAGTATGGACTCAGCCTGTGTTCTAACAGAATACTCACACAGCCTGTGTTCTAACAGAATATGGACTCAGTCTATATTTAAAGAATACTCACTCACCTCAGTATTCCAACAGAACACTCATGTAGCCAGTGTTCTAACAGAATACTAACTCAGCCTGTGTTCTAACAGAATGTGGATTCAGATCAAATATTACTAACTCAGTCTGTGTTCTAACAGAATGTGGACTCAGATTTTGTTCAAAAATTATTCAGCCTGTGTTCTAACAGAATGTGGATTCAGATCAAAAATTACTAACTCAGTCTGTGTTCTAACAGAATGTGGGTTCAGATCAAAAATTACTAACTCAGTCTGTGTTCTAACAGAATATGAACTCAGATTTTGTTCAAAAATTACTCAGTCTGTGTTCTAACAGAATATGGACTCAGTCTATATTTAAAGAATACTCACACACATCACTATTCTAACAGAACACTCACGTAGCCAGTGTTCTAACAGAATACTAACTCATCCTGTGTTCTAACAGAATGTGGATTCAGATCAAAAATTACTAACTCAGTCTGTGTTCTAACAGAATGTGGACTCAGATTTTGTTCAAAAATTACTCAGTCTGTTTCTAACAGAATATGGTCTCAGTCTATGTTTAAAGAATACTCACTCAGCCAGTATTTTACCAGAGTATGGACTCAGCCTGTGTTCTAACAGAATACTCACACAGCCTGTGTTCTAACAGAATATGGACTCAGTCTATATTTAAAGAATACTCACTCACCTCAGTATTCCAACAGAACACTCATGTAGCCAGTGTTCTAACAGAATACTAACTCAGCCTGTGTTCTAACAGAATGTGGATTCAGATCAAATATTACTAACTCAGTCTGTGTTCTAACAGAATGTGGACTCAGATTTTGTTCAAAAATTATTCAGCCTGTGTTCTAACAGAATGTATATTCAGATCAAAAATTACTAACTCAGTCTGTGTTCTAACAGAATGTGGGTTCAGATCAAAAATTACTAACTCAGTCTGTGTTCTAACAGAATATGAACTCAGATTTTGTTCAAAAATTACTCAGTCTGTGTTCTAACAGAATATGGACTCAATCTATATTTAAAGAATACTCACTCACCTCAGTATTCTCACAGAACACTCACGTAGTCAGTGTTCTAACAGAATACTAACTCATCCTCTGTTCTAACAGAATGTGGATTCAGATCAAAAATTACTAACTCAGTCTGTGTTCTAACAGAATGTGGACTCAGATTTTGTTTAAAAATTACTCAGTCTGTTTCTAACAGAATATGGTCTCAGTCTATGTTTAAAGAATACTCACTCAGCCAGTATTTTACCAGAGTATGGACTCAGCCTGTGTTCTAACAGAATACTCACACAGCCTGTGTTCTAACAGAATATGGACTCAGTCTATATTTAAAGAATACTCACTCACCTCAGTATTCTAACAGAACACTCACGTAGCCTGTGTTCTAACAGAACACTAACTCAGCCTGTTTTCTAACAGAATGTGGATTCAGATCAAAAATTACTAATGCAGTCTGTGTTCTAACAGAATATGGACTTAGATTTTGTTCAAAAATTACTCAGTCTGTGTTCTAACAGAATATGGACTCAGTCTATGTTTAAAGAATTCTCACTCAGCCAATATTTTACCAGAGCATGGACTCAGCCTGTGTTCTAACAGAATACTCACACAGCCTGTGTTCTAACAGAATATGGACTCAGTCTATATTTAAAGAATACTCACTCACCTCAGTATTCCTACAGAACACTCACGTAGCCAGTGTTCTAACAGAATACTAACTCAGCCTGTGTTCTAACAGAATGTGGATTCAGATCAAATATTACTAACTCAGTCTGTGTTCTAACAGAATGTGGACTCAGATTTTGTTCAAAAATTATTCAGCCTGTGTTCTAACAGAATGTGGATTCAGATCAAAAATTACTAACTCAGTCTGTGTTCTAACAGAATGTGGGTTCAGATCAAAAATTACTAACTCAGTCTGTGTTCTAACAGAATATGAACTCAGATTTTGTTCAAAAATTACTCAGTCTGTGTTCTAACAGAATATGGACTCAGTCTATAATTAAAGAATATTCACTCACCTCAGTATTCTAACAGAACACTCACGTAGCCAGTGTTCTATCAGAATACTAACTAATCCTGTGTTCTACCAGAATGTGGATTCAGATCAAAAATTACTAACTCAGTCTGTGTTCTAACAGAATGTGGACTCAGATTTTGTTCAAAACTTACTCAGTCTGTTTCTAACAGAATATGGTCTGAGTCTATGTTTAAAGAATACTCACTCAGCCAGTATTTTACCAGAGTATGGACTCAGCCTGTGTTCTAACAGAATACTCACACAGCCTGTGTTCTAACAGAATATGTACTCAGTCTATATTTAAAGAATACTCACTCACCTCAGTATTCTAACAGAACACTCACGTAGCCAGTGTTCTAACAGAATACTAACTCAGCCTGTGTTCTAACAGAATGTGGATTCAGATCAAAAATTACTAACTCAGTCTGTGTTCTAACAGAATGTGGACTCAGATTTTGTTCAAAAATTACTCAGTCTGTTTCTAACAGAATATGGACTCAGTCTATATTTAAAGAATACTCACTCACCTCAGTATTCCAACAGAACACTCATGTAGCCAGTGTTCTAACAGAATACTAACTCAGCCTGTGTTCTAACAGAATGTGGATTCAGATCAAATATTACTAACTCAGTCTGTGTTCTAACAGAATGTGGACTCAGATTTTGTTCAAAAATTATTCAGCCTGTGTTCTAACAGAATTTGGATTCAGATCAAAAATTACTAACTCAGTCTGTGTTCTAACAGAATGTGGGTTCAGATCAAAAATTACTAACTCAGTCTGTGTTCTAACAGAATATGAACTGAGATTTTGTTCAAAAATTACTCAGTCTGTGTTCTAACAGAATATGGACTCAGTCTATATTTAAAGAATACTCACTCACCTCAGTATTCTAACAGAACACTCACGTAGCCAGTGTTCAACCAGAATACTAACTCAGCCTGTGTTCTAACAGAATGTGGATTCAGATCAAAAATTACTAACTCAGTCTGTGTTCTAACAGAATGTGGACTCAGATTTTGTTCAAAAATTACTCAGTCTGTTTCTAACAGAATATGGTCTCAGTCTATGTTTAAAGAATACTCACTCAGCCAGTATTTTACCAGAGTATGGACTCAGCCTGTGTTCTAACAGAATACTCACACAGCCTGTGTTCTAACAGAATATGGACTCAGTCTATATTTAAAGAATACTCACTCACCTCAGTATTCTAACAGAACACTCACGTAGCCTGTGTTCTAACAGAACACTAACTCAGTCTGTTTTCTAACAGAATGTGGATTCAGATCAAAAATTACTAACGCAGTCTGTGTTCTAACAGAATATGGACTTAGATTTTGTTCAAAAATTACTCAGTCTGTGTTCTAACAGAATATGGACTCAGTCTATGTTTAAAGAATACTCACTCAGCCTATATTTTACCAGAGTATGGACTCAGCCTGTGTTCTAACAGAATACTCACACAGCCTGTGTTCTAACAGAATATGGACTCAGTCTATATTTAAATAATACTCACTCACCTCAGTATTCCTACAGAACACTCACGTAGCCAGTGTTCTAACAGAATACTAACTCAGCCTGTGTTCTAACAGAATGTGGATTCAGATCAAATATTACTAACTCAGTCTGTGTTTTAACAGAATGTGGACTCAGATTTTGTTCAAAAATTACTCAGCCTGTGTTCTAACAGAATGTGGATTCAGATCAAAAATTACTAACTCAGTCTGTGTTCTAACAGAATGTGGGTTCAGATCAAAAATTACTAACTCAGTCTGTGTTCTAACAGAATATGAACTCAGATTTTGTTCAAAAATTACTCAGTCTGTGTTCTAACAGAATATGAACTCAGATTTTGTTCAAAAATTACTCAGTCTGTGTTCTAACAGAATATGGACTCAATCTATATTTAAAGAATACTCACTCACCTCAGTATTCTCACAGAACACTCACGTAGTCAGTGTTCTAACAGAATACTAACTCATCCTCTGTTCTAACAGAATGTGGATTCAGATCAAAAATTACTAACTCAGTCTGTGTTCTAACAGAATGTGGACTCAGATTTTGTTTAAAAATTACTCAGTCTGTTTCTAACAGAATATGGTCTCAGTCTATGTTTAAAGAATACTCACTCAGCCAGTATTTTACCAGAGTATGGACTCAGCCTGTGTTCTAACAGAATACTCACACAGCCTGTGTTCTAACAGAATATGGACTCAGTCTATATTTAAAGAATACTCACTCACCTCAGTATTCTAACAGAACACTCACGTAGCCAGTGTTCAAACAGAATACTAACTCAGCCTGTGTTCTAACAGAATGTGGATTCAGATCAAAAATTACTAACTCAGTCTGTGTTCTAACAGAATGTGGACTCAGATTTTGTTCAAAAATTACTCAGTCTGTTTCTAACAGAATATGGTATCAGTCTATGTTTAAAGAATACTCACTCAGCCAGTATTTTACCAGAGTATGGACTCAGCCTGTGTTCTAACAGAATACCCACACAGCCTGTGTTCTAACAGAATATGGACTCAGTCTATATTTAAAGAATACTCACTCACCTCAGTATTCTAACAGAACACTCACGTAGCCTGTGTTCTAACAGAACACTAACTCAGCCTGTTTTCTAACAGAATGTGGATTCAGATCAAAAATTACTAACGCAGTCTGTGTTCTAACAGAATATGGACTTAGATTTTGTTCAAAAATTACTCAGTCTGTGTTCTAACAGAATATGGTCTCAGTCTATGTTTAAAGAATACTCACTCAGCCAGTATTTTACCAGAGTATGGACTCAGCCTGTGTTCTAACAGAATACTCACACAGCCTGTGTTCTAACAGAATATGGACTCAGTCTATATTTAAATAATACTCACTCACCTCAGTATTCCTACAGAACACTCACGTAGCCAGTGTTCTAACAGAATACTAACTCAGCCTGTGTTCTAACAGAATGTGGATTCAGATCAAATATTACTAACTCAGTCTGTGTTCTAACAGAATGTGGACTCAGATTTTGTTCAAAAATTATTCAGCCTGTGTTCTAACAGAATGTGGATTCAGATCAAAAATTACTAACTCAGTCTGTGTTCTAACAGAATGTGGGTTCAGATCAAAAATTACTAACTCAGTCTGTGTTCTAACAGAATATGAACTCAGATTTTGTTCAAAAATTACTCAGTCTGTGTTCTAACAGAATATGGACTCAGTCTATATTTAAAGAATACTCACTCACCTCAGTATTCTAACAGAACACTCACGTAGCCAGTGTTCTAACAGAATACTAACTCATCCTGTGTACTACCAGAATGTGGATTCAGATCAAAAATTACTAACTCAGTCTGTGTTCTAACAGAATGTGGACTCAGATTTTGTTCAAAAATTACTCAGTCTGTTTCTAACAGAATATGGTCTCAGTCTATGTTTAAAGAATACTCACTCAGCCAGTATTTTACCAGAGTATGGACTCAGCCTGTGTTCTAACAGAATACTCACACAGACTGTGTTCTAACAGAATATGGACTCAGTCTATATTTAAAGAATACTCACTCACCTCAGTATTCCAACAGAACACTCATGTAGCCAGTGTTCTAACAGAATACTAACTCAGCCTGTGTTCTAACAGAATGTGGATTCAGATCAAATATTACTAACTCAGTCTGTGTTCTAACAGAATGTGGACTCAGATTTTGTTCAAAAATTATTCAGCCTGTGTTCTAACAGAATGTGTATTCAGATCAAAAATTACTAACTCAGTCTGTGTTCTAACAGAATGTGGGTTCAGATCAAAAATTACTAACTCAGTCTGTGTTCTAACAGAATATGAACTCAGATTTTGTTCAAAAATTACTCAGTCTGTGTTCTAACAGAATATGGACTCAGTCTATATTTAAAGAATACTCACTCACCTCAGTATTCTAACAGAACACTCACGTAGCCAGTGTTCTTACAGAATACTAACTCATCCTGTGTTCTAACAGAATGTGGATTCAGATCAAAAATTACTAACTCAGTCTGTGTTCTAACAGAATGTGGACTCAGATTTTGTTTAAAAATTACTCAGTCTGTTTCTAACAGAATATGGTCTCAGTCTATGTTTAAAGAATACTCACTCAGCCAGTATTTTACCAGAGTATGGACTCAGCCTGTGTTCTAAAAGAATACTCACACAGCCTGTGTTCTAACAGAATATGGACTCAGTCTATATTTAAAGAATACTCACTCACCTCAGTATTCCAACAGAACACTCATGTAGCCAGTGTTCTAACAGAATACTAACTCAGCCTGTGTTCTAACAGAATGTGGATTCAGATCAAATATTACTAACTCAGTCTGTGTTCTAACAGAATGTGGACTCAGATTTTGTTCAAAAATTATTCAGCCTGTGTTCTAACAGAATTTGGATTCAGATCAAAAATTACTAACTCAGTCTGTGTTCTAACAGAATGTGGGTTCAGATCAAAAATTACTAACTCAGTCTGTGTTCTAACAGAATATGAACTGAGATTTTGTTCAAAAATTACTCAGTCTGTGTTCTAACAGAATATGGACTCAGTCTATATTTAAAGAATACTCACTCACCTCAGTATTCTAACAGAACACTCACGTAGCCAGTGTTCTAACAGAATACTAACTCATCCTGTGTACTAACAGAATGTGGATTCAGATCAAAAATTACTAACTCAGTCTGTGTTCTAACAGAATGTGGACTCAGATTTTGTTCAAAAATTACTCAGTCTGTTTCTAACAGAATATGGTCTCAGTCTATGTTTAAAGAATACTCACTCAGCCAGTATTTTACCAGAGTATGGACTCAGCCTGTGTTCTAACAGAATACTCACACAGACTGTGTTCTAACAGAATATGGACTCAGTCTATATTTAAAGAATACTCACTCACCTCAGTATTCCAACAGAACACTCATGTAGCCAGTGTTCTAACAGAATACTAACTCAGCCTGTGTTCTAACAGAATGTGGATTCAGATCAAATATTACTAACTCAGTCTGTGTTCTAACAGAATGTGGACTCAGATTTTGTTCAAAAATTATTCAGCCTGTGTTCTAACAGAATGTGTATTCAGATCAAAAATTACTAACTCAGTCTGTGTTCTAACAGAATGTGGGTTCAGATCAAAAATTACTAACTCAGTCTGTGTTCTAACAGAATATGAACTCAGATTTTGTTCAAAAATTACTAAGTCTGTGTTCTAACAGAATATGGACTCAGTCTATATTTAAAGAATACTCACTCACCTCAGTATTCTAACAGAACACTCACGTAGCCAGTGTTCTTACAGAATACTAACTCATCCTGTGTTCTAACAGAATGTGGATTCAGATCAAAAATTACTAACTCAGTCTGTGTTCTAACAGAATGTGGACTCAGATTTTGTTTAAAAATTACTCAGTCTGTTTCTAACAGAATATGGTCTCAGTCTATGTTTAAAGAATACTCACTCAGCCAGTATTTTACCAGAGTATGGACTCAGCCTGTGTTCTAAAAGAATACTCACACAGCCTGTGTTCTAACAGAATATGGACTCAGTCTATATTTAAAGAATACTCACTCACCTCAGTATTCCAACAGAACACTCATGTAGCCAGTGTTCTAACAGAATACTAACTCAGCCTGTGTTCTAACAGAATGTGGATTCAGATCAAATATTACTAACTCAGTCTGTGTTCTAACAGAATGTGGACTCAGATTTTGTTCAAAAATTATTCAGCCTGTGTTCTAACAGAATTTGGATTCAGATCAAAAATTACTAACTCAGTCTGTGTTCTAACAGAATGTGGGTTCAGATCAAAAATTACTAACTCAGTCTGTGTTCTAACAGAATATGAACTGAGATTTTGTTCAAAAATTACTCAGTCTGTGTTCTAACAGAATATGGACTCAGTCTATATTTAAAGAATACTCACTCACCTCAGTATTCTAACAGAACACTCACGTAGCCAGTGTTCTAACAGAATACTAACTCATCCTGTGTACTAACAGAATGTGGATTCAGATCAAAAATTACTAACTCAGTCTGTGTTCTAACAGAATGTGGACTCAGATTTTGTTCAAAAATTACTCAGTCTGTTTCTAACAGAATATGGTCTCAGTCTATGTTTAAAGAATACTCACTCAGCCAGTATTTTACCAGAGTATGGACTCAGCCTGTGTTCTAACAGAATACTCACACAGACTGTGTTCTAACAGAATATGGACTCAGTCTATATTTAAAGAATACTCACTCACCTCAGTATTCCAACAGAACACTCATGTAGCCAGTGTTCTAACAGAATACTAACTCAGCCTGTGTTCTAACAGAATGTGGATTCAGATCAAATATTACTAACTCAGTCTGTGTTCTAACAGAATGTGGACTCAGATTTTGTTCAAAAATTATTCAGCCTGTGTTCTAACAGAATGTGTATTCAGATCAAAAATTACTAACTCAGTCTGTGTTCTAACAGAATGTGGGTTCAGATCAAAAATTACTAACTCAGTCTGTGTTCTAACAGAATATGAACTCAGGTTTTGTTCAAAAATTACTAAGTCTGTGTTCTAACAGAATATGGACTCAGTCTATATTTAAAGAATACTCACTCACCTCAGTATTCTAACAGAACACTCACGTAGCCAGTGTTCTTACAGAATACTAACTCATCCTGTGTTCTAACAGAATGTGGATTCAGATCAAAAATTACTAACTCAGTCTGTGTTCTAACAGAATGTGGACTCAGATTTTGTTTAAAAATTACTCAGTCTGTTTCTAACAGAATATGGTCTCAGTCTATGTTTAAAGAATACTCACTCAGCCAGTATTTTACCAGAGTATGGACTCAGCCTGTGTTCTAACAGAATACTCACACAGCCTGTGTTCTAACAGAATATGGACTCAGTCTATATTTAAATAATACTCACTCACCTCAGTATTCCTACAGAACACTCACGTAGCCAGTGTTCTAACAGAATACTAACTCAGCCTGTGTTCTAACAGAATGTGGATTCAGATCAAATATTACTAACTCAGTCTGTGTTCTAACAGAATGTGGACTCAGATTTTGTTCAAAAATTATTCAGCCTGTGTTCTAACAGAATGTGGATTCAGATCAAAAATTACTAACTCAGTCTGTGTTCTAACAGAATGTGGGTTCAGATCAAAAATTACTAACTCAGTCTGTGTTCTAACAGAATATGAACTCAGATTTTGTTCAAAAATTACTCAGTCTGTGTTCTAACAGAATATGGACTCAGTCTATATTTAAAGAATACTCACTCACCTCAGTATTCTAACAGAACACTCACGTAGCCAGTGTTCTAACAGAATACTAACTCATCCTGTGTACTAACAGAATGTGGATTCAGATCAAAAATTACTAACTCAGTCTGTGTTCTAACAGAATGTGGACTCAGATTTTGTTCAAAAATTACTCAGTCTGTTTCTAACAGAATATGGTCTCAGTCTATGTTTAAAGAATACTCACTCAGCCAGTATTTTACCAGAGTATGGACTCAGCCTGTGTTCTAACAGAATACTCACACAGACTGTGTTCTAACAGAATATGGACTCAGTCTATATTTAAAGAATACTCACTCACCTCAGTATTCCAACAGAACACTCATGTAGCCAGTGTTCTAACAGAATACTAACTCAGCCTGTGTTCTAACAGAATGTGGATTCAGATCAAATATTACTAACTCAGTCTGTGTTCTAACAGAATGTGGACTCAGATTTTGTTCAAAAATTATTCAGCCTGTGTTCTAACAGAATGTGTATTCAGATCAAAAATTACTAACTCAGTCTGTGTTCTAACAGAATGTGGGTTCAGATCAAAAATTACTAACTCAGTCTGTGTTCTAACAGAATATGAACTCAGATTTTGTTCAAAAATTACTCAGTCTGTGTTCTAACAGAATATGGACTCAGTCTATATTTAAAGAATACTCACTCACCTCAGTATTCTAACAGAACACTCACGTAGCCAGTGTTCTTACAGAATACTAACTCATCCTGTGTTCTAACAGAATGTGGATTCAGATCAAAAATTACTAACTCAGTCTGTGTTCTAACAGAATGTGGACTCAGATTTTGTTTAAAAATTACTCAGTCTGTTTCTAACAGAATATGGTCTCAGTCTATGTTTAAAGAATACTCACTCAGCCAGTATTTTACCAGAGTATGGACTCAGCCTGTGTTCTAAAAGAATACTCACACAGCCTGTGTTCTAACAGAATATGGACTCAGTCTATATTTAAAGAATACTCACTCACCTCAGTATTCCAACAGAACACTCATGTAGCCAGTGTTCTAACAGAATACTAACTCAGCCTGTGTTCTAACAGAATGTGGATTCAGATCAAATATTACTAACTCAGTCTGTGTTCTAACAGAATGTGGACTCAGATTTTGTTCAAAAATTATTCAGCCTGTGTTCTAACAGAATTTGGATTCAGATCAAAAATTACTAACTCAGTCTGTGTTCTAACAGAATGTGGGTTCAGATCAAAAATTACTAACTCAGTCTGTGTTCTAACAGAATATGAACTGAGATTTTGTTCAAAAATTACTCAGTCTGTGTTCTAACAGAATATGGACTCAGTCTATATTTAAAGAATACTCACTCACCTCAGTATTCTAACAGAACACTCACGTAGCCAGTGTTCTAACAGAATACTAACTCATCCTGTGTACTAACAGAATGTGGATTCAGATCAAAAATTACTAACTCAGTCTGTGTTCTAACAGAATGTGGACTCAGATTTTGTTCAAAAATTACTCAGTCTGTTTCTAACAGAATATGGTCTCAGTCTATGTTTAAAGAATACTCACTCAGCCAGTATTTTACCAGAGTATGGACTCAGCCTGTGTTCTAACAGAATACTCACACAGACTGTGTTCTAACAGAATATGGACTCAGTCTATATTTAAAGAATACTCACTCACCTCAGTATTCCAACAGAACACTCATGTAGCCAGTGTTCTAACAGAATACTAACTCAGCCTGTGTTCTAACAGAATGTGGATTCAGATCAAATATTACTAACTCAGTCTGTGTTCTAACAGAATGTGGACTCAGATTTTGTTCAAAAATTATTCAGCCTGTGTTCTAACAGAATGTGTATTCAGATCAAAAATTACTAACTCAGTCTGTGTTCTAACAGAATGTGGGTTCAGATCAAAAATTACTAACTCAG
Source organism: Furipterus horrens (assembly GCF_987537825.1). Lineage (NCBI taxonomy): Eukaryota > Metazoa > Chordata > Mammalia > Chiroptera > Furipteridae > Furipterus > Furipterus horrens. Next base: position 37,997,060 of record NW_028327181.1, on the reverse strand, counting down.
TCTGTGTTCTAACAGAATATGAACTCAGATTTTGTTCAAAAATTACTAAGTCTGTGTTCTAACAGAATATGGACTCAGTCTATATTTAAAGAATACTCACTCACCTCAGTATTCTAACAGAACACTCACGTAGCCAGTGTTCTTACAGAATACTAACTCATCCTGTGTTCTAACAGAATGTGGATTCAGATCAAAAATTACTAACTCAGTCTGTGTTCTAACAGAATGTGGACTCAGATTTTGTTTAAAAATTACTCAGTCTGTTTCTAACAGAATATGGTCTCAGTCTATGTTTAAAGAATACTCACTCAGCCAGTATTTTACCAGAGTATGGACTCAGCCTGTGTTCTAAAAGAATACTCACACAGCCTGTGTTCTAACAGAATATGGACTCAGTCTATATTTAAAGAATACTCACTCACCTCAGTATTCCAACAGAACACTCATGTAGCCAGTGTTCTAACAGAATACTAACTCAGCCTGTGTTCTAACAGAATGTGGATTCAGATCAAATATTACTAACTCAGTCTGTGTTCTAACAGAATGTGGACTCAGATTTTGTTCAAAAATTATTCAGCCTGTGTTCTAACAGAATTTGGATTCAGATCAAAAATTACTAACTCAGTCTGTGTTCTAACAGAATGTGGGTTCAGATCAAAAATTACTAACTCAGTCTGTGTTCTAACAGAATATGAACTGAGATTTTGTTCAAAAATTACTCAGTCTGTGTTCTAACAGAATATGGACTCAGTCTATATTTAAAGAATACTCACTCACCTCAGTATTCTAACAGAACACTCACGTAGCCAGTGTTCTAACAGAATACTAACTCATCCTGTGTACTAACAGAATGTGGATTCAGATCAAAAATTACTAACTCAGTCTGTGTTCTAACAGAATGTGGACTCAGATTTTGTTCAAAAATTACTCAGTCTGTTTCTAACAGAATATGGTCTCAGTCTATGTTTAAAGAATACTCACTCAGCCAGTATTTTACCAGAGTATGGACTCAGCCTGTGTTCTAACAGAATACTCACACAGACTGTGTTCTAACAGAATATGGACTCAGTCTATATTTAAAGAATACTCACTCACCTCAGTATTCCAACAGAACACTCATGTAGCCAGTGTTCTAACAGAATACTAACTCAGCCTGTGTTCTAACAGAATGTGGATTCAGATCAAATATTAATAACTCAGTCTGTGTTCTAACAGAATGTGGACTCAGATTTTGTTCAAAAATTATTCAGCCTGTGTTCTAACAGAATGTGTATTCAGATCAAAAATTACTAACTCAGTCTGTGTTCTAACAGAATGTGGGTTCAGATCAAAAATTACTAACTCAGTCTGTGTTCTAACAGAATATGAACTCAGATTTTGTTCAAAAATTACTCAGTCTGTGTTCTAACAGAATATGGACTCAGTCTATATTTAAAGAATACTCACTCACCTCAGTATTCCAACAGAACACTCATGTAGCCAGTGTTCTAACAGAATACTAACTCAGCCTGTGTTCTAACAGAATGTGGATTCAGATCAAATATTACTAACTCAGTCTGTGTTCTAACAGAATGTGGACTCAGATTTTGTTCAAAAATTATTCAGCCTGTGTTCTAACAGAATTTGGATTCAGATCAAAAATTACTAACTCAGTCTGTGTTCTAACAGAATGTGGGTTCAGATCAAAAATTACTAACTCAGTCTGTGTTCTAACAGAATATGAACTCAGATTTTGTTCAAAAATTACTCAGTCTGTGTTCTAACAGAATATGGACTCAGTCTATATTTAAAGAATACTCACTCACCTCAGTATTCTAACAGAACACTCACGTAGCCAGTGTTCTTACAGAATACTAACTCATCCTGTGTTCTAACAGAATGTGGATTCAGATCAAAAATTACTAACTCAGTCTGTGTTCTAACAGAATGTGGACTCAGATTTTGTTTAAAAATTACTCAGTCTGTTTCTAACAGAATATGGTCTCAGTCTATGTTTAAAGAATACTCACTCAGCCAGTATTTTACCAGAGTATGGACTCAGCCTGTGTTCTAAAAGAATACTCACACAGCCTGTGTTCTAACAGAATATGGACTCAGTCTATATTTAAAGAATACTCACTCACCTCAGTATTCCAACAGAACACTCATGTAGCCAGTGTTCTAACAGAATACTAACTCAGCCTGTGTTCTAACAGAATGTGGATTCAGATCAAATATTACTAACTCAGTCTGTGTTCTAACAGAATGTGGACTCAGATTTTGTTCAAAAATTATTCAGCCTGTGTTCTAACAGAATTTGGATTCAGATCAAAAATTACTAACTCAGTCTGTGTTCTAACAGAATGTGGGTTCAGATCAAAAATTACTAACTCAGTCTGTGTTCTAACAGAATATGAACTCAGATTTTGTTCAAAAATTACTCAGTCTGTGTTCTAACAGAATATGGACTCAGTCTATATTTAAAGAATACTCACTCACCTCAGTATTCTAACAGAACACTCACGTAGCCAGTGTTCTAACAGAATACTAACTCATCCTGTGTTCTAACAGAATGTGGATTCAGATCAAAAATTACTAACTCAGTCTGTGTTCTAACAGAATGTGGACTCAGATTTTGTTCAAAAATTACTCAGTCTGTTTCTAACAGAATATGGTCTCAGTCTATGTTTAAAGAATACTCACTCAGCCAGTATTTTACCAGAGTATGGACTCAGCCTGTGTTCTAAAAGAATACTCACACAGCCTGTGTTCTAACAGAATATGGACTCAGTCTATATTTAAATAATACTCACTCACCTCAGTATTCCAACAGAACACTCATGTAGCCAGTGTTCTAACAGAATACTAACTCAGCCTGTGTTCTAACAGAATGTGGATTCAGATCAAATATTACTAACTCAGTCTGTGTTCTAACAGAATGTGGACTCAGATTTTGTTCAAAAATTATTCAGCCTGTGTTCTAACAGAATGTGTATTCAGATCAAAAATTACTAACTCAGTCTGTGTTCTAACAGAATGTGGGTTCAGATCAAAAATTACTAACTCCGTCTGTGTTCTAACAGAATATGAACTCAGATTTTGTTCAAAAATTACACAGTCTGTGTTCTAACAGAATCTGGACTCAGTCTATATTTAAAGAATACTCACTCACCTCAGTATTCTAACAGAACACTCACGTAGCCAGTGTTCTAACAGAATACTAACTCATCCTGTGTTCTAACAGAATGTGGATTCAGATCAAAAATTACTAACTCAGTCTGTGTTCTAACAGAATGTGGACTCAGATTTTGTTTAAAAATTACTCAGTCTGTTTCTAACAGAATATGGTCGCAGTCTATGTTTAAAGAATACTCACTCAGCCAGCATTTTACGAGAGTATGGACTCAGCCTGTGTTCTAACAGAATACTCACACAGCCTGTGTTCTAACATAATATGGACTCAGTCTATATTTAAAGAATACTCACTCACCTCAGTATTCTAACAGAACACTCACGTAGCCAGTGTTCAACCAGAATACTAACTCAGCCTGTGTTCTAACAGAATGTGGATACAGATCAAAAATTACTAACTCAGTCTGTGTTCTAACAGAATGTGGACTCAGATTTTGTTCAAAAATTACTCAGTCTGTTTCTAACAGAATATGGTCTCAGTCTATGTTTAAAGAATACTCACTCAGCCAGTATTTTACCAGAGTATGGACTCAGCCTGTGTTCTAACAGAATACTCACACAGCCTGTGTTCTAACAGAATATGGACTCAGTCTATATTTAAAGAATACTCACTCACCTCAGTATTCTAACAGAACACTCACGTAGCCTGTGTTCTAACAGAACACTAACTCAGTCTGTTTTCTAACAGAATGTGGATTCAGATCAAAAATTACTAACGCAGTCTGTGTTCTAACAGAATATGGACTTAGATTTTGTTCAAAAATTACTCAGTCTGTGTTCTAACAGAATATGGACTCAGTCTATGTTTAAAGAATACTCACTCAGCCTATATTTTACCAGAGTATGGACTCAGCCTGTGTTCTAACAGAATACTCACACAGCCTGTGTTCTAACAGAATATGGACTCAGTCTATATTTAAATAATACTCACTCACCTCAGTATTCCTACAGAACACTCACGTAGCCAGTGTTCTAACAGAATACTAACTCAGCCTGTGTTCTAACAGAATGTGGGTTCAGATCAAATATTACTAACTCAGTCTGTGTTCTAACAGAATGTGGACTCAGATTTTGTTCAAAAATTATTCAGCCTGTGTTCTAACAGAATGTGGATTCAGATCAAAAATTACTAACTCAGTCTGTGTTCTAACAGAATGTGGGTTCAGATCAAAAATTACTAACTCAGTCTGTGTTCTAACAGAATATGAACTCAGATTTTGTTCAAAAATTACTCAGTCTGTGTTCTAACAGAATATGGACTCAGTCTATATTTAAAGAATACTCACTCACCTCAGTATTCTAACAGAACACTCACGTAGCCAGTGTTCTAACAGAATACTAACTCATCCTGTGTACTAACAGAATGTGGATTCAGATCAAAAATTACTAACTCAGTCTGTGTTCTAACAGAATGTGGACTCAGATTTTGTTCAAAAATTACTCAGTCTGTTTCTAACAGAATATGGTCTCAGTCTATGTTTAAAGAATACTCACTCAGCCAGTATTTTACCAGAGTATGGACTCAGCCTGTGTTCTAACAGAATACTCACACAGACTGTGTTCTAACAGAATATGGACTCAGTCTATATTTAAAGAATACTCACTCACCTCAGTATTCCAACAGAACACTCATGTAGCCAGTGTTCTAACAGAATACTAACTCAGCCTGTGTTCTAACAGAATGTGGATTCAGATCAAATATTACTAACTCAGTCTGTGTTCTAACAGAATGTGGGTTCAGATCAAAAATTACTAACTCAGTCTGTGTTCTAACAGAATATGAACTCAGATTTTGTTCAAAAATTACACAGTCTGTGTTCTAACAGAATATGGACTCAGTCTATATTTAAAGAATACTCACTCACCTCAGTATTCTAACAGAACACTCACGTAGCCAGTGTTCTTACAGAATACTAACTCATCCTGTGTTCTAACAGAATGTGGATTCAGATCAAAAATTACTAACTCAGTCTGTGTTCTAACAGAATGTGGACTCAGATTTTGTTTAAAAATTACTCAGTCTGTTTCTAACAGAATATGGTCTCAGTCTATGTTTAAAGAATACTCACTCAGCCAGTATTTTACCAGAGTATGGACTCAGCCTGTGTTCTAAAAGAATACTCACACAGCCTGTGTTCTAACAGAATATGGACTCAGTCTATATTTAAAGAATACTCACTCACCTCAGTATTCCAACAGAACACTCATGTAGCCAGTGTTCTAACAGAATACTAACTCAGCCTGTGTTCTAACAGAATGTGGATTCAGATCAAATATTACTAACTCAGTCTGTGTTCTAACAGAATGTGGACTCAGATTTTGTTCAAAAATTATTCAGCCTGTGTTCTAACAGAATTTGGATTCAGATCAAAAATTACTAACTCAGTCTGTGTTCTAACAGAATGTGGGTTCAGATCAAAAATTACTAACTCAGTC